>NC_133326.1:712482032-713082032 GCF_042186555.1 Aquarana catesbeiana
TACACATTAAAATGGACACATCTTGGCAACGTAATTTGATGTATGTTTTATGTTTTTGTTTTAAGGAAGAGTTTTTTCTCTTCTTATGTTTTAAAAATCAATAAAAAGAATCTGATTTAAAAAAAATGGACACATAAGCTCTGACTCAAATGTGTGACCCCGTTAGTTCTAGCAATAGACAAATAGTCATATAATCAATGCTAAGTAAGTATTTAAATTGTAAATTTATGAACCACACCAGCCCCAATGTGTTTTTATCATTCCATTCCAAGATCTTACTCAGGGGGCAAGAGAAAGGGGTATCTAGGTAATGAAAATACATAATTACTTAAGCCACAATAATTACTATTATATTACATGTACAAATCTTCTCACCACTTACCGTATATACTCGAGTATAAGTCGAGTTTTTCAGCACATTTTTTTGTGCTGATAGTGCCCCCCTCGACTTATACTCGAGTCAAGCACTTTTCTGCAGCAAAAAAATTCATTTTCCGAACCGAATTTGGGGCCCCATATCTCAGGGCCACTTTGTGCTAGGAACCCCAAATTTGGTGTGCAAACCCAGTGGAACTGGTACCACAACATATCCAAGCTGGGGTTCCTAGGACCAAGTGGCCCCGAGTTACGGGGCCCCAAACCCGGTTCGGAAAATGTCATTCTCTGCTGCAGAAAAGTGCTTGACATTTTCTGAACCAATTTTTGGGGCCCTGTATCTCAGGGACACTTGGTGCTAGAAACCCCAGCTTTGAATAATTTATGGTACGAGTTCCACTGGGTTTGCACACCAAATTTGGGGTTCCTAACACTAAGTGGGCCCAAGATACGGGCCCCAAAGTCGGTCAACTGTGTCCATCTGCAGCAATGTCATTTTGGGACCCTTTGGGTTCAGAGACCCCAAATTTTGGCTGCAGCTATGGGGCATCTAAGAACCCTTAACTACCGAGTTTGAAGTTCGGGGGACCTATGGCTGCAAATGGGCACAGTGAGGCTGCAAATGGGCATTGTTGACCCTCTTTTCCACTTACAGTAGCTGTGCATTTCTCACCCTCGTCTTATACTCGGGTCACTAAGTTTTTCCCATTTTTTGTGGTAAATTAGGGCCTCGAATTATACTCGAGTATATACGGTACATAAAAAAGACAGTCACCAAACACATGAGTCCTGAGCTTCTTAAAAATGAGGTATGTTTTCCCCCAAAATAATAGGGCCAACCGGCTGGGGGCATCCATCTAGGAATACACGAGTAGTCATACAGAATGCCCAACAACAATGGCGGAAAGGGGAACCAGAAGTGGAACACCTAACAGTGTTCAAAAACTACAAAATATATGTATATGTATAAACATTATATAAACTGGGGGGGTGTAATTGTTACAATACAAGCCAAACCTCAAAATACTACCCATTATGGTTATGTACAATTTTCTTCTCCCCGCTCAATGTATAATTATGAGGATATGTGAGACACACCAGCACTATAAACCAATCGCTCGCAGGTGACTACAATCTATAAAACATATACCATATATAATTGCCAATAATTTGAATATATCCTATCTAATATGGAAAATGGTCAAATTGATAAAATGTACATGATATCAACCACCCAAGGAGTCCTATGTAAATTTCAGATGGATGATAATAAGATTACTTTCCCAGGTGGCTTGACCCAACTCTGATGATGAACGCACAATAGGGATGAGCCGAACACCCCCCTGTTCGGTTCGCACCAGAACATGCGAACAGGAAAAAAGTTTGCTCGAACACGTGAACACCGTTAAAGTCTATGGGACACAAACATGAATAATCAAAAGTGCTAATTTTAAAGGCTTATATGCAAGTTATTGTCATAAAAAGTGTTTGGGGACCCGGGTCCTGCCCCAGGGGACATGGATCAATGCAAAAAAAAGTTTTAAAAACGGCCATTTTTTCAGGAGCAGTGATTTTAATAATGCTTAAAGTCAAACAATAAAAGTGTAATATCCCTTTAAATTTTGTACCTGGGGGGTGTCTATAGTATGCCTGTAAAGGGCGCATGTTTCCCGTGTTTAGAACAGTCTGACAGCAAAATGACATTTCAAAGGAAAAATTCCATTTAAAACTACCCGCGGCTATTGCATTGCCGACAATACACATAGAAGTTCATTGATAAAAACGTCATGGGAATTCAACACAGGGAAACCCCGAACCAAAATGAAAAAAAAAAATGACGTGGGAGTCCCCCTAAATTCCATACCAGACCCTTCAGACCCTTCACGGGGAATGCCACAGGGAAGTCCCGTCATGTCTCGTGCGTCAGAGGGGGCGGGGTCACCGGGTGGCCCCGCCCCCGTTATTTAAGAACCGTCAGACGAGGAGACGCCGTCACACAGCGGGAGCCTCCCTCCATGCCAGCATGGGTGCGGAGCGGCCCGGAGAAGAAAATGAAGAAGAGAAGAAGGAAGAAGAGAAGAGGATGAAGAAGAAGATGAAGAGAAGAGCAGGAGCCTCCCCCCATGCCATGGGTGCGGAGCGGCCCGAGGAGAAGAAGATAGAAGACACCGCGGAGGAGATGCTGGACGAGAACGCCGGAGGAAGAACCAGAAGAGCCAGAAGAAGAAGATGAAGGAAGATAGAAGAAAGAAGAAGCATTTAAATAAAGGAATTGTCAAAAACTGTCTCTTGTAATTTTTAACATTTTTGACAGTTTTTAAGTGAAATGGTAGGGGTAAGTACCCCCTTACCATTTCACACGGGGGGGGGGCCCGGGATCTGGGGGTTCCCTTGTTAAAGGGGGCTTCCAGATTCCGATAAGCCCCCCGCCCGCAGACCCCCACAACCACCAGCCAGGGTTGTGGGGATGAGGCCCTTGTCCTCATCAACATGGGGACAAGGTGTTTTGGGGGTCTACCCCAAAGCACCCTCCCAATGTTGAGTGCATGTGGCCTGGTACGGTTCAGGAGGGGGGGCGCACTCTCATCCCCCCCTCTTTTCCTGCGGCCTGCCAGGTTGCGTGCTCGGATAAGGGTCTGGTATGGATTTTTTGGGGGACCCCACGCCGTTTTTTTGGCATGGGGTTCCCCTTAAAATCCATACCAGACCTGAAGGGTCTGGTATGGAATTTAGGGGGAACCCCACATCATTTTTTTTTTTAATTTTGGCCGGGGTTCCCCTTAATATCCATACCAGACCTGAAGGGCCTGGTATGGAATTTAGGGGGACTCCAACGTCATTTTTTTTTTTTAATTTTGGTTCGGGGTTTCCCTGTGTTGAATTCCCATGACATTTTTATCAATGAACTTCTATGTGTATTGTCGGCAATGCAATAGCCGCGGGTAGTTTTAAATGGAATTTTTCCTTCGAAATGTCATTTTGCTGTCAGACTGTTCTAAACACAGGAAACATGCGCCCCTTTACAGGCATACTATAGACACCCCCCAGGTACGACATTTAAAGGGATATTACACTTTTATTGTTTGACTTTAAGCATTATTAAAATCACTGCTCCTGAAAAAATGGCCGTTTTTAAAACTTTTTTTTGCATTGATCCATGTCCCCTGGGGCAGGACCCGGGTCCCCAAACACTTTTTATGACAATAACTTGCATATAAGCCTTTAAAATTAGCACTTTTGATTTCTCCCATAGACTTTTAAAGGGTGTTCTGCGGCATTCGAATTTGCCGCGAACACCCCAAATTGTTCGCTGTTTGGCGAACTTGCGAACAGCCAATGTTCGAGTCGAACATGAGTTTGACTCGAACTCGAAGCTCATCCCTAATGCACAACATTTACCCAATGCTTGGTCTAAGAAACATATATGGATAGGGGCAGTTATATTTATCCTTTCCATGTGTATCAGTCAAAAATATTTCTTGAAGTGAGGAGGGTAAACAGTATTGAAGAACGTACACCATATTGGCCACAGGCAAGATCTTGTGTAGAAGTGGAGTAAATGGTTTAAAAGGTCACACTTCCATATCACTAAACCAAAATCTAATGGTAAAGGCCAGGAGTCGCCGGATTCCTAACCTGAAAAACATGTATAGATATATGCAATAATAAAGGAAGGAAGATAAAAGTTCAAAAGAACATTACATCTATCCCCAAATCCATATCTAGCCTCCATGAGCTTACCGGTGTATCACATAGCCAAGTGTAAGGATTGCATAACAGCCAGTCCGTAAATAGAATAAATCTAAGTCCCCATGCCAGTAAATATATGCGGCCATGTGTCTTCTTCAGTTCCCTGAAACTGAATGGTTTCCTCCCTATGATAGAATCACCATTGAGGTATTTGTATATTGTTATCATGTCTTCTCTCAAGCATCTCTTCTCCAGGGAGAATACGTTTAATGTTTGTAGTTGTTCCTCATAACGGAGATTCTCCTGTCGCCTTATTAGTTTTGTTGCCCTCCTCTGGACTCTCTCCAGTTCCAGCACATCCCTCCTGAGGATTGGTGACCATAACTGGACAGAATACTCCAGATGCGGCCATACCAGAGTTTTATAAAGTGGTAGAATCATAGTTTTATCTCTTGAGTAGATACCCTTTTTAATGCATGCTAATATTTTGCTGGCTTTGCTTGCTTCAGCATGCCATGGCTGAGCCTGTCATCTACTAGGACCCACAGATCTTTTTCCACCCTGGATTCCCCTAAAGGTTCTCCCCCCTAGCGAGTGACTTGCGTTTCTGTTTTTAGCCCCCAAGTGCATTACTTTTACATTTTTCAACATTGAACCTTGTTTGTCAAGTAATTGTCCACCCCTCTATTTTATTGAGGTGTTCTTGTAAGGTTTTTTTACAACCTTTTGTGAAGTTATTGTGCTGCTTAGCTTCGTATCATCAGCAAACATTGAGATTGAGCTATTTATACCAACCTCAATGTCGTTTATGAATAAGTTAAACAGATTTGGTCCCAGGGTAGAGCCTTGGGGTACCCCACCTATCACTGCAGACCATTTAATGTAATGATAATTATTGAGGCTTAAGTAATTGATTATGTATTTTCAATACTTCCCCCCTTCTCTTATTCCCCCTGAGGAAGATCTTGGAATAGAATGATCAAAATGTGTCAAGGCTGTTAAATTTACAATTAGTTTTTTTGTATAATCTTTATTTAACATTTTAGGTATTACAAGTCTGAAATAGAAAAAAAAAATAAAAAATTCACGATACACATTACTGAAAAACACTAATAAAAGTAGCGATGTAAACCAGCATAATATGCCAATTGCAAGTCCTCCCCTGTCCTAGATATTCAATCTAAGTGAATAAGGTCCCTTGCACTTTAGTGGGAGAGTGGAATGGCTTGCACAGAAACGCAATATTACAGTAGGTAAGAAACTCAGGAAATGTGGTTGAAACATATAGGACTTTAGATTACAGTAGATTACCGTTGATATATGCAAAAAATGGCGTTCACACCTGGTTCATTGATTGACTAAATGCGGAGTATAAAGGTTACTGGATACTATTCTGGTTCACCTGGACAAGCTGCTTAAAAGCAGGATCTGCCAGGGTTAGCAAGGCAATATCCAAGCTAGAAGAAACTGGAGCTGAGCCAGATATACAGTATCTCACAAAAGTGAGTACACCCCTCACGTTTTTGTAAATATTTTCTATCTTTTCATGTGACAACACTGAAGAAATTACACTTTGCTACAATGTAAAGTTAATGAGTGTACAGCTTGTATAACAGTGTAGATTTGCTATCCCCTCAAAATAACTCAACTCACAGCCATTAATGTCTAAACCGCTGGCAACAAAAGTGAGTACACCCCTAAGTGAAAATGTTAAAATTGGGTTCCAATTAGCTATTTTCCCTTCCCGGTGTCATGTGACTCGTTAGTGTTACAAGGTCTCAGGTGTGAATGGAGAGCAGGTGTGTTAAATTTGGTGTTATCGCTCTCACTCTCTCATACTGGTCACTGGAAGTACAACATGGCACCTCAGGGCAAAGAACTCTCTGAGGATCTGAAAAAAAGAATTGTTGCTCTACATAAAGATGGCCTAGGCTATAAGAAGATTGCCAAGACCCTGAAACTGAGCTGCAGCATGGTGGCCAAGACCATACAGCGGTTTAATGAGGGAATCCAAACAGCAGAGCAGGACAGACAGAAAGACAAAGTTGATCAGGTATTATACACTCTATCACAAGCATGAAACTGCAGGCTTGGCTGATTTATATCAGGTTTGGTCTCCACCCAGAGTCTGGCCACAAGCAGTGGCGTAACTATAGGGGTCGTAGAGGTCACAATTGCGACCTGGCCCCATGCTGTAGGGGGCCTGTGCAGCTCCCCTGTCACATTTTACTACACCTGGATGAGAGGAGCAGTGGGGCAGAATATAGAGCATTGCATTCTCCCCCCTGCAGCCGCTGAATGCCAGCGGGAGGGAGAGGAGGTGAAACAAACATTCAGCTGCTGCAGGGGGAGAGCATCGGTTGCCCTATAAGCCGCCCCACTGCCCCTTTGATCCAGCCCGGTTCTGGGTATTTCTGGCAGCCAATGTTTGCTTGGAGTTCCCGCTCCACCTCCCAATTCCAGTGCCGGCTTCTTGGTTCCAAGCTGCTTCTGCCGGGTAAGGTAGGACATTTACTTTCCTCAGGCTGCTCCTGCAAGGAAGTCTAGAAAGCATATTCTCTGCCACAGCATATTGTGTGTCCTACTGTCCCACTGCCCCCACCTGTCCCACTGCCCCCCATCTGTCACACTGCCCCCAATCATACTGCCCCCTCACCTGTTACACTGCTCTCCTTCTGTCACACTGCTACCTGTCATACTGCTCCCCTTCACATTGCCCCCCACCTGTCACACTGCCTCCCCACTGTCATACTACCCCCTATCAGTCACACTGCCCCCTCATCTGTCACCCCTGTCATACTGCCCTGATATCTCACCAAAGCCCCCTAATGGGGCACTTAAATAATTGTGTAAAAAAATAAATAAAATACAATCTAAAAAAAATAAAAAATAAAATAAAATGATAAAAAAACTATCAAACATTAAAAACGACTAACCCCGTCCACTGCCCTACTGACCACATCCAATGCATTACTGAAAATGTCCACTGCCATATTGACACCGTCCATTGATGTATTGACTGACACCATTCACAGTCCTACTGCCACCAATCGTGTAATTAGCAAGGTCGCAAAGTTCGCACTTGCAACTGGGCCCTGGCACTCCACCACCATGGGGGAATCCAAGACGATAGGGAGGGGGCCCACTGCAGAACATGTGAAAGGGATCTGCTGTGGGACCATAATAAAGGGCTGTGAAACCTGGGAACAGTGGGAAGGGCCCTGGGCTCAAAAGGAAGGGCCCCGGTCGTGGTCAGGGGGCCATTTATGGTTTCTTGCATCGGGGCCCTGAAGATTCTAATTACGCCTCTGGCTGCAAAAATCAACTTGCAGGTGGACAGACAGAAGGAGAATGCCACAGGCAAAACCAGGATGCTGGAATGAGAAGCAGGAGCACTAGATGCTCCTGACAGAAACCCGATCTTAGTAGAGAGAGGTTGTCCATCAGCTGAGGACACTAGCAAAAAAACTGAGGTATCATTTCCAGCTGGCCAGCTCAGTATCCCTTTTGTTGGCTGCATTCTTGCTTCTGTAATAAGCTCATGGTCCTTTCAGCAACCTTCAAGTAACTCAACTTGGCCAAAGAATTGGAGACCATGTCTACTGTTTAGGCAATGGCAAAGTTGTCACCCCCATCTCTAGACATATTGGTCTCTATCACAGATTTGATAACACTACGATATCATTCTTTGTGCTGGAAGTGGTCCCCCCAGATCCAAGAGGGGGGGACTGGGATAATCGCATTTTACAATGTGAAACACTTTGGATTGAGTGGTTAGCAGCCACTATCCCTCCTGGGATAAATGCAATTAATACATACAAACCTTTTCTGTTACCAAAAGTACTGGGACGCATGCCTTTACACACACATGAACCCAAACTCTCTCATCCATGTCTTTATGGCCCTTGCTTCGTGCACTGGTCCAAATCATTTGGTGGGGGGGGATTATTGTGTGGGGTTGTTTATGAGGGGTTGGGCTTAGCCCCAGTGAAGGGAACTCTTAAGGCATCAGCACACCAAGACACTCTGGACAATTTCATGCTCCCAACTTTGTGGGGACAGTTTGGAGATGGCCCCTTCCTGTTCCAACATGACTGCGCACCAGTGCACAAAGCAAGTTCCATAAATACATGGATGAGCGAGTTTGAGGTGGAGTCCTGTCCTCAACCCGATCAAACACCTTTGAGACGGCAAGCCAGGCCTTCTCGCCTGCACAGAGTCCTGTCCCCAACCCGATCAAACACCATTGAGACGGCAAGCCCGGCCTTCTCGTCCAACATCAGTGCAAAGCAAGTTCCAGAAAATACATGGATGAGCGAGTTTGAGGTGGAGGAGCATGACTGGCCTGCACAGAGTCCTGTCCTCAACCCGATCAAACACCTTTGAGACGGCAAGCAAGGCCTTCTCGTCCAACATCAGTGCCTGACCTCACAAATGCGCTTCTGAAGAATGGTCAAACATTCCCATAGACACACTCCTAAACCCTGTGGACGGCCTTCCCAGAAAAGTTGAAGCTGTTATAGCTGTAAAGGGTGGGCCAACTCAATATTGAACCGTATGGACTAAGACTGGGATGCCATTAAACTTCATATGGCTATGAAACACATGGTCCTAGATGGTAGGCTCATGACTTTCCTGGAACTACAACGTACCTACTCTCTACCGATCTCCTTTCAGTTTTGGTACTGGCAGCTGAAGCATGCCTTTGTAGCCCAGTTTCCTGAACCCTTGACCCTGGAGTCAGACTCCATTGAGCGCCTCCTGATCTCTGATGTGATGGGGAGACCTCTCTCCTCCCTCTATTTATACCTCACAGTAGAATATGACACCAAACTCACTAAATCCTGGGATAAGTGGAGGGCAGATATACCGTTTCTGGGAGAAGAAGAGTGGGAGGAGTGCCTCTCCTCATATATCCCTTCTATGATTGCCGCTAAAGACAGATTTGCCCAACTAAAATTTTTACATAGGGCTTACTACACCCCGCAGAGGCTGGCACGTATATACCCTCAGCGGGAACCCAACTGTCAAAGATGCAAACATGAGGTGGGCACATTCTGGCATATGGTCTGGTCCTGTCCCAAAATCTGACCCTACTGGGTGGCTGTGGCTTCCACATTAAGTGACATATGTAAGACAAAGGTACAGGTCGAACTGAAAATCCTACTATTAAGCCATATGGAAGACATAGAAGGGGATAGGTATTGCAAACTATGTCTGACCTTCTCACTATATTACGCTAGACGTGAAATTTTGCTGAAATGGAAGTCGGAGGATCCTCCCACTCATGCCTCCTGGCAACGCTCGGTGACCTCTGGGCGGCCCCTATACCAGCTGACTTATGAGAGCAGACAATGCCCGGGGAAGTTTGACAAGGTCTGGTCTGCTTGGATAGATGCCTGTGATGATTTTGATCCCCCCATCTGAATACAGCTGATCGACTTGCTGATGGGTGCTGTCCCCCCTCCCCCCCCACCCCCCACCCTAGTCCTCTACACATGCTACAACTGGAAATTGTAAGAGATGCCATAGAGTTAATGACATGGAATACTTATCATGCACAATTTAATTCCTGATTTGTGTGTACTTGATCAATATCAGTTGGGTGGAAACTTGTGGATGGGTACCGATCTACTGATGACTAGACCTGTATACTACTGTATCACTGTAAGTTGACTGTACTGTAATGCTGAATCGTCCAATAAACTTGTCTTCATATGGGTGTAAGGGCAGGATATACTTTTGGTAATACAGTGTAATTTTTTTTGACATTTACATGTCCATTGCCCTGCCTAAGGCCCATTGCGGTGATTTGTTGATAGTTGTTTGAATTTACTTATTTTAGTCAATAATGGTTGTTGCTATTTTTGTAGTTATTATATTTATTTGTCTTAGAATGTCTGAGATTGTTACCTGCTGTATTGTAACCAGAGATATGTGGGCCCCTTGCACTGTGTTGTTGTTTATAACTCTTGGCCAATGAGGTGCTGAATGGCCCAACTGGTTCTCCTTTCCTGTCGATGTGGGGGTGATGCCTGGACTGGTTTTTACTCCAGCGAGTGTGCGGTCCCTTATGCAGGACACTACAAACACCTTGCAGTCTATCCGCTGTCCACTAGGCATCGCTGGGTTAACATCATATAATGGCAATATCCTGTATTGCTCAGGGTGGCCAATGGATCGGATGTTGTTCTCTCTCCATGGCAACCCTCATGTGACACTGCGCATGCACCCTTTTCGGCGCATGCACAGTACGGATTGGGCCGGTGATGTCACCGGCTGCCAGGCAGGAGCCAGGGCTATATATAGGAGGATGCGCTCCCTTCAAATAGACCCTCTGGCAGTGATATGTGAACTTTTGGACCTGTTGGTAAGATAGAAACTTTGCAATTTTGTTTAAGGGACTTACCTAAATTGGTCGATCAGCTGAATTCACTTGTATGTATCTTACCATGGTTGTCCTGTTTTTCAATTATAGTTTTCCCTCAACTTACCGTTATCTCTCAGTCTGTGAAACTATCAGCACATAAATTATACCCTTACATGTTTTAATGGAATTACACTTATCTGCTCCACGGATGGCTGGAACATTATATGCTTAGAAATATGACATCATTACACGTGGTATATACATCTAACCTCGGGGCTGCTGTCATGATGTGCTGATTCAGGCTGATTTCTGAGATGAGCTATGAAGTCCATCTATAGAGCCTGAGATGCCCACAATTTTCGATAAGGGTTAATGATTACCAGTGTTGGGTGAACCTTTCAGGCCGAACATGAGTTTGGGCCAAACATTGGCTTTTCGCCCCATTCAGGGAACACCTAAATTTGCAGGGTGTTTGGTGGGTGTTTGCACAGTGCATTCTGGGCCCTGATTGGGCAAAGCTTTGCCCCATCAGGGTGCAGTAAAAGCTGGTTGTAAAGGAGAAGGGCTGGGAAGCCGGGCGCAGCGTCCTTAACAACTGCTGAGTCATCAGCTGTCAATGAGCTTCCCCGCTGACAGCTGAATAAAAAAAAAAACAATTGGCGGTAAAAAAATTGTAAAAAAACCCCCCAAAGGACCTGGTATGGAGTGGGGGGGACCCCACGCTGTTTTTTCTTTTTTTTCCCCAAAAGCCGAGTCCCGGCAATTGCAACCGCGAGTCAATTTAAATGGGATTTGACTCTTTTTGTTTTCTTTAGAAATGTCATTTTTGCTGAAGCAAGTTCTATACATGCTACAGAAGCGCCACTTTAGAGGCAGACTAAGATGACCCTCCCCAGGAATATATTTAGAGGGATTTTTCATTTTTATTGTAGTACTTTAAAAAATGTTTTTGCATTGATACATATCCCCCAGGGCAGTACCCGGCCCCCATATCCCTTTTACGGCCAATTACTAGTATATAAGCCTTCAAAATGGGGACTTTTGATTTTTTTTCCTGTTCGGCTCCCATAGACTTCAATGGAGTTTCACCGTTTGGGTTAGAACTTTTCCCCTGTTCAGGAGTTCTGCTGCGAACTGAACCCAGGAGTGTTTGGCCCATCTCTAAGGATTTCCCTCTACTTATCTATATAGGTTTGGTTTTGACCAGCTAGTACTTTTGAAGGATTCTTATTTCTTTGATCACGCACTGCCAGTGTACAATATTTTAGGATCCTTACATCTCCTTGGTGTGTATATAGAGTACTCTGTACACTATGTACAACGTCTGTGTTTTATCATATGTGTATACATGGGCACATACTGTATGTCTATACATGTTTTGTTGGTGTGCTATGATTTATGTCTTGTGCTCTGCAGATTATTACTCCTTCTAAATCTCCCAAGGAAGCGGTTACCCCGTGAAATATGTTGGCAGGAAGGCTGGACTAACATCTATTATAGGTTCCTTACATTTGTGGGGGACTATATGAAGACATCCAGTCTTTGAAGGGGTTTAGTTCCCTTTCCTTTTTTTTATATTATTACATTTTGTCGCTGGTGTGTGATGTATTTATTAATGATTTTGTATAAATTTTGTATTAAAAATAATGATTTTACACTATATTTAGTGTAGTGAGTTCAATGATACCATGAAAGTCCTCAGTGCCTCAAAACATTTCTATTCCTAACCTTCAACTTATACCAGAAGTGACCCCCAGACTCTGGTGAGTATAAAAATGGCCGATTACAGCTATTCATTCAAAAAGTGAACCCCCCCAATCCCCCAACCCCCGCAGCTAGCACCATTCCTATTTTCTATTGGCTGCAGTTAGTGTCCTCTCCTCTCTGCAGATCTCTGACATCTCTTCTGATCCTCCATGGGCTTTCATCACCCCATTTCCTCTGATCCCCCCCCCGTGTCCACTGATCCCCCTCCCCCCATGTGCTTCAAGGGACATGTATATGTGCAGCTGCAGGGCGAGGCATGTCTCCTCAGCTTATGATTGGCTGTCTGTGGTGCACCAACACACATGAGTATCGTTCACACTAGCAGTTGGGGGGTGGTATAACCCCCTGGTTGAGCCCAAAACTTCTCCCCCTTTAGCTGCAGAGTCAGCAGTCAGGGGTGTACACATGTTGTGGCCATGAAGCAAAGCAGGTACCCCTTTATTGCATTTGGCAGATACCACCACCCACCAAACATGACCCATTCATAGATTTCATAGGATCTGGTTTCCATCACATGATTCTGATTGCAGCTTCCAGGTCGGTCGTGCCCAGAGGAACCCTTCCCTCCGGACTCCACAGTAGATAGGACCACTCTACAACCACCCCATATCCATGTGTAATGCACACAGTTGCAGGGTGGTGGCGTTGCTTTAAGGGGTTAAAACGGGTGGTGAGGAGGTGAGATATTGTCAAACACCTCTGAAAAGTGATCTGAGTATGGACCACTTTTCGAAGGAGTGTCAGTCCCTGCCCCTAGTGTGAATGAGCCCTAAAGCTGGCCATACATGGATGGAAATTCAGCCGGTTCAGCGGGGATCAGCTCAATGTCAATCAGTGTGCGGCCGTCCCTGCTCAGCAGAAGTCAATCGTTACAATGATTTCTATAAAAGGGGCGTGTTGTAAAATTTTTCTCAATCCCAACTGGCTTCCGCCATTGGTCAGTGTAAGTCGCCTATTTACAGTTCTGTGTTCCTTCAATTCTCACTGGTTTACAAAAAAACACAATTTAAAATTTACAAATATTTGTTATTTATTAGCTCAATACAGGTCCATGTTCTAGAATTAGAAGGAATTTTGTAAGTTATGTTGTATTTGTATCCGCTAATAATGATTTTCCTGTATTTTCAGCAAAAATATTATTTTGATAAACATTTGCGCAATTACCATGTGACCTAAATCTAAAAATCAAATAAATCAAAAACCTAAAAATCAGTATAAGTGATACAATATTAAATCATTAGTTATAAAAGGGATCCCATAGAATTCTATTGGTGATCCATTCTATGGGGACACATTATATTAGGATCCATTATAAAAGTGATATAATATATGATATAATAATGTAGATATAATTATCAATCATACATGATGACAGCGATATATGATGAAAAAGAACGACACGATCTTCAAACTTATTATATTCTTATTTCTACTACATATTGTAATCTTATATGATAGATAGATAGATAGATAGATAGATAGATAGATAGATAGATAGATAGATAGATAGATAGATAGATAGATAGATAGATAGATAGATAGATAGATAGATTTGGTCTTAAAGGGCCAGTACACCTCCATCTGTGCCTCTCATAAATCATGTTACACTCTGCGCTCTGTCTCAGGTCCAGGTCCACAATGTCCCATCTCACTATACATAATGATCATGTACTGGGTAGGAGCATCGGAGGAGAGCAATATTGGGTAATATAAAGGGGAGTGGACAAGTGACAGAGTCTCTTTAAGACCATTTGGGGTCCCAAAACAATGCGATATACTTGGGTCTCAAAAAATAAATAAAGCCTCATATAGGATCCCTAGCATACTTGCCAACTGTCACGAATTTCCTGGGAAATTCAAATTTTACAGATTTTTTTTTTTCGCCGCCGCCCGCCGCCGCCCACTGCTAGAGGTCTGTAGCCGACGGAGACAATGTCTCCACCGGCCGCCATTTTCCCGGAGGCCAAATTACTATTTAGTAATGGCCGGGTGACTGCCAATAGAATTTGAGCTGTGGCCATAGGCGTGCGCAGGGGGTGTGCCAGGTGTGCCTGGGCACACCTTAATCACCCCAAGTGCATTAGCATTATTACTCTGTTTGCCGGCGGGGAGATGGGAAATATCTCCCTCTGACCAGTTCTGCCATTAATAAAGTGCTACCATACTTCTCTTTCACTGCATCGCTCTGCCATAAGAGTGTGTGTGTGTGTCTAATATACATTTACACATACATACACGCACATGTGTGTTTGAGCTTTGGGGTGCACACCCTAATGCAATAGGCTGCGCACACCTATGGCTGTGGCACTGCACACCTCCCGCCCCACTGCGACCTGATGTGAAAAGGGGCGGGGGTGGGCGGCGCCGCAGCTCAATTGCTATTGGCAGCCACCAGGCTATTTTGTCCCATTCTGCACTGCTGGGAATGCCTGACTCCATTGGGGGATGCCTGGTGTAAAGACAGGACAGTTGGCAGTGCCTGATGTAAGGGGGACTCCGCTGCAATGCCTGATGTAAGGGGGGACTCCGCTGCAATGTCTGATGTAAGGGGGGACTCCGCTGCAATGCCTGATGTAAGGGGGACTCCGCTGCAATGCCTGATGTAAGGGGAACTCTGCTGCAATGCCTGATGTAAGGGGGGACTCCGCTGCAATGCCTGATGTAAGGGGGGACTCCGCTGCAATGTCTGATGTAAAGGGGGACTCTGCTGCAATGTCTGATGTAAAGGGGGACTCCGCTGAAATGCCTGGTGTAAAGACAGGACTCTGCTGGCAGTGCCTGATGTAAGGGGGGACTCCGCTGCAATGCCTGATGTAAGGGGGGACTCCGCTGCAATGCCTGATGTAAGGGAGGACTCTGCTGGCAATGCCTGATGTAAGGGAGGACTCTGCTGGCAATGCCTGATGTAAGGGGGGACTCCTCTGGCAATGCCTGATGTAAGGGAGGACTCCGCTGCAATGTCTGATATAAGGGAGGAGTCAGCTGGAAATGCCTGATGTAAGGGGGGACTCCGCTGCAATGTCTGATGTAAGGGAGGAGTCAGCTGGAAATGCCTGATGTAAGGGAGGAGTCAGCTGGAAATGCCTGATGTAAGGGAGGACTCTGCTGGGGACACCTGATGGCATCTGGTGGCAAGCGACGTGGCAGCTGACACGCTCAGGGTTCCCACTGATTCTGCATTATGGTGAGTTAAATAATTTCATTCTATATTACAATGTAATAATAGAAATAATGCACTTCAATCATCCTGACACCATAACGACCATGGTGCCGGGATGATTGAAGAGCTAACACCAGGTGTTTGGAGTATCTTTATCTGCTGATTTGTTAAACTTTCTGGAATACACAGATTTCTATTGTGGTGTAGGATCTGGGCCTGCTGTCCCTCCACCCCTCTTTCTTTCTCTCTTTTTCTTTCTCTCCCTCTTTCTTTCTTTCTCCCTCCATCCCTCATTCATCTCATACCACACCCCTTCCGAGCCATGCCCATTTAAGACACTCCCACTATTCTGCTCAAGCCACGCCCATTTCTCGCCGCGGCGCGATTCGCGCGCCACATTTTTCTGTTGCAGTATGCCCCACCCACAAACGAATGCCACACCCCCGAATTATAGCAGGCTCCGCCTACATGCAACAAAGTGTCCCGAATTTTTTTTTTCAATGTTAGCAACTATGTCCTAGGTATTGAGACACACTTGAGGCCCCAGACAGACTTCTTTTCGCACCCAAAGCAAAAAGTCAAAGTGTCCTTTGCTGTGAACTGTAGCAGTATAGGTTGCAGGTTCTGACATTTTTGTGCCCCCATCCCACTGAAGTACCCAAGTTGGCCGCCTCTTCTGTAGCTCTTTGGCCACCAGACCCTTGGAAATGTTTGGGGCCCCCCAGGCAATGTTAGATTTTTCAGGCTTCCACACAATGTGACATATTTGGCCCCCCAGGGACTGGGGCATATTTGGAGAACCCTAGAGAATGTCACATACTTGTGTTCCCAAGCCATATGATATATTTGGGGCCCCTAGGCAATGTGATATTTTTGTGGCCTCTAGACAATGTCATATACAGTATTTGGGCCCCCGGCTTCCCTCGTAGGTTTTCAGAAAGATAAAGTAACAGATTAATCCCGTGTTCTCCTTTTCCCATAATACATCTCTTCTTATTCAGCACAGTGATGCAGAGTGTGAGACCCGGAGCAACCAATCAGATGGTGTGACTGTTAGCAGCACTGTGATGTATATTGCTGTTCAGCGTGTTCAGGGCCACAGAGGGGGTAGAACCGGCCCTCCTGTATGGGGTCTGGGCAGCTTTATAGTGCAGGCAGTTCAAAAAGCTGCTGATCACAGCTCAGAGCCCCCACCATCTCCCCCACAGTACAGATGACTTCTCCTTCTCTCCTTCCCACCGGTTGCTGCAGGGGGGCCACAGGGGGATCAGTTTCAGAGACTGGTCCCCCCACTGCTCTGATCACCCCTCTCCTGTCCCCAATCCCCACAGCTCTGATCCCCCTGTGTCCCCCCTCCCCCCACAGCTCTACCAGCTCCTCCTCCTCTACCTGGCACTGACTTTCAGCTGCTGTGGGCACACAGGGGGACCAGTTAATATGTCATATTTATCAGCCCCTTCATTTTCTGAGTGAACACAGTGAGTGATTGATAATGATCACTCCTGTGTTTATTCATAACTGAAGCATGATAAGTTGTGCTTACTATGCTTCAGTTTGTGAATGAACAGTAAGCCTCTGTACAGAACACCTCCTGTTCATTCATTCTCTGCAGCTTCAGCTCCAAAGAAAGGAGTGGGGATCTCTGTCCTCAATCACTTCTGTCTCAAGAGTGAATCATCAGGAGTCTGTATGGACCCCTAATATTTCACAAAACCCCTCCACACACAGGGCTGTTAAAAAATGTAAACAATAAAATAAAAATAAATTGTAAAAAAGAAAAAAACACAATTAGGGGTTCCTTCCCACAGGTACTCTGACTGTATGAATTTGTTCCTGCAGCTGAAGCCGTGTTCAGGGCCATACACCTGACCCCACACACCCATCCAGGTTGGGGGGTCCCTGTCAGGTAATGTACGGGGCCCCATGATTTCTAACAGCAGCCCTGATTGTGTTCTCCGGTCTCACCCTCTTTGGCTTCCCGTATATTCTACATATTACCAGCCTAATGTATGCCGTGTCTCTGTAAGGTATTGTCCTCTCTGGTGGGGAAGATGAGGGTGAGACCGGAGAACATGCTGCACAGCAATATACATCTCAGTGCTGATAACAGTGACACCAACACAATTATATTACTGATACCTTCTATTAAAGTCTATGCCAAGCTAAGAACTTTTCATTATAGTTTTTGGATGGAGTGAGGGAGGATTAGAACCCCTGTTGTGTTTTTACTGATATCTGGGGATTCCCCTCACTTCCTGTCCTGCTGACAACATTGTACCGGACAGGAAGTGAGAGGAAATCAGCAAAGGGGACCCAGATATACATTTTTAGTAGAATAGGGGAAGGCTAGAGCCCCAGTCAGATTTTATTATAATTGTGGAGAGCTCTCCTCACTTCCTGCTTGGTAAAATCTTGTCACTGGGACAGGAAGTGAGGGGAAATCTCTTTAATGGAGATCTGGATAGTAGTAAAAACCTGACAGGGGTTCTAATTCTCCCCACTCCATCCAAAACTAAGAAAAGAAAACATTATGGGTGGACATACACTTTAATGATACATCACATTTTATTGTCTTAGCAGTAAATCTCTAGATCCCTTCTTCATATATTTCCTCTGAGATTGTTACATTTCTTTTCATCTCTATTTAGTATAGATTGTATGGAATAGGAGGAGGAAAGAGAGGAGAGGTGACCCCATCCTATCCAATCACAGCGACTGCACTGCACCCCGCACAGAGTGACTGCGTGTGGGGGAGGGGCAGAGAGTAGGGGGAGGGGCCAGAGGAGGAGATTGGTGATGTCACACACTGTGATAACTTTCTGTTTAATGATTACAATGAAAGTAATTGTCATGAGATAGATAGATAGATAGATAGATAGATAGATAGATAGATAGATAGATAGATAGATAGATAGATAGATAGATAGATAGATAGGCCACACCCCTCTTTACTGACAAATAGGAATATGTCATTCATTGTTACTCCAGTAACTGGAGAGATCTCCTACCCAATCACAGGGAGTGACAGAGGGAGAAATCTCACATTTAACAAAAACCTGCAGGGCACTGACTGAAGTCCCACCCACTGCTTTATCCTATTTGCTGAATATTCTACCAATCCCACTACCCATCCCTGTGACATCACCAGTCTCTGGGCGGAGTTCTCACTATGACTATTATTCCATATTCCCCCCACAGATCTTTATACATCCTCTCCCTACATATATCCCAGCATGGAGGGGCTCAGTGAAGGTGGTGGTGAAGGTGTGGAGATGTCGGATCGGGTCACACAGATCATAAAAGGAGATCCGTCCGACCTCATAATCCAGATCTATACTGACTCTGTTACTGGAGATATTGGAGGGTAAGCGGATCCCTTTACTGTCATGTATCTCCCCATAGTGATTTTCTCTCCTGTACAAACACCAGGACTTGTTATTATTTCCAATCAGTGATTGTCTTCCTCTCCCCCTCTCTATACTGGGGTAACACATCCCGACTCTCCACCAATCTGATCCCCCGACATCCACTTCCCAGTAATGTCTCCCTGAGGAGAAACTCCGACTGCTCAACACCTGATAATAATACTGAAATCTCTCTGGTGTTTCTGGATGATTCTGATTTCTATCTGACCTGGATACAGTTTTCCTGTCATCTGATACATAGAGATCATTATGAGCTGTGTTTACATCCAGTAATATGTCTGCAGCTCCCTGTATATAGAAGTATACATTTACCTCTGTTATTATATCAGATAATGTGTGTAATGTGTGTGATATCCCATCCACATCCAGACCCCCTCCATCATGGAGGAGTTCCTCATGTCTCTCTCTGTCCTCATTATCTCCATCCTCAGTATCACACAAGTCACCTGTGTCTGATTCCTGTAAGACAGTCAGTGGATCCGTCATGTTACACAGCTCCTCAATGTGACGTATCTTCCTGGACAGCTCCTCCTTCTTTATTTCCAGATCCCGGATGGAGATGGAGATCCGCTCTGCCCTCCCGGAGATTTCCCTCAGGACTCTCTTCTCAAGGTCCTCCAGACGTCTCCTGAGATCTCTAAACAGGACAGTGACTCTCTCGGTGTCACCAGATGCTTTTTCTTCTACTTTTCTCCTGTGTTCCTGCAGACTCTGGACTCTTTCCTCCGTCTCCTCTCTCTTTATCAGAAGGTTCTGCAGAACATTCCTCAGTGTCTCCTTCTTCTTCTCAGAAGCCTCATCCAGCATCTCCACCTGGTGTCCTCGATGTTCTCCAGCCAAAGTGCAGGACACACAGATACAGATATCATCCTCAGTGCAGTAATACTCCAGGATCTTCTTATGGACGGAGCATTTCCTGCTCTCCATGGACAAGGTGGGGTCACATAAGACGTGTTCTGGGGACTTTTTGTGGACTCTCAGGTGTTTATCACACAGAGAAACCTCACAGAGCAGACAGGATCTAACAGCAGGTACAGGATAGTCCACACAGTAAGTACAGAAGACCCCGGACTCCTCATGATCTGGCTGAGCAGACAGGAAATTCTCCACTATGTTACGTAGTGTTATGTTCCTCTGCAGTGCAGGCCGATCCGGAAACTTCTCTCTACATTGAGGACAGGAATATCCTCCAGACCCCCCCTGTGTATCCAGCACACGATCAATACAGAGCCGACAGAAGTTGTGACCACATCTCAGCATTACAGGATCTGTATAAATGTTCAGACAGACGGAACATTCCAGCTCAGCTCTCAGGTTAGCAGACGCCATCGCTGACAGTAGAAGAGAAATGAAAGTGAAAATCTCTGACACCGGAGAAGAATGCAGTTGGGAGGGGTCACTTCCTCCTACACAGGGGGAAGCTGATCCAGATCTGTATTAACCACTTTTTGAGATGTGTTGTTTACAAGTTAAATACAGTTTTTTTTTTGCTAGAAAATTACTTAGAACCCCCAAACATTATACCTTTTTTTTTGTCTAACACCCTAGAGAATAAAATGGCGGATGTTGCAATACTTTCTGTCACACCTTATTTGCGCAGTGGTCTTACAAGCGCACTTTTTTGGAAAAAGTACACTTTTTTTAATTAAGAAATAAGACAACAGTAATAATAGCTCAATTTTTTTTATATTGTGAAAGATAATGTTACAACGAGTAATTTGATACCCAACATGTAACACTTCAAAATTGCGCCCGCTCGTGGAATGGTGACAAACATTTACCCTTAAAAATCTCCAAAGGCGACGTTTAAAAAATTCTACAGGTTGCATGTTTAAGTTACAGAGGAGGTCTAGGGCTAGAATTATTGCTCTCACTCTACCGATCGCGGTGATACCTCACATGTGTGGTTTGACCACCGTTTTCATATGTGTGCACTGCTCACGTATGCGTTCGCTTCTGCATGCGAGCTCGGCGGGATGGGGCGCGTTTAAAAAAAATGTTTTTCTTATTTATTTTACCTTTTATTTTTTTATTTTTACACTGTTCTTTTTAAAAAAAAAATTGTGTCACTTTTATTCCTATCACAAGGAATGTAAACATCCCTTGTAATAGAAAAAAAGCATGACAGGTCCTCTTAAATATGAGATCTGGGATTTAAAAAGACCTCACATCTCATATTTACACTTAAATGCAATATAAAAAAAAAATTGTAATTTAAAAAAATAAATCGCCCTTTAAGAGCTATGGGCGGAAATAACGTTTTGCATTGTTATGGAGACAGGTGGGGGCCATCTTCCCCTCACTCATCTCCATGCCCAGCAAGGGTAAAGAATCGATCGCCTCCGCCGCTGGCAACGGCTCCGGTAAGCGGCGGAGGGCACCGGAGCGCGACGGGAGGGGGGGCCCTCTCCCGCCACCGATAAAAGTGATCTTGCGGCGATTCCGTCGCAGAGACCACTCTTATCGGAAACTGGACCGCTGGCTGAAGAAGAGGATACCGGGGTTATGGCAGCTAGCTGCTGCCATAACAACCATACCCCCTTCAAAATAAGGACGTATATCGCTGTGCGGCGGTCCGGAAGTGGTTAAAGTTCTGAAAAGGAAGTTTTTTTTCCACAGTAGTAAAGATAATCAAACCTCCCAACTTTGAGAGAAAGAGGGAAAGATGGGTGTAAAGAAGAACACACTAAGGCCTCATGTACGCTGCTGCTGGTACACGGACATTTAGGAGCAGTTGGCAGTTTTTTTCTACAGCCCCTGAACTCTCCTCTATGTTATCTTATCTGTCCATGTACACAGGGTCCTTTATAGTCCTTTCTAGGAAGTTGAGTTTAGAGGCATTTTTTGGAACGCAAAAAAAATTCGCTCAGAAGCTGAGTTTACAGGCATTTCAAGCGCCAAACACTTCTAAATACGGTAACTCGCGTTTAGCCATGTTTAGTTTACAGGCGTTTTTTATTTTTGGTTATTTTTTTTAAGTGCTTCTGAGTGCAAACGCGGCAAAACGCCGCTATACACGGCATGTAAACGTGGCAAAACAAACGTTTTAAACGTGGGTTACTATCTGTCAAGTTAAATCATTCAGGAGAGGTTGTAAAAACGTCCCGTGTACACGAAGCCTAAGGCCCCTTGTACACTAGACGTTTAGTCCAAGTGTGTCCAATTCTGGGATATTAGTGTTCCCAGGAGCCACAGGTGCAGCATCTAGACCTGCTTCCTGCAGCCTGTGGAAAGGCTGACATTAGGGTGACCACATTTCCAAACTGCCATTCAGGGACACCCCCCCCTCCTTTCTTGAGGGACCTGTTTCATGGAACAAAACTTTTGCCAATTACCAGGGGGTGGAGGCAACTGGCGGATGGGTGGTGGTGTGCGAGGTGGTATATAGTCTCGGGAGTTGACGGGGAATTTGGCAGCGGGTGGTTTGTCGGGCGAATGGCTGGTGTTGGCACTTTAATTATCCTGACACCATGCTTGATATGGTGTCAGGATGATCTAATCACATTATTCCTATTACTGCATTATAATATATAATGAAATAGTTCAACTCACCATAATGCAGAATCAGTGGGAGCCCTGAGCGTGTCACTTGCCACCAGATGCAGGATGTCCAATTTGTCCGCTGCAACATGGCAGTCCCGCTAGAAGTCGCTGTTTGTCACCATTACGAGTAGAAGAAAAATAAATAAAAATTCCATAAATGTTCCATGTAGATGCTATAAACATATAGGCGCAAACCAATCAATAGACGTTTATTGGGATTTTCTTACCACAAATATGTAGCAGAATACATATTGGCCTAAATTGATGAAGAATTTTTTTTTTAAATTTTTTTATTGGATGTTTTATAGCAGTAAAAAAAATATTTTTTTTTTCAGAATTGACGCTCTTTTTTGTTTATTGTGCAAAAAAATGAAAACCGCAGAGGTGATCGAATACCACCAAAAGAAAGTTCTGTTTGTGGGAACAAAAAGGATATCTTTCATTTTTATTAGGTTACAGCGTTGCATGACTGCGCAATTGTCAGTTCAAATAACGCAGTGACTTTTTGCAAAAATGGCCTGGTCATTAAGGAGGGGTAAATCTTTCGGAGAGCAAGTGGATAATAAGGACCGTTTCTTTAATGGACTGTCTATAACGTGGACCTTCTCTGTACATCGGGGACTGCTTACCAAACAGGGATTAGAACTACGATAGTTACACTTGGTAGAGGGACAGAAGACAATAAAAGGACAGAGGGGTTTGTTTATAAAACAGGGACTGTCCCTATTAATCAGGGATAATGCCATACACAGTAGTTGGTGAAGGAGAGGGACTGGTCTCCAGGTCAGGGACTGTCCCTATTAATCGGGGATAATGCCATACACAGTAGTGGGTGAAGGAGAGGGACTGGTCTCCAGGTCAGGGACTGTCCCTATTAATCGGGGATAATGCCATACACAGTAGTGGGTGAAGGAGAGGGACTGGTCTCCAGGTCAGGGACTGTCCCTATTAATCAGGGATAATGCCATACACAGTAGTGGGTGAAGGAGAGGGACTGGTCTCCAGGTCAGGGACTGTCCCTATTAATCAGGGATAATGCCATACACAGTAGTGGGTGAAGGAGAGGGACTGGTCTCCAGGTCAGGGACTGTCCCTATTAATCAGGGATAATGCCATACACAGTAGTGGGTGAAGGAGAGGGACTGGTCTCCAGGTCAGGGACTGTCCCTATTAATCGGGGATAATGCCATACACAGTAGTGGGTGAAGGAGAGGGACTGGTCTCCAGGTCAGGGACTGTCCCTATTAATCAGGGATAATGCCATACACAGTAGTGGGTGAAGGAGAGGGACTGGTCTCCAGGTCAGGGACTGTCCCTATTAATCAGGGATAATGCCATACACAGTAGTGGGTGAAGGAGAGGGACTGGTCTCCAGGTCAGGGACTGTCCCTATTAATCAGGGATAATTCCATACACAGTAGTGGGTGAAGGAGAGGGACTGGTCTCCAGGTCAGGGACTGTCCCTATTAATCAGGGATAATGCCATACACAGTAGTGGGTGAAGGAGAGGGACTGGTCTCCAGGTCAGGGACTGTCCCTATTAATCGGGGATAATGCCATACACAGTAGTGGGTGAAGGAGAGGGACTGGTCTCCAGGTCAGGGACTGTCCCTATTAATCAGGGATAATGCCATACACAGTAGAGGGTGAAGGAGAGGGACTGGTCTCCAGGTCAGGGACTGTGACTATTAATCAGGGATAATGCCATACACAGTAGAGGGTGAAGGAGAGGGACTGGTCTCCAGGTCAGGGACTGTCCCTATTAATCAGGGATAATGCCATACACAGTAGTGGGTGAAGGAGAGGGACTGGTCTCCAGGTCAGGGACTGTCCTTATTAATCAGGGATAATGCCATACACAGTAGTGGGTGAAGGAGAGGGACTGGTCTCCAGGTCAGGGACTGTCCCTATTAATCAGGGATAATGCCATACACAGTAGTGGGTGAAGGAGAGGGACTGGTCTCCAGGTCAGGGACTGTCTCTCCGTGTACAGTGACATGCTGTGAGTGGGTGAGGGGTCTCTCTCCACACAGCCAGTTTTGTCCCATGTCTCAGTGTCGCACACATAGGCAGTAGACATGTACAAACACACTGACAGCTGTACATTGCCCTCTCCCTCCTGAGCACTGGTTTATGGTCCTCTCACAGTGATTTATGATTCTTCTAGGACGGCCCCCGCGGAGCATTTCAAGCTGGCAGGTCAGGGAGGGGGGAGGTGAAGAAATGGACTGACAAGGAGGCTCATCCATCTAACAGACAGCTTTATAGACCTTCTACAACTCCCTCTGACAATCCAGAGTGTCCCCAGCGATTCTCCTTATGTTGTGGGCAGAGGCTGGCGGCTCCCCCCCTACTAGAATAACACTCACTGTGCGATCGCACTGATCGGGGAACATCGCTGGTGTCCGCTGCTCTGTGCTGTGAAGGGTCAGGTGCCCAGTAGAGATCTCTATGGGGACTGGAAGTGCGGTAGCAGAGACTCTTCTTTGGGATGTCCTGAGTGGGGCCCCCACTGACACCTGGCCCAGATGCCGTGTCACTTGCCAGAGGATAAAGGAGGTGGGAGGTCATCCAGCGTGGTGGAGAGCACTAGGCGAGGAGGAGGAGGAAGTTAACTCCTCCTCCGCTTTGAGTGCTGAGCAGGGAGTCGCATCTTTTACGTCACTGGTTGATACACGCCAGGCGGCTGTAGCAACCAGTGGCCAGTAGAGTATCAGGTGGAGGCGGAGTGAGCCCCAGCGCTACAGCGGGGTTTGCTCACTCTGTCAGTATCATTCCGGGACACTGTATTGTCCCGGAATGAAGGTGCCCGGGACAGACCTGCTAATTGCGGGATTGTCCCGGGCAATCCGGGACACGTGGGCACCCTATTATAAACCAAAGGATGAAACTATAAATCATAAACAATATACAATAACAACAAGTATATAAAAACTACGGACATTAAAAAATGCTGAAAACAGCAGCAACAAATACTGCAATCCCTACTGAACATTATCCATTGTTGATGAAGGAATTTATATCCCATTCAACATTTATTCCAAACGGAGTGAATGTCTGGGCTTGATAAATCCACCTCGTTTCCAGTATGAAAACCTCCTTTGGTTTATAACCAATTTTTTTATATTTCTTGTACTGAGTTGCCCTGTATTTCTCTGTGTGAATTTGTTTATTATCTTATGTTGTTGTAATACTCGCTTTTCACCTCAAGATGCCGCCGCTTCCCGAGTCCGTTTGTCCTACTTTTTATCTAAAAAAAAAATTTTTGTCTCAGATTTACACTGTCCTTTTGCTTGCTAATCACCTTTGAGTGACCGTTTTTAATATGTTTTCATAGCATATATATACACATTACTAACAGTTTGTAATAAGAATTTTGTGTGATTTCTGGGTCTGAGATCCGGCCTGTGGAACGCACCTAATTTCCGGTTTTTATGGCCTGTCCCTATAAACAAGAGCCTCGCACACGCCCTGACCACGCCCCTGATGATGCACGTTTATGACGAAACGTTGGGTGGAGATAAGGATGTGTGACGTAGGACGCTGACCGGGACCCGGCGGCCATTTTGTTGGTTGGAAACACAGGTTGTTTCCCCTTGCCTGTCATATTTCTCAACCATGTGAGTGTAACAGTTTTATCCTTAAATAAATTTTGTTTTCTGGATGCCTGCGCAATGAGAGGTCTTCTTTCTTATATTTATGTGGATACTGGAGTTTATCAGTGGAATTCCATTCCATGGAGAAAGTTTTGGAGGTCTTTATTTCCCTATTGAATGAGACGTTTTGATCTTCTGTGGAGTCGATCGATCTGTGGAGGAGGATTGCTGGGTTCATAACCTATACATGACGGTAAGAGTCAGTAGTATTGGGTGTTGGTGGTGGCTTTCCTATTTGTCCTCATCAGGATTGATTAACTAGAGGACTTCGATCGTCTTCAACCAATTTTTTATAAAAAGGAAAAAAAAAATCAGAGAAAAAATGAGGGAATCCCTGATCCCAGCGCTCAAAATGGATGAATAGTAAATATTTTTTACACTTATAAGCTGCTATTATAACTAATAAAACATGATATAGTAAATAATGAAATAAATATATCTTCCCACATGAGAAAATATTAACAGCGCTTTAGAAATGGATTTGCAACCATAAGTGTGATTAGTAGTAGTCAACAAGTAATAAAAAAAAAACACAAAAAGTTCTAGTCCGCCATCTCTGTGGAACATATAAGAAGACTAGTGCAGAAAGTCTTTAGGATAATAACCCATGCATGCATCTGATGGATTGCGGTCCACTCTTTGATTTATCCCCAGTGCATCTTTTGTTTGGCTCTATACCTTCACCATGTCACCTCATGAGAAACCCCTTTGTGTGTATGTTCACCAGAGGTCTAGATAAGATATGCCTGTAATATCTCTCCTGGGGTCAGTCGGCTCTGCTCCCGCTTGTCATGATCGATTCTGCGGTAGGGGTCAGGTCTGCCTGTGATATCTCTCCTCAGGGATGAACTGCTCTGCTCCCGCTGGTGTAGGTCAGTTCTCCGTGTTCGTTAGGTGTCATATAAGTAAAGAGAGGGGATGCTTGCCATAGTGTTATATTTTTTATTTAAAATTTACCAAACTCCCTGCTACAATGTTGCGCTTTTCAGATAATAAAGTATAAAAAGCTCTTAGATTAAAACACAGCCTGTCCGTAAGAAACGTCAGCTCACCGCTGGAAGGAAGAGTAAACGTCCCGCCCACTTGGATGAGTCCCGGGATGACGTGTTCTAGGTCTTTCTGTTGGGTCGCGTGGTCATGCCCTGACACGTTTCATCATTACGTCTTCAGAGGGCGTGGCCATGCAACACAACCAATTCATTTAAATAGCTTTAGGAGGCGGGAACGTTCAGCACCGTCATCACAGGTATCATCCCCTCCCCGCCCTCTCCTATGTGGACAGTGCCGAGCTGACGCACAGCATCCCATCCATCCAACTATGGTTCTCTCTATAGCATTGTTATAATAAAAGCGAATACTATATACATAAAAATAGTATACACCTCGTATTAATTCTTTGAGATTATGTTATTACATTCTAAATTGTCTCCAACTAAGAATGAAATAAAAAAGGAATTATTAATGTAATGCTGTCATTCCGCATATATGTTATGTTTATATAGTGTATTACAGAGGCGGCTCTAGGCTTTGTGAGGCCTTAGGCAAAACTTCGACATGAGGCCCCAATGATGCCCTTGAACTATGCAGCAGGCCTTCCCAGATTGAGATGCTTGTGCGGTGGATGGGAAAAGCGAAGTGCGCAGACGCAACATCACTCCTCATTGGCTGGTAGGCAGAACATCAGGAGTCTTAGGTTACGCAAGAAGTGAGTGTAACAGGGCTTTTAACGTTGCCTGCATACAGCGGCATTAAGATGTCCTGTCATCTCTAAAATAAAGGGCTGCAGATCAGATGTTCGGCACGCTTAAGTGAGACAGGGCTCTTAATGCTGCCTGAGCACAGCAGTGTTAAGGTCCCCTGTCAATCAAAACTGCAGTAATGTGTGTAGCACTACCCCTGAAGGAGCCGCTTGGTAATTTTGGGTTCCCTGTTCTGCGCCTCAACTCCAAGAACACCTTCAGCCCCTCTGACACACCTGGTTGATTGAATCACTACAGACACACATAGCGTATAGTACTTTTCACCTTACCGTAGGATATAGGCAATAAACAATTACACACGTGCTTAGTGGTAGACACTATTTGTCTAGAATTAGGAACTTGCATAAATGATAAAAAATGCAGTTCACAAAGCAGAGTAGAACTACCCTCAGGTAATAAAGGTAAACAAATATATCTATAAAAGCAGCTCTTTATCAATAGCAAAAAAATCAATACGAGAAAAGGTAAATCAATATTTAGCAACACAACTGTAATCTAAACGTGTTTAAAGGAATAGCAGTTTCCTAATTGTTTTCGAGTGCACTCGAAAAAATGAGAGAAGGTGGGATCCCCCTTTAAATGGCAACAACAAACTGTGCAGGGCCAGTGCAAGGATTTTTGTTTACTTATCCCTGGTCCAAGAAGTGACGTCATACAGGGGAGGGCTGGCAGCCTGTCCAGTCAAGTGGCCCATTGAAACACCAAATCAGCTCATCCATGCCCACCTGGTTTTTCAATGCAGCCTCACCAGTGCCGCCTCATCAGTGCCCATCAATGCAGCCTCATCAGTTCCCATCAATGCAGACTCATCAGTGCCCATCAATGCAGCTTTATCAGTGCCCATCAATGCAGCCTCATCAGTGCCCATCAATGCAGCTTTATCAGTGCCCATCAATGCAGCCTCATCAGTGCCCATCAATGCAGACTCACCAGAGTTGTAGTTTCCTCTGCCCTGCTTGGGAGCTTGAGCGCGGACTACAACTCCCGGAATGCAACAGCAGCCGGCTGGGCCGCCGGCCCAATTTCCTACAGAAGAAAAAAAAAGGCAGCGGGCAGCAGCTGCCAGCTGTTTTCAACATAGATTAGAGTGGCCTAGGGGGCACTCTGCCCCCCCGGCCCAGCCTGCCCCTGACGTCATGCATGACACTTCCCAGTCTGTGTACAGGAGGGTGGCTGAGTGGATGAAGGTCTGCTGAGCTACGGCCGCCCTTCCCAGTGCCACCCATCATGACAGCACCGGGCCCACAGGTAGGACAGTGGTGCCTGGCAAACATGGTGAAGGGGGTTGCACATTGTGTCAGTGGTGGAAGTGATAGGCGGCTTCCCAGCCACTTGTAACACTTCCAGATGAAAAGCGACAGTCATCTTTACTATAGTACACACACTCCGAGCTGCTATAGGGGCTGGGGATTAGGATTTTACTGCCCCCCTATCCTGGTGCCCTGAGGTGGCTGCTTAAGCCACCATATGGTAGTGCTGGCCATAGCCCTAGGGCCACTACAGTTATAGGGCAGTCTTTAGGCTCGGTTCACACCAGTGTGCTGTGCAACCTCACATGTGATTCGCACCACACTGAAGTGCAAATCACATGTGAAGTCTGTGCTATGCGATTTCTGCCATACAGATAGTATTGCTGAATTTGCATCGCATTTGGCCCAAGTTATGCAGGACCCTTTTTTGGTCCACACCAGAATCGGATCGCATGGGTGTTCACACCCATGCAATCCGATTCATGTCTAAATTGACAGTTTACACAGCAATATGTGAACCGATCTGGGGGTGTCATTAACTTTGTATTGACACTTTCAGCGGTTCGCATAAGGCAGTGTGAACCAAGTCGGGTGCGATGCAGGAACCGGCAGTGGATTCACAGGGTTCTCGCATCGCACCAGTGTGAACCGAGCCTAAGTGTTGGTTCACACTGCAGCGATGTGGGAACCCTGCGAATCCGCTGCGGGTTCCCGCATCGTATGTCTCCCGGTGGCAGTTCACACTGCCCTATGCGAACTGCTTGGAGTGTCAATACAAAGTTAATGACACCCCCCAAATCAGTTTGCATATCGCAGTGTGAACTGCAAATTCGGACAGGAATCAGATCACATGGATGTGAACACCCATACGTTCCGATTCTGCTGCAGATCAGAAAAGAGGTCCTGTGCGAGTTTGGTCCGAATGCAATACGAATTCAGCCATATAATCTGTATGGCTGAAATCGCATCGCACAGAAGTCGCATGTGATTGGCACTGCAGTGTGGTACAAATCACATCCAATGTTGAACATCGCTGCAGTGTGAACTAGCACTAAGTCCTAAATCTTCATCTCTTGCAGCTGTGAATAGGGCCTGTGGGCAGTATAAGGGCCAAAGAATACCAGGGTGGGCAGATCCTATAGATGGCAGTAGATAATGGCTGACCGGCCCTCTTACCTGGGGATACAGCAACAATGGTTCCTCTGATCAGGAGTTGGCTCATTCTGGGTTGCCTGTGGCAACTCCGCTGGTTAGTGCCCAGATCTGTATTCAGGAAATAGCTTCATGCCTTTCTTCAGAAGTGATGGTGCTAGGCTGTGTGGATTTCTCTGTGGTGGTGCAGTGCAGTGGGATTCTCTCTCTCTCTGATGGAGTTCTGGGTGCACTTCCCCAAAATTCCCCCGGGATTCTGGATCTCTCTCCCTCCTCTTCAGCTGGGCATGCTGGGGGCTGCAGTTTCTTCCCTTCGTTTTGCAATGTCCACCACTCGAGACTACATTTCCCACAATCCTCCTCTCTGTTTCATTTTAGTGTTTTTTTCCCCCTTGTCCAATAAGAAGGAGGGGGAAGAAACACGAGTACAGTGCTGAGAGGAGGAGAGGAGGAGAGAAGAGCCCGCAGCAGCTTCTCTCTCTCCACACAGACAGCTGCTCCATTTTTCTGCTGCTCTGCTCAACTCTGACAGGAGGAAGGAGGGGGATGGGTAGGAAGCAGAGAGAGAGAGAATGCCCTCCAGTTTTTTAGCGGCGGCTCGAGCAGGGGGGTGAAGGAGGTCTCCTCGGTCCCACTCCTGTCATTTGCCGACGGCACATATCAGGCAAATTTGGCGATGGCGAGGCCCCTATGATGGCGAGGCCTGAGGCGATCACCTAATTTGCCTAATTGGAGAGCCGCCTCTGATTAGACTCAAAAACTCTTCAAATAATCTTACCCTAATAAAATTATTGATTACAGTAGATCTTATGTTTGTCTTTTGTCACGTAAATTCGTGAGGGACAGCCAATTATATCTGTATAGTGGTTCTGACTATTTACAGTCATTAATATCACTAGAACTTGTCTCGTCATTAATATTGCGGTTATGTTTTTTCTTCAAATGGAGTGTATCGTCCAAAATTCATGAAAAAACATAAGCCAAAAAACTACCACATATGCGGATGCAAACAGAATCGCATCAAGTACAATAATACATTTACTCACGCAAGAAAACTCCTAAAAAAGATAAATATTACTATTTTTAAAAAATATTTAAAATTAAAAGTTACACGAAGCTAAAAACTTAACTAAAAAAACACTTCTACTATGGGGAACCTATAGAGGATAACTTTAATCTTTCGTACGCTGGGTTATGCATGTGATAAAATACGAAAGTAAAAGTCATATAGAATGTATTGCCTTTAGTAGTTGCTTATAAAGCAATTCAGGTCCAGTTCTATGTTTAGTCCATTAGGACTAAGTGTGTTAGCCAGGAATATCCACTGAGATTCCCTTTTGGAAATTTCTCTTATCATGTTGGCACCTCTCCATCTGGGGTGTAGTTTTCAAAATTTGAGGCCAATGGGATTTCTATCATGTTTTTCCCTAAAATGTAGGGACACACTATGTTCTTTGTATCCTATAGTGATATTATAAATGTGCTCTGATACCCTTTTGCCCGTTGTTCTTTTTGTGCGCCCGATATATATGAGGCCACACGGACATTCCAGGGCATACACTACGTGAGTAGACATACATGAGATGAATTCTCTAATTTGAAATTCTTTACCATTCGCTGTTGACACGAAGCTTGTTAGGCCTCTCAAATGAGTTGCTACTTGTTGGCACGATTTACATTTTCTGCAGGCATAAAAACCTGATCGGTCCCAAGACATTTTAGTTCTGGTTGGGGGGTCGAGCACTTTTTTCACTACTTGGTCTCCAAATGAAGGGGTTTTCCTATATATAAATGGCGGGTTTTCTGGTAACACTTTACTCAGCACCTTATCCATACACAGTATGTTCCAGTGGTTCTTTATGATTGTCTCGATTTCACAATACTGTTCGTGAAAACCACTTATAAAACCCCATTCATGCTTGGAGTCCTGTCTCCTTGCTTTAGGGACCAAACAAGAGTCCTGTGATTTGCATCCTACCTCTGTAATCAGTTTGTCTACGGGCTGGATCTTATAGCCTTTTTCTATGAAACGTTGTTTAATAAGTTCTGCTTGGGTAAAATAATCAGTATCAGAGGTGCAGTTACAATGTACCCGCATAAATTGGCCCTTAGGTATATTCCTTAACCACTGCGGGTGGTGTCCACTCTCTACGGGAATATAGCTATTGCGGTCTGTGCTCTTGAAATATGCTTTCATATGAAGTTGGTTCTCGCCTTTCGTTATCATGACATCCAGGTAATGTATCTGCTCTCGGCTCCAATTAAATTCCAATTTAATATTATTGGTATTACTATTGAGCCATTGGGAGTATTCAATTAGTGAGGATTCAGTGCCCTGCCGTATGATGAACAGGTCATCTATGTAGCGTTGGTAGAATACAAATTCTTTCCTCCTGTTTAAGTACACCCATTTGTCCTCCCATTCGCTCATAAATAAGTTCGCCAAACTTGGCGCAAACTTGGCGCCCATTGCAACGCCGGTCTTCTGGCTATAAAAATCCCCACACACCAGAAGTAATTGTGGGTTAAACAGTATTCCGGTATCATCCTTAAGAATTTCTTTTGGATGAAGGGAATGTCGTCCCTCTGGCTAAAGGCCCAGTTGATAGACATAAGCGCCTCATCATGCTGAATTATTGTATATAATGACGCCACATCGGCAGTCACCAGATATATTTCCTCGTCCTTAGAGAAGTATACGTTCTTAATCTTCTGCAAGAAGCTTGTAGTGTCTTTCAAATACGCTTTTGTAGTCACAACACTTGTCTGTAAGAAGTGGTCTAAATACTGGCCGACTCGAGATGTTACTGAGTCTATGCCCTTCACAATAGGTCTGGCTGGAGGTCTCTCTGGATCTTTATGAATTTTGGGAACCGTATATATAGTTGGTATTCTATTAAAGCTGGGACATAAATATAATTTTTCTTTCTTTGTAAGGACTCGCATGTAAAATCCATAATCTACTAGATTGTGGAGGTCTTCCCTATACTTGTTGGTAGGGTCCTTCTTAAGTTGCTCATATGTGTTTTCATCTTTAAGCATATTAGAGAGTTGTGTGTGGTAATAGGTTTTATCCATAATCACCACTCCTCCTCCCTTATCCGCCGGACGGATGATTATGTCCTTTCTATTCTCCAGGGCTTTGATGCCTTCTGTTATATGCTTAGGGTTTAGAGTTTTGTTGGGTTTAACTTTGTCCAGATCTTTCAAGACTAGTTGTTTGAAAACCTCTATCTGATGGTTGGCTGTTTGTGGAGGGTTGAATAGCGATTTATATTTGAGTCCGCTATCAACTCCCAATGTAGCTACTGCTTTCTTTGTTCTTAAATTATAGTTATTAGACAAAAAGTATTTCTTTATATTAAGTTTTCTGACATACTTGTGTACCAATTTTTTATGATGAACTTTTATTTGTTTTTATTTTTCTAGCGCTGCACCTCTTCTTATATATTGTCTCATTGCAACCAGTAATTTAGTGTCAGCTGCTTTTTTCTTAGTTTATTTTTTCAAGCGCAACAGATCTGTATTTTTATAGCTGTTTTGGGTTTTTATTGTTGCAGCTGAATAGCCATATATTAATAATGGATATATTTCAATTTAGAGCTTAACATGCCATTAATCCAGAGGGCATTTTCTGTGAAACTAATGGTCCCACTGATGACATTAGTGGCCTCTTTATGCGATGAAAAAACCTGGTTACCACTGGGCTCCATATAAATTGGGACATTGGTCTGTTTTTGAGCAATATCTTGCAGACAAAATGGTCCCAAGGAGCCTACGGTGGGATGTCACTCCTTTCAGTGACATTTTAGATACCACAGAATGGTTCCAGATTTTTAATCAAGCTGGTTTAAATGTCATTCAGTTTTTGTTGGCCAAGAAACAACAGAAACTCATCAAGGTTGGTGAGGAGATCTGTAGCCTCAGAGAAAAACTGAATCCCTACAAGGGGAAACATCTGGAAAAGGAGGAGGTAGAACAGAAAAATAAAAGGAGAAAAAATATCTTAGAGATGTCTCCGACTACAAAAATAAGGGAGTCTTTAAATGGCAAACTAAGGATATTGTGAGTGGAAATCCTTTTCCTACAGAGGGAGCAGTGGGGGGGGGGTTTGCTGACTTCTCAGGGCCTTGCTCCAAATGTTCCCCTGGTACACCCTGGCCCTAGCCAGCCTCAACCTCCAAGGCCCACTAGGGGTGCCTTTCAGGGCAGAGGGGGGGGGAGCACAACAGATGTCCCATACCCCTTTCCCCACTGCTGTCCACAATCATCTTGGACCTTTGGGGAGCAGGGATAGTCCCCATAGGGATGATAGATTTATCACTGAGCACCCTAATAATTGGACTCCCCAAAATCAACCACAGAATGGGTATTCACCGAGAACCCCCTTAGGTGGTAATTGGGGGCAACAACAGAATCACCCCTCTGATTAAATTAAGGGAGGGAGAGTAGGTCCAGTAGAAGGACATTATAATAGTCATTTTTTCCCAGGGCCCACAACAACAAAAGAGACATAAAACTAAAAAGGGGTTTCATAGGGGGGAGGAGGATCCGCTCTAAACAGGAGGCGTGTCTAAAGGACTCTGGCCTCTTTAATATAAGTAAAGCAATTTTGTCCACCGAAGAGAAACATGTTTTGAATCATGGCCTGAAATTTGCACCTTCCAGAGCTTTAAACAAATTTGAAACGTTTATTGACGTTCAAAATTTCATTCGCAGGGTCAATATTCAGCGTTACATGGTCTCGAATCCATACCGCTCTAACCCGGCGGTTTCAGTTGATGTGAGGAATTCCAATTTATCTAATGCCTCATTGTTCAATCCTCCAAGCCATTTGGCTCCATCAATCTCTAAATAAGGATTTACAAGCATTACAGATTAAGAAAAATAGGAGAGAGTACACTTTTAAAAAGGGATTGGAGCTTCTCAAAGAAAGGAATGACATCATCGTACGCCCAGCTGATAAGAGCGGCGGGATTGTCATACTTGATAGGGATGCTTACAATACTGAAATGTTAAGGCTGCTCTCCGACCAGGAAACGTATGTTTCCCTGAAGAAGAATCCTACTTCCAATTATAACAAAGAGTTGGTGGCATTGGTAGAAGAGGGATACCAACAGAGGATCATTTCCAAAAAGGAGAAAGCTTTTCTTATTCCAATGGCGCCTAGGATAGCGGTAATATATTACCTGCCCAAAGTGCAAGGATCCAATTTGCCCCCCTGGGAGGCCAATCATTAGTGGTATCGATTCGATTTCTTCCAGGGTGGGCAAATATGTGGATCACTTTTTGCAACCTCTGGTTACTATTACTCCATCGTATTTGAGGGATTCCACACAGGTCATTAATGCGCTTAAGCATGTGGAATGGAAGGAGAGTTATATTTTTGTCACAGCAGATGTCTCCACCTTATATACGGTAATTTCGCACCAACATGTAAGGGAAGCAGTAAAACATTTTTTGAAAGGAAATAACCTTCATGATAAGCAGAGAACCTTTATTTTGAGACTTTTGAATTACGCAATGGAGCACAATTATTTTTGGTATGGTGGCTCCTACTTTGTCCAGAATAGGGGTGTGTCCGTGGGGGCAAAATTCGCTCCCAGCATGGCCAATCTCTTTATGGCCAAATAGGAGGAGGATGTCGTCTATCAAGAATCCAGGTCTAATCTGGTATTCTGGAAAAGATATATAGACGACATCCTCCTCCTGTGGGATGGTGACTTAGAATCCCTGAATATTTTTATGACAGGGCTTAATACCAATGAAAGGGGTATTTTCCTTACCTATGAAACCAGTAGGTCAGATATCCACTTTCTTGACCTTAAAATTAGGGTTGTTGATGGTGCAGTGATTACATCCACCTACTTTAAGGAAACTGATCGGAACGGTAAAATTGATTCTAGGAGCTGTCATCACAAATTGTGGCTAAAATCAATTCTTAAGAGCCAGTTTCTGTGATTGAGGAGAAATTGCACGAATCATCGTGATGATTTTGTGCAAGAGGCCTCAATACTCAGAGGAAGATTTCTGGAAAAGGGATATGATGACAATGAACTAGAAGCAGCTTTTAGATCAGCTTTAGATAGAAATAGAGATGTTGATCCCTAAATCTAAGAACCAGGATGATAGTTTTAAATTCTCCTTTGTCACCGTCTACTCAAATGGGCATTATGCGATTAAGCAACTCATGCAAAGGCATTGGAAGGTATTGAAAGCAGATAGGGTTTTGGGATCAAACCTACCCGATATGCCCCGTGTGGTATATAGAGGGGTCCCCCTTTGAAATTTCAGCTGGCTCTCAATGTGATAGACCCTCCGAAATAACTTTCTTTTTTTCAGAACATGGGTGGTTTCTTTCCCTGTCAAAAATTTCCGATCTGTAAATTGAATGCCATTCCCTAAACACAACCTTTCCAAGCATTATGCTCTTAAGCATGACTGTAACCCTGAAGGTACTACCTTCTTAGGAATTGACAAGTTTGCTGGTCATTGGAGAGGGAGTATTATGGTTAGGGAGGTATCAAAACTGGAAATGAGGTGGATTTATAAAACCCAGACATTCACTCCATCTGGAATGAATGTTGAATGGGATATAAATTCCTTCATCAACAATGGATAATGTTCAGTAGGGATTGCAGTATTTGTTGCTGCTATTTTCAGCATTTTTTAATGTCTGTAGTTTTTATATACATGTTCTTATTGTATATTGTTTATGATTTATAGTTTTATACTTTGGTTTATAACCAATTTTTTATATTTCTTGTACTAAGTTGGCCTGTATTTCTCTGTGTGAATTTGTTATATCTTATGTTGGTGTAATACTCGCTTTTCACCACAAGATGCCGCCGCTTCCTGAGTCTGTTTGTCCTTCCCGAGTCTGTTTGGCCTACTTTTTATCTAAAAAATTTTTTTTAGTCTAAGATTTACACTGTCCTTTTGCTTGCTAATCTCCTTTGAGTGATTGTTTTTAATATGTTTTTTATAGCATATATACACATTACTAACAGTTTGTAATAAGCTTTGGAATTTTATGTGGTTCCTGGGTCATGAGATGGAGACAACATCCGGCCTGTGGAACGAACCTAATTTACGGTTTTTAAAGTGGATGTAAATCCAATGTCATCCTTTCTAAACTACTGCCATAGGGGTTATCTATAAGGATATACACGCCTCCTGCATGTATCTTTATCTGTCAAATGTCTCCCCTCTGTCTGTTATTAGACCCGAAAAACTGCAGATTCTGTGGGCGGGTCTGTTGTCTGGAGCTCGGTGGGTGGAGTCGTGATGTCAGTAGACTCCCCGCCCACCTCTACACTCTCCTGTGTATTTCTTACACTGAACTTCTGCTATGATCTCTAACATCCAGTGAAAAGACAGGAAAGTAACCACATGACTTCAGCATGCCAAATCATGGTGAGGTGTGGAACAGCCAATCCTTGCAGAGCTGCTGAAGAAAGGAGTGGGGGAGGGAATTAAAAAATAATGCCTGTCTTAGGCTAGTGCAGGAGATATGTAAATCACCTGTCACTCACAGCAAGGGGGAGGATTTGACAAAGTTTTTCTCAGTTTGTCAAGATTTTTCTCACTGAACAATAAAAGGGGATTGCTCAGAGATGGATTAACTCTGTGTGGCAAGACTGAGCTCAAATGATAGGAAATCTTATACTCTACAGTATGATATCATTTTTTATTTTCAGGTTTACATCCACTTTAAGCCGGCCTGTCCCTATAAACAAGAGCCTCGCACACACCCTGACCACGCCCCTGATGATGCACGTTTATGACGAAACGTTGGGTGGAGCTAAGGATGTGTGACGTAGGGCGCAGACTGGGACCCGGCGGCCATTTTGTTGGTTGGAAACACAGGTTGTTTCCCCTTGCCTGTCAGATTTCTCAACCATGTGAGTGTAACAGTTTTATCCTTAAATGAATTTTGTTTTCTGGATACCTGCGCAATGAGAGGTCTTCTTTCTTATATTTATGTAGATACTGGAGTTTATCAGTGGAATTCCATTCTATGGAGAACGTTTTGGAGGTCTTTATTTCATTATTGAATGAGACGTTTTAATCTTCTGTGGAGTCGATCGATCTGTGGAGAAGGATTGCTGGGTACATAACCTCTACATTTAATGTGTGTACCCTACACACTGACGGTAAGGGTAAGTAGTATTGGGTGTTGGTGGCGGCTTTCCTATTTGTCCTCATCAGGATTGATTAACTAGAGGACTTCAATCGTCTTCAACCAATTTTTTATGATGAACTTTTTTATTTGTTTTTGTTTGTCAACAGCTGGAAGGGAGATGAATCCTTCACAATAAGGTTGTCCAGATGATCTGTGACCTGGATGCCCTTTGTTCAGTGAAGGGCAAGAAGAGGTGCTAGGAAATTTGTGAATACTCTGTGAGCAAAGGATAGGCCAAAGGGCAGAGCGACAAACAGGAAGTGATTGTCTGCCACTGTGAATCGCAGAAAGTGCTGATGAAGTAGATAAATGGCAACATGCAGATAGGGATCTTGGATGTCTACAAATGCCATTTATTCCCTTTGTCTGAGAGAGGCAATGACCAACCTTGTGGATTTCATGGACAATTATGGGGGATTTTGGTCCAGAATAGGATGAATATCCCTGTTGGGCATTGGTACTATGAACAGGTTTGAGTAAAATTCTTTAAGCCTGTCTTGTGGAGGTACTGGCACAACTACTCCGTGGGATGAGAGATGGCTCAGGGCATTTTGCAAATCTGACTGTCATTATACAGACTTTGGTTGATATGAAAGAAGAAAGCATTGAGGGTGTAGAGTTTTGAACTCTATTTTGCACCCCTTTCAAACCACAGATTAAACCCACAGGTCTGGGGCACCTGCGACCCAGAGAGGGGCAATCTGTAACAGATATCCCTCCACTCTTAGAAGTGAGGGCGCCCCTTAATTGGGAAGAGGGCTTTGGAGAAGACTGGGTGGGCTTTGTGGGCTAAGTCTTGCACTGATAGGAAGGGCTGAATAAAGTGGTTAGGGGCTCGGCATTTTGCGGAGGTAGAGGCTCCAGAGGAGGGGGGTTTTGGAATCTTCCGCTGAGGAAGTTAAACCTTCCCTCCTGTGCCATCTTTTATGAATTGGTCACATGCCTCTTCAAATAGTCTTCTTTAAAGCTCGTACGTGTGAATAGTCTTATATAGGCAGCTTCAGCTGTCCAGGCTTTTAGCCACATGAGGCCCCTTGCTATGGGGGCACTCGAGCAGACTTGCTCCCGAGCAGCACTTCTGTGAATAGACACTGTTCATTTAAACACAGAGCGCAGTTCTCCCCCCCCCGCTCTCTCCTCATTGGCTCACTAGTTGTGATTGACAGCAGCAAGAGCCAATGACTCCTGTGTGAGCCAATGAAGAGAGAGCTAGCCGGGAGAGCCGCCGCTCTCATGCACATTGCTGGATCGAGATGGGGCTCAGGTAAGTATAGGGGGGCTGGGGGGAGCTGCATCCAGAAGGTTTTTTACCCTAGTCCATATAATGCTGCCTTTAGAACCACTTTAATATTTTGGATTTTATATTAGGTAAAAAATATTCCCCTGATCTTTGACATGATGAGAATTGTTGGTAAATGGTTCAGAGTCTTCTGTGTCTTCAGGCCTCTTCCCCAGCTGAGTTCATAGTCAATACATCTACAGATTCTCTTACAGGATTGGTAAGGTGACAGTTCATTTATCCTTATCTATAGCTACAAGGATATCACAATATTACCAGCATCTGATTGTTAATTTCCTCAATCTTCAGGCTCAAGAGTTGTCTTTTTAGGTTTTTAAATTGTGACCATTTATCTGCTACTCTGACTGCTGAATTATGAAAGTCCTGTATGTGTAATAAGGGTCATTGAATGAAAAGAATATCTGTATTATCATTAGGGTTGAGCTTCGAGTTCGAGTCAGACTCATGTTCGACTCGAACATTGGCTGTTCGCAAGTTCGCCGAACAGCGAACAATTGCACGGGACATGACGGGACTTCCCCGTGGCATTCCCCGCGACGTCACAGGGAAGTCCCGTCAAGTCACCGTGCGTCAGAGGGGGCGGGGTCACCGGGTGGCCCCGCCCCCCGTTATTTAAGAACTGTCAGATGAGGAGACACCGTCACACAACGGGAGCCTCCCTCCATGCCAGCATGGATGCGGAGCGGCCCGGAGAAGAAAATGAAGAAGAGAAGAAGAGTAGAAAAGAAGAAGATGAAGAAGAAGATGAAGAAGAGAAGATGAAGAGAAGAGCGGAAGCCTCCCCCCATGCCATGGGTGCGGAGCGGCCCGAGGAGAAGAAGATAGAAGACACCGCAGAGGAGATGCTGGACGAGAACGCCGGAGGAAGAACCAGAAGAGCCAGAAGAACCAGAAGAAGAAGATGAAGGAAGATAGAAGAAAGAAGAAGCATTTAAATAAAGGAATTGTCAAAAACTGTCTCTTGTCATTTTTAACATTTTTGACAGTTTTTTAGTGAAATGGTAGGGGTACTTTTGTACCTTCTTACCATTTCACACAGGGGGGGCGGGATCTGGGAGTCCACTTGTTAAAGGGGGCTTCCAGATTCCGATAAGCCCCCCGCCTGCAGACCCCCACAACCACCAGCCAGGGTTGTGGGGATGAGGCCCTTGTCCTCATCAACATGGGGACAAGGTGTTGTGGGGGGCTACCCCAAAGCATGCTCCCAATGTTGAGGGCATGTGGCCTGGTATGGTTCAGGAGGGGGGGCGCTCTCTTGTCCCCCCTGTTTTCGTGCAGCCTGCCAGGTTGCGTGCTCGGATAAGGGTCTGGTATGGATTTTTGGGGGGACCCCACGCCATTTTTTGTTTTTTTTGGTGCAGGGTTCCCCTTAAAATCCGTACCAGACCTGAAGGGTCTGGTATGGAATTTAGGGGGACCCCATGTCATTTTTTTTTTTTAATTTTGGCCGGGGCTCCCCTTAATATCCATACCAGACCTGAAGGGCCTGGAATGGAATTTAGGGGGACCCCCATGTCATTTTTTTTTTAATTTTGGTTCGGGGTTCCCCTGTGGGGAATTTCCATGCTGTTTTTATCAATGAACTTCTATGTGTATTATCGGACCGGCAATGCAATAGTCGCGAGTAGTTTTAAATAGCTTTTTTCCTTCAAAATGTCATTTTGCTGTCAGACTGTTCTAAGCACAGGAAACATGCGCCCCTTTACAGGCATACTATAGACACCCCCCAGCTATGAAATTTAAAGGGATATTACACTTCTATTGTTTGACTTTAAGCATTATTAAAATCACTGCTCCTGAAAAAACGGCCGTTTTTAAAACTTTTTTTTGCATTGATCCATGTCCCCTGGGGCAGGACCCGGGTCCCCAAACACTTTTTATGACAATAACTTGCATATAAGCCTTTAAAATTAGCACTTTTGATTATTCATGTTCGTGTCCCATAGACTTTAACGGTGTTCGCGTGTTCGAACAAACTTTTTTCCTGTTCGCATGTTCTGGTGCGAACCGAACAGGGGGGTGTTCGGCTCATCCCTAATTATCATACCATTGTTACAGGTTAATGTCACATCTCAACTATAGATAGTATCCATGTGTACATTAATCATCCACCAATAATATCACCCGGTTTTACATTTATATATTTATATTACAATATTAAAAAAAAGACTTCAGAAAAACCACCCCATCCCCATATCCCAAATTATTCACAAAATCTGTAAAATGTAGACTTCAATAGTAAACGTACAGATCACGTCACAATATCCTATGATCCAAGCTACCCGGACCAACTGGCATCATTTACCCTCAGCCTCATCCAGCCCTGGCAACTTGCAAAACATTGTAACACCTCTAGAATACTTGGAATATTGCCTTCCCCATATCATGAAGCCAAGCGGATATTACCTCTATAATACAAAGGAGAGTGCCTTTAGATCTTACTCTAAAAGTGTGATAGCAATAAATATTATACTTCTATATGTGCTTTCACCAAATCACTATAAATCATATGATTAAAATCAAAAGATATCTTATCTAATACTTAAAGTGTCCCAGTGACATGAAAGTGATTATGATGCAGTAACAATATGATGCGGTGCATACACTTATAAACAAAGTCCTTGTGAAGTGCTACAATTTTATAAATCAAAAAGTGTTCCAGTGCACCAAAGTGCTACGTGCAAAATTCTTCATGCAATAACATGCGTTGATGTAAATATAAAGTCCTTTCCAATTTTAATCAGATCCACAAATTATATTGGTAATGACCAATCATGTTCTTGTGTCCAATCAGGTGCTCCCCCTTCAGTGTGTGCGCTTATCTTAGAGCGTGTGACCTTGCAGTTATTCTTGGTCAAAACACGCATATGAACCTCCTCTGGGTTCAGTGTTTGTACTGGGATCCTGGGCTGACTGCTGGTACATTATCCACATAAAAGTATAACACAGGAAACTAGATAGTGTGATATCGTTTAAAATATTTATTCATATACAACAATAGTCCCTTTACTGGGGTACTCACATTTAGTGGGTGCTGCAGTGCACCGCTCTATACAGATATCAGAAGCCGTTGTGGTCGCTGAGCTGGTTCCGCACTGAGAACACTCTGTTGTCTCCTGCACCGTCCTGTCCCCTATCTTTTGATTTTAACCATATGATTTATAGTGATTTGGTGAAAGCACATATGGAAGTATAATATTTATTGCTATCACACTTTTAGATTAGGATAGCGCGGCTCTCCTTTGTATCTTAGTTTGGTCTGCACCGTCATATGGGACGTGATCAGTGCTAGCAGCTGTCTAGATGAACTAATTGGTATACATATATGGAAGCTCGCAAGAATTCTACTGTTTAGGATATTACCTCTATACAAACTCTTGACGTTGAAACATATCCTAAAACCTTTTATCACTTGTACTAAATACGACATCCCCCAAAATAATCTCTACCCGTTTCCTGCCCAGGGCAATTTTCAGCGCTGTCTCTGATGAAACAGATATTCCACCATCTCTATGCTGGACAATTATACAACACTGAAAGTTGAATTATTTCCACTGATCGATGTAACTTGTGTAGTGCTACCCCGGAGGAGCCATTCGAATATTTGTGCCTGGGTCTCCCACTGATTGATCCACGGCCAGTCACGGGGTATTTTCACACAGCCAGGTGCACACACTGCCGCTCGTTATTTCCAATGACCAGTCTAGGGGATTTGTTTTTGTATTTTATTTGGAGAACTTGTACAGGAGAAGGGAATTAGTAGAATACTCCAAATTAACTATTCACAGGTGAGGGCAAATGTCAGATTATCAGTAGGACCATACAGCAGCTGTATGGAATAAACAAGTCCCTTTGTAGCAGAAGGAACTCAGTGAACTTTGCCTCTTCAGGACACTAGCCAGCGTCCCTTTTAACTTACATCTAGCAGCTGACTTCTAGCACTCAGAGGGGGATCTAACACCACAAGTCCCTGGGATTCCCTGTGGGGGTCTGTACCCACAAGGCTCCTGAAGCACCAATGGCAGCCTTCCTCAGCAGTACCAGACAGGATCCACAGACATCCTCCCTTAGTAAACTCTCACAAGAACCATGGGTTGTAGCTTCAGTGTTTCAGGCCCTCAGGTCGCTCACCTGAGGCTGCATGGCAGCCTGCGCTGGGGAGAGGCAGCAGCCCCCCTCCCCACCTGCACCTCTCACTCTAGAGGAAGGCCCCAAGCTCATGTGCTCTTCAAATATAAATACAGTCACCCAGCATGCCTTGGGGCACATCCGCTTCTAATTCGCTAGAGCTGTATGGACATTCATTCTCTCATCGGCCAGGTTTCCTCCCACTATCCAGTATACTCCATAGCTATTGGATCAGTGTGAAACTTTCAAGACAAAATGACCAGATCACACAGAACAGACCTCACTAAACAATCACAGATCTCTGGTAAGCAGACAGCACATACACTATCTATCCCACCCAGTATCTATCTATCTATCTATCTATCTTGGGGCTTTGTTTGCGCCTATCCCAAAAAATGGAGCACCAGCCGCCACTGCTCCAAATGTGGGATTCAGGGGGGGTGGACAGAGCAAGGGAGAGACACAGGGGGCATGATCAGACATAGCCCTGGGAAGCACAGACACCCCCTGGACATACCGCAAAGCGCCCTGAGACACAAAAACCAGATCTATTCTAGACAGGGTCTTATAGGTGGCAGAGTGACAAGTGAATTCTCTCAAATTCGGATGCATGTGTTTCCAAACATCCGTGAGGGCAGAGGTGTCAGCCCACTGCCAGAGGTCAGGAGAGTCACGAGCCGAAGTATGCAATCTATCCATAGCAGATGAAGGGACCATACTGAAATCCCCCATAAGATAGACCGCATTAGTATCAATCTGTATCACAACTTGCATAATAAGCTGTAGAACCTGGACTGAGGCTGGGGGTGGAACATAGATCCCCACCAGCACCACAGACTTGTCATATATATGAGCATGCAGAATCACATATCTACCAGCCGGGTGTCCGTCTTGACTTCAATAAGCCTAAACGGCAAAGTTTTTCTAACTAGGATGCTGACCCCACGAGCATAGGTGGAATATGTGGTGTGGTAGTGGAGGCCCACCCACGATTTTTTAAGGCAGGTAGTTTGGGATCCCTGGAGATGTGTCTCCTGGAGTACACAAATATGTGGGTTATGCTTCTGAACACCAAGGACCGTTTAACCACTTGCCTACTGGGCACTTACACCCCCTTCCTGCCCAGGCCATTTTTCAGCTTTCAGCGCTGTCACACTTTGAATGACAATTGCGCGGTCGTGCTACACTGTACCCAAACATATTTTTTATCATTTTCTTCACACAAATAGAGATTTCTTTTGGTGGTATTTAATCACTGCTGGGTTTTTTACTTTTTATTTGTAGCAATAACCCATGGTGGAGCTGCTGGTTTAAAGCAAGCTGTTATCGTCACCTTCGTTACCTCGATTTCACCAGAACCGGGTCTAGGGTCCTGTTGAGTTTAATACCAGACAATGTAGGCACCGGACACTTGAGTATCTTTTCCAATGCTTTAATGAACGTGATTGAAGAAAGTAGCAGGAAAGAAGCAGAAGAAGAGTTGCAGGGAAGTTCAAATACCTTTTCTTAGTGGATCATTATAACTTTGAATCTTGTAGTCGAATGTGTTCTCACTTTAGAGTTGAATCTTTGCCCGCCCGGATAGGTTCCTCTCACTTGTCTAGCAGCCAGTACGCAGCACGAACAAAAGTCTCTGCTACAGACTTGAATGAACTAGAAACCACAGGATGTAATGGTTTATGATGAATAGCAAACACAGCACTAGAACCTTCAAGCCAACACGGCTGTACTATGTGGTAGGTTAACTTTAGGATGCGTTCTCCAACTGAGTCACTCTGCATGATCCTTCCATGACGGGTCCTCACCTGGGATCTTCTCAGTTGTCCAGCTTCTTCCCGTAGGACAGACAGCTCAGGGCCATTCCTCTGCCGCTGTGACAGGCTTCTGGGCCCACCCACATACTGGAGCAACGTGGGCCTCCCGATCGGAGGACCACGCGGTAGTACTCCTAACACATACCTGTCGGCCAGGAGGGCCAGCAGGTGGAAAGTAAGACCCCTAAAACATGGCGTCTGCCCCATAAATACCCTCTCCCAGAATGCAACTCAGAGGACCACCTCCACCGAGTTATCTCCCGGGCAGAGGAGCACTTATACACTTCAACGTTTTGCCTTTTCAACACCAACCCATGGCGACAACGACACCCACAGGCACAGTGCGAAACTACATGCAACTCAGCCAAGCTGGAACAGAGGGAAACCTGACTATGTATGAACAGATAACCCACTAAATTTACCTATCAGCAGCAGATGAAAAATCTACCAGCGCTACATACTAAAAAAAAAAAAAAAAAAAAAAAAATTTTGAAAAAAATAATGATTTTTACTTAGTTTCTGTCAGTAAATGTTGTAACTAAGTAATTTTTCTTCTTCACTGATGCGCGCTGATGAGGCAGCACTGATGGGTACTGATAGGCTGAACTGGTGGGCATTGATGAGGTGGCACTTATGTGCACTGATTAGGTGGCACTAATATTCAGCACTTATGGGCACTGATACGTGGCACTGGACACTGTTAGGTGGCACTGATGGGCACTAGTAGGTGGCACTGGTGGGCACTGATGGGCATTGATGGGTGGCACTGATGGGCATTGATGGGTGGCACTGATGGGCATTGATGGACAGCACTGATAGGCGGCACTGATAGCCAGCACTGACTGGCATCGCTAATGGGCACTGATTGTTAGCACTTGTGGGCACTGATTGGTTACACAGTTGTAATCAGGGCATTAATGATCAGTGCCCTGATTACACATGTAGGTGTCCCCCTGCATGGAGATGCCGCTGATCGGCTCTCCTCTCCTCACACCTTGTCAGTGTGAGGCGAGGAGCGCTGATTACCGGCATCTCCATGTTTACATGTGATCGGCTGTGATTGGACACAGCCGATCACATGGTTAAAGAGCCATGGCTCTTTACACAGATCAGGGTCACACCGTGTCCTAGCAACACGGCGCGGCCATGATCGCTGCGCTGCATGCCACCGCATGCAGGACAGTGGCATCCCCGCATCCACCCTTAAACGTGTTACACCCAATAATAGGAGGCGTGGACCAGTGGGTGTAATCTCATAGTGTCTCGTAGTGGAGTTAGTCTGTCAGCTTGGAGGAAATGGAATCTCCACTGTAGAAGGATTACAACGGTAATACATACCTCCCAACTGTCCCGGATTGGGCGGGACTTTCCCGCATGCAGATGTTTGTCCCTCTAGCCCGCTGTAAGGGTTGTTTGTCCCACATAATCACATAATTATGTTGCTTATATTGTATATCAACTTGTGGGTAGATAGGACCTGCAGCAGTGTAAATAGCCAGGGATTGGCAAACCAGCTAGATGTGCAGTGTGCATTTCCGATGACAGACTTCACCTGTCAGATCCAAGATGTGATGTCGGGTATGGGCGGGACTGCAACTCAGACCCGCCCCCTCTCTCATATAACCAGTGTAATGAAAGAGCAGCTCCCATTGTACTTCATAAGATGCAGTGCTCCTCCCCCTCCTTACCACATCCGCACACTACACTTCCCCATTCATCCCTTACACAGAACACAGTGGTCCCTCCCCTCTAGCACGTTGTATCTAAGCCCCGCCCCTCCCCCTAGGTCCTTTCCAGTATGAGCAGCTTCTGTTACATAGTTACATAGTAGGTGAGGTTGAAAAAAGACACAAGTCCAACCTATGTGTGTGATTATGTGTCAGTATTACATTATATATCCCTGTATGTTGTGGTCGTTCAGGTGCTTATCTAATAGTTTCTTGAAAGTATCGATGCCCCCCGCTGAGACCACCGCCTGTGGAAGGGAATTCCACATCCTTGCCACTCTTACAGTAAAGAACCCTCTATGTAGTTTAAGGTTAAACCTCTTTTCTTCTAATTTTAATGAGTGGCCACGAGTCTTGTTAAACTCCCTTCAGCGAAAAAGTTTTATCCCTATTGTGGGGTCACCAGTACGGTATTTGTATATTTGTATATTGAAATCATATCCCCTCTCAAGCGTCTCTTCTCCAGAGAGAATAAGTTCAGTGCTCGCAACCTTTCCTCATAACTAAGATCCTCCTGACCCTTTATTAGCTTTGTTGCCCTTCTTTGTACTCGCTCCATTTCCAGTACATCCTTCCTGAGGACTGGTGCCCAGAACTGGACAGCATACTCCAGGTGCGGCCGGACCAGAGTCATGTAGAGAGGGAGAATTATCGTTTTATCTCTGGAGTTGATCCCCTTTTTAATGCATGCCAATATTAAATATATGCCAATAGTTTTAGTACTATGCACAGGGAGAACACTGGAGATGAATGTGAGGTGAGAGGTGGCTGAGCTCTGATTGGTTGGTAGGGTATCTGAGCCATTCACAGCAGGGACTACAGGTCCCAGCATGTCAGCTGCTTTCTGAGGAGGTTTGTGTGTAGGGTTGCCACCTCATCCCTTTAAACCCGAACACATATTAGTTATACAGGTTCTGTGGCTGATAAAGGTGGTAATTAAACTCACTTGGTGCCTTATCTGCAATAAATTAGCCTCAGAACCTGTGTAATTCATATGTGTTCGGGTTTAAAGGGATGAGGTGGCAACTCTATTTGTGTGTCTGCAGCCCTGATGTTTGTTATTATGCCATCACTATGTACAGTGCTGAGGATATCACTTCCTGGGTATTACATGCTGTGTGATGTTCCATCCACTCGCTGTGCTGGTGGTGGGGGGGGGATGATATCAGGCTGGCCTCCCCCTCAGCTCTCTGTATGTATTGGTGAGATCTCTCATTGCAGATATTATATCTCTCTGCAGATTGGATCTGTCTAGTGTGTGGGCCCCCTACAGGAGATCTGAGATGAGGTATAGTCACCTAGGGGTGTCTGGCAGTAAAGAGAACCTGTCATCGTCCATTCAGATCAAAGTGAAAGGTAAGTACTACAGCTGGGCGCCTCCATTGCTAACACCATCCCTGCACTCTCCTGCCATCTGCCTGTCTTGCTATTTAAATAATAGTGCTGAGGTTTGTATGTGTCTGTGAGACTCTATCTTGTGGCACAGCAATCAAAGCATATTTTAGAGGTACAATGAAAACTTGGTTTTGTTTAACCACGCCCATTAAGCCCCTCCCACTGTTACACGTTTGACCACACCCACTTTTGCCACAGTGCACGTTTGCCACTTCCTCCCTAAAGTGTGTCCCTCATTCTGAAGTTCGAAAGTTGTGAGGTATGGTAATAGAATAAAATGGAGGGCTTCTCCTGCATGAGAAGGAAAATAAAAAAAAGAAAAGAAAATGGGCAAGAAAAAAATAGAAAAAAAATGTAATGCGTTGATGGGAAAGGATCATCCAGGACATTAAAGCGGGGGTCTACCTATCTTTTTTTTTTTTTTTTAGTTCATTCACAAACTTTTCTTCTCAGCATTACATACTCACATATTGTGTGTAATATGTCCGCCTGTGTCAGATTTCGTCGGAAAGAATAACTTATATTATTCACTGCAGGCGGTTTCCATCTTCATTGTGGGCATTTGAAGCCCACAAGCATTTATTTCCTGGATGTGGTGAATGCTGTGCTCCCAGCATTCACCGCTCGTTCCCGCACATGCTCAGTGGCATCCTGGGAAGCCTGAGACTAGCTCCCAGGAGTCTGGGAGAGGCTAGAAACACGCCTACTCCCATGGGAGGAGAACCAGGAAGTGCAAAGAAGAATAGAAAAATAAAAGGTAATTACGGCGATTTAAATTTTTTTAAACGGCATGTCAGCATCTAGGCAAAGAAGAGAATACATACAGATAGTGTTCAAAATTTGGGTGGAACCCCGCTTTAAGGTAACTGCTGAGGAAGAGGAAGTATTGATGTGCAGCCAAGATAAGTGTCCCAGCAGAACAGTGATTGTGAGAAAACAGTACCCTGGGATCTTGTAAACAAAAGGACCCTGTAATTCCCTTAAAAGGCCACTAGAGTCCGCCAGCAGCCATATTAAGAGGGGTAACAGAGCTCATCAAGCTGCAACCATAGGTTTTGAAGGTAGAGAAAATTCCTCATCCCTTTTCCATTGTAAAAGGAGACATCAGCATATTTTCCCATAGGAGGTTGCCAATGACAACACAGCATATGGAATACAGCAGGATCTTCCACAGTTCAGGGATAGATAAAAGGTTAACCAGAAAAACACCTGGGTTTACCAGGGGCACAGTTCTTCAGTGTGTTACTTAAAGCGGTTGTATACCCGCTGACATTTTTTTTTTTTATCCCCCTGTAAGGCAAAAGGCATAATAAGCTAGTATGCACCGCATACTAGTGTTAGAATATCAGAATTTATGAATGGTTGAGTTCTTATGATAATTGAATTATATATATATATATAAATATATATATATATATCTTCTATGTTGGGAAAAGGTGAAGTTATATAGGTTTTTATACTTATGAAAGTTTATGCTGGTTTAGGCTTAGTATGCATTTCTTGGGAGAGATTCATCTTACATATGGATACAATTTAGTGTAGACCATTTCACCTCCCCCATCGTAAGAGGTAAAGTTACAACCTTTTACAAAGACACAAAGTTCTAGTATGTTAAGAATAAGCTGTTTCTTTACATTATTATATTTCTTGATTAGGATATTAATAAGAACACTGCATTTTAAATATATGTATACTAATATGTAGGATTTTATATGTTTAAAGGAAATGTATATATTGTAAGTTAAATGATTCTTTAACCACCGCCGGAAGGATTTACCCCCTTCCTGACCAGAGCACTTTTTACAATTTGGCACTGCGTCGCTTTAACTGCTAATTGCGCGGTCATGCAATGCTGTACCCAAACGAAATTTGCGTCCTTTTCTTCCCACAAATCGAGCTTTATTTTGATGGTATTTGATCACCTCTGCCACTTTTATTTTTTGCGCTATAAACGGAAAAAGACCGAAAATTTTGAAAAAAAATGATATTTTCTACTTTTTGTTATAAAAAAATCCATTAAAATCAATTTTAGTCATACATTTAGGCCAAAATGTATTCGGCCACATGTCTTTGGTAAAAAAAATGTCAATAAGCGTATATTTATTGGTTTGCGCAAAAGTTATAGAGTCTACAAACTAGGGTACATTTTCTGGAATTTACACAGCTTTTAGTTTATGACTGTCTATGTCATTTCATGAGGTGCTAAAATGGCAGGGCCGTACAAAACCCCCCCAAATGACCCCATTTTGGAAAGTAGACACCCCAAGGAAATTGCTGAGAGGCATGTTGAACCCATTGAATATTTTTTTTTTTTTGTCCCAAGTGATTGAATAATGACAAAAAAAAAAAATTACAAAAAGTTGTCACTAAATGATATATTGCTCACACAGGCCATGGGCATATGTGGAATTGCACCCCAAAATACATTCAGCTGCTTCTCCTGAGTATGGGGATACCACATGTGTGGGACTTTTTGGGAGCCTAGCCGCGTACGGGGCCTCGAAAACCAAGCACCGCCTTCAGGATTTCAAAGGGCATACATTTTTGATTTTACTCCTCACTACCTATCACAGTTTTGAAGGCCATAAAATGCCAGGATGGCACAAACCCCCCCAAATGACCCCATTTTGGAAAGTAGACACCCCAAGCTATTTGCTGAGAGGCATGTTGAGTCCATGGAATATTTTATATTTGGACACAAGTTGCGGGAAAGTGACAATTTTTTTTTTTTTTGCACAAAGTTGTCACTAAATGATATATTGCTCAAACATGCCATGGGCATATGTGGAATTACACCCCAAAATACATTTTGCTGCTTCTCCTGAGTACGGGGATACCACATGTGTGGGACTTTTTGGGAGCCTAGCCGCGTACGGGGCCCCGAAAACCAAGCACCGCCTTCAGGATTTCAAAGGGCATAAATTTTTGATTTTACTCCCCACTATCTATCACAGTTTTGAAGGCCATAAAATGCCAAGATGGCACAAACCCCCCCCCCAAATGACCCCATTTTGGAAAGTAGACACCCCAAGCTATTTGCTGAGAGGCATGTTGAGTCCATGGAATATTTTATATTTGGACACAAGTTGCGGGAAAGTGACAATTTTTTTTTTTTTTGCACAAAGTTGTCACTAAATGATATATTGCTCACACATGCCATGGGCATATGTGGAATTACACCCCAAAATACATTTAGCTGCTTCTCCTGAGTACGGGGATACCACATGAGTGGCACTTTTTGGGAGCCTAGCTTCATACGGGGCCCCGAAATCCAATCACCGCCTTCAGGATTTCTAAGAGCGTTAATTTTTGATTTCACTCCTTACTACCCATCACAGTTTTGAAGCCCATAAAATGCCAAGATAGCACAAAACCGCCCCAAAATGACCCCATTTTGGAAAGTAGACACCCCAAGCTATTTGCTGAGAGGCATGGTGAGTATTTTGCAGCTCTCATTTGTTTTTGAAAATGAAGAAAGACAAGAAAAACGTTTTTTTTTTTTCTTTTTTCAATTTTCAAAAGTTTGTGACAAAAAGTGAGGTCTGCAAAATACTCACTATACCTCTCAGCAAATAGCTTTGGGTGTCTATTTTCCAAAATGGGGTCATTTGGGGGGGGGTTTGTGCCATCTGGGCATTACATGGCCTCCGAAACTGTGACAGGCAGTGAAGAGTGAAATCAAAAATTTACGCCCTTAGAAAGCCTGAAGGCGGTGCTTGGTTTTCGGGGTCCCCTATGCGGTTAGGCTCCCAAAAAGTCACAATATAAAATATTCCATGGACTCGACATGCCTCTCAGCAAATAGCTTGGGGTGTCTACTTTCCAAAATGGGGTCATTTGGGGGGGTTTTGAACTGTCCTGGCATTTTATGCACAACATTTAGAAGCTTATGTCACACATCACCCACTCTTCTAACCACTGGAAGACAAAGCCCTTTCTGACACTTTTTGTTTACATGAAAAAATTATTTTTTTTTGCAAGAAAATTACTTTGAACCCCCAAACATTATATATTTAAAGCAAATGCCCTACAGATTAAAATGGTGGGTGTTTCATTTTTTTTTCACACAGTATTTGCGCAGCGATTTTTCAAACGCATTTTTTGGGGAAAAAACACACTTTTTAAAATTTTAATGCACTAAAACACACTATATTGCCCAAATGTTTGATGAAATAAAAAAGATGATCTTAGGCCGAGTACATGGATACCAAACATGACATGTTTTAAAATTGCGCACAAACGTGCAGTGGCGACAAACTAAATACATTTTTAAAAACCTTTAAAAGCCTTTACAGGTTACCACTTTAGATTTACAGAGGAGGTCTACTGCTAAAATTACTGCCCTCGATCTGACCTTCGCGGTGATACCTCACATGCATGGTGCAATTGCTGTTTACATTTGACGCCAGGCCAACGCTTGCGTTCGCCTTTGCGCGAGAGCAGGGGGGGACAGGGGTGCTTTTTTTTTTTTTTTTTAATTAATTTTTTGATTTTTTATCTTATTTTTAAACTGTTCCTTTCATTTTTATTTTTTTTAAATCATTTTTATTGTTATCTCAGGGAATGTAAATATCCCCTATGATAGCAATAGGTAGTGACAGGTACTCTTTTTTGAAAAAATTGGGGTCTATTAGACCCTAGATCTCTCCTCTGCCCTCAAAGCATCTGACCACACCAAGATCGGTGTGATAAAATGCTTTCCCAATTTCCCAATGGCGCTGTTTACATCCGGCGAAATCTAAGTCATGAAATGCTCATAGCTTCCGGATTCTTAGGCCATAGAGATGTTTGGAGCCATTCTGGTCTCTGATCAGCTCTATGGTCAGCTGGCCGAATCACTGGCTGCATTCTCAGGTTCCCTGTTGGGACAGAAGAGCCAGAGAAAAACATGGAAGACGGTGGGGGGGGGCATTTCCTTCCACTGCTTGTAAAAGCAGTCTAGAGGCTAATTAGCCGCTAGGATTGCTTTTACATGAAAGCCGACCGCTGGATGAAAAGAATGATACCAAGATGATACCTAAACCTGCAGGCATCATTCTGGTATAACCACTCAAAGTCCAGCAACATACCAGTACGTTGCTGGTCCTTGTTGGGCATATATTGTAAACTTTTTTTTCATGCAGCCTGTGGGCTGAACGAAAAAAAGATATTGATCGGTGGGTATGCCCACCATTAGAATACCTCCCTTCATCCACCCACTTCTAATGATGGGAATACATGCACCGTTTATATATGCCGAAGCATGGGGGCATCCTTCCGCAAAAGGCAGGAGCAAATTGCTCCTCCACCCACTGCCCCCACGCTTCGGCATATATGCTGAAGTATGTAACTGTGGTGGTGAAATCACCTCCGACAGCGCTGGAGTCACGGCTTTATGTATCGTGGGAGCAAACGCTGTTGCTGTCAAGATAAATAAATCCGCGCTGCAACTGAATGGCGTACCTGCTAAGCAAATGATGGTTAACAAAAAACAAAGTAACATTACAGTATAACAGTAATACTTACCATACCTGCAAAGCAAATACAAAAAAAAACCATAGTAAAAAATAAAACATTTAACGCAACCTGTGCCTACCTAAAATATATATATGCCGAAGCATGGGGGCATCCTCCCGCAAAAGGCAGGAGCAAATCGCTCCTCCACCCACTTCTGCCCCCACGCTTCGGCATATATGCTGAAGTATGTAACTGTGGTGGTGAAATCACCTCCGACAGCGCTGGAGTCACGGCTTTATGTATCGTGGGAGCAAACGCTGTTGCTGTCAAGATAAATAAATCCGCGCTGCAACTGAATGGCGTACCTGCTAAGCAAATGATGGTTAACAAAAAACAAAGTAACATTACAGTATAACAGTAATACTTACCATACCTGCAAAACAAATACAAAAAAAAACCATAGTAAAAAATAAAACATTTAACGCAACCTGTGCCTACCTAAAATATATATATGCCGAAGCATGGGGGCATCCTCCCGCAAAAGGCAGGAGCAAATCGCTCCTCCACCCACTTCTGCCCCCACGCTTCGGCATATATGCTGAAGTATGTAACTGTGGTGGTGAAATCACCTCCGACAGCGCTGGAGTCACGGCTTTATGTATCGTGGGAGCAAACGCTGTTGCTGTCAAGATAAATAAATCCGCGCTGCAGCTGAATGGCGTACCTGAAAACAAAAAAATGTTTAAAACACAGTAAACTATAAAAAAATTACATACCTGAAAAGCAAACATGATAAAACATAACAATAAAACATTGCAGAATAGAATACAGTAAAAAAGAGCAGAACAATAGAGAGAAAATAGAGAGAGAGAGAACAATAAAACGACAACTATTTTTGTTTTTTTTATTTTATATTTTTTTGTGCATTTTTTTTTTTTCACTTTTTTTTTTTTATAACTGTAACTTTTAAAACTGTAACGGTTCCAGGTTTGGGTCTCTCAAAATGCGATGGCATCTTGGGAGACCCTGTGGAAGTGTGTCCTAGTCTGTGCAGTGCTGTACCCTACGCTAATACTCAACTAGTGTATGGTAGCATTCAAAACATTCACCAATGCAAAGACCAGGATTGCCAGGACAGGAGGGACAATAATACCGGGTGTCACGCCTAAATCCGCGCTTTCTGCAGACACGACATTTTCTTTGGGGGGCTCGTTGGGTAGGGGTACTCTGGAGGACATAAGGAAAATGCCTCTCATGCAGCCGGCCTACTGCATTTGGATTGGGAAGGTGAGGTGGAGCACCGTCTGGAAACAGAAGGGCTCTGACGATCTCTTCCTGGAATTTAAGGAAGGATCCAGTCCGTCCTGAAGCTCTGTATAGCACATGAGCGTTCAGCAAAGCCAATTGAAATAAATAAACAGACACTTTTTTGTACCAGCGTCTGGCCTTACGGGCAATTAGGTACGGCGCCAACAACTGGTCGTTGAGGTCCACCCCTCCCATATTAAGGTTGTATTCGTGGACACAGAGGGGTTTCTCCACAACACCAGTCGCCGTAGTAATTTGGGTCGTCGTGTCTGCATGAAGGGAGGTGAGAACGAAAACATTCTTCTTATCCCTCCACTTCATAGCGAGCAAATTATTATACTTCAAGCAGGCTCTCTCCCCCAGCCTAAGACGGGACTCTACAAGCCGCTGGGGAAAGCCCCAGCGATTAGGTCGCACGGTGCCACATGCTCCAATCTGCTGATCAAACAAGTGACTAAAAAGTGGCACGCTCGTATAATAATTGTCCACGTACAAGTGGTACCCCTTTCCGAATAAGGGTGACACCAAGTCCCACACTATCTTGCCAGCGCTTCCTATGTAGTCAGGGCAGTTTATCGGCTCTACGTGACTATCTTTGCCCTCGTAAACCATAAATCTACATGTATAGCCTGTGGCCCTGTCACAGAGCTTATACATCTTGACCCCGTATCTGGCACGCTTGCTGGGAAGGTACTGTTTGAAGGACAAGCGGCCAGAAAACTTAATCAGGGACTCATCAATGCAGACAACTTGATGGGGGGTAAACAAGTCTGCAAAACGTTGGTTGAAGTGGTTTACGAGGGGCCGAATTTTGTAGAGCCGATCGTATGCAGGGTCTCCACGAGGACGACAGAGTTCATTGTCGTTGAAGTGCATGAACCGCAAAATCTGCTCGTATCGTGCCCTGGCCATTGAAGCAGAGAACACGGGCATATGGTGAATTGGGTCAGTGGACCAATATGACCGCAACTCACTCTTTTTGGTTATGCCCATGTTGAGGGAAAGGCCCAGAAAGATCTTAAATTCGGAGACCGTAATTGGTCTCCAATCTCTGGCCAGGGAGGACTGGGGATTAGCGGCGATGTGTTGACCAGCGTACAAATTGCTTTGGTCCACAATAGATCTATAGAGATCTTCGGTGAAAAACAGTGAATAAAAATCCAGTGGCATAAAGTCAACTGTTTCCACCTGAATTCCGGGTTGGCCAGTGAAAGGGGGAAGTACGGGTGCTGCAGAAGTGGTGGGTACCCAATTCGGATTGGCGAATGCAGCAGGAAGGGCACTATGGGCACGACGGGCCTGTCTTTGTCTTATTGGTGGCAGCGGGACACTAGTTGTGCTTGCCACCTCGCCAGCTTGAACTGCACTTATGGGACTCGCCACGTCACCACGTGATACTGCAGTGCTGGATGTACGACCAGGGTGTACTAGGCCGCTGGTGCTTGCCAGTTCACCAGAAGGAGTAGCGGCACTAGTACCTCTCTGCTCCATACGAGAGCCCTGCGGTTCTTGCACTTCAAGGACAGAAGAAGAAGATCGGGGTCTGGTACGCCTGACCCTAGCAGGGACCACAACTCCGTCGTCAGAGCTATCTGTCATGGAGCCGCTGTCCTCTACAGGTTCGTATTCTGAGCTTGAACTTGACAGATGAGTGACTTCCTCTTCACTATCTGTCATGCTCAGAAACCTGTAGGCCTCTTCACTAGTGTACCTTCTATTTGCCATTTTGGGCTCTAAATTTAGGGGTACACTAGTGAGACTCACAGGCAAAAAAGCTCCTGACTGTCAGCGACTGATTCAAAGCGCTACCAAAAAACTGTTAGCGATCGCAGGGATCAGGCCTGACTCTGCCAACGCTACAGTTATGTGTGCTTAGTGTTTTGTGACAGTTATCGATCGATACTGCACTTGGGTGGGCTGGGCTGGGCCGAGGAGCAAAACGCAGGTGCTAGCAGGTATCTGGGCTGATCCCGCTAACACTGCGTTTTTTTGGGGGACCCTAAACTGCTGGGGAGTATAGATCTGATCGGATCAGATATCGATCCGTTCAGATACTATAGCACTAAGGGAGGTGTATGCTGCGTGCGTGGGTGTTAGCGGTACTGGCGCTAACCTGACGCTGCCTGGGGCGACGCAGACCTTATCTGATCCTAAAAACTTAACTTCTATCACCGCCGGGCAATTAGGGGGTTAAACCTTTATAGGGTAATAAACGGCGGGTGCCCTAAAACTGTAATAAACTACAATAAACTACAAAAAACAAACCAACTAACCAGCGTCACCTGTAACAATTATATGGTGATCGCTGGTGAAAGGGTTAACTAGGGGGCAATCAAGGGGTTAAAACCTTTAGTAGGTAGTATATGGGGGTCCCTGTCGCTATAAAACACTGACAGCAAACCTATATACTTACCTCCCTAACTAGCGTCACCTGTGTCACTAATACAGCGATCAGAAAAACGATCGCTTAGTGACACTGGCGACGGGGGGTGATCACGGGGTTAAAACTTTATTGGGGGGTTAGGGGGGTACCCTGAACCTAAAGGGGGGTACCCTAGACCTAAAGGGGGCTAACCTAACTGCCCTAACACTTGTAACTGTCACAAACTGACACCAATGCAATAAATCAGAAAAAAAAACCTGCTATTGGTGTCAGAGTGACAGGGGGTACAGGGGGGTGATCTGGGGGTGACTGGGGGGTGACAGGGGGGTGACAAGTGTGCCTGCGTGTTCTACTGTATGTGTAGTGTTGGTGCACTTACTTGGATGTCTTCTCTCCTCGGCGCCGTACGAAAAGACCGGCTCGAGGAGAGATGACATCACTTCCTCCGCTTCTGTTTACATTCACAGAAGCCGAGGAAGCTTGTCGTTGGCCAGGAGCGATCGCGAGGGGGGGGGCACGAATGAGTGGCCTCCCCCTCACCTTTGATCGACCCTGACCTCGATCCGACCGCCGCTGGCACCGGGGGGGGGTCCGATCGGACCCCCCACCCGCGGGCAGGCAAGGACGTACAGGTAAGCCCTTTTGCCTGCCCGTGCCGCTCTGTCGACGTACATCGTCGTGCGGCGGTCGGCAACTGGTTAAGATAGCTTTTCTCACTTAGTTCATAGCCCCACCCTTAGGAATGTTGGAAGGAGTAATTCAAATTTCCCGGTCTTTTCTGTGAGACTATAAGTATAATGAACCTTTTTTAAGCCAGCCTCTATGGAAAAAGGTGGGAGTTAATTGTAGGAGTACAGACAGGCTGTGGGGAGAGGGACAGATGCACTGCAGCTCTCCATCAAGACACACACACACAGATCTCAAGATATACACACAGACATATCTGATTTAAACTTTATTTTAAGAATAATCTATTTTTGTATTCTACATTTTGACATTGTTTTTGTAACATTTTGCTAATTGATCATTAAATCAATTTTGGAGGTTTTACACGAGAACTTAACAGATTTTTCTTGGAACTTTTCTCATCAATATGAATTATTGAAATATAGTTATTAATACAGTAATAACTCGATTTTTACAGTGGCGAGCCAATTGCCAGATTCTTTTTGTCCGAATATCGAATTTTTTTTCAATAATTTCTCCTTCCGCTTGTCCAGAGGGAATATCAGCAAAAACAGTGATTATTCAGACAAGCTTTCAGGAGAAATCGAAAAAGCTCATTTTCGGCATCATTGAATTGAACTTGGAAGGAAAAGAAACATCGGTGAGACGTTTGTACACGTACAAGAAAAATCTGTTTCTTGATGACGTAATTTCCCGCCAAGAGAGGGAACGCGTGTTACATGAAGGAAGCCGTCTTACATTGGCAAGTTATGGATTTAATTCATGAATTATCCAGTGAGAGTGATTTAGAATTTAAAAATTTGTCAAAGTTTGTTAAAGATGATGAATTATGGTGTTACATGTTCAATGAATGCTTACAGGCTAATAAGAAAATACAAAAGTCAAAATTTACATTTAAGAAATTCAGCAAACAGGTTAGGAATTTGATTAAGTTGATTAAAGTTTATGATACAATGATATCAGGAGTTTTTGAAAGCAATGTAGTTGGTACAAAAGAGGAAACAAAGGACAATAGTTTATGTACTAATTGTCAGATTTTGACTGAAAGGATAGATGATTTGCAGAGTGCAATTCAAATAAAGGATATTCAGTTGTCTGAGTTACAGAATAATGTAAAGTTTAAAGCAGAGTCAAGCAAGAGTTTAGAGATTAATGTTAATGTAGACTCTATGAATGTTACTGCAGATTCTATGCAGAAGCCTTTTGTACAAGATATGCGGTTTTTCAAGGTTGATGACCAGGAACATGAAGTTTTGCTTAAAACAAAAATACTGAATAAAGCTGCTGAATGCAGACACCGTTTAGATATATTACAAAATGGCGTTCAGAGTGCCACGTGTAAGGCCACACCCAGAGATGGTGAGATACACGTCACAGGCAGAACTAAAGTTTCAGAGCAGACAGGAAATACTTCCCTACATACTACACAAAGGAAAACTTTGAAAGTAGAAAATACAGAACATATTTCTGAGCAATATATTCTTTCTTCTTCAAACAATAGTTTGACTGATTTGCCTTATGCTTCAGAAGTCAAACAGATCAGTACATTGACTGTTAATGACAGTTCAATCAATTTGAAAAACAATGATGAAAATGAGAGGGATGGATTACTTCTATCACCATCAGGATTTAGGGAAAAAGGTTCTGAGTCATCTCCAACATTAAAATATGTGACTTCACTTTTATTAGATGAAAGTGGAAGGCCATGGTTACATGGTTTATTAAATGGCAAGGATACTAAATGGTTAATAGATTTAGGGTCTAAACTCAGTTTAACTAAAAACAAATTACATGTGAATATTGATTCTCCAAAATGTAATTTAATTGGTTTCAATGGAAAAGGAAATACAGTTGCAGATAAAGTTTCTGGTGTGAATTTCGAGATTCCAGGAGTTTTAAAAACTAAAATAGACATCTGGTGTTGCCAAAATACAGAGAATATTTTAGGCATGGATGTGATTAGTAAATTAAATTGGATTATTGATTTAAGTAATTCTACTATATGGAAAGATTCATCTAGGCCCAAATCTAGGTTAATAGATTCTTCCATGTACAATAATGTTGGAAGTATTTGTACAGCAGTCGCTGACATTTCTTCAGATCTTAATTGGCCACACACAGGAACCAATCTCGAATTGGAACAATCGGTAAGAGCACATAAAAGTCTTTGGAGTCAGAACAAAATGGATACAGGTTTGTTTAAAGATATTGAGATAGAAATTGAGGGACGAGACCCTGAACCCCAAATTCAAAATAAGTTGCCACAAGAATCAATAGGTCCAGTTTCTGACATTGTACAATCATTTTTACAACAAGGAATATTAAAGAAGGCACAATCAGTGGTAAATAATTGTATTTGGCCTATCAAGAATGCTGATGATTTGTATTCTTTATCAGTTGATTTAAGATCACTGAATAAATGCATTACAAATAACAAACCTATTGTTCCTAATTTAAATTTAATGTCACAAATGGATGCCAAGGCCAAAGTATTTTCGGTACTGGAAATTTCCAATAGTCATTTTTCAGTACCAGTAGCAAACAGCTGTCATTATAAACTTGCCTTCAGTTTCAATAAAGAAACTTATGCCTTCACTAGAATGATTCCAGAAATGGAAATCAGTGACGGAATAGTGCACGAGTGCTTGGAGAAAGTTTTATCAAAATTTTCTAGACCAAAATGTGTTTTCCAGCATGTGGACAAAATTTTGCTGTCTACCCAAAATACAGAGGAACATGTCACTCTGTTGACAGAGTTATTTACTCTGTTACAAACAGCAGGACTGAAATTGAACACAGAGTCAGCTCAGTTAATGAAAGATAAAGCTAACTTTCTTCATATGCAAATTAGTCATGGACAGAGAAAGTTATCACAGGAAAAAGTTAGAAACATTTCTGCTATTCCAGTTCCAACATCTTACAAGGCATTATATCAATTTTTGAGTGAGGTAAATTCTTGCAAAGAGTTTGTACAGGAATACGATGATAAAGTTAAACCATTATTTGATTTCTTGAAACAAAAAGATGTTGTGTTTGATCAATGGTCTCAAACCCATACAGATGTTTTTGAAATGTTGAAAAAAGATTTGCAGAATGCTGTTTCATTGCATACAATCGAAATTGGAATATCTATGCCAGTTTTATTGTCTACTAAGGTATCTGAGAATTCCATTTCAGTAATTTTATTTCAGGTAAAAGATGGTGAACCGAAAATAATAGGTTTTTTCTCCAGAGGTTTGACAAATATGGAAAAGAATTTTGACACAAATATGAAGCAATTGTTAAGTGTTTATTTTGCAGTCAAAGTAACAGACAAGATTGTGAGATCTAGGATGATCATATTACGGACACCTGATCTGTCATTAAAAATTCTTTTTAAGAGAATTCATTCAGGAGAATTATATGACAAATATTGCCCATTTTTTAAAACTTTAAAATCTAAACCCATAGAGGTAGATGTGATAACAGAACATTCTCAGCTAGATTTATTCAGAAAGCCTATAAATGGGATTGTTAGAACAAGTGCTGAGAGATGCTTTGAGACAGGATTTGTCAATAATATTAAGAATTGTTCAACAGGTCTTTCTAGGTGTTACCCAAAGAATGGTTATACTATTCAGCAAAAATTCTACAGAAAATGCTGAATTGAAAATGTTAGAAGTACAGTACAGCACGCATTACTCTGAAATATTATAGAGGAGAAGTGAATGGATAAATAATTCGCTTTTGTCTTCTGGGGTAATTTAAAATCTTTTATTTGGTTTATGAAAACAAGATTTTATATTATGACTAAAAAAAAGAGATATTGCGTCCTGTCGTTTAAAGACACAGAATAATAAATTAGAGTATAGGTAATTTTAAGAAAATAGAGCAAAGTAAGGTAATTAGAAATGGTATTATTAAAATATGGTTTGTATGTCATAATAAAATATTAGAATTTCAGTTTGTAAAATGAATAAGTAAATGAAGGTATATTTTGCATGTATTTAAATTCTCAATAATGATACTGCATTCTTTTTTAGGATCTGACTTGTAAGTCACCAAAAGAAAGAAATTTAATATTTCTAGACCTTCCAGATGGGAACAAAATCTTGAAGTTTAAGAATATCAGTTCTGGGAGAAGAATTGACAGAAGAGATTCATTCGTTATAATTATTGTTGTCATTTTAATGTTCAATAAAGTTTTTCCAACTTTACAGAGTGCAGGAAGAAGAAGAAGAAGAAAAAATCTCGAGAACCTCTGATAAGAGAAGACATTTTAAAAACAATGGACTTTTTAGTTTTTTTGACTACTGATGAAATCATTTATCCATCAGATATATTGCAGTTTTTATATATCATTTTTATGTGACAGGACATGTTTATTATATCAAGATGAGAAATTTTTTACACATCATTTTTACACTCATATATAGTGTATTTTCAGAGTTGAAAGGGTTAAACATCCCTACAATAGAGTCATTCTAGTTAGAGGGAACATCTGGTGTTAATTAAGACAGAGTACATTTTTCTTAAAGGTACATAAACAAGATAGGATTAACTTTACATTGTAATATGTATTTAGTTTTGAAATCATCTCACTTATATGAACAAATTGAAGTTAAGAACATATTTTATGTTTTAATTTTGACAAGGTTATTAGAAAGGTTTTATGGATTATAGATTTATGTTAAACACAATTTGGAGGGAAAATATGAAACAAATTTCTGAAGTGATATCTATATTTCAAAGTATTATACAACAATGTTACATTTATGAATCATGAAATTAAGGGAATTGATTTATTTGGTAAAAGAAAAAGAAAATAATAAGGGTGAAAATATTTTTTATGGTATATGAAGATGAAGGGTTATGAAATCACTTTTCCTTATATAGAATCAAATTTGAAAATATATATTTAAATCAATTATCTTAAAATCTTTGAGGATGAATGAATACGGATGTGATGCGTTTGAGGTATAAATGGATTTAGAGTTAGATTCAGATTTATATAGATTTAAAATGATAAAGATTAATTTAAATCAATCATTTTGAGAGGGAAATGTTAGACTATCAGAATTTATGAATGGTTGAGTTCTTATGATAATTGAATTATATATATATAAATATATATATATATATCTTCTATGTTGGGAAAAGGTGAAGTTATATAGGTTTTTATACTCATGAAAGTTTATGCTGGTTTAGGCTTAGTATGCATTTCTTGGGAGAGATTCATCTCACATATGGATACAATTTAGTGTAGACCATTTCACCTCCCCCATCGTAAGAGGTAAAGTTACAACCTTTTACAAAGACACAAAGTTCAAGTATGTTAAGAATAAGCTGTTTCTTTACATTATTATATTTCTTGATTAGGATATTAACCACTTAAGGACCGCCTCACGCCGATTTACGTCGGCAAGGCGGCACGGGCAGGCAAAATCACGTACGTGATTTGCCTCCCGCGGGTGGGGGGTCCGATCGGACCCCCCCCGCCGCCCGAGGCGGTCCCGTTTGGTCCCCCGGTGATCGGAGGTGAGGGGGAGGCCATCCGTTCGTGGCCCCCCCCTCGCGATCGCCGCCGGCCAATCAGATCACTTCCTTTGCTGCTGTATGCTAAACAGCAGCAAAGGAAATGATGTCATCTCTCCTCGGCTCGGTATTCCGTTGCAGCGCCGAGGAGAGAAGACTGAACTGTGAGTGCACCAACACTACACAACACAGTAGAACATGCCAGGCACACAAAACACCCCGATCCCCCCCCCGATCGCCCCCCGATCCCCCCCAATCACCCCCCCCTCCCTGTCACAAACTGACACCAGCAGTTTTTTTTTTTTCTGATTACTGCATTGGTGTCAGTTTGTGACAGTTACAGTGTTGGGACAGTGAGTATTACCCCCCTTTAGGTCTAGGATACCCCCCTAACCCCCCCTAATAAAGTTTTAACCCCTTGATCACCCCCTGTCGCCAGTGTCACTAAGCGATCCTTTTTCTGATCGCTGTATTAGTGTCGCTGGTGACGCTAGTTAGTGAGGTAAATATTTAGGTTCGCCGTCAGCGTTTTATAGCGTCAGGGACCCCCATATACTACCTAATAAATGTTTTAACCCCTTGATTGCCCCCTAGTTAACCCTTTCACCACTGATCACCGTATAACCGTTACGGGTGATGCTGGTTAGTTCGTTTATTTTTTATAGTGTCAGGAACCCGCCGTTTATTACCGAATAAAGGTTTAGCCCCCTGATCGCCCGGCGGTGATATGCGTCGCCCCAGGCAGCGTCAAATTAGCGCCAGTACCGCTAACACCCACGCACGCAGCATACGCCTCCCTTAGTGGTATAGTATCTGAACGGATCAATATCTGATCCGATCAGATCTATACTAGCGTCCCCAGCAGTTTAGGGTTCCCAAAGACGCAGCGTTAGCGGGATCAGCCCAGATACCTGCTAGCACCTGCGTTTTGTCCCTCTGCCCGGCCCAGCCCAAGTGCAGTATCGATCGATCACTGTCACTTACAAGGCACTAAACGCATAACTGCAGCATTCGCAGAGTCAGGCCTGATCCCTGCGATCGCTAACAGTTTTTTTGGTAGCATTTTGGTGAACTGGCAAGCACCAGCCCCAGGCAGCGTCAGGTTAGCGCCAGTAGCGCTAACACCCACGCACGCACCGTACACCTCCCTTAGTGGTATAGTATCTGAACGGATCAATATCTGATCCGATCAGATCTATACTAGTGTCCCCAGCAGTTTAGGGTTCCCAAAAAGCAGTGTTAGCGGGATCAGCCCAGATACCTGCTAGCACCTGCGTTTTGCCCCTCCGCCCAGCCCACCCAAGTGCAGTATCGATCGATCACTGTCACTTACAAAACACTAAACGCATAACTGCAGCATTCGCAGAGTCAGGCCTGATCCCTGCCATCGCTAACAGTTTTTTTGGTAGCATTTTGGTGAACTGGCAAGCACCAGCCCCAGGCAGCGTCAGGTTAGCGCCATTAGCACTAACACCCACGCACACACCATACACCTCCCTTAGTGGTATAGTATCTGAACGGATCAATATCTGATCCGATCAGATCTATACTAGCGTCCCCAGCAGTTTAGAGTTCTCAAAAACGCAGTGTTAGCGGGATCAGCCCAGATACCTGCTAGCACCTGCGTTTTGCCCCTCCGCCCGGCCCAGCCCACCCAAGTGCAGTATCGATCGATCACTGTCACTTACAAAACACTAAACTCATAACTGCAGCGTTCGCAGAGTCAGGCCTGATCCCTGCGATCGCTAACAGTTTTTTTTGTAGCGTTTTGGTGAACTGGCAAACCAGCACTGCAGTAACACTTGGTGACGTGGCGAGTCCCATAAGTGCAGTTCAAGCTGGTGAGGTGGCAAGCAAAAGTAGTGTCCCGCTGCCACCAAAAAGACAAACACAGGCCCGTCGTGCCCATAGTGCCCTTCCTGCTGCATTCGCCAATCCTAATTGGGAACCCACCGCTTCTGCAGCGCCCGTACTTCCCCCATTCACATCCCCAACCAAATGCAGTCGGCTGCATGAGAGGCATTTTCTTTATGTCCTCCCGAGTACCCCTACCCAACGAACCCCCCCAAAAAGATGTTGTGTCTGCAGCAAGCACGGATATAGGCGTGACACCCGCTATTATTGTCCCTCCTGTCCTGACAATCCTGGTCTTTGCATTGGTGAATGTTTTGAACGCTACCATGCACTAGTTGAGTATTAGCGTAGGGTACAGCATTCCACAGACTAGGGCACACTTTCACAGGGTCTCCCAAGATGCCATCGCATTTTGAGAGACCCGAACCTGGAACCGGTTACCGTTATAAAAGTTAGTTACAAAAAAAGTGTAAAAAAAAATATATATATATAAAATAAAAAAAAATTGTTGTCGTTTTATTGTTCTCTCTCTCTATTCTCTCTCTCTCTATTGTTCTGCTCTTTTTTACTGTATTCTATTCTGCAATGTTTTATTGTTATTGTTATTGTTATTATGTTTTATCATGTTTGTTTTTCAGGTATGTAATTTTTTATACTTTACCGTTTATTGTGCTTTATTGTTAACCATTTTTTTGTCTTCAGGTACGCCATTCACGACTTTGAGTGGTTATACCAGAATGATGCCTGCAGGTTTAGGTATCATCTTGGTATCATTCTTTTCAGCCAGCGGTCGGCTTTCATGTAAAAGCAATCCTAGCGGCTAATTAGCCTCTAGACTGCCTTTACAAGCCGTGGGAGGGAATGCCCCCCCCACCGTCTTCCGTGTTTTTCTCTGGCTCTCCTGTCTCAACAGGGAACCTGAGAATGCAGCCGGTGATTCAGCCAGCTGACCATAGAGCTGATCAGAGACCAGAGTGGCTCCAAACATCTCTATGGCCTAAGAAACCGGAAGCTACGAGCATTTTATGACTTAGATTTCGCCAGATGTAAATAGCGCCATTGGAAAATTGGGGAAGCATTTTATCACACCGATCTTGGTGTGGTCAGATGCTTTGAGGGCAGAGGAGAGATCTAGGGTCTAATAGACCCCAATTTTTTCAAAAAAGAGTACCTGTCACTACCTATTGCTATCATAGGGGATATTTACATTCCCCGAGATAACAATAAAAATGATAAAAAAAAAAAAAATGAAAGGAACAGTTTAAAAATAAGATAAGAAAGCAAAAAAAAAAAAAGCACCCCTGTCGCCCCCTGCTCTTGCGCTAAGGCGAACGCAAGCGGCGGTCTGTCGTCAAACGTAAACAGCAATTGCACCATGCATGTGAGGTATCACCGCGAAGGTCAGATCGAGGGCAGTATTTTTAGCAGTAGACCTCCTCTGTAAATCTAAAGTGGTAACCTGTAAAGGCTTTTAAAGGCTTTGAAAAATGTATTTATTTTGTTGCCACTGCACGTTTGTGCGCAATTGTAAAGCATGTCATGTTTGTTATCCATGTACTCGGCCTAAGATCATCTTTTTTATTTCATCAAACATTTGGGCACTATAGTGTTTTAGTGCATTAAAATTTAAAAAAGTGTGTTTTTTCCCCAAAAAATGCGTTTGAAAAATCGCTGCGCAAATACTGTGTGAAAAAAAAAAATGAAACACCCACCATTTTAATCTGTAGGGCATTTGCTTTAAAAAAATATATAATGTTTGGGGGTTCAAAGTAATTTTCTTGCAAAAAAAATAACTTTTTCATGTAAACAATAAGTGTCAGAAAGGGCTTTGTCTTCAAGTGGTTAGAAGAGTGGGTGATGTGTGACATAAGCTTCTAAATGTTGTGCATAAAATGCCAGGACAGTTCAAAACCCCCCCAAATGACCGCATTTTGGAAAGTAGACACCCCAAGCTATTTGCTGAGAGGCATGTCGAGTCCATGGAATATTTTATATTGCGACACAAGTTGCGGGAAAGAGACAATTTTTTTTTTTTTTTTTTTTTTGCACAAAGTTGTTACTAAATGATATATTGCTCAAACATGCCATGGGAATGTGTGAAATTACACCCCAAAATACATTCTGCTGCTTCTCCTGAGTACGGGGATACCACATGTGTGAGACTTTTTGGGAGCCTAGCCGCGTACGGGACCCCGAAAACCAAGCACCGCCTTCAGGCTTTCTAAGGGCGTGAATTTTTGATTTCACTCTTCACTGCCTATCACAGTTTCGGAGGCCATGGAATGCCCAGGTGGCACAAAACCCCCCCAAATGACCCCATTTTGGAAAGTAGACACCCCAAGCTATTTGCTGAGAGGTATAGTAAGTATTTTGCAGACCTCACTTTTTGTCACAAAGTTTTGAAATTTAAAAAAAGAAAAAAAAAAAAATGTTTTTTCTTGTCTTTCTTCATTTTCAAAAACAAATGAGAGCTGCAAAATACTCACCATGCCTCTCAGCAAATAGCTTGGGGTGTCTACTTTCCAAAATGGGGTCATTTGGGGGGGTTTTGTGCCACCTGGGCATTCCATGGCCTCCAAAACGGTGATAGGCAGTGAAGAGTAAAATCAAAAATTCACGCCCTTAAAAACGGTGAAGGCGGTGATTGGTTTTCGGGGCCCCGTACGCGGCTAGGCTCCCAAAAAGTCCCACACATGTGGTATCCCCATACTCAGGAGAAGCAGCTAAATGTATTTTGGGGTGCAATTCCACATATGGCCTGTGTGAGCAATATATCATTTAGTGACAACTTTGTGCAAAAAAAAAAAAAAAAAGTGTCACATTCCCGCAACTTGTGTCAAAATATAAAATATTCCATGGACTCAATATGCCTCTCAGCAAATAGCTTGGGGTGTCTACTTTCCAAAATGGGGTCATTTGGGGGGGGTTTGTGCCACCTGGGCATTTTATGGCCTCCGAAACTGTGATAGGCAGTGAAGAGTGAAATCAAAAATTTACACCCTTAGAAATCCTGAAGGCGGTGATTGGTTTTCGGGGTCCCGTACGCGGCTAGGCTCCCAAAAAGTCCCACACATGTGGTATCCCCGTACTCAGGAGAAGCAGCTGAATGTATTTTGGGGTGCAATTCCACATAGGCCCATGGACTGTGTGAGCAATATATCATTTAGTGACAACTTTTTGTAAATATATATATTTTTTTTTTTGTCATTATTCAATCACTTGGAACAAAAAAAATAAATATTCAATGGGTTCAACATGCCTCTCAGCAATTTCCTTGGGGTGTCTACTTTCCAAAATGGGGTCATTTGTGGGGGTTTTGTACTGCCCTGCCATTTTAGCACCTCAAGAAATGACATAGGCAGTCATAAACTAAAAGCTGTGTAAATTCCAGAAAATGTACCCTAGTTTGTAGACGCTATAACTTTTGCGCAAACCAATAAATATACACTTATTGACATTTTTTTTACCAAAGACATGTGGCCGAATACATTTTGGCCTAAATGTATGACTAAAATTGAGTTTATTGGATTTTTTTTATAACAAAAAGTAGAAAATATCATTTTTTTTCAAAATTTTCGGTCTTTTTCCGTTTATAGCGCAAAAAATAAAAACTGCAGAGGTGATCAAATACCATCAAAAGAAAGCTCTATTTGTGGGAAGAAAAGGACGCAAATTTCGTTTGGGTACAGCATTGCATGACCGCGCAATTAAAAGTTAAAGCGACGCAGTGCCAAATTGGAAAAAGACCTCTGGTCCTTAGGCAGCATAATGGTCCGGGGCTCAAGTGGTTAATAAGAACACTGCATTTTAAATATATGTATACTAATATGTAGGATTTTATATGTTTAAAGGAAATGTATATATTGTAAGTTAAATGATTCTTTAAGATAGCTTTTCTCACTTAGTTCATAGCCCCACCCTTAGGAATGTTGGAAGGAGTAATTCAAATTTCCCGGTCTTTTCTGTGAGACTATAAGTATAATGAACCTTTTTTAAGCCAGCCTCTATGGAAAAAGGTGGGAGTTAATTGTAGGAGTACAGACAGGCTGTGGGGAGAGGGACAGATGCACTGCAGCTCTCCATCAAGACACACACACACAGATCTCAAGATATACACACAGACATATCTGATTTAAACTTTATTTTAAGAATAATCTATTTTTGTATTCTACATTTTGACATTGTTTTTGTAACATTTTGCTAATTGATCATTAAATCAATTTTGGAGGTTTTACACGAGAACTTAACAGATTTTTCTTGGAACTTTTCTCATCAATATGAATTATTGAAATATAGTTATTAATACAGTAATAACTCGATTTTTACAACTAGCTCATTATGAAATACTTACCTTAGAACGAGGCGTCGGTATCTTACCTGGTCCATGCCGAGGTAGCTGACATTATGCCTCGGCGTGTCTTCCGGGTATCGCGGCTCCAGCCCTGTGAGATTTCTTTCCCGGCAAGGATCCGGCAGTTGCCGGGCCTTCAGCCAAAAATCCCCTGTGCACATGCACCGCTGCAGTCAGCGGCTCATAGCAAGGGGTATATCTCCTAAACCGTACAGGTTTAGGAGATATTTTTTTTACCTACAAGTGAGTCTTATTATAGGCTTACCTGTAGGTAAAAGTTAAAAAAATGACTATACAACCGCTTTAAGAGGAACATAGTAGGCACAACAGGTGCAAAATAACAACTTGGTTGTGCACATAGGCAACGGTTTAAGCCGGTAACGACCCTTCACAGGAAATCAACAGTCCAGAGCATTAACCCGACCCAAAAAGGACTCAAAGCCTACAGACTCCTGCAGGGCATTGGGAAAAGGATGTAGAGCTCACCTCTCAATAGTGCGTGGCCAAGATTCCAGCCAGGAGGATGCATCTCTTGGTGATGTAAAGAACCTGGTAGTTTTGCCATCTTGGAATTGCAGCCGGCCCAGAAAGAGGACACTGTAGCGAATACCCCGGGTACACATGGCAGCTTTAACCTGGTCAAAGGATCACCTCAGCTTCTGTGTCTCCACCGAATAATCTGGGAAGATTAAAAGTTTAGTGTTCTGGTAGTCGAGATCCCTCTGTACCCTGGCAGCTCAGAGCACCTCATCCCTGTCTCTAAAGTTGAGGAGTTTCAGGATTAGGGTGTGTGGTCGTGTCCCCAGGGTCCCCGGTTTGGGGGAAATATGGTGGGCTCTCTCCACAGCATAGAAAGGTGAGAACTGGCAGGAGGGTACACAGCAGCTTCTCCATGAGCTCCGTCGGGTGGGGACCCTCCACCCCTTCTGCAAGACCCACTATGTGGAGATTGTTCCTCCGGTTGTGATTGTATCTTCAGCATTGTATTCCAGGGCACAGATATTGGTTTGCAGGGAGTGGAGAATTCATTGGAATGGTCTGCAACAGTGTCCTCCACATGCCCCAGCCTTTGCTCAGCAGAGGACAGCCTGGATCTCACTTTTTCCATGTCCTGCCTGAATAGTCCCACACAGTGGTGGGACAAGGTCAACTAGTGCCCAGGGCGAAAATGCCAAACTGCACCCCCACCGCCAAGGAGTTAGAGAAGTATATGCAGCGCTGAAATGTATGTACTGGTTACAGCAGGCTGCTGCAATCATTACAACTTACCAAATCTCCCAATGACCCCGTAATTGCAAAAGCAGATATATGGAGGTAAACATTCTAATGCATATCGGGTCTGACATACTTCCTCTTATGCATGTCTTCACCTATCAGAGTATACACATATCCTGATTCCTAGAGAGTAGTAGTACGCATGTCAGACCTGATATGCATTAGAATGTGTAGCTAGTTGTGGGTAGGGATGAGCCGAACACCCCCCGGTTTGGTTCATGGCAGAACATGCGAACAGACAAACAATTAGTGCGAACACCATTAAAGTCTATGGGACTCGAACGTGAAAAATCAAAAGTGCTAATTTTAAAGGCTTATATGCAAGTTATTGTCCTAAAAAGTGTTTGAGGACCTGGGTCCTGCCCCAGGGGACATGGATCAATGCAAAAAAAAGTTTTAAAAATGGCCGTTTTTTTGGGAGCAGTGATTTTAAGAATGCTTAAAGTGAAACAATAAAAGTGAAATATTCCTTTAAATATCATGCCTGGGGGTTTCTATAGTATACCTGTAAAGTGGCACATTTTTCCCGTGTTTAGAACAGTCCGAGAGCAAAATGAAATTTCTAAAAGGAAAAAAAGTCATTTAAAACATTGCGGCTGTAATGTAATCTTGCACCCCCCCTCCCAAGCCCATTACCAGGCCCTTAGGGTCTGGTATGGATATTAAGGGGAACCCCGCACCTATATATAAAAAAAAGGCGTGGGGCCCCCAGGCCCTATATACTCTGAACAGCAGGATACAGGCGGTCCCCAGGTTACAAACAAGATAGGGACTGTAGGTTTGTTGTTAAGTTGAATCTGTTTGTAATTTTGAACTGGTACATTTTTAAAGTGTAGCTCCAACCCAAAAATCTATTTTTAAGCTTTTTTGATAATATAGGGAAGGGTTATCACCCCTGTAACATTTGTTTTGCTGTCTGTGCCCCTGTTCAGAAGATTTCACCTCACTTTCTGTCCCAATGACAATTGAATTTAGAAAATTTTTTGTTATTAGGGAAACAAGGATTGGTGATAAAGCATCAGTGGAGACACGTTTTTCCCATATTAACTCTTACAGGAGAGAATTTCCCTTCCTAGGGGTAGATTTCCTCTGACTTGCTGTTGTCTCCCTCCGTTTGTAAGTAGGAGTCGTTTGTAAGTCGGATGTTTGAAAATAGGGGACCGCCTGTATATACTATACGACCTGTCCTGTACACTCTGTGGAAAATTGGGCCTTAGGTGTTGGTGGTACCAGAACACTGTAAGCCCTCACAGTTACTCTTGGTGGGCGCTGGAACGAGCCCCGCTGTGAAATATTATATCAAGAATTGTAATTACATGCCCCTGTTAAACAGGGGCAGAAAAATTGGGCCTTAGGCAGTGGTGGTGGTGGCACAACACTGTAAAGCCTCACAGATACTTTTGTTGAGCGCAGGAACAGGCCCTGCTGTGAAATATTAGATTAAAAATTATAATTACATGCACAAGTGGCCTTTTACACCTCAAACCTGGAGACTTTGCTCAGGATTTAAACCTTTATCTACCATATATAAAACATTACTTCCTAACATTCACACGGGCCTTGAAAATTCTAAGGTGAAGTGGGTGGTCGATTTCCCTACACTAGATATAGAAGATTGGGAGGAAATGTGGGAGTGTCCCTTTTTACAGTTAGTATCAGCTAGAGATAGATTACTGCAATTCAAAATACATCAAGTGTATTACACGCCCATGCACCTACACAAAATATATCCATCCATCCCAGCTTCATGCTGCCCTCAGCAGATTTCATTCATATTTTTTGTAACTGTCGTCAGATTAAAGTCTTTTGGGCTGAGGTCACCACTTTTATTTTGCCTGTCACCACCATTCCTGTGCCATTGTCAGTGGAGGTATGTCTGTTGGGACTTGTAGAACCGATGGCCCCTTGCCAGGCAAGCAGAACCCTACTAGGATTATTACTTTATTATACTCTTAGGTCTGTAGTACTCTAATGGAAGGCTTTGTCTGCAACCTCAATAAATTTTTGGAAGAGGTTAGTGAACTCGGCTCTGCCACTATACAAGGCTACTTACCTGTCGTGTGGCTGTGCTAAGAAATTCCATAAAATATGGGACATCTGGACAGAATCCCTGTCCACTAATGCAGACTTGATGGATGATTAGTAACGCTCTATTAATTACCTGTAACGGCTCAAGTGGCATCTCTGAACTTGTAGGCTTGGGTTGGGTTGCTCAGTCAATAGTTATTGGGAGAGGGGGGAATGTGAATGTGTATATGTAACGTGTACTTCATTCCATTTCATAAATAAATTAAAATAAGCTATGTGGAGTATCTGTGGAAGTAGAAGAAAACTTTAGATAATCTGTACAGGTGGTTGAGCGTACAGTAGTTTAGTTGTTTATTATTATTTTAGTTTGTGTGTGACCGAGCCTGAGTATGCCCAATAGGCTCTGTATTGTATTTTTTTTTTTACCTTGAAATTACAATAAAAACAACTTTAAAAAAAATTGTAATTACAATACAGTGCAGTCGTAGTGCAGTTGCTACTACTTTTCTGGTAGTGTACACAGTATACAATACAGTGTAGTGCGGTGTTGCAAAACAAAATATACATCATGTCCAGAAGGAGAGGCAGATGCTCACAGGCCACTAAAAGAGGGCAAGCAGGCTCTGTGTCTATAGTCAACAGTGCTGGTAATGGACATGGTGCATCCTCTGCCGGTGGCTGTGGGCTACACTTGTCCTTTTTTTCTGCTGCTGCCCGTGTTATTGAGCCAGAACATGCAGAAGAGTTGGTGGAGTGGATAACAAAGCCATCCTCATCCTCCTCATCCTCTGTCACCCAGGCTCAGAGTAGTTTTCCTTCCTATGCAGCTGCCAAAGGGGCCTATTCCACCGGCTCCTTGTCCACAGTCACTCCTTCCGTAGCCCCACCATCATGCATGGAGGAGTCCCCTGAACTATTCGACCACAGTGTCGGGTACATGATGCTGGAGGATGCGCAGCGATTTGAAGGCTCTGATGTTGGTTCCCAGGTTGAGGAAGGGAGTAACGTGAGCCTAGAGAGAGGGGGTGCCCAAGAAGGACAAGAAACTGGCAGTCACGTTTTCCCAGCTGCAGCATACTGCCAAGTTTGCTCCAGTGACAAGGAGGGAGGAGATGATGAGGTCACTGACTCTACTTGGGTGCCTGATAGATTAGAGGAGGAGGAGGCACAACTCCAACGAGGCAGGATGTCCTCTAGGGGGCAGCTTAAGGGCAGCCACCCTACTGCATCACACCGCAGAGCTCCGCAGGTGCAGGGCGCTGCTGACTCCCTGCTGATTTTGAAAGGTTCCTTAGTGTGGGCCTTTTTGGACACGTGCAGCAGATCGCACCATTGCTGTTTGCAACCTATGTCTGAAGCGTGGCCACAACAGCAGCCAATTGGGCACCACATGCTTGACCAGACATATGACGACCTCCCATTCAGTCTTTTTCTTGTATACTATATTTGAGATTTAATATCTCTCAGATATGATTTGGGTTAAATGAGAGTTCTTTGACCATGAGTGAAAGCTTTAAAACAATAACAACATTTATTGGTGAGTACTGTAGTTGAAAGTCTATCTAATCTATCTTTAGTCTACACCAAGGAAGAAAATATTAGGTTAAAATAAGAGAATTACATGAAGAAATACAGAGTATATTCCTGAAAACATTAATCTACAAACATATTTAGTTACAAGTAAAATGCAGACCTTTGCCATAATTATCCTTTGCCCCAAGGTTACATTTTTATGGTTGCTCTCCCATAAAAGTGTGTGTTTCCCTCCAATCTAGTCTGTGTATATCATTACATGCTAATGCCTCATTGGTTGGCATAGCGTGACTCTGATTGGTGAGCTTCCCTATTCCTGGTTAAGGACTGGCTCCAATCCCTATAATTTGCATAAGTCAGCCCCCTTTAATGCAAATCCTTATGACTATTCTGAGCAGGAGCTTTTCTCGGGAAGTTAAGTATTGATTACGGATTGGCCTCCCTTCATTGCATATCCCAGCATGGGATCCTTTGAAGTGAGTATGTGTAAAACAATGAGGTTTGGATCCCATTGTTTGTATACACAAGCCTAGGCACCGACTTCTGTGAAGATAATATGTTCCGCCCTACATAGGTAAAAGCTAAATTACATATATTCATAATTCCAATACTTTACAGTTATTAATGTAGATTTCACATAAACTCATAAGGCAACAAGTCCGTTGGCAACAGCACTTGAAAGACCGACATCAAAGAAAAAGGCGGACTTCTCCTTGCTACTCATCTCCAATCCTACTATACCTCCAGTCCTTTCGAAAACCTTCACTGAGAGGAATGAAGGTATAGCAATAGGTGTCCCAAGTACTTGCAGCCAATCTGCTAGCAGTACACCACCATGTGATTTTAGCAGGCAATTTTCTCTACCCCAGTTTCTAAACCGTAAAAAGAAATTTGGCACTGCAACTACTGCCTTTTCAGCTGGTAGACTCTGCCCCCTTTTGTGAATTTGTGGAATGTGCTGTACCTCAGTTACAGGTTCCAAAACGCCATTTCTTTTCATGGAAGGCCATTCCAGCTCTCTACCGGCGTGTGAAAGGCAATGTTTTTGTCTTGTTGGACAGGGCGCTCAGCAGTATGGTTTATATTACTGCAGACTCATGGTCTGGCAGGCATGGGCAGGGATGTTACCTTTCCTTCATGGCGCACTGGGTAACTCTGCTGGCAGCTGGGAAGGATGCAGAACAGGGTTCAGTATTGTTGGATCTTGTTCCGCCACCACGCCTCCAAAATGACACAACTAATGATTCTGCCACAGCTCTCTCCTCCACCCCCTCCTCTTCTTCTTCCTCTATGGCCTCTTTTGCAGATTTGTTCTCTGAACCAGTAGTGCTCCGTAAGAGTTCAAGGGGCTATGCAAGCACTCAGGCAAAAAGATGCCTTGCGGTGCATGAGTTACATAGTTACATTGTAGGTAAGGGTTGAAAAAGGACACAAGTCCATCAAGTCCAACCTATGTGTGTGATTATATGTCAGTATTACATTGTATATATGTTACGGTCATTCAGGTGCTTATCTAATAGTTTCTTGAAACTGTCGATGCCCCCTGCTGAGACCCCCACCTGTGGAAGGGAATTCCACATCCTTGCCGCTCTTACAGTAAAGAACCCTCTACGTAGTTTAAGATTAAATCACTGCTTAGGGGACAGGAGCCACACTGGGGCAGAGATTCTGTCAGCTCTGCAGGGGCAGGCTCAGAGGTGGTTGACGCCATGCCAGCTTCAGCCAGGAATGGTTGTATGTGGTTGTATGTGACAATGGCACCAACCTTCTCTCCGCCCTCCGACAGGGACACTTGACCTATGTTCCATGTTTAGCACACATCCTGAATTTGGTGGTGCAGCAGTTCTTGAGCAGGTACCCAGGCTTACAAGATCTCCTGAAGCAGGCCAGAAAAGTCTGTTGTCATTTCCAATGGTCATACAATGCCAGTGCTCGGTTGGCTGACATTGAAAGGGAATGCAACCTGCCCACCAACCGCCTCATTTGTGACATGTCCACCAGGTGGAACTCAACATTGGCAATGCTGCAGCGGCTGCACATGCAGCAGAGGGCAATCAATGAGTACCAGTGTGAGTATGGCACCAGGACAGGGTCAGGGGAGCTTGGCTTCTTTTCATCACGCCAGTGGCTACTGATCAAGGATGCATGCACTGTCCTGTCACCATTTGGTGAGCAGCGACAATACATGCATCAGTGATACTGTCCCTCTTGTCTTCCTGTTGGAGCAGATGCTTCATGGAATAATGGACAGGGCACTTGAGACAGAACAGCGGGAGGAAGAGGAGGACTTCCTTACCGCTCAAGACCCCCTTTATCCAGATATTATTTATGCAGGCCTGCAAAACACACAGTAAGAGGAGGAGGAGGATTGTGTCAGCATGGACATGGAGGATAACACTCAGCAGCAGTCTTCAAGGGATGGTTTTCAGTCCCCAGAAACCCAAGGAGTTCTACGTGGCTGGGAAGAGGTTGCTACAGATCATGTGATCTTTAGTGGCCCAGAGGACTCAGAATCGAATGCCTCTGTAAACTTTCACAGGCTTTGCAGAATCAGGGAGGCCATGCAGCATAAGGACTCTAGAATTTGTGGTATCAAAGGGAGGGATCATTACTGGCTGGCAACCCTTCTTGATCCACGTTACAAGGGTAAGGTTGCAGAACTCATCCTGCCTTCGCGGAGGGAGCAGAGGATGAAACATCTTCAGGAGGCCTTGAAGAAAGGTTTGTGCAATGCATTTCCAGACCCTGTGAGGTTACAATTTCCTGGTGCTGGACAACGTGTTGCTGAGGCTTCGTTCAGTCAGAGGAAGAGCAGTGGAGAAGGTGGCCGGCTGACCGATGCCTTTAGACAATCTTTCAGTCCTCAACGCCAAGGTCTGATCGGTTCAAGCAACCATCGCCAGCGTCTGCATTACATGGTGCAGGAATATCTAGGGGCAAGAGCAGACTTGGAGACCTTTCCAACAGAGCATCCAATGGGTTACTGGGTCTTGAGGATAAACCACTGGCCAGAACTAGCTCAATATGCAATTGAGCTACTGGTCTGTCCTGCATCCAGCGTTCTTTCTGAACGTACATTCAGTGCTGCTGCAGGAATTGTAATGGATCATAGAGTGTGCCTGTCCACAGACTCCGTTGATAGGCTCACATTCATAAAGATCAATCAGTCTTGGATCAGCTATGAATAAGCGCCATGATGGGGCGTGAAACATGTTAGCTATCTTTCCTGTTCCTCCCTGTACATGAGGTGACTGCATTTGGATTTTATTTCTTCATATCAATAAAGATGTCTTCTATGGTGTGCGGCCGTCCAGGATATTTTTCTCTTTCCACAAGCTTGTGCAGAGCCAGCACCTGTGAGTTCCATTAGGGCGGGTGTCTTGATACGGATATGAGAGATTGGAGCGGCAATCTTTTGCTTGGATCAGCAGCAGCTATAAAGCACCTGATGCTGATGTAACTGATTGATATTTCTATGGATGTGGGATCCCTTGAAGACTGCCTATGCTGAGTGACTATCCTATTCCTCCTCAATCTTGATGATGCTAGCTTCCAACAATATTTTTGGTTTAGGGCACCACCACCACTGCCTAAGGCCCAATTTTTCTGTCCTTTTTTAACATGGGCATGTAATTACCATTTTTGATCTAATATTTCACAGCAGGGTCCCTTCCTGCGCCCAACAAGAGTATCTGTGAGGGGTTACAGTGTTGTGGCACCACCACCACCAAAGGCCCAATTTTTCTGCCCCTGTCCCTACAGCAGAAAAAAAGGACAAGCGTGCCCCACGGCCACCTGAAGAAGTTGCGCCATGTCCATGACCAGCACTGTGAACTGTAGACACAGAGCCTGCTTACCCTCTTTTAGTGGCCTGTAAGCGTCTGCCTCTCCTTGGTGGCCTTCCGGACATGATAGGGATTTTGTTTTGCAACACCACACTACACTGTATTGTGTACACCACCAGAAAAGTAATAGCACCTGCACTAGGGGTGCACGGTACTGTGTACACCAACAGCAGTCTAATAGCAACTATGGGTGCACTGTTTGTATTGTGTACTGTGTACACCACCATAAAAGTAGTAGCAACTGCACTAGGGGTGTACGGTACTGTATACACCAACAGAAGTGTAATAACAACTATGGGTGCCCTGTATGTATTGTGTACTGTGTATACCACCATAAAAGTAGTAGCAACTGCACTAGGGGTGCACGGTACTGTGTACACCAACAGAAGTCTAATAGCAACTATGGGTGCACTGTTTGTATTGTGTACACCACCAGAAAAGTAATAGCTACTGCTCTAGGGGTGCACGGTACTGTGTACTGTGTACACCGCCTGAAGTATACTAGAAAACGTACACCAGGAACGGCCTGCAGTCAGATATAGCTAAACTGTATGCAGTGGATATATATACACACGAGACTGTCTGTATATAAATATATATATATTAAATACACTGCAGCTAACTGAATAACCTGCCCGCCTGAACAGTACACTAGGAAAATGGCCTGCAGTCCCCTGGATATATACATACGCGAGACTGTCTGTATATGCATATTTATATTAATATATATATATATATATATATATAATACACTGCAGCTAACTGAATAACCTGCCTGCCTGAAGTATATTAGAAACAATAGACCAGTGAGGCCCGGAACGGAAAATACAGAAAGAAAAAGTAGTGCAGGGCTGGGCATAACAATGTGTTTAGGGAAGACAACGCAGGGGTTAATATTGAAGAGCTAGAGAGGAGGGGACAGTGAGTATAGTCCAAGGGGGAGTGGTGATATATAAGGAGGAGGAGGGACTGGGCTGGGGAACAGAAACTTGTGAAGAAGGAAAGGAGCAGTTTTTCCCGCCCTCCCTATATGTTGGCTGTGTTTGTTGGTTTATGTGTTTCTTTCTTTCAGGAACATGGCAGATGGTCGTCATGGCAGCTGTGGATTGGCGGTGTTTTGTTGGTCTTTGACGGTGGCAGTAAACATATGTGATGGAAAAGGGGTGCGGGCTCATCGGTAGTATGTGCCTCTCCGGTGTATTCCAGCGAAAGGTTAGCTGGAATACTGTAATGGTTGCACTGTGGGAAGGGGGTTGTCTCCAAGCTGATTATCCGCTGGAGGCCTATCATGTGGAAAAAGGTCCCACAGTGTATTGGTGGAATATGTGTTGGAGTTTGGGGGTCTCCTTCCACGCCAACAACACACTACACGGGGCCGACGTGCAGGCAGCCTTATATAGTGTGGGGCGTGGACTTAATCCCCCTGAGCCATGATTGGCTAAAGGCACGCTACCTTTGGCCAATTATGGCTCTCTTAGCTGAGGGCGCTGGGATTGGCCAAAGCATGCAGGTCATGGTGCATGGTTTAGCCAATCATCATACAGCAATGCACTGCGCTCCCGCAGTGCATCATGGGCCATTATGCGCTGCTCGAATTTGGCATGAACGGCCCATAATGTTCGGTTTTCGAACGGGCGAACAGCCAGTGTTCAAGTCGAACTCATGTTCGACCCGAACAGAAAGCTCATCCCTAGTCCTGGGTACAGATTATAGTAAATGTTGGATAGAAGGAGAAATCTTGATAAATTGTTTTGTATATGGAGGTATACACATGCCAGGCTGTGATGCTTTGTATCATAGTATGGCAAAAATTCCCTGAAGTGTTTGGTGGGCAGTACTACATGCAGAATATGACCTAATGGGGGCAAGGCCAAGATGGCTCTGTGAGCGGCTGCTTTTTTAGAGAGCTCTGCTCTTCTTCAACATTTATCCGGATCCAGGGCAGATTTTCAATTCGAAATTCACCCCTGCAGACCAGAAGGGTGATCGGGCTTGCCTGCTGCTGCGGGGGCTGAGAGATTCCAACCCGGAGGCTGCAGTTGGCATTCCCCCCGGACGTCTCCCGGCCTGCCTCATGTAGCCAGGCTGCAGATGCGGCCTTTCCTGGCGGGCTCTGGAGTGGGACGGAGACTCCTTGCGCACCCTGCGCTGGAGGACGAAGCTCACCACCTCACACAGGCCGTGGGTGGTGGCGGGGAGGCCCGGCCTTTGGCGGATGCAGGCCGAATTTGGAAAAAAACCCTCACAAGTAACTAGGCCGCGGCCTTTCCTGACGGCCAAGAGGCTCCGGACCAGCCCGGAGGCATTAAGTCTACCCTAACATCCTTTCATGGAACACCAGGGGGTTGAACTCCCCGGTTAAGCGATCCCTGGTGTTCCAATTCCTTAAAGCTTATAACCCACATATCTGTGTGCTCGAAGAAACGCACCTTATGGGGAGCAGGGTTCTCACCCTTAAAAAACCCTGGGTGGGTTATCATTATCACTCTACGCATTCTAGTTTTTCCAGGGGTGTTAGTATTCTGGTATTGAAGTCCCTTCCCTTCTGGCTCCTGGATTTGGCCTTGGACCCAGACGGTAGGTATGTCATCATTCATGCTAAAATCCACTCGTTGACGTGGACCATTGTGGGTTTATATTTGCCTCCTCCGGCCTCCTTGCTGTTGCTGAATCAAATCACCAGCAAGATGGCTGAGTTTGCCTCTGACAATACTATCATTCTGGGTAATTTCAATCTAGTCCCTGATCCAGACCTGGCCAGACTGACGACTGCGAGACACCACTGCTCTTGGTTAGCTGAGTGGGTGGATGCCTATGGCATGACGGATGTCTGGAGGTGGAGACACCCCCGAGACCGGGCATTCACGTGTCACTCGGCTTCCCATAGAACATTATCTCACATAGACCTGGTCTTTGCAGGGAGCCCGGTCCTTCCCAGGGTCACAGACATACAAATATTGCCCAGGGGAATTTCAGACCATGCACCCCTTGTTTTTGATGCTAGACCTCTCCCTGGTCTCAGTTGACAGGATATGGAGGCTATCTAGATTTTGGATTTCAGACACTGCTGTGGATGCTCAATTCAGAATGGAATTGATTGGTTACTGGGCAGCTAATCCTGGTTCAGCGGAGGCCATGGTTGTATGGGATGCCTTCAAGGCCACGACGAAGGGGCATTACCAGACCATCATTGCCATAGTACGTAGAGACCGCAGGGCGGACTTGACTAGGGCTGAGGGGGAGGCGGTTAGTGCAGAGGCTCTTTTTGTTCGCACCCCAGATCCTCAACATTATTCGCAATTACAGCTCATGACTAAGGAGGTTGTTCATCTCCACACCTCTCTTACTCAGAAGAATATGTTAGCACAGTCCCAACGGATCTTTGAGCAGGGGGAGAGGTCGGGGAGACTGTTGGCCTGGCTCTCCAGAGAACAGGCAGGGGGGATGAGCATCTCACATATTAGGGAATCTTCAGGACAGTTGACTCATACCCTGAATGGGATTAATCACTGTTTTGCAGAATTCAACAAATCCCTTTACACCTCTAGGGCAGACTACAGTAGGGAGGACCTCACATCATACCTGGCTGATATTGACATTCCAACTCTTACTGAAACATATCGTAACAAACTCGACGCTCCTATTACGGTTTTGGAAATAATGCAGGCGCTTAAATCAATGCAGGCGGGGAAAACTCTGGGACCCGACCGAATTGCAGTGGAGTTCTACAAGCAGTACGCTGCAGAGCTCGCTGATAAACTCCATAATCTCTTCTCTGCGTCGGTTCGCCTTGAGAAACTTCCCGAAGCCATGAGTGAAGCGATAATAGTCGTGATCCCCAAGCCGGGAAAAGACCCCACATTGTGCTCCTCATATCGGCCCATATCCCTGCTAAATGTTGATGCGAAAATATTGGCAAAAATTTTGGCTAATAGACTAAGCTTGGTCATCACTGCCCTTGTCCACAGGGACCAAACGGGCTTCATGCCGGGAAGAGGCACCGATATTAATATCAGATGCCTTCTTACTCACATAGATAGGGCAGATGAGACGGCAATGGGGATGGTGGCCTCACTCGACACGGAGAAGGCTTTTAATTCCATTGAGTGGGGTTACCTATGGGAGGTGCTCTCACACTTCGGGTTTGGTCCAGGTTTCACAAATTGGCTCCGCATGTTATACCATGGCCCCTCAGCTAGAACCTGCACCAACGGTTGCCTATCAGCTAGCTTGGGGCACGAGACAGGGTTGCCCTCTTTCCCGAGCCTGTTTGCCCTCGCAATGGAGCCCCTAGCTATATTGCTGAGAGCGGACCCTGGGGTGAGGGGACTTCGGATGGGCCCAATTGAGGAAAAGCTGTCTCTGTATGCGGATGATGCTCTGCTTTACTTAGCAGATGTGTCATCCTCTTTGCAGACTGCACTGAACCTAATTAATCGATTCGGTCTCTACTCAGGGATTCGTATTAATTGGGACAAGTCGGTCCTCTTCCCGCTCCATCCCTCGACCCCTCGTGTGCCACATCTGCAGCTCAAATGGGTGGAGGATTTCAAGTATCTGGGGATTAAAATTAGTAGTGAGGTGCAGGATTATATGGAAAATAATTTACGGCCACTCATGACACAGCTAGTGGCTAAATGTGCTGCTTGGCGTTCCCTCCTTTTGACCCCAGTAGGTAGAGTCAATCTGCTAAAAATGATCTATCTCCCTAAATACTTATAATTCTAACATAATACCCCCACACGCATCCCCAGGACTTTCTTCCGGAGGCTGGAGAGTCTGCTGATATCCTTTGTCTGGGCTGGGAGGCCCCCCAGGGTGGCCAAGCAGATATTATACCTCCCACTTTCGGGGGGGGGCTAGCACTCCCGAATTTTCAGCTTTATTACTGGGCGGCCATCCTGGTCACAGTGCGATGGTGGTCCTCCCAGCCAGCACAAAATCCAGTGGTCACCCTGGAAGCGGCCATCCTGGGCTCCTTTGCAGCCCTGAGCAATCTGCCATTTCGTGGACTTAGGGTTAGCTCATCTATGACAACTCTGATGCGAACCACGGTGAGGGTCTGGCAGGAGGCTAGGAAGATTTATGCAAAACCAAATCACATCTCACCACACATGAACCTGTGGGGCAATCCTATGCTCTCCCACCTATACAGCATCCCAGACTCTTCTTTGTGGGCGAAAAAAGGGAATCATTACCTAAAAATACATAGTTCAAGATGGTAAGATTATGACTTTCCAGACACTGAGACGAATATACGCGCTTCCGCTCTCTTTTCAGTTCAGATACTGGCAGCTGAAGCACGCCTTTTGTGGCCCAGTTTCCTGCCCACCTTACTTTGGAGTAGGAACTCCATTGAGCGTGTCTTGATCTCCAGTGTAATGGGGAGACCTCTCTCGACCTTATACTTATATTTGACAGTAGAATATGATACCAAACTAACCAAATCCTGGGAAAAATGGAGGATGGATATCCCATCCCTTGACGAAGAGGAGTGGAAGGAATGTTTACTTTCGTACATTCCTTCTACGAGTGCCGCAAAAGATAGATTTATACAATTTAAGTTCCTACACAGGGCATACTTCACCCCACAGAGGTTGGCGCGAATTTACCCTCAAAGGGACCCTAATTGTCAAAGGTGCAGGCAGGAGGTGGGTACCTTCTGGCACATGGTCTGGTCCTGTCCCAAACTCCAGCCCTACTGGACGGCAGTGGCCTCTACACTTAGTAATGTGACCGGATTGGATCTACAGGTTGATCCTCAAATTCTATTGTTAAGCCATTTAGAGGATGTAGAGGGGGACAGGTATTGTAAACTGTGTCTTAACTTCTCATTATATTATGCTAGATGTGAAATTCTACTGAGATGGAAACTAGAGGAACCTCCTACTCTGGCCTCGTGGAGGCGGTTGGTAACCTCGGTACTTCCTCTATATAGGCTGACTTATGAAAGTAGACAATGCCCATGAAAATTTGATAAAATCTGGTCCTCTTGGATAGATGCCTCTGACAGCCTTGACCCCCCCTCCCCTTAATTATGACATGAATCACACCAGCGGACATGGTCTACCTCATGCCTACTCGTCATACCTTGCCCCCCCTCCCATCTTGCGCCCCCCTTCCCCCCCTTCTTTTTCTCTGCTCACCCTGATTACTCCCTGCTTTGTTGTATCTCTCCTTCTCTCCCCCCCCCTCCCCCCTGGCCCACAAGACTAACGGATATCTACATAATGTATGTGTGGTTTTACTATTGCTGACATGCACGAATGTGTATATGTAACTAGTATTTATGACACCTGCACAGCTGGAACATCAGAGAAAGTATGACTGTCGGTGGTTTTCCTGTCTATACTTGTAAATCATTGAATGTACTTTATCGTTTTGTATTGTAATGCTGATTTGTTTAATAAAAATGTTCTGTTAAAAAAGAATATGACCTAATGGGCCACCCGGAAACCATTTGCAATTTGTGTACTTACAGCACAGTGGTGAAGACATTTAGAGGTTCAGGCTGCAATTCCTGTGCGGGTTTCTGCATTGCAACTAAATTGCCAGCAGTTCACACTGACAACTGACAACTGCTGCGGGTGTCAATGTGAAGTTACGGACACCCCCAGATTGGTTTGCATATGGCAATGTGTAAGAAGAAAAAATGTATCTGCGCAAAGGAATAAAGTACCAGCTCAAAAGGTTGGAACTATTTAATGGAACTGCTGCCTCTACCAAATTACTACCACTAGGTGGAGTAAATGAGAAACTAAAAGAAACCAAAGTAGATATGGCGCTGTTCTAATATCAGATGTTTTTGTTTGGAGAATTGATTAAGTCCACTGCCGCTACCAATTAGTGGAATAAGTTAATAATAGGGAAAAAAATTAGAATACAAATGATGCTACTCTACTGAGTACCTACTGTTATGTGCTAATAGTTATACCCCAGATAAGGGTAAGCAAAAGTGCCTGCTTAAAGACAGCTTAATCTCCCAATTAGTCCTGCAAACGTGATAGTGAAAAATATTAAACTATAAATAAATGGAACCGATATGGTGATTCTGATAAATTAATTAAAAAACTATGTGTATATCATATACTATACTATACTATACTATACTACACTATAATATAATATATAATACAAATCCATAAACTAAAAAAGTGATGTGTATATGTGTTAACCACTTAAGGACCAGCCTCGTTTTGGATTTTAGGTGTTTACATGTTTAAAACAGTTTTTGTTTGCTAGAAAATTACTTAGAACCCCCAAACAATACATATTGTTTTTTTTTCTAACACCCTAGAGAATAAAATGGCAGTCAATGCAATACTTTTTTGCACCGTGTCGGTCTTATAAGCGCACTTTTTTTGGAAAAAAATCACTTTTTTGAATAAAAAAATAAGACAACAGTAAAGTTACCCCAATTTTTTTTATATTGTGAAAGATAATGTTACGCCAAGTAAATTGATACCCAACATGTCACGCTTCAAAATTGCGCCCGCTCGTGAAATGGCGTCCATCTTTTACCCTCAAAAATCTCCATAGGCGATGTTTAAAAAATTCTACAGGTTGCATATTTTGCGTTACAGAGGAGGTCTAGGGTTAGAATTATTGCTCTCGCTCTATTGATCGTGGCGATATCTCACATGTGTGGTTTGATCACTGTTTTCATATGCGGGAGCTACTCACGTATGCGTTCGCTTCTGCGCGCGAGCCGGGGGTTTTTTAAACATTTTTTGTTTTGTTTTTATTATTTATTTTACATTATTTTATTTATTTTTACACTGTTTTAAAAAAAAATGTGTCACTTTTATTCCTATTACAAGGAATGTAAACATCCCTTGTAATAGAAAAAAGCATGACAAGACCTCTTAAATATGAGATCTGGGGGTCAAAAAGACCTCAGATCTCATATTTACACTAAAATGCAATAAAAAAAAAAGCCATTTAAAAAAAAGACATTGAAAAAAATATGTTTTTAAGAGGCGTGGGCGGAAGTAACGTTTTGACGTCGCTTCCGCCCAGCAGTGTCATGGAGACGAGTAGGCGCCATCTTAGCCTCACTCGTCTCCAGACACAGAAGGGAGACGGACGCGATTACCGGAGCCGTCGGTAGCGGCGGAGGGCACCGGATCGCGGCCATATGGCCATATAAAGTATCTTAACACGTATACACATCACTTTTTTAGTTTATGGATTTTATTATATATTATAGTATAGTATAGTATAGTATATGATATACATATAGTTTTTTAATTAATTTATCAGGATCACCATATCGGTTCAATTTATTTATAGTTTAATATTTTTCACTATCACGTTTGCAGGACTAATTGCGAGATTAAGCTGTCTTTAACCTCTTAATGACGGCCTCACGCCGATGTACGTCGGCAAGGTGGCACGGGCAGGCACAATCACGTACATATACGTGATCTGCTTCCCGTGGGCGGGGGGTCCGATCGGACCCCCCCGGTGCCCGAGGCGGTCGGCTATTGTACAGTGGCGATCGGAGGTGAGGAGGAGACCATCCATTCATGGCCCCCCCTCGCGATCGCCGCCGGCCAATAGAATCATTCCTCTGCTGCTGTATGCTAAACAGCAGCAAAGGAAATGATGTCATCTCTCCTCGGCTCGGTATTTTCCGTTCCGGCGTCGAGGAGAGAAGACTGGAATGTGAGTGCACAAACACTACACACACAGTAGAACATGCCAGGCACACAAAACACCCCCCTTTACCCCCCGATCACCCCCCAATCACCCCTCCCCCCGTCACACTGACACCAAGCAGTTGATCAATATCTGATCCGATCAGATCTATACTAGCGTCCCCAGTAGTTTAGAGTTCCCAATAATGCAGTGTTAGTGGGATCAGCCCAGATACCCGCTAGCACCTGCGTTTTGCCCCTCCGCCCAGCCCAGCCCACCCAAGTGCAGTATCGATCGATCACTGTCACTTACAAAACACTAAACGCATAACTGCAGCGTTTGCAGAGTCAGGCCTGATCCCTGCGATCACTAACAGTTTTTTTGGTAGCATTTTGGTGAACTGGCAAGCACCAGCCCCAGGCAGCGTCAGGTTAGCGCCAGTACCGCTAACACCCACGCACGCACAGTACACCTCCCTTAGTGGTATAGTATCTGATCCGATCAGATCTATACTAGCGTCCCCAGCAGTTTAGGGTTCCCAAAAATGCAGTGTTAGCGGAATCAGCCCAGATACCTGCTAGCACCTGCGTTTTGCCCCTCAGCCCGGCCCAGCCCAGCCCACCCAAGTGCAGTATCGATTGATCACTGTCACTTACAAAACACTAAACGCATAACTGCAGCATTCGCAGAGTCAGGCCTGATCCCTACGATCGCTAACAGTTTTTTGGTAGCGTTTTGGTGAACTGGCAAGCGCCAGCGGCCCACTAGTCCCGGTCGTAGTCAAACCAGCACTGCAGTAACACTTGGTGACGTGGCGAGTCCCATAAGTGCAGTTCAAGCTGGTGAGGTGGCAAGCACAAGTAGTGTCCCGCTGCCACCAAGAAGAAGACAAACACAGGCCCGTCGTGCCCATAATGCCCTTCCTGCTGCATTCGCCAATCCTAATTGGGAACCCACCACTTCTGCAGTGCCCGTACTTCCCCCATTCACATCCCCAACCAAATGCAGTCGGCTGCATGAGAGGCATTTTCTTTATGTCCTCCCGAGTACCCCTACCCAACGAACCCCCCCAAAAAAGATGTCCTGTCTGCAGCAAGCGCGGATATAGGCGTGACACCCGCTATTATTGTCCCTCCTTTCCTGACAATCCTGGTTTTTTGCATTGGTGAATGTTTTGAACGCTACCATTCACATTTTATTGTTCTCTCTCTCTCTATTCTCTCTCTCTATTGTTCTGCTCTTTTTTACTGTATTCTATTCTGCAATGTTTTATTGTTATTATGTTTATTATGTGTTATCATGTTTGCTTTTCAGGTATGCAATTTTTTATACTTTACCGTTTACTGTGTTTTATTGTTAACCAGTTTTTTGTCTTCAGGTACGCCATTCACGACTTTGAGTGGTTATACCAGAATGATGCCTGCAGGTTTAGGTATCATCTTGTTATCATTCTTTTTAGCCAGCGGTCGGCTTTCATGTAAAAGCAATCCTAGCGGCTAATTAGCCTCTAGACTGCTTTTACAAGCCGTGGGAGGGAGTGCTCCGTGTTTTTCTCTGGCTCTTCTGTCTCAACAGGGAACCTGAGAATGCAGCCGGTGATTCAGCCAGCTGACCATAGAGCTGATCAGAGACCAGAGTGGCTCCAAACATCTCTATGGCCTAAGAAACCGGAAGCTACGAGCATTTCATGACTTAGATTTCGCCGGATGTAAGCAGCGCCATTGGGAAATTGGGAAAGCATTTTATCACACCGATCTTGGTGTGGTCAGATGCTTTGAGGGCAGAGGAGAGATCTAGGGTCTAATAGACCCCAATTTTTTCAAAAAAGAGTACCTGTCACTACCTATTGCTATCATAGGGGATATTTACATTCCCTGAGATAACAATAAAAATGATTAAAAAAAAAAAAATGAAAGGAACAGTTTAAAAATAAGATAAAAAGCAAAAAAATAATAAAGAAAAAAAAAAAAAGAAACCCCTGTCGCCCCCTGCTCTCGCGCTAAGGCGAACGCAAGCAGCGGTCTGTCGTCAAACGTAAACAGCAATTGCACCATGCATGTGAGGTATAACCGTGAAGGTCAGATCGAAGGCAGTCATTTTAGCAGTAGACCTCCTCTGTAAATCTAAAGTGGTAACCTGTAAAGGCTTTTAAAGGCTTTTAAAAAATGTATTTATTTTCTTGCCACTGCACGTTTGTGCGCAATTGTAAAGCATGTCAGGTTTGGTATCCATGTACTCGGCCTAAGATCATCTTTTTTATTTCATCAAACATTTAGGCAATATAGTGTGTTTTAGTGCATTAAAATTTAAAAAAGTGTGTTTTTTCCCCAAAAAATGTGTTTGAAAAATCGCTGTGCAAATACTGTGTGGAAAAAAAAAATGAAACACCCACCATTTTAATCTGTAGGGCATTTGCTTTAAAAAAAATATATAATGTTTGGGGGTTCAAAGTAATTTTCTTGCAAAAAAAAATAATTTTTTCATGTAAACAAAAAGTGTCAGAAAGGGCTTTGTCTTCAAGTGGTTAGAAGAGTGGGTGATGTGTGACATAAGCTTCTAAATGTTGTGCATAAAATGCCAGGACAGTTCAAAACCCCCCCAAATGACCCCATTTTGGAAAGTAGACACCCCAAGCTATTTGCTGAGAGTCATGTTGAGTCCATGGAATATTTTATATTATGACACAAGTTGCGGGAAAGAGACAAATTTTTTTTTGCACAAAGTTGTCACTAAATGATATATTGCTCAAACATGCCATGGGAATATGTGAAATTACACCCCAAAATACATTCTGCTGCTTCTCCTGAGTACGGGGATACCACATGTGTGAGACTTTTTGGGAGCCTAGCCGCGTACGGGACCCCGAAAACCAAGCACTGCCTTCAGGCTTTCTAAGGGCGTAAATTTTTGATTTCACACTTCACTGCCTATCACAGTTTCGGAGGCCATGGTATGCCCAGGTGGCACAAAACCCCCCCAAATGACCCCATTTTGGAAAGTAGACACCCCAAGCTATTTGCTGAGAGGTATAGTGATTATTTTGCAGACCTCACTTTTTGTCACAAAGTTTTGAAAATTGAAAAAAGAAAAAAAAAATGTTTTTTCTTGTCTTTCTTCATTTTCAAAAACAAATGAGAGCTGCAAAATACTCACCATGCCTCTCAGCAAATAGCTTGGGGTGTCTACTTTCCAAAATGGGGTCATTTGGGGGGGTTTTGTGCCACCTGGGCATTCCATGGCCTCCGAAACTGTGATAGGCAGTGAAGAGTGAAATCAAAAATTTACACCCTTAGAAATCCTGAAGGCGGTGATTGGTTTTCGGGGCCCCGTACGCGGCTAGGCTCCCAAAAAGTCCCACACATGTGGTATCCCCATACTCAGGAGAAGCAGCTAAATGTATTTTGGGATGCAATTCCACATATTCTCATGGCCTGTGTGAGCAATATATCATTTAGTGACAACTTTGTGCAAAAAAAAAAATTGTAATTTTCCCGCAACTTGTGTCAAAATATAAAATATTCTATGGACTCGAAATGACTCTCAGCAAATAGCTTGGGGTGTCTACTTTCCAAAATGAGGTCACGTGGGCGGGGTTGTGCCATCTGGGCATTTTATGGCCTTCAAAACTGTGATAGGTAGTGAGGAGTGAAATCAAAAATTTACGCCCTTAGAAATCCTGAAGGCGGTGATTGGTTTTCGGGGCCCCGTACGCGGCTAGGCTCCCAAAAAGTCCCACACATGTGGTATCCCTGTACTCAGGAGAAGCAGCTGAATGTATTTTGGGGTGCAATTCCACATATGCCCATGGCCTGTGTGAGCAATATATCATTTAGTGACAACTTTTTGTAATTTTTTATTTTTTGTCATTATTCAATCACTTGGGACAAAAAAAATTAATATTCAATGGGCTCAACATGCCTCTCAGCAATTTCCTTGGGATGTCTACTTTCCAAAATGGGGTCATTTGGGGGGGTTTTGTACTGCCCTGCCATTTTAGCACCTCAAGAAATGACATAGGCAGTCATAAACTAAAAGCTGTGTAAATTCCAGAAAATGTACCCTAGCTTGTAGACGCTATAACTTTTGCGCAAACCAATAAATATATGCTTATTGACATTTTTTTACCAAAGACATGTGGCCGAATACATTTTGGCCTAAATGTATGACTAAAATTGAGTTTATTGGATTTTTTTTATAACAAAAAGTAGAAAATATCATTTTTTTTCAAAATTTTCGGTCTTTTTCCGTTTATAGCGCAAAAAATAAAAACCGCAGAGGTGATCAAATGCCATCAAAAGAAAGCACTATTTGTGGGAAGAAAAGGACACAAATTTCGTTTGGGTACAGCATTGCATGACCGCGCAATTAGCAGTTAAAGCGACGCAGTGCCAAATTGAAAAAAGTCCTCTGGTCCTTAGGCAGCATAATGGTCCGGGGCTGAAGTGGTTAAGCAGGCACTTTTGCTTACCCTTATCTGGGGTATAACTATTAGCACATACCAGTAGGTACTCAGTAGAGTAGCATCATTTGTATTCTAATTTTTTTCCCTATTATTAACTTATTTCACTAATTGGTAGTGGCAGTGGACTTAATCAATCTTCCAAACAAAAACATCTGATATTAGAACAGCTCCATATCTACCTTGGTTTCTTTTAAATGGCAATGTGTACTGTGAAATGGTGAACACCCATGCCATCCGATTCCAGTGCGGACCAAAAAAAAGTGATGCAAATTCAGCCATACAAAATGTACGGCTGAATTTGCATCGCAAAGACATCGCATGTGATCTGCACAGCAATGCGGTGCAAATTACATGTGATGTCTATCATCGCTTTAGTGTGAACCCAGCCTAAAACAGGTAGAGAAGAGGCAACATAATATCTCCTAAGCACCTGCAATAAGGCATATTACACTTTACTAATAGCACCCCAACCCCTTAGCAGAGTCTTGTCAATTTGTGTGTTTGGGAAAAGGGGGACGAGGTCTGATTAGTGAACTATAAGCCCTTTTACTGCCAACCTCTTCCTGAGAATGCTAGTTAGTTGGTGTTATGCTGACCCTCTATTTTTAATACATTCTGACCTAAAACATGTATGTCAGGAAAGTCTGCCAAAATTCACATGCCCCAATCTGTATACCTCCACTGAATCAGAACAATGCAGTCAGCATGCCAGCCAAGCAACTAGCATTTTCAGATAAAAAACACCAATGCCAACCTCCCTGTTTCATGTTAGGTTTCCTTTAACCTGGCTATTGTTACTTTAATTAGTAATAAAAGAGCAATATTTGTTGAGATGAAGAAGCTCTTCGGGAATAGTGTATTTCCTTATCTCTGAGTAATACATACCTGTCAGACCCCCCTCCATGCATTCCAACCACCCCCCCTTTCCACAATACATGTTATCAGTTTTTTTGAAGCAAGCTCTCCTCTGCTGCAATACCAAAACCCACATAATATTCAGCTGTAGGACGTTGAAGCTGTTTCCTTCCTCCTTTCAGTAACAACATGACTGTTGTATAACAGATGTGTTTAACTCCCAAAACTTATTACCCCACTTATATATCTTATTCATATTAACCGAGACCACACCATGCTCTTGGGGTAACAAAGGCCGTAGCAGCCTACTTTATTTAACAAATCTAAAGACTCAAGTATCAAACATATAAAAACGTACAAGTAGAAAAAACATCATCTGTTATAAACCCTATGAAATCTAACGTTGGTCTGAGCAGGAAATTCGTAAACCTCTGTGTTAATATCCCTCTTGCACTGCAGTCCCTCTCAAATGTATTATCCCTGCCTCAAGCCGACAAGCTGGCTCAGAGACTACCACTGGCCGCAGTGCCCCCATTATCACTTCCCGGCTAACCTCCGTTAACCGGGAACCACCATCAGGACCCATCCAACAATAGTCCCGATCTCTTCCTTCTGATATCTTCTTTCCCTGCACAGACCAACGTCCGCCACAGCAACCAAGAGTACTCACCTTACACTTGGATGCCCCTCCACACCCGAAGTGCTCGTTGTATCCCGTCTTGAAGGCCCAAAACCCACATGTCAATGCCTACATCATTTAGATGTACCCCATCCTTCCTCAAATATCTCCAGGTCTCGAACTCCAACTCCAAATGACGTATCGCCAACCCCCCCATTCCGCACCATGAATTTGCTCACCTCTCTATTGATCTTCCTCCTGGCTCTATTAATACCCTCCACTGACCTGGCCATCCTCCATGTCGTACGCGCCACCATATCCGACCAGACGATGACCATATCAGGAAAATCCTCCATCAAACGCCCAACATCCAACTTGATGTCTTGCTTAATGTCTATCATGGACCTGAGTCCCAAATCATTGCCGCCAACATGCAGTACTAACACGTCAGGCGGTCTATCCCTGGCTGCATAACACTGCACCTCAGAGACCAACCTACCCCATAACATTCCCGGGACTCCTAACCATCTTAGGTAGGCTTCCCTCCTGTCAAAACCCAACTGCCTACCATCATACCTTACGTCCCCTCTCCGTGCCCCCCAGCACACATAAGAATGGCCCATGATCCAGACCATCCCTGCAGCCGAACCTGAAATTAAAAGAAGAAAAAACAACAAACACCACAACATGACCATCATATTCAAAAGCACCATACCCGGGCAGACTGAAGAGTCACTACCCACATTATTACCTCACAAACCTACCACCAGGTGGGGCCTAACATAAAACCTGAACCTGTTCGACTCCCACCGCCCAATACGTTTCACCGCCTCCATATCCATCCCTTGTCTAGCTGCTTCCATAGCTGCCCCTATCCTGAACGAGTGAGATGAAAATGCTTTGAACTCCAAACCCAACTTCTCCAAGCATTTTTTTAAAATAGCCCCAAACTGAAAACGCGACAAAGGCGTTCCATCTTCATGTACCAGAAAAGCGCCCAGCCTCACCGGGCGAACCCTCAAGAAAGCCCTTACCGCTTCCAATGGGCATAAAGGCGAACCCGGAATTGGATACACCTGTACCAACCTCCTTCTTCCCGCTTGATCTGTCTTTGATTTTCGCAACTACAAGGACACCTTTCCATTACTGCACTCCACCTCATGACTCCCAAGTCCCCCCTGTACTTTCTTTGAAGGGCTGACCAGTTCCCCGATCCTAAACGCACCAAAGAACGCCAACAAAAAGGCAACTTTGAACAATTTAATCTCATATTCAGATGAACATACTTCCCCCAACCTGGCTACAACACCCAGCAGAATCTCAAAGGTCACAGGCCTCCTGGTGTCCTTCCGAAACACCGATCGCCTGTAACCCTTTACGGCCTGCCGTACCCAGAAATCCTTTGTGAAATCAGGCCGCCCTTGTAATTTAAACAAGAAAGCTAAACCTGCCAGCTGCGCATTCACTACGGATGCGGACACCCCCTCCTCCATTTTTATGGTGACGTAGTATAAAACGAGTAACCGCCCTGCCTGCCCAGTCGGCTCCTCACCCACCTCTTGCACAAACGCCAACCACTCCTTCCAAACCTTCGTGTATGCTGACCACGTGGACCTGCTTACCGACCGCTTTATCCATCCTGTGATGATTCCACCGCTATCCCCCACAACCACTCGGGACAAGGTACCCTGTGCTGCTCCGAATCCGGTGCCAACTCTCGGAACCTGTCCCACTGGAAGCGAGATAATGCATCAGCTATCACATTCTCCACGCCGGGTAGGTGGATAGCATGAATGAAAACATTCAGTTGTAAACATCTTAAAACCAAATGTTGAAGTAATCTAATAACTGGCGGAGAGGACGCCGTATTCCGATTGATTACCTGTACCACCCCCAAATTGTCACCATGGAAACGCACCTTCAGATCCCTGAATGATGCTCCCCACAACTCCACCGCAAGCACTACTGGAAATAATTCCAACAGCACCAAATTCTTTGTGAAACCCGCTTCTATCCATGACCTTGGCCAAGGGCCTGCGCTCCATTGTCCCTGGAAAAAGGCTCCAAAACCTGAGGACCCCGCTGCCTCCGTGAAGAGCTCCAGGTCAAAGTTACTAACTGGCCCCGACATCCATAATGCTCGGCCATTGAATGACTCCAAAAAGGTATGCCATACCCTCAGGTCATCTCTATGTGCCTTGCCCAAGCGTACAAAATGTCTTTGGGACTTAATTCCACCCGTACTCGCTGCCTTCCGGCGACTGAACACCCCCCCCATAGGTAAGATACGACACGCAAAATTAAGCTTTCCCAACACCGATTGCAACAAACGCAATTGCACTTTACACAAGACAAGCAGCCCTGCAATTTCTGTTTTCAAGTCTGCCAATTTTGCTTCCAGTATCCTGCATTCAATTGCCTCTGAATCCAAGACAATGCCTAGGAACGTGATGACCGTACAAGGTCCCTCAGTTTTTTCAGACGCCAATGGAATGCCAAACCTGTTTGCTATGTGTCCTATATACAGGAAGTCATCCAGGTAGTGAATTATTGAATTCACACCCGACACATCCCGTACCACCCATTCTACAAAAGAGCTGAACTGCGCAAATATTGCACACGATATAGAGCAACCCATCGGTAGGCACTGGTCGACGTAAACTCATCATCCCAATGACATCCAAGCAACCAGAAACTTTCAGGTTGAACTGGTAACAGCCTAAAAGCCAATTCTATATCAACCTTAGCCAACAGGGCCCCTTTTCCGTAATGGCGCACCCAACCTACAGCTGCATCAAATGACTTGTATGTCACTGAGCATGCCTCCTGATCTATGGCATCATTCACCGTCCCCCCTTTTGGAAAGGACAGGTGATGGATGAGCCTGAATTTATTGGGTTCCTTCTTAGGCACTACCCCCAATGGTGACACCACCAGATCGGCCAAAGGTGCCGACAGAAATGGCCCCGCCATCCTCCCCAGTGCAACCTCCTTATGCAGTTTCTCGAAAACCACATCTGGATGTTGCAAAGCGGACCGCAGGTTGGGGGATATGGGGGAACTACCGCCAACGAACAGGGGATTTGGAAACCTACAGTGAAACCTTCTTCCAATAAATGCGCCGCTCTTCTATCCGGATACCTACCCAGAAACGGCTGCATCCTTTCCACTTTCACCGGAGTCCTCCCTCTTGTGTCCAGCTTCCCCGGCGCGGCCCTTGCCTTGTTTGAGACATCTGGATGCTGGATGAGCTCCACTGCACCCTGAACATTCATGCTTGTACCTACAGGCACCCCTGAACTTGCATGTCCCTGTGTTATATTGCCAGCACACCCCTTTTTTGTTTCCGGCTGACTGTCCCTGTGCCGAAGGTCCACCGCCCCCCCTGAAAAAACTGGTTCGGTGCCCGCGCAGTCGTCATTAGGCGCATCCATAAGCTTATATCTTTGTGGTCCCATCGCAGCTCCTTCCGCACCGCCCTCCGTTGACAGAACTGCTCATCATACCTCAGCCACGCTGTCCCACTATAAACCATATAAGCTTCCCCAATGGAATCCTGATAACAAAACAGTGCCGAACAGAGTTCGGGCTGCTTTTCCCCAATGACACTTGCCATGATGGTGAACTCCTGCAGCCAATTGGCAAATGTACGCGGGATTAACCTATATCTTCTTTTCTCCTCGTCCTCTTTTTTAGAATCGCCCGGCTTTACTCTGTCTGAATTGAATTTTTCCAATGGTAGTAGAGAAAAAATCTCCACATACTCACCTTTCCACAGCTTCTCCCGCACCTCCTGTTTCAGGTGAGCTCCTAATGGCCCTTCATAACACACATAGACTTCACATTTTGCTGCATCCGCTATCCTAATTATATCCTGCCGCACCACAGTCTCATTTGCCACCGCCATCTTGTCTGTCCCTTGCGCACCAACCGTACCCACCACTTCCTTGGCCGGCACCGTAACAGCCCCTGAAACCGCCGATGCCACTGCACCTATGCCAGACGTAGCGCCTTTCCCAGTTCCTCCTAATGGCGGAACCCAGGCCGACACTGGCCCAACTGCTGTCTTCCCTGCCTGTTCAAACTTCTGCACTAGTTCCTTTATTCCCTCTAAGAAACCCAATAAACCAACAGTCCCCCGGAGGCCTCCCCTGTCCCCCACTGGCTGTCCCAACCCCCGACCTACTCTCAGGCCCTCTGCTCTCTGTCAGACATGACACAGGAACAATAGGAGCTGACTTACTGGGCTGCACAGGTGTCGCCCCATGAGCCGATCGTCTGTCTTCCACCTCCGCTGTCTTCCTCTTCCGACTCGGATCGATCATCCGCCAGGTTCAGCAACAGATCTTCCTCCTCTTCTGATGAAAGCCTGCCAGGCCTGCCGGCTGTGGTTGCCACAGACATCCTCTCCCTCCTCTGCGCAGAGCGCCCGTTCAGCGATTTTTGGACAGCCTTGCCAGGACCGGTGTGGGGTACCTCAGTCCTGCTGGCCTCCACTCTCCCCTTCCTCTGCTCCTTCTGCCCTCGATCAGGCCGCTGTGGATCTCCTGCCACCGTAGGCCCGGAGATCCCATCCGCATCCCTCCTCTGCATCCATCCTTGCTCCACCGCTGGCAACCTGGGGGTGGGGCCTGCGCGCTCGTATTCACCGCGCCTGCTAGGCCGTGATGCAGCCCTGTCCTTCCCCTGCCTTACCCGGAACGATCTGGTTTCTCGGTCGGGTGTCCTCCCCGGGCTGCCGCTGTCCGCCCGAGCTGTCCGTTTTGACGGTTGGCCCGCCGCAGGTACCTCCCGGCTCCCCCCGGCTCCCCCCCGGCTGCCGCTGTGAATTCGAATGTTGCTCTGGTGAATACCGCTCCGGCGGCCTGGCCCTGCGTGCTCTATTACCTCTACTGCCTGCCAGCCCGGTCGCAGCAACTGGCCTCAGCAATGCCGTACCTAATGTCTCTTGAAGCCACTCAGGGCCCCACACTGCTGCCTCCTCCCTGAGCTGGGCCAAAATTCTCTCCACCTCTGCCATGCTTCTCTCTGAACTTTCCCCAACGCTTTGGTGACTCATCCCATGCGGAGTCACCTTTTAAGTATTCCTCCGGCCCCTCCCCCTCAACTTCATAATCACCACCCCTCAGTATAGTTAATTTCCCTGTGAACCCCGTCATGCCCGCCCTGCGCCTATTTACTTAATTGCTGTTGCTCCTGTCCTTCCCCTGCCTTACCCGGAACGATCTGGTTTCCCGGTCGGGTGTCCTCCCCGGGCTGCCGCTGTCCGCCCGAGCTGTCCGTTTTGACGGTGGGCCCACCGCAGGTACCTCCCGGCTCCCCCCGGCTGCCGCTGTGAATTCGAACGTTGCTCTGATGAATACAGCTCCGGCGGCCTGGCCCTGCGTGATCTATTACCGCTCCTGCCTGCCGGCCCGGTCGCAGCAACTGGCCTCAGGCCCCTCCCCCTCAACTCCATAATCACCACCCCTCAGTATAGTTAATTTCCCTGTTAACCCCGTCATGCCCGCCCTGTGCCTATTCACTTCATTGCTGTTGCTCCGGGCTTTCTATAGAGGGAAGTGGCTCAGCTCAGGTCCTCCATGCTGCTATCAACTTTTATGGAATGTTGCCATTCGGTTCTCTGCAGGTTTGTCCCTCCATAGGACACACATAGGCTGACTGTAGAGGTTACAACAAAGTCTGAGGAATTCCCAGGAAAAAACCAAAGCCTACTTACCACCAGCTCGCAGGCAACCAAATTGACCTGTCTAACAGTATGCATTAAAAACAGGCTTTGTTGTTACCTGTTTTAGCCTTCCAATGCCGCTTACTGTGATAGCCAGCTATAGATGAGGGCGGTGGAAAGCTTTTGTTATCACGTGTGTGTTTGTATTGGTCCAGCAGTGCACCAACACCTTTGCAGCCATTGTGCTATTGCTGGGTGTTTGGTGTGCTCCTGTACCTTTAAGGAGGGGTAGGCTCCCCTTCAGTCCAGTATCTATGCCTTGCATGGACGGTGACAGACACAGTGCCTTGCAGGGACTTGACAGGGTACAATTAGAGACATCACCTATCTCCCACCCTATAGAATTTCCGGCTTTTCTTGGCCCCCCAAAGACGCACCCAGGCTGCAGCTACTTCACACAGCTCTGGAAACAGGTACACCGGACAGTCCTACCCCTAAAAGAAGGATTGCATTGCACATATTATTTTGTTGCTATAGAGTGCTCTGATGTGGACTTACATGGAGCTAAGGAGAACTAACTATCCTTCACATGATATGTCTCCTCACTAGCCACTCCTTCCCATGTGCATACGTGTTGGTCCATTTGTTTATGCAGACTGTGTTCCTTCTCTCTAAGCTCTGATGAAGAGGTTATCCTCGAAACGCGTCAGTATATTCTTTAGCACTTGCCCCTGTTTGGGCATGTCCCACTTGTAATTCTACAAGTGCATATTTTGTAACCCCATTTTACGAAACATAGTATGTTTTTATTTCCTACATGTATGTATTCCATTGCTCATGAATAAACTGTATGATTTGATGCAAGTGTTTAATTACGCACCTTCCATCCATCCTTCCCACACTATCTTCTTCAGACCACCCCTGGTCAGTCTAGGCAGCGGGACACACATGACCACCTTCTCCAGTTTGGCCATTTCAACAGTACTACGTATCCACAACAATAACGCCCTCACAAGCACAAGAGTAAGTCTTTTTTGTTTATATTTTGCAGAGGTTAGTAGGAGGCTGACATGCGGGGGGCAGTGATTGCACACACATACGTTTTGTTTTTTCCTCTTGTCAGCAAAAAGCTGCATTTCTCTGCTCTGTGGAAACAAACTGAAGGGCGCTCTACCCTCACTCCCCAGCACTCTATACACAGAAGGAGGTTTTCTCCGTGGCTGTCCTCCTCTCTTCCGCCCACAGGTTGCTATTGGAGGGAAGAGAGAGCAGTCTCCTCCAGTTAGCAGCTATGGAGATTCCTGCTCTGCCTGATCGTAATGACACTATCGTCACTTCTGTAAGTGCGGCAACTTCAGAACAGTGCGGCTCCAGTGCGCCCCTCCCCCTTCATGTAATACACTGCCCAGGGCACCCGCCCCTTCTGCCCACCTCTTGTACCGGCCTTGGTCCCACATCCAGCTGCACAGCATCCACTTTGGATTAGTAGTGGTAGAAGCCTGACAGGTGGCTATGGCCGCCAGGACTTCAGCCAGGCCCGGCTGTGTAGAAGAGTTTTGTCCTCCCTGCTCGGCCTGGGATGCCATGTTAGCAAAGGAGCGTGCAGATGCCTCCACACGGTCCCCACAGGCCGGGAACGATTCCTCCGTATAGGGGAAAATGCAGCCTCTTACCCCGTCCTTTAGTTGCCCCAGAGGATCAGCGTCACATGAGGGTGTCAGCAAGCTATCAGCGGGCGATATTGGAGCCGGATGGCAGGAGATTGGCCCTGTTTAACAGCAGAGCTCCAGCTCAGACATCCACTCAGTGTGCCATCTTGGCCACGCCCCCATGGTTGTTGTTTTTGTAGTTATTATATTTTTGTTGTCTTCAAATGGCTGAGATTGTTATCTGTTGTATTGTAACCAGAGATATGTGGGCCCCGTGCACTGTGTTGTTGTTTTAACTCTTGGCCAATGAGGTGCTGACTGGCCCAACTGGTTCTCCTTTCCTGTCGATGTGGGGGTGGTGCCTGGACTGGTTTTTACTCCAGCGAGTGTCTGGTCCATTATACAGGATACATGCAGACACCTTGCAGTTTATCTGCTGTCCAAAAAAACTCAAAAGGGGCTGGTATGGAGTGGGGGGACCCCACGCTGTTTTGTTCTTTTTTTTTCCCAAAAGCTGGGTCCCGGCAATTGCAACTGCGAGTCAATTTAAATGGGATTTGACTCTTTTTGTTTTCTTTAGAAATGACATTTTTGCTGCAGCAGGTTCTATACATGCTACAGATGCGCCACTTTAGAGGCAGACTAAGGGGACTCTCCCCAGGAATATATATTTAGAGGGATTTTTCATTTTTATCGTAGCACTTAAAATTTTTTTTTGCATTAATACATATCCCCCAGGGCAGTACCCGGCCCCCATATCCTTTTTATAGCCAATTATTAGCATATAAGCCTTCAAAATGGGGACTTTTGATTTTTTCCTGTTCGGCTCCCATAGACTTCAATGGGGTTTCACCGTTTGGGTTAGAACTTTTCCCCTGTTCAGGAGTTCTGCTGCGAACTGAACCCAGGAGTGTTTGGCCCATCTCTAATGATTTCTCTCTACTTATCTATATAGGTTTGGTTTTGACCAGCTAGTACGTTTGAAGGATTCTTATTTCTTTGATCACATTCTTTGTACAATATTTTAGGATCCTTACATCTCCTTGGTGTGTATATAGAGTACTTTTTACACTATTTACAATGTCTGGTTGGCTACCCTTACAGTGCTATAATATTAAGAAATACGTATATCAAACAGAGCTTATCAGACCTCACTTTACCTGGCTTCCACCGTGACCGGGGAGACCACCATATGTGGCGTTCCATTCCTGGATGGGTCTGTGTGAATTTTTGGGTGAGTGTTGCCCCCCCTTCTCCTGTTTTCATTGGCCATATGAGTTTCTTGCACAGTGTATGTGGTGATGCATTTCATATAGTGAACTTATTATGTGTGTATCTTGTGTGGACATGTGTATGTGTGTTTTATCATACGTGTATACATGGGCACATACTGTATGTCTATACATGTTTTCTTGGTGTGCTATGATTTATGTCTTGCGCTCTGCAGATTTTTACTCCTTCTAAATCTCCTGAGGAAGAGGTTACCCCGTGAAACATGTCGGCAGGAAGGCTGGACTAATATCTATCTATTATAGGTTCCTTACTTTTGTGGGGGACTATATGAAGAAGGGGTCTTTGAAGGGGTTTAGTTCCCTTTACTTTTTTTAATATTATTACATTTTGTCGCTGCTGTGTGATGTATTTATTAATGATTTTGTATAACTTTTGTAATAAACATAATGATTTTAAACTGTAGTTAGTGTTGTGAGTTCAGTGGTACCATGAAAGTCCTTAGTGCCTCAAAACATTTCTATTTCTAACCTTCAACTTATACCAGAAGTGACCCCCAGACTCTGGTGAGTAGAAAAATGGCCGATTACAGCTATTCATTCAAAAAGTGAACCCCCCAATCCCCCAAACCCCCGCAGCTAGCACCATTCCTATTTTCTATTGGCTGCAGTTAGTGTCCTCTCCCCTCTGCAGATCTCTGCATAGTTGCCAACTGTCCCGGATTTCCTGAGACATTCCCGGGACTTGGACTCCATTCCCGAATTTGTGGTATCCCGGGAAATGTCCCGAATAATCCGGTTCTCGATTTTCGAAACAGCTGCCGCCGCTAGAGGTCGGTGGCCGGCGGAGACACCTAATGTGAGGGGGGCTCCACTGGGGACACCTGATGTGAGGGGGGACTCCACTGGGGACATCTGATGTGAGGGGGGGCTCCACTGGGGACACCTGATGTGAGGGGGGGCTCCACTGGGGACACCTAATGTGAGGGGGGGCTCCACCGGGGACACCTAATGTGAGGGGGGCTCCACCGGGGACACCTGATGTGAGGGGGGCTCTGCTGGGGACACCTGATGTGAGGGGGAGCTCCGCCGGGGACACCTGATGTGAGGGGGGCTCCACTGGGGACACCTGATGTGAGGGGGGCTCTGCCGGGGACACCTGATGTGAGGGGGGGCTCCACTGGGGACACCTAATGTGAGGGGGGCTCCGCTGGGGACACCTGATGTGAGGGGGAGCTCCCCCGGGGACTCCTGATGTGAGGGGGGCTCTGCCGGGGACTCCTGGTGTGAGAGTGGGCTCCGCCGGGGACTCCTGGTGTGAGGGGGGCTCTGCCGGGGACTCCTGGTGTAAGGGGGAGCTCCGCCGGGGACTCCTGATGTGAGGGGGAGCTCCGCCGGGGACTCCTGATGTGAGGGGGAGCTCCGCCGGGGACTCCTGGTGTGAGGGGGAGCTCCGCCGGGGACTCCTGGTGTGAGGGGGGCTCCGCCGGGGACTCCTGGTGTGAGGGGGCTCCGCCGGGGACTCCTGGTGTGAGGGGGGCTCGGCTGGGGACATCTGATGTAAGGGGGGGCTCCGCTGGGGGCACCTGATGCAAGGACGGACTCTGCTGGGACATCTGACGCAAGGACGGATGGCTGGTGGCAGGCGACGTGGCAGGTGACACGCTCAGGGATCCCACTGATTCTGCATTATGGTGAGTTGAATGATTTCATTTTATATTACAATGTAATAATAGAAATAATGCACTTCAATCATCCTGACACCATAACAACCATGGTGCCGGGATGGTTGAAGTGCTAACACCAGGTGTTTGGAGTATCTTTATCTGCTGATTGTTAAACTTTCTAGAATACACAGATTTCTATTGTGTAGGATCTGGGGCTGCTGTCCCGTCATTTCCCTCTCCCCCTCTTCCCCTCTCCATCCCTCATTCATCTCAGACTCTAACCACACCCTCTTGAGCAATGCCCATTTAAGCCACGCCCACTATGTTGCATAAACCACGCCCATTTTTCGGCGTATTTTTTCACTTGTATATTTTTACTAAGCCACGCCTACAGACGAATGCCCCGCCCCCTAATTATTGGACGGCTCCGCCTACAGCCACAAAAATGTCCCACATTTTTTTTTACGATGTTGGCAACTATGTCTCTGACATCTCTTCTGATCCTCCATGGGCTTTCATCACCCCGTTTCCTCTGATCCCCCCGTGTCCACTGATCCCCCTCCCCCCATGTGCTTCAAGGGACTTGTATATGTGCAGCTGCAGGGCGAGGAATGTCTCCTCAGCTTATGATTGGCTGTCTGTGGTGCACCAACACACATGAGAATCGATCACACTAGCAGTTGGGGGGTGGTATAACCCCCTGGTTGAGCCCAAAACTGCTCCCCCTTTAGCTGTAGAGTCAGCAGTCAGGGGTGTACACATGTTGTGGCCATGAAGCAAAGCAGGTACCTCTTTATTGCATTCGGCAGATACCACCACCCACCAAACATGACCCATTCATAGATTTCATAGGATCTGGTTTCCATCACATGATTCTGATTGCAGCTTCCAGGTCAGTCGTGCCCAGAGGAACCCTTCCCTCCGGACTCTACAGTAGATAGGACCACTCTACAACCACCCCATATCAATGTGTAATACACACAGTTGCAGGGTGGTGGCATTGCTTTAAGGGGTTAAAACGGGTGATGAGGAGGTGAGATATTGTCAAACACCTCTGAAAAGTGATCTGAGTATGGACCACTTTTCGAAGGAGTGTCAGTCCCTGCCCCTAGTGTGAATGAGCCCTAAAGCTGGCCATACATGGATGGAAATTCAGCCGGTTCAGCGGGGATCGGCTCAATGTCAATCAGTGTGCGGCCGTCCCTGCTCAGCAGAAGTCAATCGTTACAATGATTTCTATAAAATGGGCGTGTTGTAACATTTTTCTCAATCCCAACTGGCTGCCGCCATTGGTCAGTGTAAGTCGCCTATTTACAGTTCTGTGTTCCTTCAATTCTCACTGGTTTACAAAAAAAAAACACATTTTAAAATTTACAAATATTTGTTATTTATTAGCTCAATACAGGTTCATGTTCTAGAATTAGAAGGAATTTTGTAAGTTACCGTATTTATCGGCGTATAACACGCACCCCAATTTAGGAGGGAATTTTAAGGAAAAAAAAACTTTTAGGAGGGAAGTTGAAGGGAAAAAAAACTTACATTTAAATGCCCATCATTGCAGCCTTCTCAGTGCAGCCATGTCAGTGCAGCCTTGTCAGTGCAGCCATGTCAGTGCAGCCTTGTCAGTGCAGACTTCCCCAGTGCAGCCTTGTCAGTGCAGCCATGTCAGTGCAGCCATGTCAGTGCAGCCTTCCCCAGTGCAGCCTTCCCCAGTGCAGCCATGTCAGTGCAGCCTTGTCAGTGCAGACTTCCCCAGTGCAGCCTTGTCAGTGCAGACTTCCCCAGTGCAGCCTTGTCAGTGCAGACTTCCCCAGTGCAGCCTTCCCCAGTGCAGCCTTGTCAGTGCAGCCTTGTCAGTGCAGACTTCCCCAGTGCAGCCTTGTCAGTGCAGACTTCCCCAGTGCAGCCTTGTCAGTGCAGACTTCCCCAGTGCAGCCTTGTCAGTGCAGACTTCCCCAGTGCAGCCTTGTCAGTGCAGCCTTGTCAGTGCAGACTTCCCCAGTGCAGCCTTGTCAGTGCAGACTTCCCCAGTGCAGCCTTCCCCAGTGCAGCCTTGTCAGTGCAGCCTTGTCAGTGCAGACTTCCCCAGTGCAGCCTTGTCAGTGCAGACTTCCCCAGTGCAGCCTTCCCCAGTGCAGCCTTGTCAGTGCAGCCTTGTCAGTGCAGACTTCCCCAGTGCAGCCTTGTCAGTGCAGACTTCCCCAGTGCAGCCTTCCCCAGTGCAGCCTTCCCCAGTGCAGCCTTGCCCCAGTGATCCCAGCCATTCTGGGCTTCAAAATCGCCGATCGCGATTTGAAAATGGCGCCGCCGGCGCCGAAATACACAGAGCCGGTCCTCGGCTCTTTCCGGCGGCTGTCGTTCACTTTCAGGTCCACTCGTAGTCCCGAGCGGAGCTATCCGAACCTAGCCGAGTAGGTTCGGATAGCTCCGCTCGGGACTACGAGTGGAGCCGAAAGTGAACGAGAGCCCCCGGGAAGAGCCGAGGACCGGCTCTGTGTATTTCGGCGCCGGCGGCGCCATTTTCAAATCGCGGTCGGCGATTTTGAAAATGTGACAGGTCGGGATCGCAGGGGATCGGCGTATAACACGCACCTGCGATTTTTCCTCTGGTTTTAAGGGGAAAAAAGTGCGTGTTATACGCCGATAAATACGGTATGTTGTATTTGTATCCGCTAATAATGATTTTCCTGTATTTTCAGCAAAAATTATTTTGATAAACATTTGCGCAATTATCATGTGACTTAAATCTTAAAATCGAATAAATGAAAAACCTAAAAGTATAAGTGATACAATATTAAATCATTAGTTATAAAAGTGATCCCATAGAATTCTATTGGTGATCCATTCTATGGGGACACATTATATTAGGATCCATTATAAAAGTGATATAATATATGATATAATAATGTAGATACACTTATCAATCATACATGATGACAGCGATATATGATGAAAAAGAATCACACAATCTTCAAACTTATTATATTCTTATTTCTACTACATATTGTAATCTTATATGATAGATAGATAGATTATGCTATATTGCAGTCTATAAATAACAGTAAGTACATCTCTCCAGGTAAACACTGCACCCCCAGATCAGTGCACCCCATCACCTCTTACCAATGAACATAGTCATACTGACTGAGGAACCTTTGGCCAGCCCAGAGGCGGGATAAAGAGACTCCACCCACTTTGTCCTTTCAGGGTAAAGTGGGAGGTTCTCTTGAAAACCCTCCAAACCCCCCTATATATTCTCCTTTGCTGTTCCCCAATATGTTGTTGCCTCATCAAAGCCTTTGCTAGGTTCCCAATTTCCCGGGTATGAGGGATCATGTGATTTTCTCCCAGCATACAATGTTCAGGCCTAAGCAGCCAATCACCAGGCTTAAATACTGTCACATGAGGGAGGGGGAGGGGTGACATCATCAATCCTGTGTAAGCTCTGACATATTCCAACATGAAACCTACATGGGGGGATGGAGTATCAGAGGAGAGCAATAATGGGGTATATAAAGGGGTCGGGATGGACCCTGAGTGGACAAGTGACAGAGTCTCTTTAAGACCATTTGGGGTCCCAAAGCAATCTGACATACTTGGGTCTCAAAAAATAAATAAAGCCTCATATAAGATTCCTAGGTATTAAGACACACTTGAGGCCCCAGACAGACTCTTTTTCGCACCCAAGGCAAAATGTCAAAGTGCCCCCCCATGAGCTGTGAACTATAGCAGTATAGGTTGCAGGTTCTGACATTTTTGTGCCCCCATCCCACTGAAGTATCCAAGTTTTGTAACTCTTGGGCTCGGCCCTGCCACCAGACCCTTGGCAATGTTTGGGGGCCCCAGGCAATGTTAGATTTTTCAGGCTTCAAGAGAATGTGACATATTTGGGCCCCCAGGGACTGGGACATATTTGGGGAACCCTAGAGAATGTCACATACTTGTGTTCCCAAGCCATATGATATATTTGGGGCCCCTAGGCAATGTGATATTTGTGTGGCCTCCAGACAATGTCATATACAGTATTTGGGCCCCCGGCTTCCCTCGTAGGTTTTCAGAAGGATAAAGTAACAGATTAACCCCATGTTCTCCTTTTCCCATAATACATCTCTTCTTATTCAGCACAGTAGTGCAGAGTGTGAGACCCGGAGCAACCAATCAGATGGTGTGACTGTTAGCAGCACTGTGATGTATATTGTTGTTCAGCGTGTTCAGGGCCACAGAGGGGGTAGAACCGGCCCTCCTGTATGGGGTCTGGGCAGCTTTATGGTGCAGGCAGTTCAAAAATCTGCTGATCACAGCTCAGAGCCCCCACCATCTCCCCCGCAGTACAGATGACTTCTCCTTCTCTCCTTCCCACCAGCTGCTGCAGGGGGAGCCACAGGGGGATTGGTTTCAGAGACTGGCCCCCCACTGCTCCGATCACCCCTCTCCTGTCCACAATCCCCATTCCCCACAGCTCTAATCCCATGGTGGCCCTCTTCTCCCCACAGCTCTACCAGCTTCTTCCCCTCTCTCTCCCACTGGCTGTCAGCTGCTGTGGGCACACAGGAGGACCAGTAAATATGTCATATTTATCAGCCCCTTCTTTTTCTGAGGGAACACAGTGAGTGATTGATATGGATCACTTCTGTGTTCATTCATAATTGAAGTGTGTTTACTATGCTTCAGTTTGTGAATGAACAGAAAGCCTCTGTACAGAGCACCTCCTGTTCATTCATTCTCTGCAGCTTCAGCTGCAGAGAAAGGATTGGAGATCTCTGTCCTCAATCTCTTCCTCTGTCTTAAAAGTGAGACATCAGCAGTATGTTTAGACCCCTAATATTTCACCAAAGTATAAAAAAACAATAAAAAAAAAACATAATTAAGGGTTCATTCACACAAGTACTTTGGTCACATGAATAAGTAAGCCGTGTTCAGAGCCATACACTCCAGGTTAGGGGGTCCCTGTCAGGTAATGTACGGGGCCCCATGATTTCTAACAGCAGCCCTGATTGTGTTCTCCGGTCTCACCCTCTCTGGCTTCCCGTATATTCTACATATTACCAGCCTAATGTATGCCGTGTCTCTGTAAGGTATTGTCCTCTCTGGTGGGGAAGATGAGGGTGAGACCGGAGAACATGCTGCACAGCAATATACATCTCAGTGCTGATAACAGTGACACCAACACAATTATATTACTGATACATTCTATTAAAGTCTATGCCAAGCTAAGAAATGTTTTTTTATAGTTTTGGATGGAGTGAGGGAGAATTAGAACCCAGTTGGGTTTTTACTGCTATCTGGGGATTCCCCTCACTTCCTGTCCTGCTGACAACATTGTACCGGGCAGGAAGTGAGAGGAAATCAGCAAAGGGGACTCAGACATACATTTTTAGTAGAATAGGGGAAGGCTAGAGCCCCAGTCAGATTTTATTATAATTGTGGAGAGCTCTCCTCACTTGCTTGGTAAAATCTTGTCACCGGGACAGGAAGTGAGGAGAAATCTCTTTAACGGAGATCTGGATAGCAGTAAAAACCTGACAGGGGTTCTAATTCTTCCCCACTCCATCCAAAACTAAGAAAAGAAAACATTATGGGTGGACATACACTTTAATGATACATCACATTTTATTGTCTTAGCAGTAAATCTCTAGATCCCTTCTTCATATATTTCCTCTGAGATTGTTACATTTCTTTTCATCTCTATTTAGTATAGATTGTATGGAATAGGAGGAGGAAAGAGAGGAGAGGTGACCCCATCCTATCCAATCACAGCGACCGCACTGCACCCCGCACAGAGTGACTGCATATGGAGGAGGGGCAGAGAGTAGGGGGAGGGGCCAGAGGAGGAGATTGGTGATGTCAAACACTGTCATAACTTTCTGTTTAATGATTACAATGAAAGTAATTGTCATTAGATAGATAGATAGATAGATAGATAGATAGATAGATAGATAGATAGATAGATAGATAGATAGATAGATAGATAGATAGATAGATAGATAGATAGAGAAATCTCACATTTAACAAAAACCTGCAGGGCACTGACTGAAGTCCCACCCACTGCTTTATCCTATTGGCTGAATATTCTACCAATCCCACTACCCATCCCTGTGACATCACCAGTCTCTGGGCGGAGTTCTCACTATGACTATTATTCCCTATTCCCCCCACAGATCTTTATACAACCTCTCCCTACATATATCACAGCATGGAGGGGCTCAGTGAAGGTGGTGGTGAAGGTGTGGAGATGTCGGATCGGGTCACACAGATCATAAAAGGAGATCCGTCCGACCTCATAATCCAGATATATCCTGACTCTGTTACTGGAGATATTGGGGGGTAAGAGGATCGCTTTACTGTCATGTCTCACCAAATACTGATTTTCTTTCCTTCGCAAACCCCAGGACTTGTTATTATTTCCAATCCCTGACTGCTCTCCTCTCCTCCTCTCTATACTGGGGTAACACATCCCGACTCTCCACCAATCTGATCCCCCGACATCCACATCCCAGTAATGTCTCCCTGAGGAGAAACTCCGACTGCTCAACACCTGAGGATAATTCTGAAATCTCTCTGGTGTTTCTGGATGATTCTGTTTTCTATCTGACCTGGATACAGTTTTCCTGTCATCTGATATATGGAGATAATTACTAGCTGTGTTTACATTCAGTAATATGTCTGCAGCTCCCTGTATATAGAAGGATACATTTACCTCTGTTATTATATCAGATAATGTGTGTAATGTGTGTGATATCCCATCCACATCCAGACCCCCTCCATCATGGAGGAGCTTCTCATGTCTCTCTCTGTCCTCATTATCTCCATCCTCAGTATCACACAAGTCACCTGTGTCTGATTCCTGTAAGGCAGTCAGTGGATCCGTCATGTTACACAGCTCCTCAATGTGACGTATCTTCCTGGACAGCTCCTCCTTCTTTATTTCCAGATCCCGGATGGAGATGGAGATCCGCTCTGCCCTCCCGGAGATTTCCCTCAGGATTCTCTTCTCCAGGTCTTCCAGACGTATCCTGAAATCTCTAAACAGGACAGTGACTCTCTTGGTGTCACCAGATGCTTCTTCTCCTACTTTCCTCCTGTGTTCCTGCAGACTCTGGACTCTTTCCTCCGTCTCTTCTCTCTTTATCAGAAGGTTCTGCAGAACATTCCTCAGTGTCTCCTTCTTCTTCTCAGAAGCCTCATCCAGCATCTCCACCTGGTGTCCTCGATGTTCTCCAGCCAAACTACAGGACACACAGATACAGATATCATCCTCAGTGCAGTAATACTTTAAAATTTCTTTATGGATGGAGCATTTCCTGCTCTCCATGGACAAGGTGGGGTCACATAAGATGTGTTCTGGGGACTTTTTGTGGACTTTGAGGTGTTTATCACACAGAGAAACCTCACAGAGCAGACAGGATCTAACAGCAGGTATAGGATAGTCCACACAGTGAGTACAGAAGACCCCGGACTCCTCCTGATCTGGCTGAGCAGACAGGAAATTCTCCACTATGTTACGTAGTGTTATGTTCCTGTGCAGTGCAGGCCGATCCGGAAACTTCTCTTTGCATTCAGGACAGGAATATCCTCCAGACCCCCCCTGTGTATCCAGCACACAATCAATACAGACCCGGCAGAAGTTGTGTCCACATCTCAGGTTCACAGGATCTGTATAAATGTTCAGACAGACGGAACATTCCAGCACAGCTCTCAGGTTAGCAGACGCCATCGCTGACAGTAGAAGAGAGAGATGAAAGTGAAAATCTCTGACACCGGAGAAGAATGCAGTTGGGAGGGTCACATCCTCCTACACAGGGGGAGGCTGATCCAGATCAGTATTAACCACTTAAGGACCGAGCCTCTTTTTGAGATGTGTTGTTTAAAAGTTAAAAAAAATTTTTGCTAGAAAATTACTTAGAACCCCCAAACATTATACATTTTCTTTTCTAACACCCTAGAGAATAAAATGACGGTTGTTGCAAAACTTTCTCTCACACCGTATTTGTGCAGCGGTTCTAAAAGTGCACTTTTTTTTCGAAAAAATACACTTTTTTTAATTAAGAAATAAGACAACAGTAAAGTTAGCCCAATTTTTTTATACTATGAAAGATAATGTTACACTGAGTAAATTGAAACCCAACATGTCACGCTTCAAAATTGCGCCCGCTCATGGAATGGCGTCAAACTTTTCCCCTAAAATCTCCAAAGGCGACGTTAAAAAAATCTACAGGTTGCTTGTTTTAAGTTACAGAGGAGGTCTAGTGCTAGAATTATTGCTCTCACTCTACCGATCGTGGCGATACCTCACATGTGAATACGAGCTCGGCGGGACATGGCGCGTTTACATTTTTTTTTTATTATTTATTTTACCTTTTATTTTTTATATTTACACTGTTTAAAAAAAAATGGGTCACTTTTATTCCTATTACAAGGAATGTAAAAATCCCTTGTAATAGAAAAAAGCATGACAGGACCTCTTAAATATGAGATCTGGGGTCAAAAAGACCTCAGATCTCATATTTACACTTAAATGCAATAAAAAATAAAATAAAAAAATTTGTCATTTAAAAAAATAAATAAAAATAAATAGTCCTTTAAGAGCTATAGGCAGAAGTGACGTTTTGAAGTTGCTTCCGCCCTGCATTGTTATGGAGACGGGTGGGGGCCATATTCCCCTCACTCATCTCCATGCCCAGCAAGAGTGAAGATCCGACCGCCCCCACCGCTGCTGACAGCTCTGGTAAGCGGCGGAGGGCACCGGAGCGCAGCGGAAATGGGGGGCCCTCTCCCGATAAAAAGTGATGCCGCAGCGAATCCGCCGCACAGACCACGCTTATCGGAACCCGGACCGCTGGCTGAAGAAGAGGATACCGGGGTTATGGCAGCTTGCTGCTGCCATAACAACGATATCCACCTTCAAAAGTAAGGACGTATATTGTCGTGCGGCGGTCTGGAAGTGGTTAAAGTACTGAAAAGGAAGGTTTTTTCCACAGTAGTAAAGATAATTGTTGTGGAAATTTTATTATGTGTGTTTTATAGATTGTCATCAGTCTCCCTGTGTCTGATTTAATCGAGGAGCGCTCTAGCAGAGCGCACTTGGGTTGAATCGAGACCAGCGGTAAAAACGGTCATTATGAAAACCTTCTCATGGGATGTGAGACGTGTTCTCTGTGTGTGTGGAGGTTTGTTGGTTTGTAGGTATCAAGCGCAATGCGCTGGGCTTCTTGCCTTCAGATGGCTATGTACATTAGAGAAGCGAAGTCCGCATAACGAGAGAAACATATATCTCTCTTGCAGACTTTGCTATCCCCTTTTGGATACATATCTGTTTTTATAAGAAGTCATTGATATCTGCCTTGTTGGTATACTTGTACCATATATTGATAACAGCAGTAGCAATGTCCCCTCAGATTGTCTCAAGCCTGTAAGGACAAGTAGAATGATCTTACTAGATACTGTTTACTTTGAACAGTATTGAGTAAGCTCCTGTGAGTGCCCTCCCCTTTAGTGTCATATTTAGATGTCATTTTGCATGGAGGAAGCGATTGGCTGTTGGGGCCATGAGTTTCTGTGTTGTCATATCCTTATTTGGTCATATCCTGTGTTGAGGTCACATGCTGTGTGTGGCTTCCTGTTTATGTGTAAATAAAAGCAGATGCACGGCTCAGAAAGGCAGTCATGCTGATGGAGCTGAGAACGTAAACTATGATGGTGGTGTCTGTTTACTTGGGGATGCAAGGGAAATGGAATGATAGGTAAGGTACATTATATCATTAGACGGAATGTGTGCTTAGGAGCACAGGAGATATGGCTGTGTGCATAGGGTACAGCCAAATTTCCCAGACATAATCAAACCTCCCAACTTTGAGAGGGAAAGAGGGAAAGATGGGTGTAAAGAAGAACACACTAAGGCCTCATGTACACTGCTGCTGGTAGACAGACCTTTAGGAGCAGTTGGCAGTTTTTTTCTACAGCCCCTGAACTCTCCTCTATGTTATCTTATCTGTCCATGTACACAGGGTCTTTTATAGTCGTTTCTAGGAAGTTGAGTTTAGAGGCATTTTTTGAAATGCAAAAAAATGCGTTCAGAAGCTGAGTTTACAGGCATTTCAAGTGCCAAACGCTTCTAAATGTGGTAACTTGCGTTTAGCCACGTTTAGTTTACAGACGTTTTTCATTTCTGGCTTTTTTTTAAAGCGCTTCTAAACGCAAACGTGGCAAAACGCAGATGTACGCGGCATGTAAACGTGGCAAAACGGATGTTTTAAATGTGGGTTACTATCTGTCAAGTTAAATTGTTCAGGAGAGGTTGTAAAAACGTCCTGTGTACATGTGTCCAATTCTGGGATATTAGTGTTCCCAGGAGCCACAGGTGCAGCATCTAGACCTGCTTCCTGCAGCCTGTCGCAGTCTTTGAAAGGCTGTCATACACTGCAGCTGGATGGGGCTGAACACTCTACTGCCTTAGGGAGAAAGGAGGCCCAGGGACTAAAGACCACCATTTCTTTGTGAAGAACAAGGAAGGGTTCTGTACTGGATAAGATTGCTAATTCTGAAATCTGTCTCATTGACATGATACACTGATAAAACCCACCTTACAAGTAAGGTCAGCCAAGGGAATATCCTGAATGAGCTCAAGGGGAGGCTTCTGTAGAGCCAACATGACCAAATTGAGATCCCGTTGTGACACAGGTGAATGAAACTGGTAGTAATGTGAGCCACTCCTTAAACAAAGACCTTTAAAAGGGAATAAGTGACCATCAGTCTCTAAAAGAAAATGACCAATGCTTAGGTTAATTACTGCTCCAGAGAAGCTATACAGAGCCCTCCAAGGTGATAGACCTTGTGAGAGGTTGATTTCCAGCCTTAAGCAACATAGAAATAACAGAGTCAGAGAGTCCTCAAACTTTCACGACGGGTTTTAACAGCCAAGTGTTAAAGCCAGCGACCAGGAAGCAGGATGGTACACTGGTCCTTGAGACAGCATGTCTGATTGGTCTGGAAATGACCATGGATCGTCTCCCAGGAATTCAAGGTTGTCCAAGTACCAACTCCTTCTTGGCCAAAACTGAGATGACTAGAATGCCCTCTATCTGGATCCTGCAAAGCTGTTGAGATACAATAATAATAGCTGTATAAAATAGAAAATGTATCAGTGGCGGCCCGTCCATTAGGGGCACAGGGGCGCCGCCCCCTCATCCATGTGTCCAGTCCCCTAATCTACATGCGGGGTGCCGGAAACATGGATTCCAATGTGTTTTTTTTTTTTTTAAGCACATGATTAAGCATGTGATTAGATTAAAAAATGTTCTGCCAAATTGTGTGACATTAGCTAATTAATATTCGCTAATGTCTTCCTGCTTCTCCTCCTGGCCAATCAGGAAGCCAATCCTGAGACCCGGGAGTCTTAGAACAGGACCCGCCTCCTGTTCGGCCGGAAGGAGAAGCATCGGCCACGGCAGCAGCAGGCTCTTCTAGGAGGAGTCCTACCCCGGAGCGGATCCCCACTGTGATCGATCGAGAGCCGTGTGGGGGGATCAATGTTGATAACTAATTATGGACTTACTCCTAGTTTTCAGGAATATTCGCCTCCCCCAGTTACAAATCAGATGTCACTACATTTAAACTCGAATAAGAGTCACATGCTCCACATTTCCGAGTAAATCAAATGCCTAATAGGAAGGCCAGAGTAGACGACAGCTGATATCACAGATATTTGTATATATATGTATATCCTGGCTATCCCTCCACTTTCCTATATGAAAACTGTTTATTTCTTGGTATTGTCCTAAAGCTGTCCATACTCTGTCCAGTCCTCTTTTTTCAGCAGACCATACACAATACAGTAATATAGAAAATTATTGCGCAGCTAATATAGAAAAAATGAGCTGCCAGCACCAACAATAAGACTAATTGTGTGTAAATGTGTAATGGGAAAAGTGCAGCACTAGAGATACAAATGTACCCCAGGTATGAACCTAGGGGAAAAAGGGGGACCTGCACAATAAGAATTGTCTTGAAATGTGCAGAAGGTTAGTGGAAGTGTTAGGAGTGTTTGTGAAAACACAAGTGTGATGTGCGCTGATAATGAATCAAGTGCAATCAATGCTATCAAAGGTCGGGGAGCACCATGTGATCAGGTGACACCTTAAAATACAAAAGTGTATACACTCCTAACACTTCCACTAACCTTCTGCGCATTTCAAGACAATTCTTATTGAGCAGGTCCCCCTTTTCCCCTAGGTTCATACCTCGGGTGCATTTGTATCTCTAGCGCTGCACTTTTCCCATTAAACATACACAATACAGTCTATGCAATCTCCTATAGATCTGCCAACTACTATGTAGTATAAGAGCCTGCCTTGGGGAGGGGTTGGTGCGAGTGAGGGGCTGCCCCCCCAACATATTTGACCACCAGCCGCCACTGAAATCTATATTAGCTGGAACTGATCACATAGGGCCACCAGTGTGTCCACCACAAAGGCCTTTGAATTCCTGATCCTGCCCACAAACCTGTTGCTAAATTGGAATGCCAACAGATCTAGATCCATCCTGCCTTGTATCACCGGTGTAATGGTGTGGGGGATATTTTCTTGGCACACTTTGTGCCCCTTAGTACCAATTGAGCATGGTTTAATCTCCACGACCTACCTGAGTATTGTTGCTGACCATGTCCATCCCTTTCTGACTACAGTGTCCTCATCTTCTGATGGCTCCTTCCAGCAGGATAATGCACCATGTCACAAAGCTCCAATCATCTCACCACTGGACAATGAGGTCACGGTACTCCAATGGTCTCCACACTCACCACATCTCATCCAATAGAGCACCTTTGGGATGTGGTGGAATGGGAGATTGGCATCATTGATGTGCAGCCGACAAATCTGCAGCAACTGCGTGATGTGATCATGTCACTCTGGAGCAAAATCTCTGAGGAACGTTTCCAACACCTTGTTGAATCTATGCCACCAAGAATGAAGGCAAAAGGAGGTCCAACCCACTACTAGCAAGGGGGACCTAATAAAGTGTCCGGTGAGTGTATATTTTATATGTGGGGCGATTTTATTTATAAATGATCTCACTGTGTATTTTATGTTGTACTGGTTAGAAAAAATCATATTGTAATTAGTTTAATGAGAGATATTTTGGGGAGGGGTGCTGCTGGGGTCCGTGTGTGCCTGTCCCCGACCGGGAATGATTGATTATTTGGCACTTCTGGGCGTTCTATCAAAAGAGGCAACTCGACAAAATCTCCAATTCCGTCACTTCCGGTTTCTCTCCCGCAGTAGTAAACACAGATTTTGATGACTTACCTCTTTTCAATGAACACCGGCAGTGTATACACTACAGTAGACAATATAATGAGTGGGCATTGTTACTTCACCCGCTACTAACCAACAACATGGCCGCCTCCAAGACAGGGGCAACTTTTTTACTGCTTAGCCATTGTTCATCCAAACAGCCAAGTCCTCATATACTGTAGTGTATACTCTGCCGGTGTTCACTGAAAAGGGGCAAGTCATTGAAATCTGTATTTACTACTGCTGGAGAGAAACCGGAAGTGACGTAATTGGAGATTTTGACAAGTTGGCTCTTTTGACAGAATACCAAGTCTCGGGACCTCAGGATTGTGTCATTTCCTGTTTGGGATGGAGGCTTGGTTTCCATCTGCTTTACTTCCTGTGTCCCCGGTGGTTGCTGTGGATTACCTTCCCAAAACTATTAGCTGGGAATGATTTATTATTGAGGAATGACACTTTCACAGGAATGATTAAATCGGAGGATGTAATGATGGACTTCAAGGCCTCATGTACACTGGATGTGATAAAAATGCCAATAGCTTTATCTGTAGAACACCGCTTTGAAAACGTGAATTTTTCTGCATTTTGCAGTAGCGTTTTTATTTCAGCATTTCAGAGTTGGAGCGTTTTTACAGCTGAAAAACTCCTCTTCAAAACGCACTAGTTCTGTTTTTTTTTTCTTTTTCAGCCAGATAAAAGCCTGATGCCCAAAACAGCCACTGTAACAACGCCCCCCCCCCCCCCCCCGTGCATAAGGCCTGAAGGTATTACATGTTCTGTTACCCGGGAGACTGCGTATGTCATGTGACTAGTCAGTCTCCCGGGTAGACATGTGCAATTAGTTTCGTTCCAAATTTGTTTTTTGTTTAGATTATTTTTATTAATTTTTAGAAAAAGACACATATAATACATAACAATCAAAAATCTCGACATACAAAAAATACAAAACCTTCACATTACAGAAAACATGGTACATGACATTCCTAAGCTTTATAAATCATACAGCATTGCCAACTCCTATTGATGAACATATAATTCTAAGGTTCCTCCTTCCATATACTCAACTTTTACGAGGGGGATGGGAGAGAGAAAAATAAAAAATAAATTGAAAAAAATGTGTTTTTTTAAGAATTTTGACAAATTTGTTCATTCGGAAATATCCGAATTAACGAAAACCCATTTGACGAACTTTTCGGAAAATTCATAATTTCGAAAATTTGAAATTTGTAAATTTGAAAATTGTAAATGTAAAATTTGAAAGTACGAAAACCAGAAAATTCGAAAATCTGAAATAATAACTAAGTATTAAATTATAGGTATTGTAATTTCCTTTCAAATTTGGCTGTTAGTGAACGTAACGAATACAAATTTATCCGAAGTTACGAATTATCCAAAATAACGAATGCCGCATCTAAACGAATAGAACTCAGCTAATTAATTATAATAAATAACAATAATAATAATAAAAAACATTTTATTATTATTAATTCATTCCGTTCCGATTGTTTAGATGCGGCATTTGTTATTTCGGATAATCCGTAACTTCGGATAAATTCGTATTCGTTATGTTCACTAACAGCCAAATTTGAAAGGAAATTCCAATACCTATAATTTCATAATTAGTAATAGTTAAGTTATTAATAGTTATTTTTTCAGATTTTCGAATTTTCGGGTTTACAGATTTTCGAAATTTCGAATATATCAATTTACAATATAACAAAAAAATTTACGAGTTTACAAATTTACGCATTTTTTCGAATTTACGAATTTTTTTAAATTTACAATTTTTTTCTAATTTATGAATTCACTAATTTCCGAAATTACTAATTTTTTTGAATTCATGAATTTAATTTTTTTTTTTCGAATTTACAAATTTTCGAATTTACGAATTTATGAATTTACGAATTGTGATCATAACGAATGACCCAAAAAGCGAAAAAAATTCTACAAAATTCAGCCCTTAATAAACGACCTTTCAGAGAGATGTGTATACGCCCCAACAAAATATCTGCATAGACGAGTCCCTTCTACATTTCACTGGCTGCCTTGTAATCAAAACTGGAAAAGGGGAAGGTTACTCGATATAGAGAATATCAGGTAGGAGAGAAAGGGGTTACTTTAGCAACAAAATTGATCAGATGGTTCAATATAATAAAAATCAATAAATTTTATTCTCAAATAGATAGTATAAACATGTAGTGTAAATTCATAAAACAGACATGTATATCTGATAGGTGGTAACCATTCTAGTTACATACAAAAGACAGGACAAAAAAACATTCAAAGACACTTTACAGAACAACACTGAACACGGTCCGGACGTGTTTATGTTGGTCAGCGGCAATACCAAGTCAATATGTTGGGGGATCACTGGGGATCATCTGGGAGGTAATTTGGGGGTGTTTTAGCCGCTGATCAGCATAAATGGGGGGAGGGGAAGCAGGGTGGTTAAAGAGACAGGTAGGATAAAGACCGGTATGTGATGGATGGCAAAACCAGCGTTTATGGAATGACCCTGCAAAGTGCTGTGAGTATGGGGTATCAGAATCAAAACCATATATTATATCATGAATTCCACAGGCAGACCTTGAAGTGAAAAAAGTCATACAAAAGTTGGTTAAATCCCTGCATGAAGTGATTAAACATGAAGCATATTCAAGTATCACTTTTTAGTCAGTTGGTGTGCAGATCCTATCTCCTGGTTCATAATCACAGCACCGTCCTGCTGTCACCAAAGTTCATTACTTCTAAGCGCCGTGCGGTGCTAGCCACCAGAAACCAATGCGTCATGGGTCACAATGTAGACATGAGGATAAGGTTCTCATTATAAACACTAGGTAGGTGTTGTCCATACATTACCGCCTGATGTATAGGGGAGGAAGCTGTCCGGGTCTTTCCTCATGTAGCTGGCGGCGTAGCCAATATATCTCGGATGCCAGTGGAATCACACAACTCTTTATGACACCAGCATTACATCTCCGTGGCCGTGTAGCTGGCTCGTTGCTGTGTTGTTCCGCCGCTGGCCTGACCGGTCTCTTAGTTTAATATGGCTGTTTCAGCGTGCTATTACGAGCATCTGCTGTCGTCCTGGTTTCTTCCTGCTAGTCGCCTCACGTACCGTCATGGAGCGTGACAGCGTGTTGAAGACGTCAACGCGTTTAGCTAGGGCTATTAGCGTAGCTTCATGTTTGTAATAGCACGCTGAAACAGCCATATTCAACTAAGAGACCGGTCAGGCCGGCGGCGGAACAACACAGCAACGAGCCAGCTACACCTGTCTCTTTAACCACCCTGCTTCCCCCCCCCCCCATTTATGCTGATCAGCGGCTAAAGCACCCCCAAATTAACTCCCAGATGATCCCCAGTGATCCCCCAACATATTGACTTGGTATTGCCGCTGACCAACATAAACACGTCCGGACCGTGTTCAGTGTTGTTCTGTAAAGTGTCTTTGAATGTTTTTTTTGTCCTGTCTTTTGTATGTAACTAGAATGGTTACCACCTATCAGATATACATGTCTGTTTTATGAATTTACACTACATGTTTATACTATCTATTTGAGAATAAAATTTATTGATTTTTATTATATCGAACCATCTGATCAATTTTGTTGCTAAAGTAACCCCTTTCTCCCCTACCCAATATTCTCTATATCGAGTAACCTTCCCCTTTTCCAATATATGCTTGGTTAAAGCAAAAACGCCATAACTGGTGATAGATCAGTGTTTGGCCGGTTAATTAGTCGGTCTATTATCTGTGTTTGACTTGCTTAAGTTCCCCCACTCCCCTCCTATTTCATACCTGCCTTGTAATCAAGCAGTATCTCCCCAGAAAGTGTGCCAGATCTGGGGTCAAAATGTATAAGTTCTGTGAGAGGACAACAGGCTATACATACAAATGTAGAGTTTATGAGGGAAAAGACAGTGAAGTGGAGCCCCCCGGATGCCTAGACTACATGGGGAGCAGTGGAAAGATAGTGTAGGACTTGGTGTCACCTTTGTTCTGTAAGGGGTACCTTTTGTAGGTGGACAACTTTTATGCAAGCGTGAAAATTTTTACACACTTATTCAATCTTGGAATTGGCTGCTGTGGCACCATGTGACCTAATCACAGGGGCGTCCACCAATGGCTCTTTAACACCCCACTTAGAAAGGGGGAGGAAGCCTGCTTGTACAATGGAGAGCTTCTTGCAGTAAAGTGGAAGGACAAAAGGGATGTAATCATCCTGTCTTCCATTCACGCAGACACGACAGTCCAAATTTGCACGTCGTCTGGTTTTGTTGAAAAGCCTCTCTGTGTCCACGACTACAACCTTAAAGTCTTACTAAACCCTTGTTTTTTTTTACATTAAAATAACAAACATGTCATACTTACCTACTCTGTGCAGTGATTTTGCACAGAGCAGCCCGGATCCTCCGTTTCTTGGGTCCTACACAGGGTGCTCCTGGCCCCTCCCTCCTGCTGGGTGCCCCCACAGCAAGCAGCTTGCTTTGGGTGCACCAAGCCGAGCCGCTGCTCTGTGTATCCATTCACACATGGAGCCATGGCTTGGCCCCGCCCCCTCCATCTTCTGATTGTCTCACTGTCTATGATTGACAGCAGCGGGAGCCAATGGCTTCTGCTGCTGCCAAAAGAGTCCCCGGAGAGACAAGTTTCTCATGGACATCACTGGATCGAGAGGGGGCTCAGGTAGTTATTGGGGGGGCTGCTGCACACAGAAGGTTTTTTACCTTCATGCATAGAATACATGAAGGTAAAAAACCTTGTGCCTTTATAATCACTTTAACATGGAAGGGATGGACTTCAACAACCAAATGATGAAGCTGTACTTTGTTTCCCGCAAAGCCAGACGCTAGTACAAAAAAGTGTCTATTTATTTCTTTTAATTGGCTATATATAATGCTTTTGTGCTTTATAAAGCGTCAGGAAGAAGTGGATTCTTCCTAATATTTAAGGAAGCGGTCATCAAAGCCCTTTTGTAGCCAGAAGGTGCATTGGCCCAAACCCCAAATTCAGATGCAGTTAGCCGGCTGCATGAGAGGCATTTTCTTGATGTCCTCCCTGGTTCCCCCGATCCAAAAGAATATCAGTCATGTCTGTAGCAGACGCGGAGTAAGACAAGACACCCATCCCTCCTGTCCTGGTCAACCTGGTCTCTGCATCAAGGACTGCTTCCATCGCTACCACACACTAATGGAGTATTAGTATAGGGTACAGCACGGCACAGTCTAGGGCACACAATTCACACACAAGGGTCTCAAAAGATGTTAGAGAGTCAGGAAACTGTCCATTGCATTTTGAGAGACCCTAAAATCAATGGCTGAGAAGTTTACAGTTACAATTCTAAAAAATTACAAAAACAATTAAAATATAAGTAAATAAAAATGAAAAAGTACAAAAATAAATAAGAAAGTTGTTGTTTTATTGAGTTAATGTTATTTTGGTACTGTGTGTTATTGTTAACCGTTTTTGTTTTCTTCTCAGGAACACCAATCAGCTGCAGCACTGATCTGTTTATTCTGACAGCAGCAGGGTGATGCTCTCAGAATACATACATCAGTGTCTGCAGTGCTGCAGGAGGAGATTTCTCATCCGCACTTAAAAATAAAAACATGTATGCCCAAGCATGAGGGGCCTGGGGTGGTCAGTGCGCGGATCGCTCCTATGCTTCAGGATATCATTTTCTCACTTTTTTTCGGACAGAGATTTCTCCATCCACATTGACATTAAATAGAGGGAATCTGTTAGGTTCCTTTTTTAACCGCTTGCTGACCGGCTCACGCCGATATACGGCGGCAGAAAGGCACGTACAGGCAGATTAATGTACCTGTACTTTGCCCTTTAAGAAATGGTTTCCGGGCCCCCGCCATGAGCTCCGTGAGTATGGTCGCGGGTCCCACGGACCTGATGTCCACAGGGATGCCCGCGATCGTCTCATGGAGGGGAATAAAGGGGAAATACTAATGTAAACAAGCATTTCCCTGTTCTGCCTAGTGACAGGACACTGATCACAGCTCCCTGTAAACAAAGCCACACCCCCCACAGTAAGAATCACTCTCTAGGACACACTTAACCCCATACACTAGTGGTTAACCCCTTCACTGCCAGTCACATTTACACAGTAATCAATGAATTTTTTATCGCACGGATCGCTGTATAAACGTGATTGGTCCCAAAATCATGCCAAAAGTGTCCAATCTGTCCGCCATAATGTCGCAGTCACGATAAAAATCGCTGATCACCGCCATTACTAGTAAAAAAAAGTTATTAATAAAAATGCCATAAAACTATCCCCTATCCCCTATTTTGTAGATGTTATAACTTTTGCGCAAACCAATCAATAAACGCTTATTGCGATTTTTTTTTTACCAAAAATATGTATAAGAATACGTATCTGCTTAAACTGAGGAAAAAAATGTTTTTTTATATATTTTTGGGGATATTTATTATAGCAAAATGTAAAAAATAATGTGTTTTTTTTTTCAAAATTGTCGCTATTTTTTTGTTTATAGCGCAAAAAATAAAAACCACAGAGGTGATCAAATACCACCAAAAGAAAGCTCTATTTGTGGGGAAAAAGGGACGTCAATTTTGTTTGGGAGCCATGTCGCACGACCGCGCAATTGCCAGTTAAAACGACGCAGTGCCGAATTCGCAAAAAGTGCTCTGGTCTTTGTGCAGCCAAATGGTTCGGGGCTTAAGTGGTTAATTCAGCCCACAGGCTGAAAGAAAAAAAGAACATTACATATTAGAAGTGGGTGGATCTAGGGTGGTAGATTCTAATGGTGGGCATACCACACACTTTGTTTCTCGAGATTTCTGCATCCACACTAATTGATGCAAATGGAGGAATCTGTTAGGTTCTTTTTTTTTATGTATGCCCAGCATTAGGAGTGGGGCAGAAACTCCTAATGCTGGCCATACATATAATGTTCTTAGGGGCCCTAAAATGCCAGCACATTTCAAACACCCCCCCCCCCCGAAAGACCCCTTTTTGGAAAGTAGACGCTCCAAGGTATTTGCTGAGAGGCATGGTGAGTATTTTGCAGATCTCATTTGTTGTCACAAGTTTTTGGAAAATGAGGAAAGAAAATGAAAATTAATTTTTTATTTTATTTTTAAATTTTTCAAAACCTGGTGACAAAAAAATGAGATTGGCAAAATACTGTCTAATTTGCAAAAAGGGGTCATTTTGGGGGTGTTTGTACTATTCTGGTATTTCAGGGCCTTCAAAATTGTGATAGGTAGTAAGGAAGTGACACGAGGAAATTACGCCCTTTTAACCACTTGCTTACTGGGCACTTAAACCCCCCTCCTGCCCAGACCAATTTTCAGCTTTCAGCGCTGTCGCACTTTGAATGACAATTGCGCGGTCATACAACACTGTACCCAAATGAAATTTTTTATCATTTTTTCCCAACAAATAGAGCTTTCTTTTGATGGTATTTAATCACAGCTGGGATTTTCATTTTTTGCTAAACAAACAAAAAAAGATGGAAAATTTTGAAAAAAATAATCATGTTTCATAGTTTGTTATAAAATTTTGCAAACAGGTAATTTTTCTCCTTCATTGATATGCGCTGATGAGGCTGCACTGATGGGCACGGATAGGCACAGTTAAGGCGGCACTGATAGGCACAGTTAAGGCAGCACTGATGGGGACACATAAGGCGGTACTGATGGGCACAGATAAGGCGGCACTGATGGCCTCTGATGGGCGCTGATGGGTGGCACTGATGGGTGGCACTGATGGGTGGCACTGATGGGCAGTGATGGGCGGCACTGATATGTGCAGCACTGTTGTTGCACTGATGTGGGCGCTGATGGGTGGCACTGTGGGCACTGATGGGTGGCACTGTGGGCACTGATGGATGGCACTGTGGGCACTGATGGGTGACGCTGGTGGGCACTGGTAGGCGGCACTGCTGCCTATTGCTGTGTCACTGGCAGGGGGCAGATGATCGCCGTGATCAGGACTGATGTCCCGATTACGGCCGGTGATCGGCTTTTTTTTTTCTCCTCACGCTGTCAGCGCGAGGAGGAAAAATAGCTGATTACCGGCTCTGTTTACTTCACATGATCAGCTGTCATTGGCTGACAGCTGATCATGTGATAAGGGGTCGGGACCGACCCCTTACTCTGCTCTGTGATCAGGCGAGTCTCATAGACTCGCTGATCACCAAGTGCGCCACACGCGCCCTGCAGGGGTGTTGCAGGGGTCATTTGGCAATAGCGCGAACCTGAAGAGGTTAAAGCCTGAAGGTAGTCATTCAATTTTGGGGGCCTCTAGGTGTCTAGGCTGTCAAAAATTCTCACACATGTGGTATCCCCATACTCAGGAGACGTAGCAGAATGTATTTTGGGGTGTAATTCCACATGTACCCATGGCATGTGTGAGAAATATCTCATTAAAATTACACTTTGTTTAAAGCTAAAAGAATGTATTGGCAATTTCCAAAAACTTGTGCCAAAAAAAAAAAAAATCTTCCATGGACTCGCCATGCCTCTTCCTTGATGTGTATGCTTTCCAAAAAGTGGTCAGTTTGGGGGGGGGGGGTGCTTATACTTTACTACCATTTTAGCACCTCAAGAAAGTCAAAGCTGCGTAAATTCCAGTATATATAGCATAGTCTGTAGACGCTATAGCTTTCACACAAACCAATTATTATACACTTAGACCCCTTTCACACTGAGGTGCTTTGCAGGCGCTATAGTGTTAAAAATAGCACCTGCAAAGTGCCCTGAAACAGCGGCTCCATTCACTCCAGTGTGACAGCCCGAGGGCTGTCACACTGGAGAGGTGCGCTGGCAGGGCGTCACAAAAAAGTCCTGCCAGCAGCTTCTTTGGAGCGCATTAGGAGCGGTGAACTCACCGCTCCTAAAGCGCCCCTGCCCATTGAAATCAATGGGCAGTGCCGCCGAACCGCTGGCAAAGCGCTGCTGCAGTGAATAGCGCCACAAAAACTACGATAAAGCGTCGCTAAAAATAGTGGCTTTTTACCGCCGACACCCGGGGCGGCTCAGTGTGAAAGGGCTCTTATTGGGATTTTATTTTTTACCATAGACATGTAGCAGAATACATTTTTATCCCATCACAGTGACAGCGTTTTCATTGCTGATGCCACGCTCTGTGATAACTTTCTGTTTAGCAATTACAGAGAAAGTAATGTCATAGATAGATAGATAGATAGATAGATAGATAGATAGATAGATAGATAGATAGATAGATAGATAGATAGATAGATAGATAGATAGATAGATAGATAGATAGATAGATAGATAGATAGACCACATCCTTCCTTACTGACAAATAGGAACATATCGTTCATGTAACTGGAGAGATCTCCTATCCAATCACAATGAGTGACAGAGGGAGAAATCTCACATTCAAGAAAAACCTGCAGGGCACTGACTGAAGTCCCACCCACTGCTTTATCCTATTGGCTCAATATTTTACCAATCCCACTACCCATCCCTATAACATCACCAGTCTCTGGGAGGAGTTCTCACATCTGCCAAATCTCCCCACTTTATAAACCTTTCCATACACCTAACCCAGCATGGAGGGGCTCTGAAGATGTGGAGGTGTCGGATCGGGTCACACAGATCATCCATGTGATCCCCCGACATCCACTTCCCAGTAATGTCTCCCTGAGGAGAAACTCCGACTGCTCAACACCTGATAATAATACTGAAATCTCTCTGGTGTTTCTGGACGATTCTGGTTTCTATCTGACCTGGATACAGTTTTCCTGTCATCTGATATATGGAGATTATTATTAGCTGTGTTTACATCCAGTAATATGTCTGCAGCTCCCTGTATATAGAAGTATACATTTACCTCTGTTATTATATCAGATAATGTGTGTAATGTGTGTGATATCCCATCCACATCCAGACCCCCTCCATCATGGAGGAGCTTCTCATGTCTCTCTCTGTCCTCATTATCTCCATCCTCAGTATCACACAAGTCACCTGTGTCTGATTCCTGTAAGACAGTCAGTGGATCCGTCATGTTACACAGCTCCTCAATGTGACGCATCTTCCTGGACAGCTCCTCCTTCTTTATTTCCAGATCCCGGATGGAGATCCGCTCTGCCCTCCCGGGGATTTCCCTCAGGACTCTCTTCTCCAGGTCTTCCAGACGTCTCCTGAGATCTCTAAACAGGACAGTGACTCTCTCGGTGTCACCAGATGCTTTTTCTTCTACTTTCCTCCTGTGTTCCTGCAGACTCTGGACTCTTTCCTCCGTCTCCTCTCTCTTTGACAGAAGGTTCTGCAAAACATTCCTCAGTGTCTCATCCAGTATCTCCACTGGGTGTCCTCAATGCTCTCCAGCCAAACTGCAAGACACACAACTACAGGTATCATCCTCAGTGCAGTAATACTTCAGGATTAGGGATGAGCCGAACACCCCCCTGTTCGGTTCGCACCAGAACATGCGAACAGGTAAAAAATTTGTTCGAACACACGAATACCGTTAGAGTCTATGGAACACAAACATGAAAAATCAAAAGTGCTAATTTTAAAAGCTTATATGCAAGTTATTGTCATAAAAAGTGTTTGGGGTCCTGCCCCAGGGGACATGGATCAATGCAAAAAAAAGTTTTAAAAACTGCCGTTTTTTCAGGAGCAATGATTTTAATAATGCTTAAAGTGAAACAATAAGTGTAATATTCCTTTAAATTTTGAACCTGGGGGGTGTCTATAGTATGCCTGTAAATGGGCGCATGTTTCCTGTGTTTAGAACAGTCTGACAGCAAAATGACATTTCAAAGGAAAGTCATTTAAAACTACTCGTGGCTATTAATGAATTGCCGGTCCGACAATACATGTAAAAGTTCATTGATAAAAACGGCAGGAGAACCCCGAACCAAAATGTAAAAAAAAAATGACGTGGGGGTCCCCCTAAATTCCATACCAGGCCCTTCAGGTCTGGTATGGATATTAAGGGGAACCCCGGCCAAAATTTAAAAAATGGCATGGGGTCCCCCTCAAAACCTATACCAGACCCTTCAGGTCTGGTATGGATTTTAAGGGGAACCCCGCACCAAAATTTTTAAAAAAATGGCGTGGGGTCTCCTCAAAAATCCATACCAGACCCTTATCTGAGCAAACAACCTGGCAGGCCGCAGGAAAAGAGGGGGGGGACGAGAGAGCACCCCCCCTCCTGAACCGTACCAGGCCACATGCCCTCAACATTGGGAGGGTGCTTTGGGGTAGCCCCCCAAAACACCTTGTTCTCATGTTGATGGGGACAAGGGCCTCATCCCCACAACCCTTGCCCGGTGGTTGTGGGGGTCTGTGGGCAGCGGGCTTATCGGAATCTGGAAGCCCCCTTTAACAAGGGGCCCCCCAGATCCCCGCCCTCCCCCTGTGTGAAATGGTAATGGGGTACAAAAGTACCCCTACCATTTCACAAAAGAAGTGTCAAATATGTTAAAAATGACAAGAGACAGTTTTTGACAATTCCTTTATTTAAATGCTTCTTCTTTCTTCTATCTTCTATCATCCTTCGGTTTCTTCTGGTTCTTCCTCACGTGTTCTCGTCCGGCATTTTCCTCCGCAACGCCGGCACAAGCGGCTGCATATGATGGGCACAAGCGGCTGCATATGATGGGCACAAGTGGCTGCATTTGATGGGCACAAGTGGCTGCATATGATGGGCACAAGTGGCTGCATATGATGGGCACAAATGGCTGCATATGATGGGCACAAATGGCTGCATATGATGGGCACAAATGGCTGCATTTGACGGGCACAAATGGCTTGATTTGATGGGCACAAATGGCTGCTTTTGATGGGCACAAATGGCTGCATTTGATTGGCACAAGTGGCTGCATATGATGGGGCACAGTGGCTGCATTTAATGGGGAACAGTGGCTGCATTTGATGGGCACAAGTGGCTGAATTTGATAGGCACAAATGGCTGCATATGATGGGCACAAGTGGCTGCATTTGATGGGCACAAGTGGCTGCATATGATGGGAACAAGATGCTGCATTTGATGGGCACAAGTGACTGCATTTGATGGGCACAAGCGACTGCATTTGATGGGCACAAGCGGCTGCATATGATGGGCACAAGCGGCTGCATATGATGGGCACAAGTGGCTGCATATGATGGGCACAAGTAGCTGCATATGATGGGCACAAGTGGCTGCATATGATGGGCACAAGTGGCTGCATATGACGGGCACAAGTGGCTGCATTTGACGGGCTCAAATGACTGCATTTGATGGGCACAAGTGGCTGTATTTGATGAGCACAGTGAGGCTGCAATTGATGGGCACAGTGAGGCTGCAATTGATGGGCACAGTGAGGCTGCAATTGATGGGGGTGGGGGTTCAGTATTTTTCAGTTTGTTTGCCCCCCCCCCCAAAATTTTGAGCACCAGCCGACACTGGTTTATAGTCAGGGCCGGACTTTCCATTGGGCTTGACTGGGCTCAAGCCCATGGGCCCTGGCCAATAGGGGGCCCCGCCCGCTCCGAAAGATGCCGAGAGCGGCCGAAAGCCACCAAGAGCTACTGAGAGCCGCCGAAAGCCGCCGAGATATATAGGACATCCGGCTCTGTATCTCAGCGGTGCCATTTTTAAATTGAAAGGCTGCAATGACAAGTCTGCAAATGACACAGGGCAAGGCTACACTGACACTGACAAGGCTACACTGACATTGACAAGGCTGCAGATGAACACTGATAAGGCTGCTTTGATGGGCATTTAAATGTAGTTTTTTTACCTTAAAATTCTCTCCTAAACTTGGGGTGCGTGTTATACGCCGGAGCGTGTTATACGCCGATAAATACGGTAATTATCATTTTATCCATTTTTATTGCTTTTATTAATCGTGGACCCAGGACGAATACCAGTACAGTATCCCCCACTTATACGCTTATATATTATCTACTTTTATGAGTAGCCATTTGGCTGTTTTGTCTTGTCCAATTAAACAGAAGTTCTTTAATACTGCACTGAGTCTGACGCACCTTGTCTTTTTCTATTTCTGTTTTATAGAGCTGTGCATATGTATAGAAGGTAGGGCCCGGAAGTGACTCAAGCCCAGGGGGCCCCCACCACCCTAAGTCCTGCCCTGTTTATAGTATAAATATAGTCTTAATATATACAGTATCTCACAAAAGTGAGTACACCCCTCACATTTTTGTAAATATTTTCTTCTATCTTTTCATGTGACAACACTGAAGAAATGACACTTTGCTACAATGTAAAGTAGTGAATGTACAGCTTGTATAACAGTGTAAATTTGCTGCCGCCTAAAAATATCTCAACACACAGCCATTAATGTCTAAACCGCTGGCAACAAAAGTGAGTACACCCCTAAGTGAAAATATCCAAATTGGGACCAAAGTGACAATATTTTGTGTGGCCACCATTATTTTCCAGCACTGCCTAAATCCTCTTGAGCATGGAGTTCACCAGAGCTTCACAGGTTGCCACTGGAGTCCTCTTCCACTCCTCCATGACGACATCACAGAGCTGGTGGATGTTAGAGACCTTGCGGTCCTCCACCTTCCATTTGAGGATGCCCCACAGATGCTCAATAAGGTTTAGGTCTGGAGACATGCTTGGCCAGTCCATCACATTTACCCTCAGCTTCTTTAGCAAGACAGTGGTCGTCTTGGAGGTGTGTTTGGGGTCGTTATCATGTTGGAATGCTGCCCTGCGGCCCAGTCTCTGAAGGGAGGGGATCATGCTCTGTTTCAGTATGTCACAGTACATGTTGGCATTCATGGTTCCCTCAATGAACTGTAGCTCCCCAGTGCTGGCAGCACTCATGCAGCCCCAGACCATGACACTCCCACCACCATGCTTGACTGTAGACAAGACACACTTGTCTTTGTACTCCTCACCTGGTTGCCGCCACACACGCTTGACACCATCTGATCCAAATAAGTTTATCTTGGTCTCATCAGACCACAGGACATGGTTCCAGTAATCCATGTCCTTAGTCTGCTTGTCTTCAGCCAACTGTTTCCAGACTTTCTTGTGCATCATCTTTAGAAGAGGCTTCCCTCTGGGACGGCAGCCATGCAGACCAAATTTGATGCAGTGTGCGGCGTATGGTCTGAGCACTGACAGGCTGACCCTCCATCCCTTCAACCTCTGCAGCAATGCTGGCAGCACTCATAGGTCTATTTCCCAAAGAAAATCTCTGGATATGATGCTGAGCACATGCACTCAACTTCTTTGGTCGACCATGGCGAGGCCTGTTCTAAGTGGAACCTGTCCTGTATGGTTTTGGCCACCATGATGCAGATCAGTTTCAGGGTGTTGGCAATCTTTTTATAACCTAGGTCATCTTTATGTAGAGCAACAATTCTTTTTTTCAGATCCTCATAGAGTTCTATGCTATGAGGTGCCATGTTAAACTTCCAGTGACCAGTATGAGAAAGTGAAAGCGATAACACCTAATTTAACAGACCTGCTCCCCATTCACACCTGAGACTTTTTAACACTAACGAGTCACATGACACTGGGGAGGGAAAATGGCTAATTGGGCCCAATCTCTCTATAGATTCCAGGACTGCATTTGCTTTTTCAGCTGCTTCTTGGCACTGAGTGCTGTTGCTTAGCTTATTATTAACCAGGATTGCCAGTTCCTCCTCCAGCTCTGCTCCATTTCATGTAATGATAATCTCACACCATCCAGATTGTATGATATAATATTGATCAACATGTTCCATTTAGCTGCACATACTGCCTTTTAATTATGTACCTATTATAAAACCAACATCATTAGTAGTTCTCTTTGTTTATATAGCACCTTGATATTCTGTGGATCCCGGAAATACACCAAACACAATACGGGAATAATATGATGCCATGGACACAAAGGCTTCAGAGGCATGTCCTCTTGTTTTGGGGCCCCAGTCAAACGGCACACATTGGCATGGTTAGGTAAAGTGTAGACCAGTGGTTGTCAACTTACAAGGCATAAGGGGCCTATAATGCTGAACACAGAACCATGAGAGACTGCATACATACTGGAGGAAATGATGGTCAGAGACTGGGGACATGATGCAGGTGGGTTCAGAATCTAAAGATATGCTGCAGGTTTGACTGGAGATAGGGATACACTACAGAAGACAGTGAGAGACTGGGGACATGATACAAGTGTAGTTGGAAACTGAACTTACTACAGGTGTGGTTGGAGACTGGAGACATGCAGCAGGTTTGGTTGGAGACTGAAGAACATCCTATAGAAGACAATGGTATACTTGAGACATTTTACAGATGTGGTTGGAGACAGTAAACATACAGTACTACAGTTGTGGTTGGAGATGGTGGACATATTACAGGTGTTGTTAAAGACGGTGGACATAGTAGAGTTGTGATTGCAGACAGTGTACATACTACAGTTGTGTTTGGAGATAGTGGACATATTACAGCTGTAGTTGGACACAGTGGACATACTAGAGTTGCGGTTGGAGACGGTGAACATATTAGAGTTGTGGCTGTAGACAGTGGACATACTAGAGTTGTGGTTGGAGACAGTGGACATACTACAGTTGTGGTTGTAGACGGTGGACATACTACAGTTGTGGTTGTAGACGGTGGACATACTAGAGTTGTGGTTGACGATGGTGTACATACTACAGGTGTGGTTGGAGATGGATGACATACAAGAGCTGTGGTTGCAGAGAGCGGACATACTAGAGTTGTGGATGGAGACAGACGTACTAGAATTGTGGTTGGAGACAGTGGACATACTAGAGTTGTGGTTGAAGATGGTGGACATACTACAGGTGTGGATGGAGACAGCTGACATACTAGAGCTGTGGTTGCAGAGAGAAAACATACTACAATTGTTGTTGGAGACAGCGGACATACTAGAGTTGTGGTTGGAGATGATGGACATACTAGAGATGTGGTTGGAGACGGTGGACATACTAGCAGTGCAACAGGCATCGTGATTGACGATGGCTCTACACTGGGGGACATTGTTTTTTTATTTTTAATAAAGGAATTGTCAAAAACTGTGCGTGTGTTTTTATTTATTGTTGACACTTCTTTTGGTGAATGAGTAGGGGTACAATGTATCCCCTACTCATTCACATGGGGGGTGGGATCTGGGTTCCTCTTGTTCCGATAAGCCCCCTGCCTGCAGACCCCCACAACCACCGCCCAAGAGACCCTTGTTCCCATGCGGAGGGCATGTGGCTTTTCCTGGCTTGCCAGGCTGCATGCTTGGATAAGGGTCTGGTATGGATTTTGGGGGTGGGATCCCATACCATTTTTGAAAAAAAATTGGGAGTCGGGGTTCCCCTCAAAATCCATACCAGACCTAAAGGTCTGGTATGGATTTTGGGGGGCCCTACATCATTTTTTTTTTACATTTTTCTATTGACAGCAATGTTTTTTTTCAAGAATGCTTGCAACCATGAAAATCAATGTAGCCTCCCTGGCGATATTTTCAGCACCATTAGCGGTAACCGCGAGCCACACTCGGGATTGCATTGCAGGATCCTGATGCGGTATACTTACCTTGTCCCCAGGATCCTGCGATGTCCCCCCACGGTGTCTGAGGGCTCTGTCCTCCTCCCAAAGCCTCTCTGTGCCAGGCTCCGTTCCCTGCGAGCGTTGCGAGGCGGAGCCTGCCGGCAAATTTAAAAAAATGTAAAAATCATAACACATACAGTACACTGTAATCTTACAGATTACAGTACTGTATGCAATAATTTCACATCCCTTTTGTCCCCAATGGTTTGTCCAATGCCCTGCATGCAGTTTTATATTATATATACTGTTCTTTCTGCCTGGAAACTTGAGATTGTCCATAGCAACCAAAAAGTGTCCCCTTACGTCAAAAGTGGCTTTAAACCAGCTTGAAAACAGCGATAGTAAATTGGAACACTTGCAGAATTGAGCGATAGTGAATCGTGGGGAAATGTATTTTATTATTATATTATTATTTTTTTAAATTATTAATATTTACTTATTATATTATAATTTATGATTTTGTGTTTCAAACTTCATCATACCCGGGATATCTACTAGACTCTTGGTGGACAGATTTAAGTGTGTTATTGCTAAGAATTACAGGCCTACAATATAAAACGCCAAATTTCTATGCAAAATAATTGTACCGCTTTGAGACGCAAAAATCTGAAATATACATACCGCCAGGGAGGTTAAATGTCATTTTTTTTTTTCTTTACAAATGTCGGTTTTGGTGCAGCAGGCTCTATACATGGTACAGATGCGCCACTTTACAGGCAGATTGAGGGACCCCCCCTCCACCAGGCACCATATTTAAAAGGAATTTTTCATTTTTATTGTTTCACTTTAACCACTTTAAGACCGGGCCTCTTTTTTAGATGTGGTGTTTACAAGTTAAAAACATTTTTTTTGCTAGAAAATTACTTAGAACCCCCAAACATTATACATTTTTTGCTAACATCCTAGAGAATAAAATGGCGGTCGTTGCAATACTTTCTGTCACACCGTATTTGCGCAGCGGTCTTACAAGCACACTATTTTTAAAAAATACACTTTTTTGAATTAAAAAATAAGACAACAGTAAAGTTAGCCCAATTTCTTTTATATTGTGAAAGATAATGTTACTCCAAGTAAATTGATACCCAACATGTCACACTTCAAAATTGCGCCCACTCGTGGAATGGCAACAAACTTTTACCCTTAAAAATCTCCATAGGCGACATTTAAAAAATTCTAAGTTTTTTAAGTTACAGAGGAGGTCTAGGGCTAGAATTACATGTGTGGTTTGAAAACCGGTTTCATATGCGGGTGTTACTCACGTAGCACCCGCTACGTGAGTAGCGGGCAAACATCCCTTGTAATAGAAAAAAAGCATGACAGGACCTCTTAAATATGAGATGTGGGGTCAAAAAGACCTCACATCTCATATTTACACTAAAATGCAATTAAAAAAAATTGTCATTTAAAAAAATAAACAAAATAAATTGGCCCTTTAAGAGCTATGGGCGGAAGTAACATTTTGACGTCGCTTCCGCCCTGCAGTGTCATGGAGATGGGTGGGGGCCATCTTGCCCTCACTCGCCTCCATGTCAGCCCAGGGGACAGACGCGATCACCTCCGCCGCTGCCGACGGCTCCGTTAAGCTGTGGAGGGCACCGTATCGAGGCGGGAGCCGGGGGCCCTCTCCCGCCTCCAATAAAAGTGATCTCACGGTGAATACGCCACAGAGACCACTTTTATCTTGTACTGGACCGCCGGCAGAACACGGGGATACCGGGGTTATGGCAGCTAGCTGTTGCCATAACAACGATATCCGTCCCCAAAGTAGGGACGTACATCGGCGTGCAGTGGTCCGGAGGTGGTTAATCATCATTAAATTTACTGCTCCTTTAAAAACGATATTTTAAAAAAAAAAATTTGCATTGGTACATGTCCCCCAGGGCAGTACCTGGGCCCCCATACCCTTTTCATGGCCAATAACTTGCATATAAGCCTTCTAAATGGGGACTTTTTTAGAGTTCGGGTTCCATAGACTTTAATAGGGTTCTGGTCCAAACTTTTTTACATGTTTGGGAGTTCTGGTGTGACCCAAACCTGGTGGTGTTTGGCCCATCACTACTTTCCAGTCTTAGTAAATTAACCCAATAAGGTCGCATGACAAGTCAAAACACATTGATCACAATGAGTGCTGTCTTAACAAAACAAAAAAAGGTTCCTGCATTACTTTTCTTCGACTTTGATGCAACTTGAGTGCCATAGATTGCAATGTTAATTCACAAAAGTCGCAAGCAAGTCACAAGGAAATCGCAAGCAAGTTGCACAATATTGGGGTAGCAGCAATGTGAACGGTTTACCGAAGCGGGACCCTTTCACATGTTCTGCAGCCCGATCCCTTCCTGATGTCTTCTGCCCCCCAACTTTGTGACTCTGGTAGTTCTGCCAGTTCTACAGGAACTGTATAACATGAGTCACATATCTGTTTTCATATATTATCCTAAATACAATCTTAGAAAATACATAAATTATTCATAAAAAAAAATTAAATAAAAAAGCAATTTTTTTTATGGTGTAGTTGGTCAGTTTAGAAAACCAGTTCAGGGACAAACCCAACATCGGGAGCATCCCTGGAAATTAGAGACATACGGGAGATTTGGAAACTGAAAAACTGTCCCTGATAGGCTTCACGGAGGTATGGTGCCGAAGGCCACTGGACTAATGCACGGTAACCATAAGATCTGATGATATGATATCGCCATCTTGTGGTTCTGGTTGGCCTGACAAGTACAGAAAGACTCAAAATCAATATAATCCCATAAAATAATGTCAGAAGACTCTACAGGCCATCTGTACATTTTGTCATAGATCAATCTACAGGTCATCAATGAATCTCAGGCTTATCTATTATCCTGTTTATTAACTGACCCGCTGTTTAGACACTTGTTTGTGGATCGCATATCCTGCTACTGCTGACGGTTTGCAGGCCATTCTACAAATCCATCATAAAGTTCAAAAATTAGACTGGATACATCCTAAATATAGAGCCATTTATCCAACTGTCCACCCAGAGCCTCTGGTTTATAGACCAGATACATCCTAAATATAGAACCATTTATCCATCTGTCAATCCAGAGCCTCTGATTTATAGACTGAATATATTCTAGATGTAGCACCCTGGTGTTTAGGCAGGGTTGCTCTTAAATTTACCTGCCAGGTGTAGTTACCTCGGTCTATTGTTAGGGATCAATTGATTTCACGCTACAGTAAGTCTGTACTTGTTGCACATTTTTCTTCTGCCGCTAGGTGGCCGGGTACTTGGTGGCATTAAATATGAGAAGGGCACTGCAAGGTCAGATTATGGGTATGTGGGGTATCTCAGCCAATGGGCAGGGGTTTTCTTAAATCCCTTGACCTGCTGGGAGAACCTATATATTTGATTGGAGTCAGGTGTTCTGTGCTACCTGGACGGCTGTCTGGGTGGACATGTGTTGTACTGCCCAGGCTGCTAGGCCGGAGTTTGGGCCTATCCCGAGCACATCTGGCTGCTAGGCTGTCTGAGGGCCTATCCAGAAGCAGGAGAGCAGCGCCGGATTGGGATTGCGGCTTGCAGTACAACCAGAAGTGCCGGTTCTGCCGGCCGGAGAGCCTGTTGTGGTCGGAGGTAGACGGGAAGCTGTCGCCAGTAAGGGAGCAATCACCTTATTACCAGGGACCACAGTGAGTAACTGAAGAAAGTACCGGAGCAGTATTCTCACCAACCGGGGATGGTGAAGAATCTGGAAGCTTCAGTGGAAATCAAGCCAGGGACCCAGCCAGCGGAGGTGAAGCTTGCAGAGCACACTTGTGTGTCAAGCCAGGAACAGGGCAGGCCAGTGGGGTGAAGCTTGAGAGGTATCTTGAGTGCCAAGCTAAGGACCCAGCAGAGAAGCGGGGGTGAAGCTTGAGGAAGATACTACAGCATACCCCCCAACATTTTGAGATGGGAATGAGGGACACCTACCAGCAAATGTATGTAGGCATGGGACACGCCCCCTGCCACACCCCCTTAAAGAAGAATTAACCCCAAAAAAAAGTTAACTAAATCCACAAGGGCTTTTTTTTTTACCACTACTATTCCTTTATATTGGCTTTTTAGAATTAGAATTTGGAAGAAAGGTTTAGCACTGGGAAACACTTTTTGAAAGATAAAAAGTGCATTTTTATATACAGCTATATGGATCAGACCAAAATGAGGGCCAAATGAGGGGGGAAAGAGGGACAGAGGGACATTGCTCCAAATCAGGGACAGTCCCTCAAAATCAGGGACAGTTGGGAGCTATGCTACAGTGAAGATTGGAGGAGCTCAAGGGATTCAGTGGCAGTGAATCATCTAGTCTAGTGAGAGAGACTGGGAGCTCAGTGGGCTGAAGAACTACAAGGAGTAATTGTAGTGAAAGAGAAAAGAACTGTTACGTTTGTGTTATGAACTGTTAAAGACTATTGCCATAGGAGACAGCATTCCTGCACATGCAGATGTGGTGTCTTGCTGGATGCCTTTCCCTGCATTTCTGTTTTCCTATCGAAGTCTGCCAATTATTCTTGCAACTACCTAAGGGTGTCCTGTCCCTAACCCTCTTCCCTCCAAAAAATATTGTTAAGAGAAATAAACTTTCTTTTTGTATTCTGAAGCCCAATAACTTTAACTACTCTGCACCCACCATGCCTTACAACCCACTACATACAGAAGGATGTTAGCTATCCCTGACCCTGGAGGTCCTCATTAGACCAAAAGAGGCCTGGGACCTTGCTACATAAATAAAGAACCATTTATCCAAATGTCCATCCAGAGCCTCTGGTTTGTAGACCAGATACATCCTAAATATAGAACCATTTATCCAAATGTCCATCCAGAGCCTCTGGTTTGTAGACCAGATACATCCTAAATATAGAACTATTTATCCATCTGTCCATCCAGAGCCTCTGGTTTGTAGACCAGATACATCCTAAATATAGAACCATTTATCCAACTGTCCATGCAAAGACTCTGGTTTATAGTATAAATATAGTCCTATTATATACATAGGAGTAATATATAATAAAACCATTTACACAGAGGGAATACTACACTTACTTCCCATCTTTCTCTCTAAGGATTCCAGGACTGTATTTGCAGTTTCCAGTTAGCTGCCTATATTGCCTTTTAATTATATACTTATTATAAAACCAACACCATTAGTAGTTCTCTTTGTTTATATAGCACCCTCATATTCTGTGGATCCTGGAAATACACCAAACACAATATGGGTATAATATTTTGCCATGGACACAAAAGGCTTCAGAGGCATGTCTTCTTGTTTTGGGGCCCCAGTCAAATGGCACACATTGGCATGGTTAGGTAAAGTGTAGACTAGTTGTTATCCACTTACAAGGCATAAAGGGCCTATAATGCTGAACACAGAACCATGAGAGACTGCAGATATGCTGGAGGAAATGATGATTAGAGCCTGGGAACATGATGCGGGTGGGTTTATAGGCCGAAGATATGCTGCAGGTTTGACTGGAGATAGGGATATGCTACAGAAGACAGTGAGAGACTGGGGACATGATACAAGTGTAATTGGAAACTGAACTTACTACAGGTGTGGTTTGAGTCTGGAGACATGCAGCTGGTTTGGTTGGAGACTGAAGAACATCCAATAGAAGACATTGGTATTCTTGAGACATTTTACAGATGTGGTTGGAGACAGTACTACAGTTGTGGTTGGAGATGGTGGACATACTACAGTTGTGGTTGGAGATGGTGAACATACTGTAGTAGTGGTTGGAGATGGTGGACATACTACAGTTGTGGTTGCAGACAGTGTACATACTACAGTTGTGTTTGGAGATAGTGGACATACTAGAGTTGCGGTTGAAGACAGTGGACATACTAGAGTTGCGGTTGGAGACAGTGGACATACTAGAGTTGTGGTTGACGATGGTGTACATACTACAGGTGTGGTTGGAGATGGACGACATACTAGAGTTGTGGTTGCAGAGAGCACACATACTACAGTTGTGGTTGGGGACAGTGGACATACTAGAGTTGTGGTTGGAGATGGTGAACATACTAGAGTTGTGGATGGATAGAGACACACTAGAGTTGTGGTTGGAGACAGTGGACATACTAGAGTTGTGGTTGAAGATGGTGGACATACTACAGGTGTGGTTGGAGACAGCTGACAAAACTGGAGCTGTGGTTGCAGAGAGCAAACATACAATTGTTGTTGTAGACAGTGGACATACTAAAGTTGTGGTTGGAGATGGTGGACATACTAGAGTTATGTTTGGAGATGGTTGACATACTAGAGCTGTGGTTGCAGAGAGTGGACATACTAGAGTTGTGATTGGAGATGGTGGACATACAAAAGTTGTGGTTGGAGATGGTGGACATACTAAAGTTGTGGTTGGAGATGGTGGACATACTAAAGTTGTGGTTGGAGATGGTGGACATACTAAAGTTGTGGTTGGAGATGGTGGACATACTAGAGTTGTGGTTGGAGATGGTGCACATACGACAGGTGTGGTTGGAGATGGTGCACATACTACAGGTGTGGTTGGAGATGGTGCACATACTACAGGTGTGGTTGGAGATGGTGCACATACTACAGGTGTGGTTGAAGACAGTGGACATCTTATAGGAGACAGGTAGGGTTGGAGACTGCAGCTATTGCTGGAGGTTTGGTTGGATATTGGAGACATGCTGTTGGTGTTGTTAAACACTAGGGATATACTATAGAAGACAGTGAGTGACTGGGGATATATTACATGTGTAGTTGGAAACTAGATATACTAAAGGTGTGGCTGGGGAGTGGGAACATACTATAGAAGACAGTAATTGGGGACAGGTTACAGGTATGGTTGAAGACTGTGGTCGTGCTGCAGAAGACAGTGAAAGATCGGGTATCAACAACAAAACAAAAAAGAAGGAAGCAAAATGGCCTAGTGCATTGCCCAATTATCCATTATTAGATAAAAGTAAAAGCCAAATGCATACTTACGGTGACGTCACAAGGGGGCCGTGCCAACAGGTGATGTTGCCAGGTGAATTCACCCCTTACCTTTTTAATAACTGTCAGACGGCTGAGCAGGCAATCAATGGGGAGGCTGTGTCGTGGGCTGAGCTTATTTTTTTTTTTTTTCAGGTCTAGCGGTGCCACAGGCGTCGTGATTGACGATGGATCTACACCGAGTGACATTGTTTTTTTATTTTAATAAAGGAATTGTCAAAAACTGTGTGTGTGCGCCCGTGTTTTTTTTCTTTTTGACACTTTTTTGGTGAATGAGTAGGGGTACAATGTATCTCCTACTCATTCACATGGGGGGGTGGGATCTGGGGGCCCCCTTGTTAAAGGGGGCTTCCAGTTTCCGATAAGCCCCCTGTCCGCAGACCCCCACAGTCACCGCTCAAGAGGACCTTGTTCCCATCAATATGGGGACAAGGTGCTTTGGGGTGGGGTGGGGGTGGGAGACTCTAGATCCCCCCCCCTTTCCTGGCCTGCCAGGCTGCATGCTCAGGTAAGGGTCTGCTATGGATTTTGGGGGGATCCCATGCCATTTAAAAAAAAAAAATTGGGTTATATCAGACCTAAGGATTTTGTGGGGCCCTACACTGTTTTTTTTTTACATTTTTCTATTGCCAGCAATGTTTTTTTTTTCCCAAGAATACTTGCAGCCATGAAAATCAATTTAAATGTCTTTTTTTCAGTTTTGGTGCAGCAGGCTCTATACATGGTACAGATGTGTCACTTTACAGGCAGACTAAGGGGACCCCCCAGGCACTATATTTAAAAGGAATTTTTCATTTTTATTGTTTCACTTTAAGCATCATTAAAATCACTGCTTCTTTAAAAACAATATTTTTTTTTAAAAAAATTGCATTGGTACATGTCCCCCAGGGCAGTACCCAGGCCCCCATACCCTTTTCATGGCCAATAACTTGCATATAAGCCTTCTAAATGGGGACTTTTTTTAGAGTTCGGGTCCCATAGACTTTAATAGGGTTCTGGTCCGAACTTTTTTTACATGTTTGGGAGTTCTGGTGCAAACCAAACCTGGTGGTGTTTTGCCCATCACTACTTTCCAGTCTTAGTAAATTAACCCCATAAGGTCGCATGACAAGTCAAAACACATTCATTTCAATGGGTGCTGTCTTAACCAAGCGACTAAAACAAAAAACAAACAAAAAAAAAGGTTCCTGCATTACTTTTCTTCGACTTTGATGCCACTTGAGTGCCATAGATTGCAATGTTAATTCACAAAAGTCGCAAGCAAGTCACAAGGAAATCACAAGCAAGTTGCACAATATTGGGGTAGCAGCAGTGTGAACGGTTTACCGAAGCGGGTCCCTTTCACATGTTCTGCAGCACGATCCCTTCCTGATGTCTTCTGCCCCCCAACTTTGTGACTCTGGTAGTTCTGCCAGTGCTACAGGAACTGTATAACATGAGTTACATAACTGTGTTCATTTATTATCCTAAAAGCAATCTTACAAAATAACGGAAAATTTATATCAAATACTTACCGTAATTTTCCTTTCCTGATGGACTCCATGGCAGCCTACGTATGGGTTAATCCCGCCTCTCATACCTCATAGGACCCCACTCCCATAAATCTTTGCATTTGGTCAGACCGTGTTCCGTAACTTAGCCTACTCCAGCAAATGGGAGGGAACTCCTGCTGCCATGGAGTCCATCAGGAAAGGAAAATTACGGTAAGTATTTGATATAAATTTTCCGTTTTCCTGACAGACTCCATGGCAGCCTACGTATGGGAAATAACTAGCCATACACACCCGGGTGGGTAATTGCTGGATAAAGAAAAAAAGGTTTAATTGGCACCATCAACAGATAATACGTGCAAACCAAAGTTAACCGAAGACAAAGAAGCCGGTTCTACACAATAGTGCGTCATAAAAGTGTTAATTGATGACCATGAGGCCGCTTTACAGATTACTTCCGGAGACACATGCCGGGATGCTGCCCACGATGTAGAAACGCTCCTGGTAGAATGAGCGGTTACCGCCTCTGGAGGAGCCAAACCCTTAGACCTATAAGCCCATTGTATGGCCTGAACGATCCATGCTGCGATGGTTCTAGAGGAAGCCCGTGATCCTTTGTTTTTACCATGAAAGAGAACAAACAGATGATCAGATTGGTGAAAGGAAGCTGTGGCTTCTAGGTATTGCTTTAGGACCTCCCCAACATCTAGCGGATGAACATTAGAGTCCTCAGTAGACCTGAAAGTAGGGAGGACAATCTCCTGATTTTCATGGAAGATGGTTGTTACTTTCGGATTCGATCCTAACATGGGGATCAAGTCAACTCGATTTGGGAGGAAGGTAATGAATGGTTCTTTGCATCCTAAGGAACCAATTTCGGAAACCCTCTTGGCCGATGTTATGGCCACTAGAAAGACCACTTTGAGAGAAAGCTCTTTAATCAATGATTGATCCATATGCCGTATCTCCTTTTCTGCGAAGAAATCCAAGACAAGAGGAAGATCCCATTTAGAGAATCTTGGTCTTTTCTGAGGCCTAAGCCTTATTGCTCCCCTGAAGAACTGCCTAGTAAGGGGGTGTCTGGCCCATGAAACGCCTGTGAAGGCTGAGATTGCAGAAACCTGGACCCGCAAGGAACTCACCGATAGGGACAGATCCAGGCCAGTTTGTAGAAAACCTAAAATGTCCTGAATCCTTGGATTACTACAGGAACCATTGGTGGAAATCACATAGTCCGCAAACTTTGCCCAAATCCTTTGATAAACTCTGTTGGTGCCCGCTCTTCTGGCATTCAACAATGTAGCAATAGCTGTACTTGGACATCCTAGTGCTTCCAACCTTCTCCTCTCAACCACCAAGCCATCAGATGGATCTGGGATGGGCAAGGGTGAAGAGACGCTCGATGCAGCAGGAGATCTGGTCTGGACGGGAGAGGGACCGGCTCTCGGTAACTGAGTTGCATCAGGAGAGGAAACCATGGCCTGTTGGGCCAGAACGGAACAATTGCCAGTACCTCGACATCCTCCCACCTGAGCCTCGATAGAAAACGAAGAATGATTGGAACCGGGGAAAGGCATAAGCCCTGTGGAATCTCCACTGGTCCGTCAAGGCATCCACTCCGAAGGCTTGGGGACAACGACACCTCATGTAATATTTCCCCAGCTTGAAATTGCACGGGGATGCGAACAGATCTACTTCTGGCATCATCCCTAGAGACAGGAGCCAATTGAAAACTTCGGTGTGGAGGGACCACTCGTTGTTGTCCAGGGTGACTCTTGAAAGGAAGTCCGGACATTTTGAATTCCCGGGGATAAACAGCGGATAGATTTGTTAAGTTCGTCTGGGCCCAGGACATGATCGGGCTTACTTCCCTCAGTAAGGAGAGACTGCGAGTGCCCCCCTGTCTCTTGATATATGACACTGCGGTCGTGTTGTCCAACCTCAGGAGGACTGAGGCTCCTGATATCAGATGGAGAAAAGCTTGAAGGGCACGGAAGGCAGCTTGAAGCTCCAGGACATTTGAGTCTATCCCTTGGGATGGGAAGTCCCACCTGCCTTGGGCTATCTCCGTCAGACAGAGAGCGCCCCAGCCTCTGTTGCTTGTCCGTTGTAATCCAGGAGACAGGTGCTATGGAATGACAATTGAGGAGATTTTACCGTTGCAGCCACCAGGGGAGGCCCTCCCGCATGGAGGTGGTTACCCGAACAAGATGGTTTCGAGACCCTGGATCCCATTGTTGGAGAAACCCCTTCTGAAAGGGCCACATTTTCCATTGCGCCCACCTCACCATGGGGGCTGTGGCTACCATAGTGCCGATTATTTTGAGACACTGTGAGGCTCTGAGGAGAGTTGCTGACAACGCTAGACGAATTCTCTCCCGAATTACCGGAATTTTCTCCAGAGGCAGAGAGATGGTGCTCTCCACTGTGTTGAATTGGGCTCAGAGGAATACTAGAGCCTGTGTCAGAACTAGGTGACTTTTCTCTCTGTTCAATAGCCAACCGAACTCTGTCAGGGTAGAGATGACTTGATCCCGATGTGACGTGACAACATCTGTTCCCTGTCTTGAGACAGTAGGAGTAGGTTGTCTAAATAATGGTGTAACCGAATGCCTTTGACCCGGATTAGCGCCACCACAGCCAAAAAGAGCTTCGAAAACACTCGAGGCGATGTTGTGAGCCCGAATGGGAGACATGTAAATTGGAGATGCCTCTGGTCTACTGCAAATCGGAGATACCTCTGGAATTCTTTTGCGATCGGCACATGAAAGTAGGCATCTTTCAGGTCTATGGAGACCAGCCAATCTCCTGGTTGTACTGTTTGTCGGATTGTCAGCAGGGTTTCCATCTTGAATTTTTCCTTCTTGATGAAGGAGTTTAGATGTGTCAAGTCGATTACTGGTCTCCAAGAGCCATTCTTTTTGAGGACCATGAAAAGGGGGGAATAAATCCCAAGAAATCTTTCTTCTGATGGAACTTGAATGGCGGCCCCCTGGGCAATCAGTGAATCTGTATAAGATGGAAGAATTTGTTTTTTCTCTTCTGAGTGCGGAAAGGACCGTAGGCACAAACTGGTGTATGGGTGGATTGTTGAAAACCCAAGTGTGACGTGAGGAGACCGTTTTGACGGTCCAGTAATCCCTACTTGCTCCGTCTGGACAGGCGCCGTATCAAAAGGACTTGGAAGTCTCCTGTCCACTTGACGGGGCTGACTTTGAGGATCTTTGGTTGGAAGGCTGGCCTCTCCTCCAGTTTTTTCTAAAATCACGGCCAGGTCTGTAGCAGCGAGCATCTCTAGCGCGCTCTGGCTCTTGTCTAGGTTGAGTTCTTCTTTGGTTAAGGATACGACGGTCCTGGGGTAAGAATCTTGACTTGCCCCCAGTAGCACGGGAAATGGCAGAATCGAGTTTATTTCCAAAGAGTGAGGAACCCTCGAATGGAATCACCAAGCTTGTTTAGAGGCAGGGTCTGCAACCCATGGGCGTAACCATAGGGCGCGTTTTGCTGTAACTGACGAGAGCATGACATGTGCCACAAGACGAATAATGTCAATGGATGCTTCCCCCAGGAAGACCGATGCCAGCTTCAGCTCATGTACTGGAGAGCTCTTGAATAAGTCTTCAGACACACTTCCTAAAGCTGCACCCACATCATCCGTTCAAGACTCCATAGCTTTAGACAAAGCTGCGAGGGCCAGGGCCGGTTTACAAGCCATCCCCGCCGTGACATAAATATGTTTTAAGTCTGTATCAATCTTCCTCTCCAAACCATCCTTGAAAGAGACGGTATCCTCTAGAGGGAGCGTAACATGTCTCACCAGCCTCATGAGAGCTGCATCGACAAGGGGGGCTGATTCAAGATGTTTTACTTCATCACTCTTGAAAGGATACATCTTTGCTATCTTGGAAATTAAAGAGTTTTTCCTTTCAACCTTACCCCATTCATCCGAGATAATTTCGCCCAGTTCACCCAGGAAGGGGAAATTTGGGCGATCCTTCTTAAGATGCTTAAAGTATTTCCTCTGTTTAGAGGGTGCCTCTACTGGTTCTTCCCATCTCAATGCGTCTTTAACCGCTCTGACCAACTGTGGAACCAGGGAGAAGTCAAAAAGTGCACCAGGCTCATTTATCTCTGCCTTGCTGTCTGAGGAACCACTCAAAGAGAGACTATGTTGAGATGGACCCGGAACTTCGGGCTCAGTTTCTTCAAAAACTGGAGCTATAACAGAAGGAGGAATTACTGCCCGGTCAAAATCTGTTTTGTTAAGAGATTCTTGGACCACTTTCTTAACCAGAGCTTCCACTTGCTGGTCCTCAGCTCCTCTTTCCGTCGTAGCTCTAGAATAGCATAACTCACAGAGAGATTTACCCTCTGGGACTTGAGTTTTACATCCCCAGCAAGCTTTTCTCTCAGAGCGACTGGAATGGCAGGGGGGAATGATGACTGGACCTAGATCTTGAACCCTCTTTGCGGTGTCTGGAGGATGACCTAGTACGTCTAGAACCAAACGTGGACTGGTGATGTTGAGACCTAGACTGGTCTTTCTCTTTATGTGCCGATAGCTGCAGTTCAGAAATAGAAGGGCTGAAGGGGAGAAAAGAATACTTTGCTCCTAAATAATACCCCAAACAATACAGGCAGAATAAAAAATAAAAATACTTCCATCCTACCTGCGGTGTAAGGGTTGGCCACTAGGGGGCGGTGACACATCCATGGCGACAGAATCAAAAGACTGAAAACAATTCAATAAGAAAAACTAATAAATAATAGATTTACTTTCTCTTTCTCTTTTCCCCATTTTTTTTTTTTAGAAAAAAACCCAGATACAGGAAGGTACAACAAATCTCCTTACCTTGGAAGCCAGAGTAATGGACACAGGGAAGCTTGCTGCCTGAGCGTGAGAGCAACCCAAATAATAGCTGTATCTGACAGCTAATGGAATCTGCCGCCTGTGATGACGTCATCGCGGCCACAGCGTCCCTACGCTGTGACTGACGCCGCTCCACGGCGCTTGCGCTTGCGCAATCGCCGCCATCTCACCCGGGCTGCGCAGGTGCAAACCAAGCCTCGATCTCAATCGAGACTTCACAGCTGCGCACTCAGAGCGGGGAAGCGGCGGACTGGAACGCAGATGCGTCCCAGCCGCCATGGCCACTAAAAAAGAGCTAGAGACGAAACAATACACAAAAACAGGCTGCCATGTTTTAGAAAACAGAAGGGCATACATTACCACGGCACCCATTGAGATCCGTCCTGGGATTGGGAGCAAAGAGGAGCGCTCACCGCACGACCGGGATATTGTTAGAGGAGGCCTCCTGCTAATAGCTGGGACGATTGGCCGAGTTGCCGCTTCCCAGCCAATGGCTGGTCTAATAAGCTCTTCAAGGCATCAAAGTGAACCTCTCATGTCCGCCCTGCTAATAGCAGGGGAAGCTGGACTTCAGTAAGACACCGCCATCACCAACAAACACGTGCAGACCACCAGGACTGGATCAACAAATTTCATAAGGTAAGAGATACACCTTGGTCCTAGGAGGAGGACAAAAAAGGAACACGGTCTCTGACCAAATGCAAAGATTTATGGGAGTGGAGTCCTATGAGGTATGAGAGGCGGAATTAACCCATGCGTAGGCTGCCATGGAGTCTGTCAGAAAACATAAATTACTCCTAGAAAAATATTGAATAAAAAAAGAGTTTTTTTTTATGGTGCAGTTGGCCAGTTTAGAAAACCAGCTTAGGCACAAACCCAACATCGGGAGCGTCCCTGGAAATTAGAGACATACGGGAGCTTTGGAAATGGAAAAACTGTCCCTGATAGGCTTCCAGGAGGTATGGCGCTGAAGGCCACTGGTCTAATGCAGGGTAACCATAAGATCAGACTTTTCTGTTAAAAAAAACCAAAAAAAAAAAACACATAAGATTTGATGATATGATATCGCCATCTTGTGGTTCTGGTTGGCCTGACAGGTACAGAAAGACTCAAACTGAATAAAAGCCCATAAAATAATGTCAGGAGACTCTACAGGCCTACTGTACATTTTGTCATAGATCAATCTACAGGTCATCAATGAATCTCAGGCTTATCTAATATCCTCTTCAATAACTGACCGGCTGTTTAGACCCTTGTTTGTGGATCGCATATCATGCTACTGCTGACGGTTTGCAGGCCATTCTACAAATCCATCATGAAGTCCAAAAATTTGACTGGATACATCCTAAATATAGAACCATTTATCCAACTGTCCACCCAGAGCCTCTGGTTTATAGACCGGATACATCCTAAATATAGAACCATTTCTCCAACTGTCCACCCAGAGGCTCTGGTTTATAGACCAGATACATCCTAACCATTTATCCAACTGTCCACCCAGAGCCTCTGGTTTATAGACCAGATACATCCTAAATATAGAACCATTTCTCCAACTGTCCATCCAGAGCCTCTGGTTTATAGACCAGATACATCCTAAATATAGAACCATTTATCCAACTGTCCACCCAGAGGCTCTGGTTTATAGACCAGATACATCCTAAATATAGAACCATTTCTCCAACTGTCCATCCAGAGCCTCTGGTTTATAGACCAGATACATCCTAAATATAGAACCACTTATCCAACTGTCCACCCAGAGCTCTGGTTTATAGACCAGATACATCCTAACCATTTATCCAACTGTCCACCCAGAGCCTCTGGTTTATAGACCAGATACATCCTACATATAGAACCATTTATCCAACTGTCCACCCAGAGCCTCTAGTTTATAGACCAGATACATCCTACATATAGAACTATTTCTCCAACTGTCCATCCAGAGCCTCTAGTTTATAGACCAGATACATCCTACATATAGAACTATTTCTCCAACTGTCCATCCAGAGCCTCTGGTTTATAGTATAAATATAGTCCTATTATATACATAATTCTACACTTGCTTCCTGTGTTTCTAACTTTCTCTCTATAGATATCAGGACTGTATTTGCTTTTTCAGCTGCTTCTTGGCATTGAGTGCTGTTGCTTAGCCTATTGTTAATCAGGATAGCCTGTTCCTCCATCCAGCTTTGCTCCATTTCATGTAATGATAATCGCACACCGGCCTGAGTGTATGATATCATATTGATCAACATCTTCCATTTAGCTGCCCATATTGCCTTTTAACCACTTGCTAACCGGGCACTTAAACCCCCCTCCTGCCCAGACCAAATTTTCAGCTTTTAGCGCTGTCACTCTTTGAATGACAATTGCGCGGTCATACAACACTGTACCCAAATGAAATTTTTATAATTTTTTTCCCACAAATAGATCTTTTGGTGATATTTGATCACCTCTGGTTTGTTTGTTTTTTGTTAAAAAATTAAAAAAGACCAAATGAAAAAAAATAAATAATACAAAACCATTTTATATTTTGTTTACATTTTTCTCCTTCATTGATGTACGCTGATGAGGCTGCACTGATGGACACTGATAAGGCGTCACTGATGGGCACTAATAGGCGGCACTGGTGGGCACTAATAGGTGGCACTGATGGGCGGCACTGATGGGCATTGATAGGTGGCACTGAAGGGCACTAATAGGTGACACTGATAGGTGGCACTGATAGCTGGCAGTGATGGGCACTGATCGGCACTGGTAGGTGACACTAATAGGCAGCACTGCTAGGTGGCAGCGATGAGGCACTGATTGGCACCACTGGTGGGCATTGATAGGTGGCACTCATGGGCATTAATAGGTGCCACTGATTGCTGGCACTTATGTACTGGTGGGCACTGATTCGTGGCACTGTGGGCACTGATTCGTGGCACTGGCAGGTGGTACTGGTGGGCACAGACGAGGCGGCTTCGTCTCTTCCTCTTCGGGGACCGATGTCCCTTTAACAGAAGCCAGTGATAGGCTTTTTTTTTCTCCTCATGCTGTCAGCGTGAGAAGGAAAAAGAAAGCCGATTACCGATCTTCTGTTTACATTGCGTGATCAGCTGTCATTGGCTGACAGCTGATCACGTGGTAAGGGCCCGGGATCGACCCCTTACTCCGATCTGAGATCACCCGAGTCTCATTGACTCGGGTGATCACAGCGCGCACCCTTCAGGTGGGCGTGGTGAGCGTGCAAAGGGGAGGACATCTATTGACGGCCTCCTGGCAAAGCAGATCCGCACTGTAGCCGTCATTGGCTATAGCGCAGATCTGAAGGGGTTAATTATGTACTTATTAAAAAAAAAGCATCATTAGTAGTTTTCTTTGTTTATATAGCCCCCACATATTCTGTGGATTCTGGGAATACACCAAACACAATATGGGAATAATATTATGCCATGGACACAAAAGGATTCAGAGGCATGTCTTCTTATTTTGGGGCCCCAGTCAAATGGCACACATTGGCATGGTTAGGAATGGTGTAGAACAGAGATTGTCAACTTACAAGGCATAAGGGGCCTATAATGCTAACCAAAGAACCATGAGAGACTGCAGACTAACTTCCTGGAGGAAATGATGATCAGAGATTGGGGACATGATAAAGGTGGGTTTGGAGAGTGAATATATAATGCAGATTTGGCTGGAAAAGGGGAAATGCTACTGAGTGAGAGACTGGGGACATGACATGGGTGTAGTTGAAAAATGAACATACTGCAGGTGTGGCTGGAGACTAGAGACATGCTACAGAAGACAATGAGAAACTTGCAACACGTTAGAGGTGTAATTAGAAGCTGAAGACATGCAGCACATTGGAGACCGAGACATGCTAAAGAAGACATTCAAAGACTTGGGACATTTTACAGGTGTGGTTGGAGATGGTGGACATACTACAGGTGTGGTTGGAGATGGTGAACATACTACAATTGTGGTTGGAGATGGAGGACATACTACAATTGTGGTTGGAAATGGTGGACATAGTACAGGTGTGGTTAGGGGTGGTGGACATACTGTAGTGATGGTTTGGAGACGGTCGACAGACTGCAGTGGTTGGAGATGGTGGACATACTGGAGCTGTGGTTGGAGATGGTAGACATACTGGAGCTGTAGTTGGGGATGGTAGACATACTGGAGCTGTAGTTGGGGATGGTAGACATACTGGAGTTATAGTTGGGGATGGTGAACATACTACAGGTATAGTTGAGGATGTTCGACATACTACAGGTATAGTTGAGGATGGTGGACATACTGGAGTTATAGTTGGGGATGTTGGACATACAAAAATTGTAGTTGAAGATGGTGGACATACTACAGTTGTGGTTAGAGATAATAGACATACTACAGGTGTGGTTGTAGATGGTGGACATACTACAGTTGTGTTTGGAGATAATGGACACCCTGGATATACTACAGGTGTGTTTGGGGAGTGGGAACATGCTACAGATGACAGTGGGTGCTTGGGGACAGGTTACAGGTATGGTTGGAGACTGGGGCCGTGTTGCAGAATAAAGTGAGAGATTGACGATTAAAAACAAAACAAAAGACAACGGTGTGCAAAGGCCTAGTGCATTACCCGATAATCCATTTATTAGTTAAAAGTAAGCCAAACGCATACTTAGAAGGTGCCTTAAGCATACGTGAATTGAGTATGCAACCCAAGTCTCAGAGAAAGTAAGATGTGGATGGGTTTCACCAAGTCCTGGACATCTCATAGACATACATGCCAACGTGTTTCAAGGGACATTCCCCCTTCCTCAGTGCACAAGTTAAGCTGTGAGGAAGAGGGCACGTCCCTCAAAATGCGTTAGCATGTATGTCAGTAAGATGTCCAGGACTTGCTGAAACCCTGCCACATCTTGGTTCCTGGAAGACTTGGGTTGCGTACTCAATGCATTTATGCTTGTGATACTTTGTAAGTATGCATTTGGCTTTTACTCTTATCTGATAAATGGATTATTGGGTATTGCTGTAGGCCTTTGTGCCCCCTTGTCTTTTTTGTTGTTGTTGGTTCACCGATCTGAAGAGGGCAGCATTGGAGAGGCAAAATCCTTTATGTGAAGATGGGCTACAAGGCAATCAATCTGTGTTGATGTAATGCCTGTTCTCAACAACTCCCTAGAACTGTGGTGTCAGATCTGCAGATCCAAATTGTATGTTTGGACAGATTTGGGATGTTATAGGCGTGGTTGGAGACTGGGACATGCTACGGGGTTGGCTGAAGTCCGGAGATTTGCTACAGAAGACAGTGAGGGACTGGGTACATTTTACAGTTGTGGTTGGAGACTGTGGACATGACTACAGGTCAGAAGTATAACTAGAACCTGGTGCAAGAAACCATAAAGGGCCCCCCTGACGCCCGGGGCCCTTTCCATCCATCCCAGGGCTCTTTCTATCAGTCCCAGGGCACTTCCCTCCGAGCCCGCGGAGCTTTGCTCCGGGCCCAGGGCTCTTCCCACTGATCCCAGGGCCCTTTACTCCCATCACAGGACCCTTTACAAGCCTCTGTTCACACTGCTGCATGCAACTTGCGACACAGAGGAGTTGATTTACTAAAACTGGACAGGGCAAAATCTGGTGTAGCTGTGCAGAATAACCAATCAGCTTCTAACTTCTAGCTTGTTCAGTTAAGCTTTGACAAAAAAACATGGAAGCTGAATGGTTTCTACGCAGAGCTGCACCAGATTTTGCACTCTCCAGTTTTAGTAAATCAACCCCATAAATCAACCCCATAAAGTCGCATGACAAGTCGAAACACATTCATTTCAATGGGTGCTGTCTTAATCAATGCAACTCGAAAAAAAGTGGTTCCTGCACTACTTTTCTGTAGTTTGAGTGCCATTGACTGCAATATCAAATCAAAAAAGTCACAAGGAAGTCACAAGGAAATTGCAAAAAAAAAAAAAAATTCACACAACTTTGGGGTTGCAGCAGTGTGAACGGTTTACCAAAGCAGGAACCTTTCACATGTTTTCCAGTTGTCATGGCCCCCACCCCGGTGGTGGAACGTCTTAGGGCCCAGTGCTACAGGAACTGCATAACATGAGTTACACATCTGTGTTCTTATATTATCCTAAATGCAATCTTAAAAAAATACATAAATTGTTCTTAGAAAAATATTTAATAAAAAAGAGATTTTTTTTACGGTGTAGTTGGTGAGTTTAGAAAACCAGTTCAGGGACAAACCCAACACCAGGAGCGTCCCTGGAAATTAGAGACATACGGGAGCTTTGGAAACTGAAAAACTGTCCCTGATAGGCTTCCTGGAGGTATGGCGCCGAAGACCACTGGTCTAATGCACGGTAACCATAGGATCTGATGATTCACATTCAATAAAATCCCATAAAATAAAGTCTACAGGCCATCTGAGATGAATTTACAGGTCATCAATGTATCTCAGGCTTATCTAATATCCTCTTCATTAACTGACTGGCGGTTTAGACACTTGTTTGTGGATCTCACAATCCCTGACAATTTGCAGGCCATTCTACAACCCCACCATAAAGTCCAAAAATTGACAAATATAATACGAACCCCATTGAAGTCTATGGGGAATAACGTTTGAAAATCAATTCTGGCAATTTTCAAGGGTAATAGACAAGGAGCTGTCTAAGAAAGGTCATGAGAAGCTTTGCACTACTGGCGGGGGACATGGACAATGCAAAAAAAGTACCGTACAGCCCAGAGACCTAATTCATTTTTTTATCAGCTCTCAGAATTGACTGGTGAAAGTAGCAGTCACAACAGATCTAAAAATCTATAAACAATTTTACTGAAAAAAATAAAGCGAAATCCCCCAACTTCGTACCAATCTATACTACAAAAAGTTTCATAGTATAGCTTGTGATGTCCTTTTTTCACACTACCAACGGCATTAAAAGTTTACCAATTACCAACACAGAGCACGCAAAAACTCTTTTAACCCCCAACCCCACATTACAGAGATGAGGCAGTTTTTATCCTAAAATAAAAAAGACAGCCTCTTATTTCAGGGGCAATAGTCAGATGTATATAAGTCAAAAGGAAATACCGCGCATTATGAGTCCACATGAATGATGATAATATTAGTCCACCAGTATTGTGTATCCCAATCAAAAAAGGGACATATTTAGTCCCAATCTAAAAAATTCTTACACATGTAGTGAAATGATAAACAACTTGCATCACAATGTTTGAGCCTGGGTGCATTAGAAGTCATCCATGTAATAACGTAAAAAAAGTCACTGAAAAAACTCTTATCACCACAGATTCTCTAAACAGATATTGCTGCCGATCACGAAGTATTCATAATAATAATATAATATAATGAATAATAATATTCATAATATAAAATGTCTTTTCTTCACTAGTTGATTTGTGACTTAAAACAAGGAAACACCGTAGAAAAAGTGATTTGGGATAGAAAGGTTCCTCCACCTGGAAAATGACTGCCTCTTACCAGCTGCACAGATCTCTTTTTAGGGAGATCACATCCACTTTAGGCTTATAACCCAGCCAAGGTCTCTGTGTGTGTCCACCAGATGGCACCTCTCCTCCTCTCAGATCGTCCCTGAATACCTCAGGATCAGCAGATAGCCAAATTGAAAAGAAAAACTACCATAGTGTAAAACTGTATGCGTTTTATTAATTAAAGGATTGCACTTACAAAATAGTGGAAAATTAGCGCCTGTAAAACATTTGAGCCGGTTCGCCCGTTGCTTCCGGGACTACACGTTGTAATGGTGACGTCAGCGCGCCGCTCCTCCCTACGCCGTTTCGTCAAAGGTGACGTTGTCCAGGGGCAGATGTATATAAGTGTAAAATTGTATCCGCGCTTAGAAACTAAAACAAAACAGCAGCTGTGCACTATAACCCAGATACCAGACACAAACAATATGTAAATAAAGAGTGCAGCACTAAAAATATACTTGCAATATATAACAGGTGCAAAGATTTATAAAGTGCATTCAGTGCAATCAATAGTGTATGAACAATATATAGGAAATCAATAGCAAAATACTGCATAAAAAAGAATTAAGCAGAAATTAAAAATAAAACATGTTTTAATTAAAGTGCAATAAGTGCCATCAATTGTGCAAAAGAATTCAGCTAGAGATCAATTTCAAGCATAAATATCAGTGCAATATATAAAAAGGGTGCAGATCTCTGAAAAAAAATCATATGGGACTAAAGTCAATGTGTAAAGTCCATTGCAAAACCATGTTAAAATGATGATCAAACACCCAGCTGTGTGACACCCATCACCAAAGTAAAAAATGGAGGCTTACTAGAAAGCCTGCGACCCCCACCCCTTCTTACTCAGGGAGGTCATACAGCGATTGACTGGATCTCTGATCCACTGAAGAAAGGCCCAGGTGCTCTCTCAGGTGTCCTTAATTGGTAAACCAGAAGGCTCTCAACAAACCAGGAAGTAGTGCCAAAAACCATCAATGGATCATCTGAAGTATATATGGAACAAAAGACTCCACATAGTGTGATACTGTATCAGCTTCAAATTTAATAAAAAGTAATGCACTTACATCAGATTAGTTAAATGCAGGCAGATAGATACAAAAATCCAAACAAATCCCTTGTAAATGGCCAGATAGCGATCGCGCATGCACAGTAGCGTGTGTACGTATCAGTCCTGATGATCGTTTAGTCATCAATGACGTCATCAGGGGTACGCACACATGCCTGTATCTGTGATATAAATACCCCCATTAGGGAGACAAGGAAGTCATGACAAAGGGAACACTCTAACATAGTGGAGGGGGCATTAACTATTATTAATAAAACAGTTGATGTCCAAACCCACATTCAAGCCACGAGGCACATGAGAACACAATTTATAGATCCAATTGGTCTCGGCTCTAGAAATATTCAGTTTGCCATTGTTACCGCGGCAGTGGGGAACATATTTTTCAAGGACAACAAAGGTAGTGCCCGTGGAGTCTCGGTTATGCTTCAAATCATAAAAATTAGAAACATCATGTTTGTCAAAACTCTTTTGGATGTTGGCTATATGTTCTAGCATTCGTGCGCCTCACATATTCCAGGCCACACGGACACTTTATTGAGTAAGTTACTCCTGTGCCCACTGAAGTAAACTCAGTCACCTTTCTCCCCCAGTATGAATTGATTCTATAGGCCTGACATTTGCCACAAAGGTAATAGCCTTTTAGATCTCCGAAAAAGGTAGGTCTAAAAAGGAGGGTTTAAGACATTGGGTGCTACTGTTTTTCCTAAATTGGGTGCTCCCCTGAAGATTACCCGGGGTTGGTCAGGCATTAGAGGACTAAGGACACGGTCATTTTTTATAATTGGCCAGTGCCTCTTGATTATCCTCTTGATTGCTCAATGATGGCTTGAGAAGGTAGTAAAAAAAGCTCATCCAAAATCGTCCAAATTTCCACCTCGGACCGGATTATCAGTTATCAGTTGCTGACGATCCCTATTCCTAACTTCCAGTACAACCTGGTTGTAAGAATGGGTGCGTCCCTCAAGTAGTCATCCAAATGAGTACAGTTGCGTTTTAAATGCAAAAACTGTCCTTTAGGAACTGCACTTACCCAGGAGGGATGGTGACAGGAGTCTAGTGAAATGTACCCATTCTTATCCGTCGGCTTGAAGAAGGTCGAGGTAACAATTCTACCCTCTTGTATTGAGATTTTTAGATCCAGAAAATGGATCTCAATAGAACTCGCCTCATGACTATTGTTGCTATTCAAAAAGGTCAAAAATGAATTAACTGATTGGAGGTCACCATCCCATATGAAGTGAACATCATAGTTACATAGTTAGTTACATAGTTAGTAAGGTTGAATAAAGACACCAGTCCATCCAGTTCAACCTGAGTGAGTACACCCTCACATCAGTCCCTACCCTTAAGGAGCCAACAATCCAAGGTCCCCAACTCACATTCATATACTAAAGCCAATTTTTGGACAGAAGCCAATTAACCTACCAACATGTCTTTGGAGTGTGGGAGGAAACCGGAGTACCCGGAGGAAACCCACGCAGGCACAGGGAGAACATGCAAACTCCAGGCAGGTAGTGTCGTGGTTGGGATTCGAACCAGCGACCCTTTTACTGCTAGGTGAGAGTGCTACCCACTACACCACTGTGCCGCCCATCGATGAATCTTTTCAATATAATTTACTCTGAACGTCTATTACATAGAATTGTGTCCTCTTCCCACTTCAACATGAAAAGGTTGGTCATACTGGGGGCAAATTTTGCCCCCATGGCCACGCCTTTTGTTTGCAGATAAAATACACCATCATGCCTGAAGTAGTTGTGTGACATGGAAAAATCGAGCAATTCTAAAATAAAATTACTTTGTACAGAGGGAACAGTGGAATCCTGAAAGAGAAAGCATTGGACCGCTTCATACTACAATTTGTGTGAAATGGCTGTATACAAAGATGCAACCTCTGCAGTCACCAATAGATACATGGGCTTCCATTCAATAGTATTTAAAATATTAATAACATGTTTCGTATCCTTAAGAAAAGAAGGAGTACCCATCACCAATGGCTACAAGTAATAATCAATATACTTGCCTACTCTGGATGTGATAGAATCGATGCCACTGATGATGGGTCCTCCTGGGGGATTTACCAAGGTTTTATGAATTTTGGGCAGCGAGTACACAGTAGGCAATCTAGGGGCCAGGGGTACCAGATGTTCCTCCTCCTTTTTATTCAAAATGCCCATATTGAAACCTTTCTCTACAAGTAATTTCAATTCCTTTTTAAATTTCAACGTATTGTCCATGGGTAAAGGGGTATATGTATCACTATATGATCCAAAAATACGATAGCCCCTCCCTTGTCCGCCGGTCGGACTACAATATTCTTTCTAATACATAGAGTCCTATTAAGATCCATTTTCTGGATCTGAAAATCTCGATGCAAGAGGGTAGAATTGTTACCTCGACCTTCTTCAAGCCAACAGATAGGAATGGGTACATTCCACTAGACTCCTGTCACCATCCCTCCTGGGTAAGTGCAGTTTCTATAGGCCAGTTTTTGTGTTTAAAATGCAACTGTACTCATTTGGATGACTACTTGAGGGAAGCACCCATTCTTAAAACCAGGTTTTTGGCCAAAGGCTATAATGAAAAAGCTTTAGATTGCCTCATACTGGAAGTTGGGAATAGGGATCGTCAGCAATTGATAACTGATAATCCAGTCCGAGGTGGAAATTCGGACGATTTTGGATCAGCTTTGTTTACTACCTTCTCAAGCCATCATTGGGCAATCAAGAGGATAATTAATGCCTGACCAACCCCGGGTCTTCCTCAGGGGGGCACCCAATTTAAGAAAAACAGTAGCACCCAATGTCTTAAGCCCTTCTAGTAGACTCACCTTTTTTGGAGATCTGGAAGGTTATTACCTTTATGGGAAATGTCAGGCCTGTAGAATCAATACATACCGGGGGAGAAAGGTGACTGAGTTTACTTCAGTGGGCACAGGAGTAACTTACCCAATAAAGGTGTCCGTGTTAAGCCTCCATTTTTTACTTTATTACATGTTCTATTTTTTATGCAATATTTTGCTTTTGATTTCCTATATATTGTTCCTAAATTATTGATTGCACTGAATGCACTTTATTAATCTTTGCACCTGTTATATGCCTTGTTTTATATATTGCAAGTATATTTTTAGCGCTGCACTCTTTATTTACAATAGCCAGATGTATAGTACAGTGGCAGGAATATGTGATCAGCTTGATTGGGCTGCAATTTAAGAAGGAGAGAGGAGGCAAGTTTTATAGTGAAATAAAAAGTAGAGTTTATTATTTCAGAGAAAAATTCCAGAACTATTGTACAGACTCCATGCACAGTATGTAGGCAGCTTTTACTAGGACACAGTTTTAAAGGGAGAGACCAGTCAGCTCCCCCCACAAACTGATCCATCAACACAGACACCTGCACCCCCACTCCCTGACACACCAATAACCCCCCACACTGATCCATCAACACAGACACCTGCACCCCCCACACCGATCCATCAGCACAGACACCTGCACCCCCCACACTGATCCATCCACACAGACACCTGCACACCACTCTCTGACATCCCTACACCCCGCACACTGACCCATCAACACAGACACCTGCACCCCCACTCACTGACACCCCAACACCCCCACACTCATCCACCAACACAGACACCTGCACCCCCACTCACTTACACCCCCCACACTGATCCATCAACACAGACACCTGTACCCCCACTCCCTGACACACCAATAACCCCCCACACTGATCCATCAACACAGACACCTGCACCCCCCACACTGATCCATCCACACAGACACCTGCACCCCACTCTCTGACACCCCTACACCCCCCACACTGATCCGTCAGCACAGACACCTGCACCCCCACTCATTGACACAGCAACATCCCCCACACTGATCCATCAACACAGACACCTGCACCCCACCCTTACACCCCCCACACTGATCCATCATTGCAGACACCTGCATCCCCACTCACTGACCTGACACCCCAACACTGATCCATCAACACAGACACCTGCACCCCCACCCCTACAACCCCCACACTGATCCATCAACATAGAAACCTCCACCCCCACTCACTGACAACCCTACACCCCGCACACTGATCCGTCAACACAGACCCCAGATTCCCACCCCTACACCCCCCACACTGATCCATCAACACAGATACCTTCACCCCCACTCACTGACACCCCTACACCCCCCACACTGATCCGTCAGAATAGACACCTGCACCCCCACTCATTGACACAGCAACATCCCCCACACTGATCCATCAACACAGACACCTGCACCCTGACTCACTGACACCCCTATACCCCCCACGCTGATCACCACTAGTACATCTCTCCAGGTAAACACTGCACCCCCAGATCAGTGCCAGATCAGTGCACCCCATCACCTCTTACCACTGAACATAGTCATACTGACAGAGGAACCTTTGGCCAGCCCAGAGGCGGGATAAAGAGACTCAACCCATTTTGTCCTTTCAGGGTAAAGTGGGAGATTCTCTTGAAAACCCTCCAAACCCCCCTATATATTCTGCTTTGCTGTTGCCCAATATGTTGTTGCTCCATCAAAGCCCTTGCTAGGTTCTCAATTTCACGGGTATGAGGGATCATGTGATTTTCTCCCAGCATACAATGCTCAGGCCTAAGCAGCCAATCGCCAGGCTTGAATACTGTCACATGAGGGAGGGGTGACAACATCAATCCTGTGTTCTGACATAATCCACCATGGAGCCCACATGAGGGGGGGGGGTGGATGGAGCAGCAGAGGAGAGCAATATTGGGGAATATAAAGGGGTCGGGTTGGGCCCTGAGTGGACAAGTGTCAAAGTCTCTTTAAGACCATTTGGCATCCCAAAACAATGTGACATACTTGGGTCTCAAAAAAAATAAAAACAATAAAGCCTCATATAGGATCCCTAGGTAATGAGACACACTTGGGGCCCCAGACAGACTCCTTTAGCAGCCAAGGCAAAAAATCAAAGTGTCCTCCCCCCATGAGCTGTGAACTATAGCGGTAAAAGTTGCAGGTTCTGCCATTTTTGTGCCTCCATCCCGCTAAAGCACCCAAGTTGGTCGCCTCTTCTGTAACTCTTTGGCTCGGCCCTGCCACCAGACCCTTGGAAATGTTTGGGGCCCCCAGACAATATTACATTTTTTTAGGCAGAATGGGAAATATTTGGGCCCCCAGGGACTGGGGCATATTTGGGGAACCCTAGAGCGTGAGACCCAATCAGTTTGGTGTGACTGTTAGCAGCACTGTGATGTATATTGCTGTTCAGCGTGTTCAGGGCCACAGAGGGGGTAGAACCGGCCCTCCTGTATGGTGTCTGGACAGCTTTATGGTGCAGGCAGTTCGAAAAGCTGCTGATCACAGCTCAGAGCCCCCACCATCTCCCCCACAGTACAGATGACTTCTCCTTCCTGGTGGTTGCCCCAGGGGGATCGGTTTCGGTGACTGTCCAACCACTCCTCTGATCACCCTTCTCCTGTCCACAATCCCCATTCCATTCAGCTCTGATCCCCCTGTGCCCCTCAGCTCTTCCAGCTTCTTTTCCTCTCCCTCCCGCTGGCTGTCAGCTGCTGCGAGCACAGAGGAGGACCAGTAAATGTGTCAAATTTATCAGCCCCTTCCTTTCCTGAATGAACACAGTGAATGATTGATACTGATCACTTCTGTGTTCATCCATAATTGAAGTGTGTTTACTATGCTTCCGTTTGTGAATGAATAGAAAGCCTCTGTACAGAGCACCTCCTGTTCATTTATTCTCTGCAGAGAAAGGATTGGGGATCTCTGTCCTCAATCTCCTCCTCTGTCACAAGAGTGAATCATCAGGGGTCTGTTTAGACCCCTGATATTTCACCCCCCCCCCTTACAGGGCTGTTAAAAACTGTAAAAAATAAAAAAAAATCAATTGTAAAAAAAACTTAACTAAGGGTTCCTTCCCACAGGTACTCTGGCACATAAATGAGTAATTTGTTCATGCGGCTGAAGCTGTGTTCAGAGCCATACACCTGACCCCACACACCCATCCAGGCTGGGGGATCCCTGTCAGGTAATGTACGGGGCCCCATGATTTCTAACAGCAGCCCTGAGCGTGTTCTCCGGTCTCACCCTCTTTGGCTTCCCGTATATTTTACATACTACCAGTCTAATGTATGCCGTGTCTCTGTAAGGTATTGTCCTCTCTGGTGGGGAAGATGAGGGTGAGACCGGAGAACATGCTGCACAGCAATATACATCTCAGTGCTGATAACAGTGACACCAACACAATTATATTACTGATACATTCTATTACAGTCTATGCCAAGCTAAGAACTTTTCTTTATAGTTTTGGATGGAGTGAGGAAGGATTAGAACACCTGTTGGGTTTTTACTGCTATCTGGTGATTCCAGATAGGAGAGGAAATCAGCAAAGGGGACCCAGACATACATTTTTAGTAGAATAGGGGAAGGCTAGAGCCCCAGTCAGATTTTATTACAATTGTGGAGAGCTCCCCTCACTTCCTGCTTGGTAAAATCTTGTCACCGGGACAGGAAGTGAGGAGAAATCTAATGGAGATCTGGATAGTCTAGTAAAAACCTGACAGGGGTTCTAATTCTCCCCACTCCATCCACAACTAAGAAAAGAATGACTATTATTCCCTATTCCCCCCACAGATCTTTATACAACCTCTCCATACACCTATCACAGCATGGAGGGGCTCAGTGAAGGTGGTGGTGAAGGTGTGGAGATGTCGGATCGGGTCACACAGATCATAAAAGGAGATCCGCTCGACCTCATAATCCAGATCTATCCTGACTCTGTTACTGGAGATATTGGAGGGTAAGAGGATCTCTTTACTGTCATGTCTCACCCCATAGTAATTTTCTTTCCTCCACAAACACCAGGACTTCTTATTCTTTCCAATCAGTGACCGCTTTCCTGCCCTCTCTATACGGGGGTAACACATCCCGACTATCCACCAATCTGGTCCCCCGACATCCACTTCCCAGTAATGTCTCCCTGAGGAGAAACTCCGACTGCTCAACACCTGAGAATAACGCAGAAATCTCTCTCGTGTTTCTGGATAATTCTGTTTTCTATCTGACCTGGATACAGTTTTCCTGTCATCTGATATATGGAGTTTATTATTAGCTGTGTTTACATCCAGTAATAAGTCTGCAGCTCTCTGTATATAGAAGGATACATTTCCTTCAGTTATTATATCAGATAATGTGTGTAATGTGTGTGATATCCCATCCACATCCAGACCCCCTCCATCATGGAGGAGTTCCTCATGTCTCTCTCTGTCCTCATTATCTCCATCCTCAGTATCACACAAGTCACCTGTGTCTGATTCCTGTAAGACAGTCAGTGGATCCGTCATGTTACACAGCTCCTCAATGTGACGCATCTTCCTGGACAGCTCCTCCTTCTTTATTTCCAGATCCCGGATGGAGATGGAGATCCCCTCTGCCCTCCCGGAGATTTCCCTCAGGACTCTCTTCTCCAGGTCTTCCAGACGTCTCCTGAGATCTCTAAACAGGACAGTGACTCTCTCGGTGTCACCAGATGCTTTTTCTTCTACTTTCCTCCTGTGTTCCTGCAGACTCTGGACTCTTTCCCCCATCTCCTCTCTCTTTATCAGAAGGTTCTGCAGAACATTCCTCAGTGTCTCCTTCTTCTTCTCAGAAGCCTCATCCAGCATCTCCACCTGGTGTCCTCGATGTTCTCCAGCCAAAGTGCAGGACACACAGATACAGATATCATCCTCAGTGCAGTAATACTTCAAAATTTCTTTATGGATGGAACATTTCCTGCTCTCCATGGACAAGGTGGGGTCACATAAGACGTGTTCTGGAGACTTTTTGTGGACTCTCAGGTGTTTATCACACAGAGAAACCTCACAGTGCAGACAGGATTTAACAGCAGGTACAGGATAGTCCACACAGTGATTACAGAAGACCCCGGACTCCTCCTGATCTGGCTGAGCAGACATGAAATTCTCCACTATGTTACGTAGTGTTATGTTCCTCTGCAGTGCAGGCCGATCCGGAAACTTCTCTCTACATTCAGGACAGGAATATCCTCCAGACCCCTCCTGTGTATCCAGCACACGATCAATACAGACCCGGCAGAAGTTGTGACTACATCTCAGGTTTACAGGATCTGTATAAATGTTCAGACAGACGGAACATTCCAGCTCAGCTCCCAGGTTAGCAGACGCCATCGCTGACAGAGGAAGAGAAATGAAAGTGAAAATCTCTGACACCTGAGAAGAATGCAGTTGGGAGGGTCACTTCCTCCTACACAGGGGGAGGCTGATCCAGATCAGTATTAACCACTTCACCACTTTAAGACCAGCCTCGTTTTGGATTTTAGGTGTTTACAAGTTTAAAACAGGTTTTTTTGCTAGAAAATTACTTAGAACCCCCAAACATTATATATTGTTTTTTTTCTAACACCCTAGAGAATAAAATAGCGGTCATTGCAATACTTTTTTTTGCACCGTATTTGCGCAGCGGTCTTCTAAGCGCACTTTTTTTGGAAAAAATTCACTTTTTTGATTAAAAAAATAAGATAACAGTAAAGTTAGCCCAATTTTTTTTTATATTGTGAAATATAATGTTACGCCAAGTAAATTGATACCCATCATGTCACGCTTCAAAATTGCGCCCGCTCGTGGAATGGCGTCAAACTTTTACCCTTAAAAATCTCCATAGGCGACGTTTAAAAAATTCTACAGATTGCATGTTTTGCGTTAGGGCTAGAATTATTGCTCTCGCTCTACCGGTCGCGGCAATACCTCACATGACCACCGTTTTCATATGCGGGCGCTACTCACGTATGCGTTCGCTTCTGCGCGCGAGCTCGGCGTAATGGGGCGCTTTAAAATTTATTTATTTTTTTATTATTTATTTTACTTTATTTTATTTATTTTTTCACTGTTTTTTTAAAAAAAAAAAGATTGGATCACTTTTATTCCTATTACAAGGAATGTAACCATCTCTTGTAATAGAAAAAAGCATGACAGGTCCTCTTAAATATGAGATCTGGGGTCAAAAAGTCCTCAGATCTCATATTTAGACTAAAATGCAAAAAAAAAAAAAAAAAAAAAGTCGTTTAAAAAAATGACACAAGAAAAAATGTGCCTTTAAGAGAAGTGAGCGGAGCTGATGTAATGACGTCGCTCCGGCCGTCACATGGTATGGAGACGGGTGGGGGCCATCTTAGCCTCACTCATCTCCATACCGAGGAAGTGACAGGACCCGATCGCCTCCACCGCTACCGACAGTTCCGGTAAGTGGCGGAGGGTGCGGGAGAGCGGCGGGTCGCACCCCTCCCGCCGCCGATAACGGTGATCTCGCGGCGAACCCGCGTGGACAGAACCGCCCGCTGAAAAGATGGATACCTCGGTTGTGGCAGCAGCTGCTGCCGTTACCGAGATATTCATCTTTAAAAAAATGACGTATATATACAGTGGGCGGTCCGGAAGTGGTAAAGGACCGAGCCTCTTTTTGAGATGTGTTGTTTACAAGTTAAAAACAATTTTTTTGCTAGAAAATTACTTAGAACCCCCCAAACATTATGCATTTTCTTTTCTAACACCCTAGAGTATAAAATGGCGGTCGTTGCAAAACTTTCTGTCACGCTGTATTTGCGCAGCGGTTTTAAAAGCGCACTTTTTTTAAATCTCCAAAGGCGACGTTAAAAAAAATCTACAGGTTGCATGTTTTAAGTTACAGAGGAGGTCTAGTGCTAGAATTATTGCTCTCACTCTACCGATCGTGGTGATACCTCACATGTGCATGCGAGCTCGGCGGGACATGGCACGTTTAAATTTTTTTTTCTTATTTATTTTATCTTTTTATTTTTTATATTTACACTGTTTAAAAAAAAATGGGTCACTTTTATTCCTATTACAAGGAATGTAAAAATCCCTTGTAATAGAAAAAAGCATGACAAGACCTCTTAAATATGAGATCTGGGGTCAAAAAGACCTCAGATCTCATATTTACACTTAGCCCCGGTTCACACTGAGGCAGCGCGACTGCCTCAGGCGACCTGGACACGACAGGGGCGGCGACTTGCAAAACGACTTCTATGTAGAAGTCTATGCAAGTCGCCTCAAGTCGCCCCCAAAGTAGTACAGGAACCTTTTTCTAAGTCGGAGCGACTTGCGTCGCTCCGATTAGAACGGTTCCATTGTACAGAACGGAACGCTACAAGTCGTCCTAGTGTGAACTAGGGTGACCACATTTCCAAACTGCCATTCAGGGACCCCCCCCCCCCGCGCCGCCCAAAAAGGATGGTTTTTGATACTTTTTTTTTGCCAATTTTTGGGAAAAAAAAGCAAACAGTGGTAACCAGTGGGGAAGGGGGGATATCCTGCGTAAGGGTAGGCCATTAAGGAGAGAGTTGCAGTAGTCGAGGCGGGAAACAATCAAGGAGTGAATAAGTTGCTTTGTGGTGTCATTAGTCAAGAAGGGTCTAATTTTGGAGAGGTTTCGGGGGTTAAGGCGGCAGGATTTAACCAGCGATTGGATGTGGGGGCTGAAGGAGAGATCAAAGTCAAGGATTACACCCAGCACCCTGGCATGTGTGGAGGGACCAATGGTTGTGCTGTTTATCTTAATGGTAAAATCATGGGGGGGGGGGACCGGGAAGGAGGAAATGTAACAAGCTCCGTTTTAGAAAGACTGAGTTTGAGAAAGTGGTGTGACATCCATACCGATATGTCATTCAGTAAGTTTAGGATCCGTGAGGAGATCGAGGGGGTGAGTTGAGGAGTGGACAGATAGATCTGGGTGGGGGGGGGACAGCAGGATGGAGGGGGACACGGAGGAAGAACGGAGGGGGAAAGCAGGACGGAGGGGGACAGCAGCAGAATGGTAGGGGACACGGAGGAAGAATGGAGGGGGAGAGCAGGACAGAGGGGGACAGCAGCAGAACGGAGGGGGACACGGAGGAAGAATGGAGGGGGAGAGCAGGACAGAGGGGGACAGCAGCAAAACGGAGGGGGACAGCAGAATGGAAGGGGACAGCAGCAGAACAAAGGGGGACATGGAGGAAGAACGGAGGGGGACATGGAGGAAGAATGGAGGGGGACAGTAGCAGAATGGAGGGGGACACGGAGGAAGAACGGAGGGGGACAGCAGCAGAACAGAGGGGGACACGGAGGAAGAACGGAGGGGGACACAGAGGAAGAACGGAGGGGGACACAGAAGAAGAACGGAGGGGGACACAGAAGAAGAACAGAGGGGGACACGGGAAGAACGGAGGGGGACACAGAGGAAGAACGGAGGGGGACACGGAGGAAGAACAGAGGGGGACACAGAGGAAGAACGGAGGGGGACAGCAGCAGAATGGAGGGGGACACGGAGGAAGAACGGAGGGGGACAGCAGGACGGAGGGGGACACGGAGGAAGAATGGAGGGGGACAGCAGCAGAACGGAGGGGGACACGGAGGAAGAACGGAGGGGGACACGGAGGAAGAACGGAGGGGGACACGGAGGAGGAACGGAGGGGGACATGGAGGAAGAACGGAGGGGGACACGGAGGAAGAACGGAGGGGGACACGGAGAAAGAATGGAGGGGGACAGCAGTAGAATGGAGGGGGACACGGAGGAAGAACGGAGGGGGACAGCAGCAGAACAGAGGGGGACACGGAGGAAGAACGGAGGGGGACACGGAGGGAGAACGGAGGGGGACACGGCGGGGGACACGGAGAAAGAACAGAGGGGGACACAGAGGAAGAACGGAGGGGGACAGCAGGACGGAGGGGGACAGCAGCAGAATGGAGGGGACACGGAGGAAGAAGGGAGGGGGACAGCAGCAGAATGGAGGGGGACACGGAGGAAGAACGGAGGGGGACAGCAGCAGAACGGAGGGGGACATGGAGGAAAGATGGAGGGGGAGAGCAGAACTGAGGGGGAGTGGGGGGGACAGCAGCAGAACTGAGAGGGAGTGGGGGACAGCAGCAGATTTGAGGGGGATTGGGGGGGACAGCAGCAGAACTGAGGGGGAGTGTGGGAGACAGCAGCAGACCTGAGGGGGGTGGGGGACAGCAGCAGAACTGAGAGGGAGTGTGGCTGTGTGGGGGACAGCAGCAGAACTGAGGGGGGTGGGGGTCTGGGGACAGCAGCAGATTTGAGAGGGAGTGTGCATTGCTCACTGCTGTAACTAGGTAGTGGACTGTGGAAGTTACACTAACCTGTCCTGAAGTACTCTGGCTGGCGGGCGGACCTCGTGGGCGGGAGGGAGCCGGAGGGAGGACTCGGACGAGGCGGCTCAGTCAGGAGTCAGGACTCACTCAGGACGGAGAGAAGCTGGCTGGCCGCTGGCAATGTGTGGCTGCTGGAGTAGTCGGCTCGGCGGCGGCTCCGGGTCCGGGACTGGCAGGCACCACCACACTGACTGGGGCTGCTGGGCACAGGGCAGGCTAGTAACTAAGTGTGGACTGGACTGGCAGGCTGGCGGCTGCTCTCTCTCTCAGACAGAGGCGCGCTGCTCAGCCGTAGCGTGTAGAGTCTAGAGTGCGCCGTGCGGGTGCCCACTGCACTGACTCCCACGTGACTGACGGTGCCAGCTGACATCACTGGTTGCTAGACGCAGGGCGGGCGGCCCTAGCCTAGCAACCAGTTAAGCTGCGCATATCTGTGACATCTGTGTGTGTTACTTGTGTACTGTACTGTAAAATGATAAGGGTGGCAGACTCAGAGACGGAGTCGGACAGTGGTGCCAGCCGGCGGTGTGTTTTTTTTTCATTCCGGGACACTGTATTGTCCCGGAATGAAGGTACCCGGGACACGGGACAAAAATCTCAAATAAGGGACAATCCCGGGCAATCCGGGACACGTGGCCACCCTAGTGTGAACCGACCCTTAAATGCAATAAAAAAAAAATAAAAAAATGTGTCATTTAAAAAAATAAATAAAAATAAATAGCCCTTTAAGAGCTATGGGCAGAAGTGACATTTTGACGTCGCTTCTGCCCTGCATTGTTATGGAGACGGGTGGGGGCCATCTTCCCCTCACTCACCTCCATGCCCAGCAAGAGTGAAGATCTGACCGCCCCCACCGCTGCTGACGGCTCTGGTAAGCGGCGGAGGGCACCGGAGCGTGGCGGAAGGGGGGGGCCCTCTCCCGCCGCCGATAAAAGTGAAGTTGCGGCGAATCCGCCGCAGAGACCACTCTTAGCGGAACCCGGACCGCTGGCTGAAGAAGAGGATACCGGGGTTATGGCAGCTTGCTGTTGCCATAACAACGATATCCCCCTTCAAAGTAAGGACGTATATCGGCGTGCGGCGGTCTGGAAGTGGTTAAAGTACTGAAAAGGAAGGTTTTTTCCACAATAGTACAGATAATTGTTGTGGAAATTTTATAATGTGTGTTTTATAGATTGTCATCTGTCTCCCTGTGTCTGATTTAATCGAGGAGCGCTCTAGCAGAGCGCACTTGGGTTGAATCGAGACCAGCGGTAAAAACGGTCATTATGAAAACCTTCTCATGGGATGTGAGACGTGATCTCTGTGTGTGTGGAGGTTTGTTGGTTTGTAGGTATCAAGCGCAATGCGCCGGGCTTCTTGCCTTCAGATGGCTATGTACATTAGAGAAGCGAAGTCCGCATAACCAGAGAAACATATATCTCTCTTGCAGATATACTGCGGCAGAAGGGCACGTACAGGCAGAATCACTTACCTGTACGTTGCCCTTTAAGGGGCAGCCTGTGGGAGCGCACGAGGCAAGCTCTGTGAGTCGGGTCGCGGGTCCTGCGGACTCGATGTCCGCGGGGATGCCCACGATCATCTCAGGGAGAGGAAGAACGGGGAGATGCTAATGTAAACAAACATCTCGCCGTTCTGCTTAGTGACAGTGTCACTGATCTCTGCTCCCTGTGGTCGGGAGCAGAGATCAGTGACGTGCCATACACAACCCCCCCCCCCCCCCACAGTTAGAAACACTCCCCAGGACACACTTAACCCCTACACTGGTACCTAGTGGTTAACCCCTTCACTGCCAGTGTCATTTACACAGGAATCAGTGCATTTGTATAGCACTGATTGCTGTATAAATGACAATGATCCCAAAAATGTGTCAAAAATGTCCGATGTGTCCGCCATAATGTCGCAGTCGTGATAAAAATCACTGATCGCCGCCATTACTAGTAAAAAAAAAATTAATAATAAAAATGCCATAAAACTATCCCCTATTTTGTAAACGCTATAACTTTTGCGCAAACCAATCAATAAGCGCTTATTGAGATTTTTTTTTTTTTACCAAAAATATGTAGAATACGGATCAGCCTAAACTGAGGAAAAAAATTTTTTTATATATTTTTGGAGGATATTTATTATAGCAAAATATAAAAAATAATACGTTTTTTTCAAAATTGGCGCTCTTTTTTTGTTTATAGCGCAAAAAAGAAAAAACGCAGAGGTGATCAAATACCACCAAAAGAAAGCTCTATTTGTGGGAAAAAAAGGATGTCAATTTTGTTTGGGAGCCACTTCACACGACTGCGAAATTGTCAGTTAAAACGACGCCGTGCCGAATCGCAAAAAGTGCTCTGGTCAGGAAGGGGGTAAATTCTTCCGGGGCTGAAGTGGGTACTTCCCCTCCCCCTTTCCCTTCCTGTGAGTGCCCTCCCCTTTAGTGTCATTTCCTGTGATGTCATTTTGCATGGAGGAAGCGATTGGCTGTTGGGGCCATAAGTTTCTGTGTTGTCATATCCTTATTTGGTCATATCCTGTGTTGAGGTCACATGCTGTGTGTGGCTTCCTGTTTATGTGTAAATAAAAGAAGATGCACGGCTCAGAAAGGCAGTCATGCTGATGGAGCTGAGAACGTAAGCTATGATGGTGGTGTCTGTTTACTTGGGGATGCAAGGGAAATGGAATGATAGGTAAGGCACATTATATCATTAGACGGAATGTGTGCTTAGGAGCACAGGAGATATGGCTGTGTGCATAGGGTACAGCCAAATTTCCCGGACATAATCAAACCTCCCAACTTTTTAGGGAAAGATGGGTGTAAAGAAGAACACACTAAGGCCTCATGTACACTGCTGCTGGTAGACGAACGTTTAGGAGCAGTTGGCAGTTTTTTTCAACTGCCCCTGAACTCTCCTCTATGTTATCTTATCTGTCCATGTACACAGGGTCGTTTATAGTCGTTTCTAGGAAGTTGAGATTAGAGGCATTTTTTTGGAATGCAAAAAAAAGGCGTTTAGAAGCTGAGTTTACAGGCATTTCAAGCGCCAAGCACTTTTAAACGCAGTAACTTGCGTTTAGCCATGTTTAGTTTACAGGCGTTTTTCATTTTTGGCTTTTTTTTTAACAATTCTAAACGCAAACGCGGCAAAACGCCACTATACATGGCATGTAAACATTGCAAAATGGACGTTTTAAATGTGGGTTACTATCTGTCAAGTTAAATCGTTCAGGAGAGGTTGTAAAAGCGTCCTGTGTACATGAAGCCTAAGGCCCCTTGCCCACTAGACGTTTAGTCCAAGTGTGTCCAATTCTGGGATATTAGTGTTCCCAGGAGCCACAGGTGCAGCATCTAGGCCTGCTTCCTGCAGCCTGTCTCAGTCTTTGAAAGGCTGACATACACTGCAGCTGGATGGGGCTGAACACTCTACTGCCTTAGGGAGAAAGGAGGCCCAGGCACTAAAGACCACCATTTCTTTGTGAAGAACAAGGAAGGGTTCCTTACTAGGGACGAGCTTCGTGTTCGAGTCGAACCCATGTTCGACTCGAACATCGGCTGTTCGGTTGTTCGCCGAATTGCGAACGATATGGGCCGTTCGCGCCAAATTCGTGTGGCGCGTCACGGCCCATAATTCACTGCGGCATCGCAGTGCATTGCTGGCTGATGACTGGCCAAGCATGCACTATGACCCGCATGCTTGGCCAATCACAGCGCCGCCTGAACAGAGAGCCGTAATTGGCCAAAGCCAAGGAGGCTTTGGCCAATTATGGCTCAGGGGATTTAGTACACGCCCCACACTATATAAGGCCGCCTGCACGGCGGCCCTGTGCAGTGTGTTCCGGTGTGCTGAGAGATAGAGAGAGAGAGAGACAGTGTCATTTCATTTGAGTTAGCTAGATTAGGCAGGACAGTCAGTCAGTTAGCTGCACTTACAGTGTATTGTGTATATATATGCATCCCAGGTGTTGCATATATATATATACACTGTATTCAGTTTAGCTAGATCCGTTCCTGTTATCTTCCTACTGACAGACAGGCTTGTCTTGTAACAGTATTTACAGCTACCTGAAGAAAATTACTGGTGTTCTTTTGATCCTATTAGTACCACAGTCAGGCAGCTAGACTATTTAAAGTTAGTGCAGTGCGTCCTGCTCACAGTGTTCAGCTAGATCAGTTCCTGTTATCTTCCTACTGACAGGCAGGCTTGTCTTGTAACAGTATTTACAGCTACCTGAAGAAAATTACTGGTGTTCTTTTGATCCTATTAGTACCACAGTCAGGCAGCTAGACTATTTAAAGTTAGTGCAGTGCGTCCTGCTCACAGTGTTCAGCTAGATCTTTTCCTGTTATCTTCCTACTGACAGGCAGGCTTGTCTTGTAACAGTATTTACAGCTACCTGAAGAAAATTACTGGTGTTCTCTTGAGCCTATTAGTACCACAGTCAGGCAGCTAGACTATTTACAGTTAGTGCAGTTCGTCCTGCTCACAGTGTTCTGCTAAACCTACAAGTTAGTGGGGTACGTCCTGCTCACAGTGTTCTGCTAAACCTACAAGCTAGTGGGGTGCGTCCTGCTTACAGTGTTCAGCTAGATCGGTTCCTGTTATCTTCTTACTGACAGGCAGGCTTGTCTTGTTACAGTATATACAGCTACCTGAAGAAAATGACTGGTGTTCTTTTGATCCTATTAGTACCACAGTCAGGCAGCTAGACTATTTACAGTTAGTGCAGTGCGTCCTGCTCACAGTGTTCTGCTAAACCTACAAGTTAGTGGGGTGCGTCCTGCTCACAGTGTTCAGCTAAAGCTACCTGTAGAAGGTTGGTGGTGTTCTCATACTACAGGCAGGCAGTTGATTTTGCTAGCTGCAGTATCAGTACATATATATATATATATATATATCCCAGCTTAGTGCAGCTACAGGCCATTAGTATGTCTGGAAGGCCAAGAAGGAGAGGCAGACAGTCACAAGCCAATAAGAGAGGGCAAGCAGGCTCTGTGTCTAGTGCTGGTCGTGGAGACGGTGCATCCTCATCAGCACGTGGCCGTGGGACACGCTTGGCCTTTTTTCGGCAGCTGGCCGTGTTGAGCCGCAACATGCGGAAGACTTGGTCGAGTGGATGACCAAGCCGTCCTCATCCTCCTCATCCTCCCTCACCCATGCCCAGGGTACTTTGTCTGGCAAAGCAGCGGCCTCTTCCCTCGGCTCAATGTCATCAGTGACTCCTTCCCTAGCCCCACCATGTCCTCCTGAGGAGTCCCTCGAACTGTTTGACCACAGTGTTGGGTACATGCTCCAGGAGGATGCCCAGCGTTTGGAAGGCTCTGATGATGATACTGAGCTCGATGAAGGCAGTAACATGAGCACGAACAGAGCGGGTGCCCAAGAAGGACAGCAATCTGGCAGTCATGCTCCCCCTGCTGCAGCATACTGCCAGGTTTGCTCCAGTGATGGGGAGGGAGGGGATGATGAGGTCACTGACTCAACGTGGGTGCCTGATAGGAGAGAGGAGGAGGAGGAGGAGGCAGCACATCACCAACGAGGCAGGATGCCCTCCAGGGGCCAGCCTAAGGGCAGCACATTGACTGCATCACACCCCAAAGCTCCACATGTGCAGGGCGCTGCAGTCTCTGCGCGTTATTCAAAAAGTTCTTTGGTGTGGGCCTTTTTTGAGACGAGTGCATCAGATCGCACTGCTGCTATTTGCAACATATGTCTCAAGCGTATCTCGCGTGGCCAAAACATCTCCCGCTTGGGTACCACATGCTTGACCAGACATATGTTGACCTGCCATGCAGTTCGTTGGCAAGCGTATCTAAAAGACCCACACCAAAGAACAAAGAGGACCTCTCCTTGCTCCTCATCAGCTGAGATTTCCAACCCCACTAGACCTTCAGTCCTCTCTGAGACCTGCACTCAGAGGAATGAAGGTGTAGAATTAGGTGTGTCACAGCCAAGTACTTGTGGGCAATCTGCTTTTGGTACACCGACGTCAGATTGTACCAGGCAAATTTCCCTGCCCCAGCTGCTGCACCGCCGAAAGAAGTTTGCTCCCAGCCATCCACATGCCCAGCGGTTGAATGCTAGCTTGGCAAAATTGCTAGCACTTCAACTGCTGCCTTTTCAGTTGGTAGACTCTGCCCCCTTCCGTGAGTTTGTGGAATGTGCGGTTCCTCAGTGGCAGGTACCCAAACGCCACTTTTTCTCACGGAAGGTGATTCCGGCTCTCTACCGGCATGTGGAAGGCAATGTCCATGCTTTGCTGGAAAGGGCGGTCAGCGGTAAGGTGCATATTACTGCTGACTCATGGTCCAGCAGGCATGGACAGGGACGTTACCTAAGTTTCACGGCGCATTGGGTGACTCTGCTGGCAGCTGGGAAGGATGCAGGACAAGGTGCAGTAGTGTTGGAGGTTGTTCCGCCACCACGCCTCCAAAATGCTAATGATTGTGACACACCTCTCTCCTCCACCCCCTCCTCTTCTTCTTCCTCCATGGCCTCTTCCTGTGCTTTGTCCTCGGAACCAGCGGTGCTCCGTAGTCGTTCAAGGGGCTACGCAAGTACGCAGGCCAAAAGATGCCATGCGGTGCTTGAGCTGGTGTGCTTGGGGGACAGGAGCCACACTGGGGCAGAGGTTCTGTCAGCTCTGCAGGGGCAGGTTCAGAGGTGGTTGACGCCATGCCAACTTAAGGCAGGAATGGTGGTTTGCGACAATGGCACCAACCTCCTCTCTGCCCTCCGACAGGGACAAATGACCCATGTGCCCTGTTTGGCTCACGTCCTTAACTTGGTGGTGCAGCGGTTCTTGGGCAGGTACCCGGGCTTACAGGATGTCCTGAGGCAGGCCAGGAAAGTCTGTGTGCATTTCCGCCGGTCATATAATGCCAGTGCTTGGCTGACGGACCTCCAAAAGGAGTTTAACCTGCCCAAGAACCGCCTAATCTGTGACATGCCCACCAGGTGGAACTCAATGTTGGCCATGCTGCAGCGGCTGCACACGCAGCAAAGGGCCATCAATGAGTACCTATGCGACTATGGCACCAGGACAGGGTCAGGGGAGCTTGTTTTTTTTTCCCCATGCCAGTGGGCCATGATCAGGGATGCATGCACTGTCCTGTCACCATTTGAGGAGGCCACGAGGATGGTGAGCAGTGACAGTGCATGCATCAGTGACACTGTCCCCCTTGTCCACCTGTTGGAGCACACGCTGCGTGGAATAATGGACAGGGCACTTGAGACAGAACAGAGGCAGGAAGAGGAGGACTTCCTTAGCTCTCAAGGCCCCCTTTATCCAGACAGTGTTCCTGCGTGCTCGCCGATGACACAGGAAGAGGACGAGGAGGAGGAGGAGGAGGAGGAGGAAGATTGTGTCAGTATGGAGGTGGAGCCTGGCACTCAGCATCAGCAGCAGTCTTTAAGGGATCAGTCCCAAGAAACACATGGACTTGTACGTGGCTGGGAGGAGGTGGCTGCGGACCATGTCGTCCTTAGTGACCCAGAGGACTTCGGACCGAATGCCTCAGCAAACCTACGCTGCATGGCCTCCCTGATCCTGCAAAGCCTGCGTAAGGATCCTCGTATTCGTGGTATCAAGGAGGAGGACCAATACTGGCTGGCAACCCTCCTTGATCCACGTTACAAGGGTAAGGTTGCGGACCTTATCTTGCCATCGCAGAGGGAGCAGAGGATGAAACATCTTCGGGAGGCCTTGCAGAAAGGTCTGTGCAACGCGTTCCCAGAGACTGGGAGGTTACAAACTCCTGTTTCTGGACAACGTGTTGCTGAGGCTTCGGTCAGTCAAAGAAGGAGCGGTGGAGACGGTGGCCGTCTGACCGATGCATTCAGACAATTTTTTGGTCCGCAGCCCCAAGGTATGATCGGTTCCAGCAACCATCGCCAGCGTCTGTTTTACATGGTGCAGGAATACCTAGGGGCAAGATCAGATTTGGACACCTTTCCCACCGAAAATCCTCTGGGTTACTGGGTCTTGAGGATGGATCACTGGCCAGAGCTTGCACAGTATGCAAATGAGCTACTGGCCTGTCCTGTATCCAGCGTTCTTTCGGAACGCACATTCAGTGCTGCTGGAGGCGTGGTAACCGATCACAGGGTGCGTCTGTCCACCGACTCGGTCGATCGACTGACCTTTATAAAAATGAATCAGTCTTGGATCACCACCAGCTACCAAGCACCCGATGCTGATGTAACCGAATAATTTTTTTTGAAATCTCAGATCCATTCAAAGACTGCCTATGCTGATGCTGAGTGACTATCCCTGAGTAATTATCCTCTTCCTCCTCAATGATCACGCTGATAGCTTGTAAGAACATTTTTGGTTCTGGGCGCCACCACCAGTGCCTAAGGCACAATTTTTCAGCCCCTGTTTAACAGGGGCGTGTAATTACAATTTTTGATGCAATACTTTGCAGCAGGGCTCGTTCCTGCGTTCCAACTAGAGTGTCTGTGAGGGGTTGCAGTGTTGTAGCACCAGTGCCTAAGGCCTAATTTTTCAGCTCCTGTTCAACAGGGGCATGTAATTACAATTCTTGATCTAATATTTCACAGCAGGGCCCATTTCTGCACCCACCAACAGCGAGTGAGGACTTACAGTGTTGTGGCACCAGCACCACCACCACCACCAAAGGCCCAATTTTTCTGCCCTTGTTCAACAGGGGCATGTAATTACAATTCTTGATCTAATATTTCACAGCAGGGCCCATTTCTGCACCCACCAAGATCGAGTGAGGACTTACAGTGTTGTGGCACCACCACCACCACCACCAAAGGCCCAGTTTTTCTGCCCCTGCTTCAACAGGGGCATGTAATTACAATTCTTGATCTAATATTTCACAGCAGGGCCCTGTGAGGGCTTACAGTGTTGTGGCCACAACAACACCTAAGGCCCAAATTTCTGCTGAGTATATAGGGCAGGCCCCTACTTTCAAACATCTAACTTACAAACGACTCCTACTTGCAAACGGAAGGAGACAACAGGAAGTGAGATGAAATCTACCCCTAGGAAGGGAAATTCTCTCCTGTAAGAGTTAATATGGGAAAACAATTTCTCCTTTCCACTGATGCTTTCCAATCCTTGTTCCACAAAAAAACCCAAATTTTCAAAAAACATTTGTCATTGGGACAAAAGTGAGGTGAAATCTTCTGAAGAGGAGGAAAGACAGCAAAACAAATGTCACAGGGGTGATAACCCTTCCCTATGTTTTCCAAAAAGCTTAAAAAAGATTTTTTGGCTGGAGCTAAACACGTTAAAAATGTACCAGTTCAAAATTACAAACAGATTCTACTTAACAACAAACCTACAGTCCCTGTCTTGTTTGCACCGCCTGTATACTGCTGTTCAGAGTATATAGGGCCTGGTGGCCCCACACCTTTCCTTATTTTAATTTGGGTGCGGGGTTCCCCTTAATATCCATACAAGACCCAAAGGGCCTGGTAATGGACTGGGGGGTAACCATGCCGTTTGTCTCACTGATTTTCATCCATATTGCCAGGACCCGACATGACATTAAACCCGCAAGCAGTTTTAAATGAGATTTTTTCCTTTAAAAATGACATTTTGTGCAGGGACTGTTCTAAGCACGGGGAACACGCGCCACTTTACAGGCATACTATAGACACCTCCCAGGTACGATATTTAAAGGAATATTTCACTTTTTTTTTTTTTTTTTTACTTTAAGCATCATTAAAATCACTGCTCCCAAAAAAACGGCCGTTTTTAAAAGTTTTTTTTGCATTGATACATGTCCCCTGGGGTAGGACCCGGGTCCCCAAACCCTTTTTAGGACAATACCATGCAAATTAGCCTTTAAAATGAGCACTTTTGATTTCGAACGTTCGAGTCCCATAGGCGTCAATGGGGTTCTAACGTTCGTGCGAATTTTCAGTCCGTTCGCAGGTTCTGGTGCGAACCGAACCGGGGGGTGTTCGGCTCATCCCTATTCCTTACTGGATAAGATTGCTAATTCTGAAATCTGTCTCATTGACATGATACACTGATAAAACCCACCTTACAAGTAAGGTCAACCAAGGGAATATCCTGAATGAGTTCAAGGGGAGGCTTCTGTAGAGCGAACATGACCAAATTGAGATCCCGTTGTGACACAGGTGAATGAAAGTGAAAGCAATGTGAGCCACCCCTTAAAGAAAGGCCTTTAAAAGGGAATAAGTGACTATCAGTTTCTGAAAGAGAATGGCCAATGCTAAGACTTGACCCTTCAGGATGCTTAAGGTTAATTACTGCTCCAGAGAAGCTATACAGAGCCCTCCAAGGTGATAGACCTTGTGAGAGGTTGATTTCCAGCCTTAAGCAGCATTGAAATAACAGAGTCAGAGAGACCTCAAACTTTCACGACCTGGGTTTTAACAGCCAAGCGTTAAAGCCCACGACCATGAAGCAGGATGGTACACTGGTCCTTGAGACAGCATGTCTGATTGGTCTGGAAATGACCACAGATTGTCTCCTAGGAATTGGAGGTTGTCCAATACCAACTCCTTCTTGGTCAAAATGGTTCCACTGACATGACTAGAATGCCCTCTATCTCGATCCTGCAAAGCTGTTGAGAGACAATAACAATAACTGTAGCAAATAGAAAATGTATCAGTGGCAGCCCGTCCATTAGGGGCACAGGGGCGCCGCCCCCCCCATCCATGTGTCCAGTCCCCTAATCTACATGCGGGGTGCCGGAAACATGGATTCCAATGTGTTTGTTTTTTTTGAAGCACATGATTAAGCATGTGATTGGATTCAAAAATGGTCTGCTTGAGGCGCAGAGCACTGTGCCCCGAGCCCACCAAATTGTGTGACATTAGCTAATTAATATTCACTAATGTCTTCCTGCTTCTCCTCCTGGCCAATCAGGAAGCCAATCCTGAGAGCCAGGAGTCTTAGAACGGGACCCGCCTCCTGTTCGGCCGGAAGGAGAAGCATCGGCCACGGCAGCAGCAGGCTCTTCTAGGAGGAGTCCTACCCCGGAGCGAATTGCCACTGTGATGGGGGGGGGAATCAATGTTGATAACTAATTATGGACTTACTCCTAGTTTTCAGGAATATTCGCCTCCCCCAGTTACAAATCAGATGTCTCTACATTTACACTTGAATAAGAGTCACATGCTCCGCATTTCCGAGTAAATCAAATGCCTAATAGGAAGGCCAGAGTAGACGACAGCTGATATCACGGATATGTGTATATATGTGTATATCCCAGCTATCCCTCCACTTTCCTATATGAAAACAGTTTATTTCTTGGTATTGTCCTAAAGCTGTCCATACTCTCTCCAATCCTCTTTTTTCAGCAGACCATACACAATACAGTAATATAGAAAATTATTGCGCAGCTAATATAGAAAAAATGAGCTGCCAGCACCAACAATAAAACTAATTGTGTGTAAATGTGTAATGGGAAAAGTGCAGCGCTAGAGATACAAATGTACCCCAGGTATGAACCTCGGGGAAAAAGGGGGACCTGCACAATAAGAATTGTCTTGAAATGTGCAGAAGGTTAGTGGAAGTGTTAGGAGTGTTTGTGAAAACACAAGTGTGATGTGCGCTGATAATGAATCAAGTGCAATCAATGCTATCAAAGGTCCGGTAGTACCATGTGATCAGGTGACACCTTAACCACTTCAGCCCCGGACCATTTGGCTGCCTAAAGACCAGAGGACTTTTTACAATTTGGCACTGCGCTGCTTTAACTGATGATTGCTCGGTCATGCAATGCTGTACCCAAACGAAATTTGCGTCCTTTTCTTCCCACAAATAGAGCTTTCTTTTGATGGTATTTGATCACCTCTGCCGTTTTTATTTTTTGCGCTATAAACGGAAAAAGACCGAAAATTTTGAAAAAAAATGATATTTTCTACTTTTTGTTATAAAAAAAATCCAATAAACTCAATTTTAGTCATACATTTAGGCCAAAATGTATTCAGCCACATGTCTTTAGTAAAAAAAATGTCAATAAGCGTATATTTATTGGTTTGCACAAAAGTTATAGCATCTGCAAACTAGGGTACATTTTCTGGAATTTACACAGCTTTTAGTTTATGACTGCCTATGTCATTTCTTGAGGTGCTAAAATGGCAGGGCGGTACAAACCCCACCCCCAAATGACCCCATTTTTGAAAGTAGACACCCCAAGGAAATTGCTGAGAGGCATGTTGAGCCCATTGAATATTAATTTTTTTTGTCCCAAGTGATTAAATAATGACAAATAAAAAAAAAAAAAAATTACAAAAAGTTGTCACTAAATGATATATTGCTCACACAGGCCATGGGCTTATGTTGAATTGCACCCCAAAATATATTCAGCTGCTTCTCCTGAGTACGGGGATAACACATGTGTGGGACTTTTTGGGAGCCTAGCCGCGTACGGGGCCCCGAAAACCAATCACCGCCTTCAGGATTTCTAAGGGCGTAAATTTTTGATTTTACTCCTCACTACCTATCACAGTTTTGAAGGCCATAAAATGCCCAGATGACACAAAACCCCCCCAAATGACCCCATTTTGGAAAGTAGACACCCCAAGCTATTTGCTTTGAGGCATGTTGAGTCCATGGAATATTTTATATTTTGACACAAGTTGCGGGAAAGTGACAATTTTTTTTTTTTGCACAAAGTTGTCACTAAATGATATATTGCTCACACAGGCCATGGGCATATGTGGAATTGCACCCCAAAATACGTTTAGCTGCTTCTCCTGAGTATGGGGATACCACATGTGTGGGACTTTTTGTGAGCCTAGCCGCGTACGGGGCCCCGAAAACCAATCACCGCCTTCAGGATTTCTAAGGGTGTAAATTTTTGATTTCACTCTTCACTGCCTATCACAGTTTCGGAGGCCATGGAATGCCCAGGTGGCACAAAACCCCCCCAAATGACCCCATTTTGGAAAGTAGACACCCCAAGCTATTTGCTGAGAGGCACGGTGAGTATTTTGCAGCTCTCATTTGTTTTTGAAAATTAAGAAAGACAAGAAAAACATTTTTTTTTCTTTTTTCAATTTTCAAAACTTTGTGACAAAAAGTGGGGTCTGCAAAATACTCACTATACCTCTCAGCAAATAGCTTGGGGTGTCTACTTTCCAAAATGGGGTCATTTGGGGGGGGGGTTTGTGCCACCTGGGCATTCCATGGCCTCCGAAACTGTGATAGGCAGTGAAGAGTGAAATCAAAAATTTACGCCCTTAGAAAGCCTGAAGGCGGTGCTTGATTTTCAGGGTCCCGTATGCGGCTAGACTCCCAAAAAGTCTCACACATGTGGTATCCCCGTACTCAGGAGAAGCAACAGAATGCATTTTAGGGTGTAATTTCACATATTCCCATGGCATGTTTGAGCAATATATCATTTAGTGACAAAAAATACATCCCTGGGAATTACAGACCAGTTAGCCTAACATCAATAGTATGTAAACTCTTGGAGGGGATGATAAGGGACTATATACAAGATTTTAGTAATAAGAACGATTTCATTAGCAGTTATCAGCATGGATTCATGAAGAATCGTTCTTGCCAAACCAATCTATTAACCTTCTATGAGGAGGTGAGTTGCCATCTAGATAAAGGAAGGCCCGTAGACGTGGTGTATCTGGATTTTGCAAAAGCATTTGACACAGTTCCCCATAAACGTTTACTGTACAAAATAAGGTCCGTTGGCATGGACCATAGGGTGAGTTCATGGATTGAAAACTGGCTACAAGGGCGTGTTCAGAGGGTGTTGATAAATGGGGAGTACTCAGAATGGTCAGGGGTGGGTAGTGGGGTTCCCCAGGGTTCTGTGCTGGGACCAATCCTATTTAATTTGTTTATAAACGACCTGGAGGATGGGATAAACAGTTCAATCCCTGTATTTGCAGACAATACTAAGCTAAACAGGGCAATAACTTCTCCGCAGGATGTGGAAACCTTGCAAAAAGACCTGAACAAATTAATGGGGTGGGCGACTACATCGCAAATGAGGTTCAATGTAGAAAAATGTAAAATAATGCATTTGGGTGGCAAAAATATGAATGCAATCTATACACTGAGGGGAGAACCTCTGGGGGAATCTAGGATGGAAAAGGACCTGGGGGTCCTAGTAGATGATAGGCTCAGCAATGGCATGCAATGCCAAGCTGCTGCTAATAAAGCAAACAGAATATTGGCATGCATTAAAAGGGGGATCAACGCAAGAGATAAAACGATAATTCTCCTGCTCTACAAGGCTCTGGTCCGGCCGCACCTGGAGTATGCTGTCCAGTTCTGGGCACCAGTCCTCAGGAGGGACGTACTGGAAATGGAGCGAGTACAAAGAAGGGCAACAAAGCTAATAAAGGGTCTGGAAGATCTTAGTTATGAGGAAAGGTTGCGAGCACTGAACTTATTCTCTCTGGAGAAGAGACGCTTGAGGGCGGATATGATTTCAATTTATAAATACTGTACTGGTGACCCCACAATAGGGATAAAACTTTTTAGCAGAAGAGAGTTTAATAAGACTCGTGGCCACTCATTACAATTAGAAGAAAAGAGGTTTAACCTTAAACTACGTAGAGGGTTCTTTACTGTAAGAGCGGCAAGGATGTGGAATTCCCTTCCACAGGCGGTGGTCTCAGCGGGGAGCATTGATAGCTTCAAGAAACTATTAGATAATCACCTGAATGACCGCAACATACAGGGATATACAATGTAATACTGACACATAATCACACACATAGGTTGGACTTGATGGACTTGTGTCTTTTTTCAACCTCACCTACAATGTAACTATGTAACTTTGTGCAAAAAAAAAAAAAAAAATTGTCTCTGTCCCGCAACTTGTGTCACAATATAAAATATTCCATGGACTTGACATGCCTCTCAGCAAATAGCTTGGGGTGTCTACTTTCCAAAATGGGGTCATTTGGGGGGGTTTTGAACTGTCCTGGCATTTTATGCACAACATTTAGAAGCTTATGTCACACATCACCCACTCTTCTAACCACTTGAAGACAAAGCCCCTTCTGACACTTTTTGTTTACATGAAAAAATTATTTTTTTTGCAAGAAAATTACTTTGAACCCCCAAACATTATATATTTTTTTTAAAGCAAATGCCCTACAGTTAAAAATGGTGGGTGTTTCATTTTTTTTTTCACACAGTATTTGCGCAGCGATTTTTCAAATGCATTTTTTAGGGAAAAAACACACTTTTTTAAATTTTAATGCACTAAAACACACTATATTGCCCAAATGTTTGATGGAATAAAAAAGATGATCTTAGGCCGAGTACATGGATACCAAACATGACATGCTTTAAATTGCGCACAAACGTGCAGTGGCAACAAAATAGATACATTTTTAAAAGCTTTTAAAAGCCTTTACAGGTTACCACTTTAGATTTACAGAGGAGGTCTAATGCTAAACTTACTGCCCTCGATCTGACCTTCGCGGTGATACCTCACATGCATGGTGCAATTGCTGTTTACATTTGACGCCAGACCGACGCTTGCGTTCGCCTTAGCGCGAGAGCAGGGGGGACAGGGGTGCTTTTTTTTTTTTTAATATTTTTTTGCTTTTTTATCTTATTTTTAAACTGTTCCTTTCATTTTTTTTTAAATCATTTTTATTGTTATCTCAGGGAATGTAAATATCCCCTATGATAGCAATAGGTAGTGACAGGTACTCTTTTTTGAAAAAATTGGGGTCTATTAGACCCTAGATCTCTCCTCTGCCCTCAAAGCATCTGACCACACCAAGATCGGTATGATAAAATACTTCCCCAATTTCCCAATGGCGCTGTTTACATCCGGCGAAATCTAAGTCATAAAATGCTCGTAGCTTCCGGTTCTTAGGCCATAGAGATATTTGGAGCCACTCTGGTCTCTGATCAGCTCTATGGTCAGCTGGCTGAATCACCGGCTACATTCTCAGGTTCCCTGTTGAGACAGGAGAGCCAGAGAAAAACACGGAAGACGGTGGGGGGGGGAGATTCCCTCCCACTGCTTGTAAAAGCAGTCTAGAGGCTAATTAGCCGCTAGGATTGCTTATACATGAAAGCCGACCGCTGGCTGAAAAGAATGATACCAAGATGATACCTAAACCTGCAGGCATCATTCTGGTATAACCACTCAAAGTCGTGAATGGCGTACCTGAAGACAAAAAAATGGTTAACAATAAAGCACAGTAAACGGTAAAGTGTAAAAAATTGCATACCTGAAAAACAAACACAATAAAACATAATAACAATAAAACATTGCAGAATAGAATACAGTAAAAAAGAGCAGAACAATAGAGAATAGAGAGAGAGAGAGAACAATAAAACGACAACTATTATTTTTTATTTTATATATTTTTTTGTGTTTTGGTTTTTTTTTTTTACACTGTTTTTGTAACTGTAACTTTTATAACTGTAACCGGTTCCAGCTTCGGGTCTCTCAAAATGCGATGGCATCTTGGGAGACCCTGTGAAAGTGTGCCTAGTCTGTGCAATGCTGTACCCTACGCTAATACTCAACTAGTGCATAGTAGCATTCAAAACATTCACCAATGCAAAGACCAGGATTGTCAGGACAGGAGGGACAATAATAGCGGGTGTCACGCCTATATCCGCGCTTGCTGCAGACACAACATCTTTTTTGGGGGGGTTCGTTGGGTAGGGGTACTCGGGAGGACATAAAGAAAATGCCTCTCATGCAGCCGACTGCATTTGGTTGGGGATGTGAATGGGGGAAGTACGGGCGCTGCAGAAGTGGTGGGTTCACAAATTAGGATTGGCGAATGCAGCAGGAAGGGCATTATGGGCACGATGGGCCTGTGTTTGTCTTTTTGGTGGCAGCGGGACACTACTTGTGCTTGCCACCTCACCAGCTTGAACTGCACTTATGGGACTCGCCATGTCACCAAGTGTTACTGCAGTGCTGGTTTGACTGCGACCGGGGTGTAGTAGGCCGCTGGTGCTTGCCAGTTCACCAAAACGCTACCAAAAAACTGTTAGCGATCGCAGGGATCAGGCCTGACTCTGCGAACGCTGCAGTTATGCGTTTAGTGTTTTGTAAGTGTCGGTGATCGATCGATACTGCACTTGGGTGGGCTGGGCTGGGCCGGGCGGAGGGGCAAAACGCAGGTGCTAGCAGGTATCTGGGCTGATCCCGCTAACACTGCGATTTTGGGAACCCTAAACTGCTGGGGACGCTAGTATAGATCTGATCGGATCAGATATTGATCCGTTCAGATACTATACCACTAAGGGAGGTGTACGGTGCGTGCGTGGGTGTTAGCGGTACTGGCGCTAACCTGACGCTGCCTGGGGCTGGTGCTTGCCAGTCCACCAAAATGCTACCAAAAAAACTGTTAACGATCGCAGGGATCAGGCCTGACTCTGTGAACGCTGCAGTTATGCGTTTAGTGTTTTGTAAGTGACAGTGATTGATCGATACTGCACTTGGGTGGGCTGGGCTGGGCCGGACAGAGGGGCAAAACGCAGGTGCTAGCAGATATCTGGGCTGATCCCGCTAACACTGCGTTTTTGGGAACCCTAAACTGCTGGGGACGCTAGTATAGATCTGATCGGATCAGATATTGATCCGTTCAGATACTATACCACTAAGGGAGGCGTATGCTGCGTGCGTGGGTGTTAGCGGTAATGGCGCTAATCTGATGCTGCCTGGGGCGACGCATATCACCGCCGGGCGATCAGGGGGCTAAACCTTTATACGGTAATAAACGGCGGGTGCCCTGACACTATAAAAATAAACGAACTAACCAGCGTCACCCGTAATACTTATACAGTGATCAGTGGTGAAAGGGTTAACTAGGGGGCAATCAAGGGATTAAAACCTTTATTCGGTAGTATATGGGGGTCCCTGACGCTATAAAACGCTGACGGCGAACCTAAATATTTACCTCCCTAACTAGCGTCACCAGCGACACTAATACAGCGATCAGAAAAATGATCGCTTAGTGACACTGGTGACAGGGGGTGATCAAGGGGTTAAAACTTTATTAGGGGGGGTTAGGGGGGTACCCTAGACCTACAGGGGGCTAACAGTAACTGTCCCACCACAGTAACTGTCACAAACTGACACCATGCAGCAATCAGAAAAAAATAACAAAAAACAAAAAAAAACTGCTTGGTGTCAGTTTGTGACGGGGGGGTGATCGGGGGGTGTTTTGTGTGCCTGGCATGTTCTACTGTGTGTGTGTTTGTGTTTTACACTCACATTGATGTCTTCTCTCCTCGGCGCCGGAATGGAAAATACCGAGCCGAGGAGAGATGACATCATTTCCTTTGCTGCTGTTTAGCATACAGCAGCAAAGGAATGTTCCAATTGGCCGACGGCGATCGCGAGGGGGGGCCACGAACGGATGGCCTCCCCCTCACATCCGATCGCCGGGGGACAAAAGAGGACCGCCTTGGTCACCGGGGGGGGTCCGATCGGATCCCCCACCCACAGGAGGCAAATCATGTGTATGTACGTGATTTTGCCTGCCCTGCCGCCTTGCCGACGTACATCGGCGTGAGGCAGTCCTTAAGTGGTTAAAGGAATCTTTCATTTTTTTATGTTGCACTTTAAAAAATGTTTTTGCATTGATACATATCCCTCAGGGCAGTACCCGGCCCCCATATCCCTTTTATGGCCAATTACTGGCATATAAGCCTTCAAAATGGGGACTTTTGATTTTTTTCCTTTCGGCTCCCATAGACTTCAATGGGGTTTCACCGTTTGGGTTTGAACTTTTCCCCTGTTCAGGAGTTCTGCTGTGAACTGAACCCAGGAGTGTTTGGCCCATCTCTAATGATTTCTCTCTACTTATCTATATAGGTTTGGTTTTGACCAGCTAGTACTTTTGAAGGATTCCTATTTCTTTGATCACACCCCGCCAGTGTACAATATTTTAGGATCCTTACATCTCCTTGGTGTGTATATAGAGTACTCTGTACACTATATACAAACATCTGTGTTTTATCATACGTGTATACATGGGCACATACTATATGTCTATACATGTTTTGTTGGTGTGCTATGATTTATGTCTTGTGCTCTGCAGATTATTACTCCTTCTAAATCTCCCAAGGAAGCGGTTACCCCACGAAACATGTCGGCAGGAAGGCTGGACTAACATCTATTATAGGTTCCTTACATTTGTGGGGGACTATATGAAGACATCCAGTCTTTGAAGGGGTTTAGTTCCCTTTACTTTTTTTATATTATTACATTTTGTCTCTGGTGTGTGATGTATTTATTAATGATTTTGTATAACTTTTGTAATAAATATAATGATTTTACACTGTATTTAGTGTAGTGAGTTCAATGGTACCATGAAAGTCCTCAGTGCCTCAAAACATTTCTATTCCTAACCTTCAACTTATACCAGAAGTGACCCCCAGACTCTGGTGAGTAGAAAAATGGCCGATTACAGCTATTCATTCAAAAAGTGAACCCCCCCAATCCCCCAACCCCCGCAGCTAGCACCATTCCTATTTTCTATTGGCTGCAGTTAGTGTCCTCCCCTCTGCAGATCTCTGACATCTCTTCTGATCCTCCATGGGCTTTCATCACCCCCTTTTCTCTGATCATCCCGTGTCCACTGATCCCCCTTTCCCCATGTGCTTCAAGGGACATGTATATGTGCAGCTGCAGGGCGAGGAATGTCTCCTCAGCTTATGATTGGCTGTCTGTGGTGCACCAACACACATGAGAATCCTTCACACTAGCAGTTGGGGGGTGGTATAACCCCCTGGTTGAGCCCAAAACTTCTCCCCCTTTAGCTGCAGAGTCAGCAGTCAGGGGTGTACACATGTTGTGGCCATGAAGCAAAGCAGGTACCCCTTTATTGCATTCGGCAGATACCACCACCCACCAAACATGACCCATTCATAGATTTCATAGGATCTGGTTTCATCACATGATTCTGATTGCAGCTTCCAGGTCGGTCGTGCCCAGAGGAACCCTTCCCTCCGGACTCTACAGTAGATAGGATCACTCTGCAACCACCCCATATCCATGTGCAATGCACACAGTTGCAGGGTGGTGGTGTTGCTTTAAGGGGTTAAAACGGGTGATGAGGAGGTGAGATATTGTCAAACACCTCTGAAAAGTGATCTGAGTATGGACCACTTTTCGAAGGAGTGTCAGTCCCTGCCCCTAGTGTGAATGAGCCCTAAAGCTGGCCATACATGGATGGAAATTCAGCCGGTTCAGCGGGGATCGGCTCAATGTCAATCAGTGTGCGGCCGTCCCTGCTCAGCAGAAGTCAGTCGTTGGAATGATTTCTATAAAAGGGGCGTGTTGTAACATTTTTCTCAATCCCAACTGGCTGCCGCCATTGGTCAGTGTAAGTCGCCTATTTACAGTTCTGTATTCCTTCAATTCTCACTGGTTTACAAAAAAAAAACACAATTTAAAATGTACAAATATTTGTTATTTATTAGCTCAATACAGGTTCATGTTCTAGAATTAGAAGGAATTTTGTAAGTTATGTTGTATTTGTATCCGATAATAATGATTTTCCTGTATTTTCAGCAAAAATATTATTTTGATAAACATTTGCGCAATTATCATGTGACTTAAATCTAAAAATCTAATAAATCAAAAACTTAAAAATCAGTATAAGTGATACAATATTAAATCAGTAGTTATAAAAGTGATCCCATAGAATTCTATTGGTGATCCATTCTATGGGGACACATTATATTAGGATCCATTATAAAAGTGATATAATATATGATATAATAATGTAGATACACTTATCAATCATACATGATGACAGCGATATATGATGAAAAAGAATGTCACAATCTTCAAACTTATTATATTCTTATTTCTACTACATATTGTAATCTTATATTATAGATAGATAGATAGATAGATAGATAGATAGATAGATAGATAGATAGATAGATAGATAGATAGATAGATAGATAGATAGATAGATAGATAGATTTGGTCTTAAAGGGCCAGTACACCTCCATCTGCGCCTCCCATAAGTCATGTTACACTCTGCGCTCTGTCTCAGGTCCAGCACTCTATACAATGTCCCATCTCACTATACATAATGATCATGTACTGGGTAGGAGCATCGGAGGAGAGCAATATTGGGTAATATAAAGGGGAGTGGACAAGTGACAGAGTCTCTTTAAGACCATTTGGGGTCCCAAAACAATGTGATATACTTGGGTCTCAAAAAATAAATAAAGCCTCATATAGGATCCCTAGCATAATTGTCAACTGTCACGAATTTCCCGGGACATTCAAATTTTACCAATTTTTTTTTTCGTCGCCGCCCGCTGCTAGAGGTCTGTGGCCGACGGAGACAATGTCTCCACCGGCCGCCATTTTTCCGGAGGCCAAATTACTATTTAGTAATGGCCGGGTGACTGCCAATAGAATTTGAGCTGTGGCACCGCACACCTCCCGCCCCACTGCGACCTGATGTGGGAAGGGGTGGGCGGCACCGTAGCTCAATTGCTATTGGCAGCCACCCGGCTATTTTCTCCCATTCTGCACTGCTGGGAATGCCTGACTCCATTGTGGGATGCCTGGTGTAAAGACAGGACTCTGCTGGCAGTGCCTGATGTAAGGGGGGACTCCGCTGCAATGCCTGATGTAAGGAGGACTCCGCTGCAATCTCTGATGTAAGGGGGGACTCCGCTGCAATGCCTGATGTAAGGGGGACTCCGCTGCCATGCCTGATGTAAGGGGGGGCTCCGCTGCAATGTCTGATGTAAGGGGGGACTCCGCTGCAATGCCTGATGTAAGGGGGACTCCGCTGCAATGCCTGATGTAAGGGGGACTCCGCTGCAATGGCTGATGTAAGGGGGGACCCCGCTGCAATGTCTGATGTAAGGGGGGACTCCGCTGCAATGTCTGATGTAAGAGGGACTCCGCTGCAATGCCTGATGTAAGGGAGGACTCCGCTGCAATGCCTGATGTAAGGGAGGACTCCGCTGCAATGCCTGATGTAAGGGAGGACTCTGCTGGCAATGCCTGATGTAAGGGAGGAGTCAGCTGGAAATGCATGATGTAAGGGAGGACTCCGCTCGGGACACCAGATGGCATCTGGTGGCAGGTGATGTGCCAAGTGACACGCTCAGGGTTCCCACTGATTCTGCATTATGGTGAGTTAAATAATTTCATTCTATATTACAATGTAATAATAGAAATAATGCACTTCAATCATCCTGACACCATAACAACCATGGTGCCGGGATGATTGAAGCGCCAACACCAGGTGTTTGGAGTATCTTTATCTGCTGATTTGTTAAACTTTCTGGAATACACAGATTTCTATTGTGGTGTAGGATCTGGGCCTGCTGTCCCTCCATCCCTCTTTCTTTCTCTCTTTTTCTTATTCTTTCTCTCCCTCTTTCTTTCTTTCTCCCTCCATCCCTCATTCATCTCATACCAAACCCGTTCCGAGCCATGCCCATTTAAGACACAGCCACTATTCCGCTCAAGCCATGCCCATTTTTCGCTGTGCGCGCTTTGCACGCCACATTTTTCTGTTACGATATGCCCCGCCCACAAACGAATGCCACACCCCCGAATTATAGCAGGCTCCGCCTACATGCAAAAAAGTGTCCTGAATTTTTTTTTTCAATGTTGGCAACTATGCCCTAGGTATTGAGACACACTTGAGGCCCCAGACAGACTTCTTTTAGCACCCAAGGCAAAAAGTCAAAGTGTCCTCCCCCCATGGGCTGTGAACTATAGCAGTATAGGTTGCAGGTTCTGACATTTTTGTGCCCCCATCCCACTGAAGTACCCAAGTTGGCCGCCTCTTCTGTAACTCTTTGGCCACCAGACCCTTGGAAATGTTTGGGGCCCCCAGGCAGTGTTAGATTTTTCAGGCTTCCACACAATGTGACATATTTGGGCCCCCAGGGACTGGGGCATATTTGGGGAACCCTAGAGAATGTCACATACTTGTGTTCCCAAGCCATATGATATATCTGGGGCCTCTAGGCAATGTGATATTTTTGTGGCCTCCAGACAATGTCATATACAGTATTTGGGCCTCCGGCTTCCCTCGTAGGCTTTCAGAAAGATAAAGTAACAGATTAACCCCGTGTTCTCCTTTTCCCATAATACATCTCTTCTTATTCAGCACAGTAGTGCAGAGTGTGAGACCCGGAGCAACCAATCAGATGGTGTGACTGTTAGCAGCACTGTGATGTATATTGCTGTTCAGCGTGTCCAGGGCCACAGAGGGGGTAGAACCGGCACTCCTGTATGGGGTCTGGGCAGCTTCATAGTGCAGGCAGTTCAAAAATCTGCTGATCACAGCTCAGAGCCCCCTCCATCTCCCCCACAGTACAGATGACTTCTCCTTCTCTCCTTCCCACCGGTTGCTGCAGGGGGAGCCACAGGGGGATCGGTTTCAGAGACTGGCCCCCGACTGCTCTGATCACCCCTCTCCTGTCCCCAATCCCCATTCCCCACAGCTCTAATCCCCCTGTGTCTACCCCTCCCCCCCCCACAGCTCTACCAGCTCCTCCTCCTCTACCTGGCACTGGCTGTCAACTGCTGCGGGCACACAGGGGGACCAGTAAATATGTCATATTTATCAGCCCCTTCTTTTTCTGAGTGAACACAGTGAGTGATTGATAATGATCACTCCTGTGTTTATTCTTAACTGAAGCATGATAAACTGTGCTTACTATGCTTCAGTTTGTGAATGAACAGTAAGCCTCTGTACAGAGCACCTCCTGTTCATTCATTCTCTGCAGCTTCAGCTCCAAAGAAAGGAGTGGGGATCTCTGTCCTCAATCACTTCTGTCTCAAGAGTGTATCATCAGGAGTCTGTATGGACTCCTAATATTTCACAAAACCCCTCCACACACAGGGCTGTTAAAAAATGTAAACAATAAAACAAAAATAAATTGTAAAAAAGAAAAAAAAACACAAATAGGGGTTCCTTCCCACCGGTACTCTGACTGTATGAATTTGTTTCTGCAGCTGAAGCCGTGTTCAGGGCCATACACCTGACCCCACACACCCATCCAGGTTGGGGGGTCCCTGTCAGGTAATGTACGGGGCCCCATGATTTCTAACAGCAGCCCTAATTGTGTTCTCCGGTCTCACCCTCTTTGGCTTCCCGTATATTCTACATACTACCAGCCTAATGTTTGCCGTGTCTCTGTAAGGTATTGTCCTCTCTGGTGGGGAAAATGAGGGTGAGACCGGAGAACATGCTGCACAGCAATATACATCTCAGTGCTGATAACAGTGACACCAACACAATTATATTACTGATACATTATATTAAAGTCTATGCCAAGCTAAGAACTTCTCTTTATAGTTTTGGATGGAGTGAGGGAGGATTAGAACCCCTGTTGTGTTTTTACTGCTATCTGGGGATTCCCCTCACTTCCTGTCCTGCTGACAACATTGTACCGGGCAGGAAGTGAGAGGAAATCTCTTTAATGGAGATCTGGATAGTAGTAAAAACCTGACAGGGGTTCTAATTTTCCCCACTCCATCCAAAACTAAGAAAAGAAAACATTATGGGTGGACATACACTTTAATGATACATCACATTTTATTGTCTTAGCAGTAAATCTCTAGATCCCTTCTTCATATATTTCCTCTGAGATTGTTACATTTCTTTTCATCTCTATTTAGTATAGATTGTATGGAATAGGAGGAGGAAAGAGAGGAGAGGTGACCCCAACCTATCCAATCACAGCGACCGCACTGCACCCCGCACAGAGTGACTGCATGTGGGGGAGGGGCAGAGAGTAGGGGGAGGGGCCAGAGGAGGAGATTGGTGATGTCACACGCTGTGATAACTTTCTGTTTAATAATTACCAATGAAAGTAATTGTCATGAGATAGATAGATAGATAGATAGATAGATAGATAGATAGATAGATAGATAGATAGATAGATAGATAGATAGATAGATAGATAGATAGATAGATAGATAGATAGATAGATAGATAGATAGATAATTCTATAGATAGGCCACACCCCTCTTTACTGACAAATAGGAACATGTCATTCACTGTTACTCCAGTAACTGGAGAGATCTCCTACCCAATCACAGGGAGTGACAGAGGGAGAAATCTCACATTTATCAAAAACCTGCAGGGCACTGACTGAAGTCCCACCCACTGCTTTATCCTATTGGCTGAATATTCTACCAATCCCACTACCCATCCCTGTGACATCACCAGTCTCTGGGCGGAGTTCTCACTATGACTATTATTCCCTATTCCCCCCACAGATATTTACACAACCTCTCCTTACATATATCACAGCATGGAGGGGCTCAGTGAAGGTGGTGGTGAAGGTGTGGAGATGTCGGATCGGGTCACACAGATCATAAAAGGAGATCCGTCCGGCCTCATAATCCAGATATATCCTGACTCTGTTACTGGAGATATTGGAGGGTAAGAGGATCCCTTTACTGTCATGTATCTCCCCATAGTGATTTTCTCTCCTGTACAAACCCCAGGACTTGTTATTGTATCCAATCGCTGACTGCAATCCCCCTCTCCTCTCTATACTGGGGTAACACATCCCGACCATCCAGTAATCTGATCCCTCGACATCCACTTCCCAGTAATGTCTCCCTGAGGAGAAACTCCGACTGCTCAACACCTGATAATAACCCTGAAATCTCTCTGGTGTTTTGGGATGATTCTGGTTTCTATCTGACCCGGATACAGTTTTCCTGTCATCTGATATATGGACATAATTATTAGCTGTGTTTACATCCAGTAATATGTCTGCAGCTCCCTGTATATAGAAGGATACATTTACCTCTGTTATTATATCAGATAAACCTGTGTGTAATGTGTGTGATATCCCATCCACATCCAGACCCCATCCATCATGGAGGAGTTCCTCATGTCTCTCTCTGTCCTCATTATCTCCATCCTCAGTATCACACAAGTCACCTGTGTCTGATTCCTGTAAGACAGTCAGTGGATCCGTCATGTTACACAGCTCCTCAATGTGACGTATCTTCCTGGACAGCTCCTCCTTCTTTATTTCCAGATCCCGGATGGAGATGGAGATCCGCTCTGCCCTCCCGGAGATTTCCCTCAGGACTCTCTTCTCCAGGTCTTCCAGACGTCTCCTGAGATCTCTAAACAGGGCAGTGACTCTCTCGGTGTCACCAGATGCTTTTTCTTCTACTTTCCTCCTGTGTTCCTGCAGACTCTGGACTCTTTCCTCCGTCTCCTCTCTCTTTATCAGAAGGTTCTGCAGAACATTCCTCAGTGTCTCCTTCTTCTTCTCAGAAGCCTCATCCAGTGACTTCATCTTATGTCCTGTGTGTTCTCCAGTCACACAAAACTTACAGACACAGGTATCATCCTCAGTGCAGTAATACTCCAGGATCTTCTTATGGACGGAGCATTTCCTGCTCTCCATGGACAAGGTGGGGTCACATAAGATGTGTTCTGGGGACTTTTTGTGGACTCTCAGGTGTTTATCACACAGAGAAACCTCACAGTGCAGACAGGATCTAACAGCAGGTATAGCATAGTCCACACAGTAAGTACAGAAGACCCCGGACTCCTCCTGATCTGGCTGAGCAGACAGGAAATTCTCCACTATGTTACGTAGGGTTATGTTCCTCTGCAGTGCAGGCCGATCCAGAAACTTCTCTCTACATTCAGGACAGGAATATCCTCCAGACCCCCCCTGTGTATCCAGCACACGATCAATACAGACCCGGCAGAAGTTGTGTCCACATCTCAGGTTTACAGGATCTGTATAAATGTTCAGACAGACGGAACATTCCAGCTCAGCTCTCAGGTTAGCAGACGCCATCGCTGACAGTAGAAGAGAGAAATGAAAGTGAAAATCTCTGACACCGGAGAAGAATGTAGTTGGGAGGGGTCACTTCCTCCTACACAGGGGGAGGCTGATCCAGATCAGTATCAACCACTTTTTGAGATGTGTTGTTTACAAGTTAAATACATTTTTTGTTTTGCTAGAAAATTACTTAGAACCCCCGTAAACATTATACCTTTTTTTTGTCTAACACCCTAGAGAATAAAATGGCGGATGTTGCAATACTTTCTGTCACACCTTATTTGCGCAGTGGTCTTACAAGCGCACTTTTTTGGAAAAAGTACACTTTTTTTAATTAAGAAATAAGACAACAGTAATGATAGCCCAATTTTTTTTATATTGTGAAAGATAATGTTACAACGAGTATATTAATACCCAACATGTCACACTTCAAAATTGCGCCCGCTCGTGGAATGGTGACAAACATTTACCCTTAAAAATCTCCAAAGGCGACGTTTAAAAAATTCTACAGGTTGTATGTTTAAGTTACAGAGGAGGTCTAGAGCTAGAATTATTGGTCTCACTCTACCGATCGCGACGATACCTCACATGTGTGGTTTGACCACAGTTTTCATATGTGGGCGCTGCTCATGTATGCGTTTGCTTCTGCATGCGAGCTCAGCGGGATGGGGCGCGTTTAAAAAAAAAAATTCTTATTTATTTTACCTTTTATTTTTTCATTTTTACACTGTTCTTTTTAAAAAAAAATTGTGTCACTTTTATTCCTATTACAAGGAATGTAAACATCCCTTGTAATAGAAAAAAGCATGACAGGACCTCTTAAATATGAGATCTGGGGTCAAAAAGACCTCACATCTCATATTTACACTTAAATGCAATTAAAAAAAAAATTGTAATTTAAAAAAATAAATCGCCCTTTAAGAGCTATGGGCGGAAATGACGTTTTGATGTCGCTTCTGCCCTGCATTGTTACGGAGACGGGTGGGGGCCATCTTCCCCTCACTCATCTTCATGCCCAGCAAGGGTAAAGAATCGATCGCCTCCGCCGCTGGCAACGGCTCCGGTAAGCGGCGGAGGGCACCGGAGCGCGACGGGAGGGGGGCCCTCTCCCGCCACCGATAAAAGTGATCTTGCGGTGATTCCGCCACGGTGAACACTCTTATTGGAAACCGGACCGCCGGCTGAAGAAGAGGATACCGGGGTTATGGCAGCTAGCTGCTGCCATAACAACCATACCCCCTTCAAAGTAAGGACGTATATCATCGTGCGGCGGTCCGGAAGTGGTTAAAGTTCTGAAAAGGAAGGTTTTTTTCCACAGTAGTAAAGATAATCAAATCTCCCAACTTTGAGAGAAAGAGGGAAAGATGGGTGTAAAGAAGAACACACTAAGGCCTCATGTACACTGCTGCTGGTAGACGGACGTTTAGGAGCAGTTGGCAGTTTTTTCTACAGCCCCTGAACTCTCCTCTATGTTATCTTATCTGTCCATGTACACAGGGTCGTTTATAGTCCTTTCTAGGAAGTTGAGTTTAGAGGCATTTTTTGGAAAGCAAAAAAAATGCACTCAGAAGCTGAGTTTACAGGCATTTCAAGCGCCAAACACTTCAGTAACTCGCATTTAGCCACGTTTAGTTTACAGGAGTTTTTTATTTTTGGCTATTTTTTTTAAGCGCTTCTGAGTGCAAACGAGGTAAAACACCGCTATACACGGCATGTAAACGTGGCAAAACGAACGTTTTAAACATGGGTTACTATCTGTCAAGTTAAATCATTCAGGAGAGGTTGTAAAAACGTCCCGTGTACATGAAGCCTAAGGCCCCTTGTACACTATTATTATTATTATTATTATTATTATTATTATTATTATTATTATACAGGATTTATATAGCGCCGACAGTTTACGCAGCGTTTTACAACAACATGAGGGCAGACAGTACAAGTACAATACAATTCAATACAGGAGGAATCAGAGGGCCCTGCTCGTTAGAGCTTACAATCTAGGAGGGAGGGTCAAGTTATACAAAAGGGTAATAGCTGTGGGGGATGAGCTAATGGAGAAAATAATGCAGTTGTTAGATGGAGGCAGGATAGGCTTCTCTGAAGAGGAAAGTCTTCAGGGATCGCCTAAAAGTGGATAAATTTGGAGACAGTCTGACAGATTGGGGTAGGGAATTCCAGAGGATGGGTGAGGCTCGGGAGAAGTCCTGGAGGCGGATATGGGAGGAGGTGATGAGGGAGCTAGAGAGCAGGAGATCCTGGGAGGAACGAAGATGGCGATTAGGTTGGTATTTTGAGACTAGGTTAGTGATGTAGCTGGGGGCAGAGTTGTGGATGGCTTTGTAACTTATTGTTAGTATTTTGAATTTAATTCGTTGGGCGAGTGGTTGCCAATGGAGGGATTGGCAGAGAGGGGTAGCAGACACTGAGTGGTTTGTAAGGTGGATGAGTCTGGTAGCAGCATTCATGATGGACTGAAGGGGGGATAGTCTATTTAAAGGTAAGCCAATGAGGAGTGAGTTGCAGTAGTCAGACGTTTAGTCCAAGTGTGTCCAATTCTGGGATATTAGTGTTCCCAGGAGCCACAGGTGCAGCATCTAGACCTGCTTCCTGCAGTCTGTGGAAAGACTGATATTAGGGTGACCACATTTCCAAACTGCCATTCAGGGACACCCCCCCCCCCCTCCTTTCTTGAGGGACCTGTTTCATGGAACAAAACTTTTGCCAATTACCAGGGGGTGGAGGCAACTGGCGGATGGGTGGTGGTGTGCGAGGTGGTATATAGTCTCGGGAGTTGACGGGGAATTTGGCAGCGGGTGGTTTGTCGGGCGAATGGCTGGTGTTGGCACTTTAATTATCCTGACACCATGCTTGATATGGTGTCAGGATGATCTAATCACATTATTCCTATTACTGCATTATAATATATAAATGAAATAGTTCAACTCACCAGAATGCAGAATCAGTGGGAGCCCTGAGCGTGTCACTTGCCACCAGATGCAGGATGTCCAATTTGTCCGCCGCAACATGGCAGTCCCGCTAGAAGTCGCTGTTTGTCACCATTACGAGTAGAAGAAAAATAAATAAAAATTCCATAAATGTTCCATGTAGATTCTATAAACATAAAGGCGCAAACCAATCAATAGACGTTTATTGGGATTTTCTTACCACAAATATGTAGCAGAATACATATTGGCCTAAATTGATGAAGAATTTATTTTTTTCAATTTTTTTATTGGATGTTTTATAGCAGTAAAAAAAAATATTTTTTTTTCAAAATTGACGCTCTTTTTTGTTTATTGTGCAAAAAAATGAAAACCGCCGAGGTGATCGAATACCACCGAAAGAAAGTTCTGTTTGTGGGAACAAAAAGGATATCTTTCATTTTTATTTGGTTACAGCGTTGCATGACTGCGCAATTGTCAGTTCAAATAACGCAGTGACTTTTTGCAAAAATGGCCTGGTCATTAAGGAGGGGTAAATCTTTCGGAGAGCAAGTGGATAATAAGGACCGTTTCTTTAATGGACTGTCTATAACGTGGACCTTCTCTGTACATCGGGGACTGCTTACCAAACAGGGATTAGAACTACGATAGTTACACTTGGTAGAGGGACAGAAGACAATAAAAGGACAGAGGGGTTTGTTTATAAAACAGGGACTGTCCCTATTAATCGGGGATAATGCCATACACAGTAGTGGGTGAAGGAGAGGGACTGGTCTCCAGGTCAGGGACTGTCCCTATTAATCGGGGATAATGCTATACACAGTAGTGGGTGAAGGAGAGGGACTGGTCTCCAGGTCAGGGACTGTCCCTATTAATCGGGGATAATGCCATACACAGTAGTGGGTGAAGGAGAGGGACTGGTCTCCAGGTCAGGGACTGTCCCTATTAATCAGGGATAATGCCATACACAGTAGAGGGTGAAGGAGAGGGACTGGTCTCCAGGTCAGGGACTGTCCCTACTAATCAGGGATAATGCCATACACAGTAGTGGGTGAAGGAGAGGGACTGGTCTCCAGGTCAGGGACTGTCCCTATAAATCAGGGATAATGCCATACACAGTAGTGGGTGAAGGAGAGGGACTGGTCTCCAGGTCAGGGACTGTCCCTATTAATCAGGGATAATGCCATAAACAGTAGTGGGTGAAGGAGTGGGACTGGTCTCCAGGTCAGGGACTGTGACTATTAATCAGGGATAATGCCATACACAGTAGTGGGTGAAGGAGAGGGACTGGTCTCCAGGTCAGGGACTGTCCCTATTAATCGGGGATAATGCCATACACAGTAGTGGGTGAAGGAGAGGGACTGGTCTCCAGGTCAGGGACTGTGACTATTAATCAGGGATAATGCCATACACAGTAGTGGGTGAAGGAGAGGGACTGGTCTCCAGGTCAGGGACTGTCCCTATTAATCGGGGATAATGCCATACACAGTAGTGGGTGAAGGAGAGGGACTGGTCTCCAGGTCAGGGACTGTCCCTATTAATCGGGGATAATGCCATACACAGTAGTGGGTGAAGGAGAGGGACTGGTCTCCAGGTCAGGGACTGTCCCTATTAATCAGGGATAATGCCATACACAGTAGTGGGTGAAGGAGAGGGACTGGTCTCCGGGTCAGGGACTGTCCCTATTAATCGGGGATAATGCCATACACAGTAGTGGGTGAAGGAGAGGGACTGGTCTCCAGGTCAGGGACTGTCCCTATTAATCAGGGATAATGCCATACACAGTAGTGGGTGAAGGAGAGGGACTGGTCTCCAGGTCAGGGACTGTCCCTATTAATCAGGGATAATGCCATACACAGTAGTGGGTGAAGGAGAGGGACTGGTCTCCAGGTCAGGGACTGTCCGTAAAAATCAGGGATAATGCCATACACAGTAGTGGGTGAAGGAGAGGGACTGGTCTCCAGGTCAGGGACTGTCCCTATTAATCGGGGATAATGCCATACACAGTAGTGGGTGAAGGAGAGGGACTGGTCTCCAGGTCAGGGACTGTCCCTATTAATCAGGGATAATACCATACACAGTAGAGGGTGAAGGAGAGGGACTGGTCTCCAGGTCGGGGACTGTCCCTATTAATCAGGGATAATGCCATACACAGTAGTGGGTGAAGGAGAGGGACTGGTCTCCAGGTCAGGGACTGTCCCTATTAATCAGGGATAATACCATACACAGTAGTGGGTGAAGGAGAGGGACTGGTCTCCAGGTAAGGGACTGTCTCTCTGTGTACAGTGACATGCTGTGAGTGGGTGAGGGGTCTCTCTGCACACAGCCAGTTTTGTCTCATGTCTCAGTGTCGCACACATAGGCAGTAGACATGTACAAACACACTGACAGCTGTACATTGCCCTCTCCCTCCTGAGCACTGGTTTATGGTCCTCTCACAGTGATTTATGATTCTTCTAGGACGGCCCCCGCGGAGCATTCCAAGCTGGCAGGTCAGGGAGGGGGGAGGTGAAGAAATGGACTGACAAGGAGGCTCATCCATCTAACAGACAGCTTTATAGAACTTCTACAAGTCCCTCTGACAATCCAGAGTGTCCCCAGCGATTCTCCTTATGTTGTGGGCAGAGGCTGGCGGCTCCCCCCCTACTAGAATAACACTCACTGTGCGATCGCACTGATCGGGGAACATCGCTGGTGTCAGCTGCTCTGTACTGTGATTGGTCAGGTGCCCAGTAGAGATCTCTATGGGGACTAGAAGTGCGGTAGCAGAGACTCTTCTTTGGGATGTCCTGAGTGGGGCCCCCACTGACACCTGACCCAGATGCCGTGTCACTTGCCAGAGGATAAAGGAGGTGGGAGGTCATCCAGCGTGGTGGAGAGCACTAGGCGGGAAGGAGGAGGAAGTTAACTCCTCCTCCGCTTTGAGTGCTGAGCAGGGAGTTGCATCTTTTACGTCCCTGGTTGATACACGCCAGGCGGCTGTAGCAACCAGTGGCCAGTAGAGTATCAGGTGGAGGTGGAGTGAGCCCCAGTGCTACAGCAGGGTTTGCTCACTCTGTCAGTATCATTCCGGGACACTGTATTGTCCCGGAATGAAGGTGCCCGGGACAGACCTGCTAATTGCGGGATTGTCCCGGGCAATCCGGGACACGTGGGCACCCTATTATAAACCAAAGGATGAAACTATAAATCATAAACAATGTACAATAAGAACATGTATATAAAAACTACGGACATTAAAAAATGCTGAAAATAGCAGCAACAAATACTGCAATCCCTACTGAACATTATCCATTGTTGATGAAGGAATTTATATCCCATTCAACATTCATTCCAAATGGAGTGAATGACTGGGCTTGATAAATCCACCTCGTTTCCAGTCTGAAAACCTCCTTTGGTTTATAACCAATTTTTTTTATATTTCTTGTACTGAGTTGCTCTGTATTTCTCTGTGTGAATTTGTTTATTATCTTATGTTGTTGTAATACTCGCTTTTCACCACAAGATGCCGCCGCTTCCCGAGTCCGTTTGTCCTACTTTTTATCTAAAAAAAATTTTTTTAGTCTCAGATTTACACTGTCCTTTTGCTTGCTAATCACCTTTGAGTGACCGTTTTTAATATGTTTTTATAGCATATATATATACACATTACTAACAGTTTGTAATAAGAATTTTGTGTGATTTCTGGGTCTGAGATCCGGTCTGTGGAACGCACCTAATTTCCGGTTTTTATGGCCTGTCCCTATAAACAAGAGCCTCGCACACGCCCTGACCACGCCCCTGATGATGCACGTTTATGACGAAACGTTGGGTGGAGATAAGGATGTGTGACGTAGGACGCTGACCGTGACCCGGCGGCCATTTTGTTGGTTGGAAACACAGGTTGTTTCCCCTTGCCTGTCATATTTCTCAACCATGTGAGTGTAACAGTTTTATCCTTAAATAAATTTTGTTTTCTGGATGCCTGCGCAATGAGAGGTCTTCTTTCTTATATTTATGTGGATACTGGAGTTTATCAGTGGAATTCCATTCCATGGAGAAAGTTTTGGAGGTCCTTATTTCCCTATTGAATGAGACGTTTTGATCTTCTGTGGAGTCGATTGATCTGTGGAGGAGAATTGCTGGGTACATAACCTATACATTTAATGTGTGTACCCTACACACTGACGGTAAGAGTCAGTAGTATTGGGTGTTGGTGGTGGCTTTCCTATTTGTCCTCATCAGGATTGATTAACTAGAGGACTTTGATCGTCTTCAACCAATTTTTTATAAAAAGGAAAAAAAAATCAGAGAAAAAATTAGGGAATCCCTAATCCCAGCGCTCAAAATGGATGAATAGTAGATATTTTTTACACTTATAAGCTGCTATTATAACTAATAAAACATGATATAGTAAATAATGAAATAAATATATCTTCCCACATGAGAAAATATTAACAGCGCTTAAGAAATGGATTTGCAACCATAAGTGTGATTAGTAGTAGTCAACAAGTAATATAAAAACCACAAAAAGTCCTAGTCCACCATCTCTGTGGAACATATAAGAAGACTAGTGCAGAAAGTCTTTAGTATAATAACCCATGCATGCATCTGATGGATTGCGGTCCACTCTTTGATTTATCCCCAGTGCATCTTTTGTTTGGCTCTATACCTTCACCATGTCACCTCATGAGAAACCCCTTTTGTGTGTATGCTCACCAGAGGTCTAGATAAGATATGCCTGTAATATCTCTCCTGGGGTCAGTCGGCTCTGCTCCCGCTTGTCATGATCGATTTTGTGGTAGGGGTCAGGTCTGCCTGTGATATCTCTCCTCAGGGATGAACTGCTCTGCTCCCGCTGGTGTAGGTCAGTTCTCCGTGTTCGTTAGGTGTCATATAAGTAAAGAGAGGGGATGCTTGCCATAGTGTTATATTTTTTTTTTTAAATTTACCAAACTCCCTGCTACAATGTTGCGTTTACCAGATAAAGTATAAAAAGCTCTTAGATTAAAACACAGCCTGTCCGTAAGAAATGTCAGCTCACCGCTGGAAGGAAGAGTAAACATCCCGCCCACTTGGGTCCCGGGATGACTTGTTCTAGGTCTGGCTGTTGGGTCGCGTGGTCACGCCTGACGCGTTTCGTCATTACGTCTTTAAAGGGCGTGGCCACGCAACACGACCAATTCATTTAAATAGCTTAAGGAGGCGGGAACGTTCAGCGCCGTCATCACAGATATCATCCCCTCCCCGCCCTCTCCTATGTGGACAGTGCCGAGCTGACGCACAGCATCCCATCCATCCAACTATGGTTCTCTCTATAGCATTGTTATAATGAAAGCAAATACTATATGCATAAAAATACTATACACCTCGTATTAATTCTTTGAGATTATGTTATTACATTCTAATTTGTCTCCAACTAAGAATGAAATAAAAAAGGAATTATTAATGTAATGCTGTCATTCCGCATATATGTTATGTTTATATAGTGTATTAGAGACTCAAAAACTCTTCAAATAATCTTACCCTAATAAAATTATTGATCACAGTAGATCTTATGTTTGGATCTTTTGTCACGTAAATTTGTGAGGGACAGCCAATTATATCTGTATAGTGGTTCTGACTATTTACAGTCATTAATATCACTAGAACTTGCCTCGTCATTAATATTGCGGTTATGTTTTTCCTTCAAATGGAGTTTATCGTCCAAAATTCATGAAAAAACATAAGCCAAAAAACTACCACATATGCGGATGCAAACAGAATCACATCAAGTACAATAATACATTTACTCACGCAAGAAAACTCCTAAAAAAGATAAATATTACTATTTTTTTAAAATATTTAAAATTAAAAGTTACATGAACCTAACAAAGCTAAAAACTTAACTAAAAAAACACTTCTACTTTGGGGAACCTATAGAGGATAACTTTAATCTTTCGTACGCTGGGTTATACATGTGATAAAATACGAAAGTAAAAGTCATATAGAATGGTTTGCCTTTAGTAGTTGCTTATAAAGCAATTCAGGTCCAGTTTTATGTTTAGTCCATTAGAACTAAGTGTGTTAGCCAGGAATATCCACTGAGATTCCCTTTTGGAAATTTCTCTTATCATGTTGGCACCTCTCCATTTGGGGTGTGGTTTGTCTATGCCCCAAAATTTGAGGCCAGTGGGATTTCTATCATGTTTTTCCCTAAAATGTAGGGACACCCTATGTTCTTTGTATCCTATAGTGATATTATAAATGTGCTCTGATACCCTTTTGCCCGATGTTCTTTTTGTGCGCCCGATATACATGAGGCCACACGGACATTCCAGGGCATACACTACGTGAGTAGACATACATGAGATGAATTCTCTAATTTGAAATTCTTTACCATTCGCTGTTGACACGAAGCTTGTTAGGCCTCTCAAATGAGTTGCTACTTGTTGGCACGATTTACATTTTCTGCAGGCATAAAAACCTGATCGGTCCCAAAACATTTCAGTTCTGGTTGGGGGGTCGAGTACTTTTTTCACTACTTGGTCTCCAAATGAAGGGGTTTTCCTATATATAAATGGCGGGTTTTCTGGTAACACTTTACTCAGCACCTTATCCATACACAGTATGTTCCAGTGGGTCTTTATGATTGTCTCGATTTCACGATACTGTTCGTGAAAACCACTTATAAAACCCCATTCATGCTTGTCTTTGGTCTCCTTGCTTTAGGGACCAAACAAGAGTCCTGTGAATTGCGTCCTACCTCTGTAATTAGTTTGTCTAAGGGTTGGATCTTATAGCCTTTTTCTATGAAACGTTGTTTAATAAGTTCTGCTTGGGTAAAATGATCAGCATCAGAGGTGAAGTTACGACGTACCCGCATAAATTGGCCCTTAGGTATATTCCTTAACCACTGCGGGTGGTGTCCACTCTGTACGGGAATATAGCTATTGCGGTCTGTGCTCTTGAAATATGCTTTCGTATGAAGTTGGTTCTCACCTTTCATTATCATGACATCCAGGTACTGTATCTGCTCTCGGCTCCAATTAAATTCCAATTTAATATTATTGGTATTACTATTGAGCCATTGGGAGTATTCAATTAGTGAGGATTCAGTGCCCTGCCATATGATGAACAGGTCATCTATGTAGCGTTGGTAGAACACTAATTCTTTCCTCCTGTTTAAGTACACCCATTTGTCCTCCCATCCGCTCATAAATAAGTTCGCCAAACTTGGCGCAAACTTGGCGCCCATTGCAACGCCGGTCTTCTGGCTATAAAATTCCCCGCACACCAGAAGTAATTGTGGGTTAAACAGTATTCCAGTATCATCCTTAAGAATTTCTTTTGGATGAAGGGAATGTCGTCCCTCTGGCTAAAAGCCCAGTTGAAAGACAAAAGCGCGTCATCATGCTGAATTATTGTATATAATGACGCCACATCGGCAGTCACCAGATATATTTCCTCGTCCTTAGAGAAGTATACGTTCTTAATCTTCTGCAAGAAGCTTGTAGTGTCTTTCAAATACGCTTTTGTAGTCACAACACTTGTCTGTAAGAAGTGGTCTAAATACTGGCCGACTCGAGATGTTACTGAGTCTATGCCGTTCACAATAGGTCTGGCTGGAGGTCTCTCTGGATCTTTATGAATTTTGGGAACCGTATATATAGTTGGTATTCTATTAAAGCTGGGACATAAATATAATTTTTCTTTCTTTGTAAGGACTCGCATTTAAAATCCATAATCTACTAGATTGTGGAGGTCTTCCCTATACTTGTTGGTAGGGTCCTTCTTAAGTTTCTCATATGTGTTTTCATCTTTAAGCATATTAGAGAGTTGTGTGTGGTAATAGGTTTTATCCATAATCACCACTCCTCCTCCCTTATCCGCCGGACGGATGATTATGTCCTTTCTATTCTCCAGGGCTTTGATGCCTTCTGTTATATGCTTAGGGTTTAGAGTTTTGTTGGGTCTAACTTTGTCCAGATCTTTCAAGACTAGTTGTTTGAAAACCTCTATCTGATGGTTGGCTGTTTGTGGAGGGTTGAATAGCGATTTATTTTTGAGTCCGCTATCAACTCCCACTGTAGCTACTGCTTTCTTTGTTCTTAAATTATAGTTATTAGACAAAAAGTATTTCTTTATATTAAGTTTTCTGACATACTTGTGTACCAATTTTTTATGATGAACTTTTATCTGTTTTTATTTTTCTAGTGCTGCACCTCTTCTTATATGTTGTCTCGTTGCAACCAGAAATTTAGTGTCAGCTGCCTTTTTCTTAGTTTATTTTTTCAAGCGCAACAGATCTCTATTTTTATAGCTGTTTTGGGTTTTTATTGTTGCAGCTGAATAGCCATATATTAATAATGGATATATTTCAATTTAGAGCTTCACATGCCATTAATCCAGAGGGCATTTTCTGTGAAACTAATGGTCCCACTGATGACATTAGTGGCCTCTTTATGTGATTAAAAAACCTGGTTACCGGGACGGGGGGCGTGACCGGATGCAAGAGTGAGAGGAGGGGCGAGTGAGCTTCCCCCAGCCCGATGCCTCCGTGCTCATCGGAGTTAACCTAGTGCTCCGGCACGGCTGACTGAGCCTCCTTTCCCCCGCAGTGCTCGCGTCTGCCTGGCTGCCTGGCTCCCCTACCATCGCCCAGTCCGGAGTGTGCCGGCGGTGCTTCGGTACAGCCGCTCGGGAAAGGATGCGGACTAGAGCCCTCGGAGCGGCGAGGAGGAGCTCGGGCTATTTGTTTTGAGCAGTTACCCGGGCAACGGTTTCAACAGGAAGAGGCGGTGGGGACGGCGTGTGTCACCAGCGAGAGGATCCACCACTAGGAAGCGTCCCTGTGCTGCCCAGGTACCCGGCAGCATCAAGGTACCAACCCCTGCAGTTAATTCAGAGGTGGACTGCCTCTCCCCTCTCCTCAAGGGCTAGTTTATTGCCACGGACGAGGGGGGGTGGAGGTACAGGTGGGCCCAGGCAGCCGGTCACATTGCTACTTAACGACCTGCCCTTGGGCTTAGGCAGGCTTGGGCAGCCTGATACATTGACACACAGCGATCTGTGTCCACCAGGGAGAAGATACCCCTCGATGGCTGGTGGAGGGCTGCATCAATAAGAAAGACGTTAATCTTTCACCACATTATATAATCTTAATAGAGCTGAAATACCGGCAATTCCAAACTGGACAATCAATCTAGTGGCAGCTGCAAACTAGAAGGGCACTGCTGGGGCTGAGATAGCACTGAGGGAAGGGAGAAAGAGTAAGGGAAAGGTGAAGAGAGGGGTGAAGAGAGGGGGGGGGGGAAGTACCAACCCCACGAGCGGCTCAACTCTTTTACATACTCCCTTGGCTTATGTAAATAGCCATGACTAGAAAAAAGGGAGAGGAACTGCAACAGCAGGACAACACTAGCTCCCAAATGACCCGTACCTCAAAAGAAAAGGTGAACCAGGCAGCAGCTGCCGCTGCGGCCAAACTGGAAAAATTTGCGCACCCCTCCACCTCATCACCATCTAAAAACACTCAGCAGCAGCAGGACAGACCGCATGCGGGGGGTTCAGGGGACAGGAAGAGCCTAGGAAAAGGACCAGCGGCAATGCACACAATAAAAACGGCGAGCAGTAAAAGCTCTGCGGGTGAGCCGCGGGATTAGCAACTAACAATGCTGCTGCGCAAGACGCACCAGCAGAAGCTGAACCCACACTGAAAGATGTTCTATGTGCTGTCAATTCCTGTAAGGCCTCCCTAAGCGATCTGTGCGACCAGCTGACGGGACTAAAGGAAGAGCTAATTATAGTAAGCCAAGAACTGCAAAGGACTATTGCTAGAACAACTGCACTGGAGGAGAGAGTTAGCCAGGCTGAGGACGAATTAACCCCACTGAAGCAAGAGCTCAAGGCATTAAAAACACAGATGGGTTTGCATAAAGTTAAAATGGAGGAAATGGAAAATAGGTCCCGCAGGAATAACGTGAGGGTGGTAGGCCTACCGGAGCGGTGTGAGGGCCCCCACCCTGAGGAGTTCTTGGAGAAGTGGCTCAAGGGAATATTCGGGATGGAAACCTTCTCTCACCTCTTTGCTATTGAAATTGCCCACAGGGTGCCAACTAGGGCCTCACCATCAGGGGGGCATCCTAGGCCAATAATAATGAAGCTTTTTAACTACACAGACAAGGTAACATTGATGCGTAGGGCTAGAGAGCTGGGGGAGATCCTATACAACGGAGTCAAGATTTTATTTTTTCCCGATTATTCCCCAGATCTCCAGAAGCGGAGGGCTGAATTCAGGGACATTAAGCATAACCTACGGACTTATAAAATAGAATACGCCCTGCTGTATCCTGCACGGCTACGTGTCACTGCCTTAGGGTCTACCCATTTTTTTGACACAACAGCAGGGGCAATAAAGTGGCTGGAAGATAACAAAGCGGACCTGTAGAGCTAGGGGTTAAATAAGGCTATTTAAACTTGGATAGGAAAGGAGGAAAATGCGATTTTTTTTTTTTCCTCCTTTTTCACAGTAATGAGCAGCTGACACGGAGGAGGGGGGAAGGGGGGGTATGTGAGATGGAAGCACAGATGAAGGATGTGATCCCACTAGTTTTGCATGTTTTAAGTGTTGTTTTGGGGGTTTGGGGGAGGGCTGTGGATGGGGGGGAGGGGGGGATGAGTGTGGTAGTGAGTCACAACGTATCTTTTCAGCATATGTGTGGGGAGGTATTTTCTGTGTGGTTGGGAGGGGGGAAAAAGGTCACAAGTACAGCCCCTAGGGCTAGCCTAATTAGGCAGGAGGGGGGGTCACGAATCAGGGTGGTAAGAAGGGGGATGCATAAAGTAGAGGGTGGGGGGAAGGGGGGTTTACAGCGAGTCATAGGGCTAGGCAATGGGGTGATTGTAAGGCACACATAGCTACAAAGGGTGGGCTCACAATAACAAAAGCAAAGTATATTAGCACACGTGGTTTGCACTTGCAGTTGGGAAACGTGGGGGGGGGGGGGTTCCTGGACGCGGGGGCCCCCTGCCCTTCCCCACTCTATCTATTTATTATTCTTTTTCTTCTTTGGTTAACACAACCACAGCGCCCACGATCAATTTGGTATCCACAAATGCACTAATGAAATGCCCTTTCTTTTTGGGCATTTTTTCCTCTTTCTTTTTTGGCTTTTTTGTTACTTTTTTGCCTTTTTCTTCTAGATGCCTTTTAAAACGCTAAAGATAGGCTCCTGGAACATCAGGGGCATGGCTGATCCCGCCAAAAGGGCAGCAGTTTTCACGGCAATGGAAGCCTATGGCGTTGAACTGGCTTGCCTGCAGGAAACTCACCTTACCAACGATACTAAACTACATGTTCGGAACCACAAATTTCAAGAACAGTATCACTCAGTCTACACCTCATACTCAAGAGGGGTGAGCATATTGGTGGGGAGAAGTATCTCGTTTTACTGCAGGGAAGCCAGAATTGACGCGTTGGGACGCTATGTTTTCTTGAGCTGCGTTGTGGAAAATAAGCCTCTGGTAATAGCAAACATTTATATTCCTCCTCCGTTTAAAACAGAGACCATTTTGGATTTGCTGGAATTTGTGGAAAGTAAGTTAGATGTACCGATAATATTGGTGGGGGATTTTAATGCAGTTTTGGATAATAAAATGGACCGGTTTCCGCCTATGAACCGGGCGGAAAGGTTATCGGAGGGCCGCTTAGGCCAACTTCTGGCAGAGGTTGGGTGGTGCGACCTATGGAGATCTCACAACCCAAAAACCCGGCAGTATTCCTGCTACTCAGGGTCACACTCTACTCTCTCGCGTATAGATATGGCAGTAGGCAACAGTGAAGCTTTGCAACTAATAGGGAATATAGAGTATAAGCCGAGGGGTATTTCAGATCATTCTCCCTTGACCTTGACTCTGAACTTAAGCGCCAGACCTAGCCGGAAAAGGTGGACAATAAAGCCACTATGGTTGGATTTAATAAGCAGCCCAGTAGAAGTTACATCCAAATTAAAAGAGTTTGTAACATTTAACTCAGGTACAGCCCCTGCGGGGGTAGTGTGGGACACCTTAAAAGCATTCCTTAGGGGACTATTACACCAGCAGGTTGTCATAGTAAAGAAAACGTCAAGGGAATGGGAGGTGAGGGCTAGCAGGGAAGCCATGGAATCAGAAGCACAATACGTGGCGGACCCAACCCCTGAAAAACGGGAGGTCTGGCTCAGTAGACAACAAGAGTACAGAGAATTAATTAATAGAAGAATAGAAAATAAAAGACTCTTCCAGAAACAAAATTACTATGGCGAAGGGGAGAAAGTAGGTCGGATGTTGGCACTTATAACCAAGTCTAACCTATCCCCATCGGCCATTTTTTCAATTAGGACACCGGCTGGAGAGATTACTTCAGACCCCGCCGAGGTCCTAAAGACCTTTTCCACGTTTTATAGGGACCTGTACAGGTCGCGCCGGGGGTCGGACCGGCGCGATATGGATGGATTTCTGGAAGGGGTAGTTCTGCCTGTGCTCTCGGAGGGGGACAGGAGTGAGATGGAGTCTCCCCTGACTCTGGAGGAGTTGCAAAAGGCTGTCGCAGAGCTGTCAGGCCAGAAATCTCCTGGCCCGGACGGTTTGCCATTGGAGATCTACAGGAAGTACGGGGAGGTTTTACTTCCGGAGCTTTTAAAAGTACTGGAACAGACGACTAAGGACGGAAGGCTACCCCCATCAATGCTGGAGGCTGACATAGTGGTGATTAGGGATGAGCCGAACACCCCCCTGTTCGGTTCGCACCAGAACATGCGAACAGGAAAAAAATTCGTTCGAACACGCGAACACCGTTAAAGTCTATGGGACACGAACATGAATAATCAAAAGTGCTAATTTTAAAGGCTAATATGCAAGTTATTGTCATTAAAAGTGTTTGGGGACCTGGGTCCTGCCCCAGGGGACATGAATCAATGCAAAAAAAAGTTTTAAAAACGGACGTTTTTTCAGGAGCAGTGATTTTAATAATGCTTAAAGTCAAACAATAAAAGTGTAATATCCCTTTAAATTTCATACCTGGGGGGTGTCTATAGTATGCCTGTAAAGGGGCGCATGTTTCCCGTGTTTAGAACAGTCTGACAGCAAAATGACATTTTGAAGGAAAAAACACATTTAAAACTACCGCGGCTATTGCATTGCCGACAATAGACATAGAAGTTCATTGATAAAATGGCATGGGAATTCCCCACAGGGCAACCCCGAACCAAAATTAAAAAAAAAAAAATGATGTGGGAGTCCCCCTAAATTCCATACAAGGCCCTTCAGGTCTGGTATGGATATTAAGGGGAACCCCAGCCAAAATTTTTAAAAAAAATTGACGTGGGGTTCCCCCTAAATTCCATACCAGACCCTTCAGGTCTGGTATGGATTTTAAGGGGAACCCCGCGCCAAAAAAAAAAAAAAAAAAAAACAGCGTGGGGTCCCCCCAAAAATCCATACCAGACCCTTATCTGAGCACGCAACCTGGCAGGCCGCAGGAAAAGAGGGGGGGACGAGAGTGCGGCCCCCCCCCCTCCTGAACCGTACCAGGCCACATGCCCTCAACATTGGAAGGGTGCTTTGGGGTAGCTCCCCAAAACACCTTGTCCCCATGTTGATGAAGACAAGGGCCTCATCCCCACAACCCTGGCCGGTGGTTGTGGGGGTCTGCGGGCGGGGGGCTTATCGGAATCTGGAAGCCCCCTTTAACAAGGGGACCCCCAGATCCCGGCCCCCCCCCCTGTGTGAAATGGTAAGGGGGTACTTACCCCTACCATTTCACTAAAAAACTGTCAAAAATGTTAAAAATGACAAGAGACAGTTTTTGACAATTCCTTTATTTAAATGCTTCTTCTTTCTTCCTTCATCTTCTTCTGATTCTTCTGGCTCTTTTGGTTCTTCCTCCGGCGTTCTCGTCCAGCATCTCCTCCGCGGCGTCTTCTATCTTCTTCTCCTCGGGCCGCTCCGCACCCATGGCATGGGGGGGGAGGCTCCCGCTCTTCTCTTCATCTTCTTCTCTTCTTCATCTTCTTCTTCATCTTCTTCTTCTTCTCTTCTTCCTTCTTCTCTTCTTCATTTCTTCTCCGGGCTGCTCCGCAGCCATGCTGGCATGGTGGGAGGCTCCCGCTGTGTGACGGCGTCTCTTCGTCTGACGGTTCTTAAATAACGGGGGGCGGGGCCACCCGGTGACCCCGCCCCCCTCTGACGCACGGGACATGACGGGACTTCCCTGTGGCATTCCCCGTGACGTCACAGGGAAGTCCCGTCAAGTCACCGTGCGTCAGAGGGGGGCGGGGTCACCGGGTGGCCCCGCCCCCCGTTATTTAAGAACCGTCAGACGAAGAGACGCCGTCACACAGCGGGAGCCTCCCTCCATGCCAGCATGGCTGCGGAGCGGCCCGGAGAAGAAATGAAGAAGAGAAGAAGGAAGAAGAGATGAAGAAGAAGAAGAAGATGAAGAAGATGAAGAGAAGAGCGGGAGCCTCCCCCCTCATGCCATGGGTGCGGAGCGGCCCGAGGAGAAGAAGATAGAAGATGCCGCGGAGGAGATGCTGGACGAGAACGCCGGAGGAAGAACCAGAAGGGCCAGAAGAACCAGAAGATGAAGGAAGATAGAAGAAAGAAGAAGTATTTAAATAAAGGAATTGTCAAAAACTGTCTCTTGTCATTTTTAACATTTTTGACAGTTTTTTAGTGAAATGGTAGGGGTAAGTACCCCCTTACCATTTCAGACAGGGGGGGGCTGGGATCTGGGGGTCCCCTTGTTAAAGGGGGCTTCCAGATTCCGATAAGCCCCCCGCCCGCAGACCCCCACAACCACCGGCCAGGGTTGTGGGGATGAGGCCCTTGTCTTCATCAACATGGGGACAAGGTGTTTTGGGGGGCTACCCCAAAGCACCCTCCCAAAGTTGAGGGCATGTGGCCTGGTACGGTTCAGGAGGGGGGGGGGGCCGCACTCTCGTCCCCCCTCTTTTCCTGCGGCCTGCCAGGTTGCGTGCTTGGATAAGGGTCTGGTATGGATTTTTGGGGGGACCCCACGCCGTTTTTTTTTTTTTTTTGGCGCGGGGTTCAGGTCTGGTATGGAATTTAGGGGGAACCCCACGTCAATTTTTTTTTAAAATTTTGGCTGGGGTTCCCCTTAATATCCATACCAGACCTGAAGGGCCTTGTATGGAATTTAGGGGGACCCCCACATCATTTTTTTTTTTGGTTCGGGGTTGCCCTGTGGGGAATTCCCATGCCGTTTTTATCAATGAACTTCTATGTGTATTGTCGGCAATGCAATAGCCGCGGGTAGTTTTAAATGTGTTTTTTTCTTCAAAATGTCATTTTGCTGTCAGACTGTTCTAAACACAGGAAACATGCGCCCCTTTACAGGCATACTATAGACACCCCCAGGTATGAAATTTAAAGGGATATTACACTTTTATTGTTTGACTTTAGGCATTAATACAATCACTGCTCCTGAAAAAACGTCCGTTTTTAAAACTTTTTTTTGCATTGATCCATGTCCCCTGGGGCAGGACCCAGGTCCCCAAACACTTTTTATGACAATAACTTGCATATAAGCCTTTAAAATGAGCACTTTTGATTTCTCCCATAGACTTTTAAAGGGTGTTCCGCGGCATTCGAATTTGCCGCGAACACCCCAAATTGTTCGCTGTTCGGCGAACTTGCGAACAGCCAATGTTCAAGTAGAACATGAATTCGACTCGAACTCGAAGCTCATCCCTAGTGGTGATACCAAAAGAGGGGAAAGACCAACTGGAAGTCACCTCATATAGACCGATATCATTACTGTTGTCAGGAAAGTCCTGTCAGTATCAGACGCCCTGTGCGGGCAGTCGCACGCATGCGCACGCGCACCAGGCGGGCTATTTAAACTGATCTGTCACATGAGAATCTTGCTGTCTGCTCTACAGCGTTACGTGTGCACTTCCTGAGAACACTTCCTGTTTCCTGTGCTAGACCCGGCTTGTTCCTGATTATCCTAGCTGTCTGCCTGCATCTAATCCCGGCTTGTCTCCGACCATCCCTGCTTTCTGCCTGCATCCGACCCCGGCTTGTCTGACCACTCTTCTGCCTGACCCTTTGGCTCATCTACAGTCCGCCTGGCTATCGATCCGGCTTGTCTGACCTTCCAGTCTGCTGTCCTGTGTGTTCCAGCCTGCTATCCAGTTCCAGTTTGCTGTGTGGCTCCAGTCTGCTGCACCAGTGTTCCAGTCTGCTGTCCTGTGTGTTCCAGCCTGCTATCCAGTTCCAGTTTGCTGTGTGGTTCCAGTCTGCTGCACCAGTGTTCCAGTCTGCTGTCCTGTGTGTTCCAGCCTGCTATCCAGTTCCAGTCTGCTGTGTGGTTCCAGTCTGCTGCACCAGTGTTCCAGTCTGCTGTCCTGTGTGTTCCAGCCTGCTATCCAGTTCCAGTCTGCTGCACCAGTGTTCCAGTCTGCTGTCCTGTGTGTTCCAGCCTGCTATCCAGTTCCAGTCTGCTGTGTGGTTCCAGTCTGCTGCACCAGTGTTCCAGTCTGCTGTCCTTTGTGTTCCAGCCTGCTATCCAGTTCCAGTCTGCTGCACCAGTGTTCCAGTCTACCCACCAGATCAGCTTAATCTCCACTGCACAGTGTTTCCAGAGTTCCAGACCTACCTTCTGCTGTTGATCCTGCCAGGCACTCGTGCCACTCCTGACTCTTGTGCTTCCTGTATACCCTACCAGGGCCCTCGAGTCAGAGCCGCAAGAGAGGCCATCCCCTGCAAGTCGGGCTCGTCCACAAGGTACGTGACAGTAGCAGACAGCCATGACCGAGCCCGAGCAGGGAGCCTCTCCTATGGAAGAACTTTGTATGCACCTGGCCGGCCTTACACAGGCTGTTAAGAGTCTCCAGGAAGGATATACACGTCTGGAAGAACGGGTCCAAGTACTGTCTGGTCCCACTGAGACCCAGGGATCTTCTCTGCCATCTACCTCTGCTAGCAGTACTACTTCCCCTACAGTAGTGATGCTGCCCCCTGAACCAAGGGTTCCCACTCCTGAAAAGTTTTCTGGAGAACGAAGTAAATTCAGGGCATTCCGGAATGAATGCGAACTGTACTTCGCCCTTCAACCTCGCACCTTCTCGCTCGAAGCCACCAAAGTAGGTTTTGTGATCTCGCTGCTCCTGGGTGACCCCCAAACATGGGCTCACCGCCTTCTGGAACTGAAAGCCGAGGTGTTGACCAATTTAACCACCTTCTTTGATGCAATGGCCCAGCTATATGAGGACTCACAGCTTTCTGCAACCGCAGAAGCCGCCCTGCACACCCTTCAACAAGGGCGTAGGGCAGTAGAGGACTACGTTGCGGAATTCCGCCGATGGAGTGCAGACACGGACTGGAATGACGCTGCCCTCCGCTACCAGTTCCGTATGGGACTTTCCGACCCTTTAAAAGATGAACTGGCCCGAGTGGGAATTCCTCTGACTCTGGATGCCTTGATTAACCTTGCCATACAGATCGACCGACGGTTGAGGGAGCGAAGAGCAGAAAGAGGTGCTGGGCCTACTCGCCCAACCTGGATGTTGCCTAGGGTCCCCAGCTATACCCATCCTGCACCCACCTCTAGTCCTGCTGTTTCACCTGATACCTCTGAGCCCATGCAACTTGGAGTCTTCCGCCCATCTCTCACGACGGAGGAACACCAACGTCGCCGGGCTAACAACCTGTGCCTGTACTGCGGGGAACCCGGACACTATGTCAGGAACTGTCCTAACAAACTCCGTAAGTGCCTGTCTGTCTCCTCTGGTGATGTGACTGCTTGGCCTAAGACTTCCGCTCACTTGACTCTTTCTATATCTTTGCAGCTCCCAGGAAAGACTTTACAGGTTCCCGCTATCATTGATTCCGGGGCTTGCAGCTGCTTCTTGGACTCATCCTTTGCAGCTAAACACCAGATCCCACTACGTTACAAGGCCCATGGACTCTCTATTCATCTGGCCGACGGGTCTGCAATAAAATCTGGGCCAGTTATACAAGAATCCGCTCCCCTTCCAGTCACCATCTTCAATTTGCACCAAGAACTGCTTCGCCTGGACATCATCACTTCTCCTTTATTTCCTATTATTCTTGGCATGCCGTGGCTACAAGCCCATAACCCTACTATCAACTGGGTCACAGGAGAAATTACGTTTTCCTCTCAGTACTGTCAACAGTTCTGCACTTTGAAGGACTCTGGTGAATCCCCTGCTCTGTTATGTCTCAACACTGATTCTGAGTTATTCCAGGCGGTCCCCAAGGTCTATCATGACTTTTTAGATGTCTTTAGTAAAAAAGGGGCTGAAACCCTTCCTCCTCATCGGGCTTACGATTGCCCCATCGAGCTCCTTCCCAGAGCCGAAGTTCCCTTTGGCAGGATTTTTCCTTTGACCGAGCTGGAGCAAGGAGCACTAAAAGCATACATCGACGAGAACCTAGAAAAGGGTTTCATCCGGCCCTCTACATCCCCAGCAGGTGCAGGCATTTTTTTTGTTGAAAAAAAAGGATCACTCTCTTCGTCCTTGTATAGATTACCGCGAACTCAATAAAATAACTGTTAAAAATCGGTACCCTCTCCCCTTGGTACCAGAATTATTCCAGAGACTGGGGACTGCTACTATTTTCACCAAATTAGATCTCCGAGGGGCTTACAACCTAGTTCGCATCAGAAAAGGGGATGAGTGGAAGACAGCTTTCCGCACTCGCTTCGGGCACTTTGAATACATGGTGATGCCCTTTGGACTATGTAACGCCCCTGCAACTTTTCAGTACTTCATAAATGATGTTTTCCGGGACTATTTGGATCTATTTGTCATAGTCTACTTAGATGACATTCTCATCTTTTCTTCTTCCCTGGAATCCCATCGCAGACATGTTAAATGTGTTTTAGCTCGACTCCGGCTACATGGCTTGTACGCTAAGGCTGAAAAGTGCGAGTTCGAGCAAGAGAGTATTCCATTCTTGGGGCTAATCATCTCCGTGGAAGGGATCAAGATGGATCCCCATAAGGTTGCTGCAATTCTTGACTGGCCAGCCCCTACTGACAAGAAAGGAGTCCAACGTTTCATTGGCTTTGCCAACTTCTATAGAAAATTCATTAAGGGGTTCTCAGCCATCATTGAGCCCATCACTCAATTGACCAAACAAGGGGTGCGTTTTCATTGGTCGCCCGAAGCTCAATCCGCCTTTGAATCTCTCAAAAGACTGTTCACCTCTGCTGCTGTTTTGAAACATCCCGATTCCTCTTTACCATTTGTCCTGGAAGTGGACGCTTCTGAGAGTGCTGTTGGTGCGATTCTTTCTCAGCGACAAGGGACCAAAGCTCTGTTATACCCTGTAGCCTTCTTTTCTCGCAAACTATCATCCGCAGAAAGGAATTATGATGTAGGAGATCGGGAACTACTGGCCATAAAATCCGCTCTGGAAGAGTGGCGGTATCTTTTGGAAGGAGCTGCTCATCCTATTCTGATCTACACAGATCACAAAAACCTGGAATATCTTAAATCCGCAAAGAGGTTGAGACCGCGACAAGCCAGATGGGCCTTGTTCTTTTCCAGGTTCTCCTTCCACGTGACCTATCGGCCAGGCTCCAAGAATATAAAACCTGACGCTTTGTCTAGGATGTTCCACAAGCCTCAAGAAACCTCACCTCCAGATACGATCCTTTCTCCTGGAAATTTTTTCCTGTTGCAAGAAGACCTACTTTCCCGGATTAAGCAAGCTTCAGTAGGGTTGGTACCTGCTATGAGAACAAAACTACAAGAAAAGGATGGTCTGCTTTGGTTTGGGAGTAAGATCTTTGTACCTGAAGGCCTACGGGTCACAATTTTAGAACTTTGTCATGATCACGCACTAGCAGGGCATTTTGGTGTTACCAAGACGGCTGATCTTGTCCTGCGCACCTTTTGGTGGCCCCAAGTGCCTAAGGACTGTAAGAAGTATGTGGAATCCTGTACCATCTGTGCTCGGAATAAAGTCAGTAGAACCAGGGCCTGGGGATTACTGAAACCTCTACCTGTCCCAGACAGGCCATGGAAGATGCTGTCCATTGACTTCATTGTCGAGTTGCCTCCAGCTGAAGGGCACACTGCCATCTTTGTGGTGGTAGATCGGTTATCTAAAATGGCTCATTTCATTCCAATGAAGGGTACCCCCTCTGCTCCTGAAACTGCACAAACGTTCATTAGAGAAGTGATTAAACTCCATGGAATTCCGGCTAATATCATTTCTGACCGAGGAGTACAATTCACTTCCCGATTCTGGAGAGCCTTGTGTAAAGCCCTAGGAATTGAGCTATCATTTTCCACCGCCTATCACCCCCAGACGAATGGAAAAACGGAGAGGACCAACCAGACTCTCGAGCAATATCTTCGTTGTTTCTCTTCCTTTTCTCAAGATGATTGGTTCTCGTTGCTCCCCTTGGCTGAATTCGCCTATAATAATGCTGTCCATTCTGCCACAAAGCAAAGTCCGTTTTTTGCCAATTACGGGTTTCACCCTACCTTTTTGCCCAGCTCCATTCCTGAAAGTTCCGTACCAGCAGTCCAGGAAACAATAAATTTTTTCTCTGTCAATAACCAAATATTACCATGACGAAGTCCCAAGAACGTAACAAGGTAACTTTCGACAGGAAAAGACGTGGGGAATTGCTACTCGAACCAGGTGATCTTGTATGGTTATCCACTGTAAACCTGAAACTGACTTGTCCCTCCAAGAAGTTGGGTCCTAAATTCCTGGGTCCTTTTCCCGTAAAAAGGAAAATAAATGAAGTAGCTTTTGAATTGGAACTCCCGGACTCACTCAGAATTCACCCTGTTTTTCACGTTTCCTGTTGAAACCTTTTGTCTCCAATCCTTTTCCTGAACGAAATCTGAATCCTCCAGATCCTGTAATAGTGGACGGTGAGGAAGAATTTGAAATTGAAGCCATCCTTGACTGCAGGAAAAGGAACAATCAAGCCCAATTCCTGATCAAGTGGAAAGGGTATGGCCCGGAAGAGAACTCGTGGGAGCCTGAGGAGAACATCCATGCTAAAAGCTTAGTTCAATCCTTTAAGAGAACCCATCCTGAGAAATGGGCCCGGTTGGGCATCCGGAGGCTGCCCCTTGGGGGGGGGCAATGTCAGGAAAGTCCTGTCAGTATCAGACGCCCTGTGCGGGCAGTCGCACGCATGCGCACGCGCACCAGGCGGGCTATTTAAACTGATCTGTCACATGAGAATCTTGCTGTCTGCTCTACAGCGTTACGTGTGCACTTCCTGAGAACACTTCCTGTTTCCTGTGCTAGACCCGGCTTGTTCCTGATTATCCTAGCTGTCTGCCTGCATCTGATCCCGGCTTGTCTCCGACCATCCCTGCTTTCTGCCTGCATCCGACCCCGGCTTGTCTGACCACTCTTCTGCCTGACCCTTTGGCTCATCTACAGTCCGCCTGGCTATCGATCCGGCTTGTCTGACCTTCCAGTCTGCTGTCCTGTGTGTTCCAGCCTGCTATCCAGTTCCAGTTTGCTGTGTGGTTCCAGTCTGCTGCACCAGTGTTCCAGTCTGCTGTCCTGTGTGTTCCAGCCTGCTATCCAGTTCCAGTCTGCTGTGTGGTTCCAGTCTGCTGCACCAGTGTTCCAGTCTGCTGTCCTGTGTGTTCCAGCCTGCTATCCAGTTCCAGTCTGCTGCACCAGTGTTCCAGTCTGCTGTCCTGTGTGTTCCAGCCTGCTATCCAGTTCCAGTCTGCTGTGTGGTTCCAGTCTGCTGCACCAGTGTTCCAGTCTGCTGTCCTGTGTGTTCCAGCCTGCTATCCAGTTCCAGTCTGCTGCACCAGTGTTCCAGTCTACCCACCAGATCAGCTTAATCTCCACTGCACAGTGTTTCCAGAGTTCCAGACCTACCTTCTGCTGTTGATCCTGCCAGGCACTCGTGCCACTCCTGATTCTTGTGCTTCCTGTATACCCTACCAGGGCCCTCGAGTCAGAGCCGCAAGAGAGGCCATCCCCTGCAAGTCGGGCTCGTCCACAAGGTACGTGACAACTGTGTTCGGACGCCAAGATCGTAGCAAGGGTGTTGGCGTCCAGGTTAAACAAGTGCATTGCAAAACTTGTACATCCAGACCAATCGGGGTTTATCCCCGGTCGGTCTACCAGCACTAATATAAGAAGGGCGTATTTGAACCTCCAGGTCCCAGCGGAGAATGCGGGGTCTAGAGCCATACTGTCTTTGGACACCGCCAAGGCCTTTAATAGCCTGGAGTGGGAATATCTTTGGTGGGTGCTAGAGAGGTTTGGATTCAGCCCCGTATTTATCAGCTGGTTAAAAATCCTATATAATCACCCAAAGGCAAGACTCAAGATAAACAATGACTATTCGGAAAGCTTCCCCCTCGAAAGAGGGACTAGACAGGGTTGTCCCTTGTCTCCTTTGTTGTTTGTTTTGGCCATGGAGCCATTGGCTGGAGCGGTGAGATCATCATCCGAACTGCAGGGTTTTCACAGAAAAGGCGAGGAGGAGAGAATAGCGCTTTTTGCGGACGATGTCCTATTTTTCCTTGGGGACACGACCTCCTCATTGGAGAAAGCAATGCACCTGGTGGAGGACTTCGGAAAATTCTCAGGATTGACTATCAACTGGGAGAAATCATCGCTCCTGCCGGGCGATCCATTGGCCAATCCTATCTTAATGAGCCTACCCCAACTGAGAGTCACGGGGAAAATGAAGTACCTCGGTGTCGTGTTGTCCAAGGACCCCGGTGCGTTTATTGAGGACAACTTGGTCCCTCTCCTATTAAAATTTAGAAAAAAATGCGATATCCGGAGTAGACTCCCCCTTTCTGTGGCAGGCCGGGCCAACCTGATCAAAATGGTATGGCTGCCTCAGTTGTTAGGGGGGGAGGTTTGCTGACTTCTCAGGGCCTTGCTCCAGATGTTCCCCTGGTACACCCTGGCTCTAGCCAGCCTCAACCTCCAAGGCCCACTAGGGGTGCCTTTCAGGGCAGAGGGGGGGAGAGGTGAGCACAACAGATGTCTCATACCCCTTTCCCCACTGCTGTCCACAATCATTTTGGACCTTTGGGGAGTAGGGATAGTCCCTATAGGGATGATAGATTTATCACTGAGCACCCTAATAATTGGACTCCCCAAAATCAACCACAGAATGGGTATTCACCGAGAACCCCCTTAGGTGGTAATTGGGGGCAACAACAGAATCACCCCTCTGATTATATTAAGGGAGGGAGAGGAGGTCCAGTAGAAGGACATTATAATAGTCATTTTTTCCCGGGGCCCACAACAACAAAAGAGACATAAAACTAAAAAGGGGTTTCATATGGGGGAGGAGGATCCGCTCTAAACAGGAGGCGTGTATAAAGGACTCTTGCCTCTTTAATATCAGTAAAGCAATTTTGTCCACCGAAGAGAAACATGTTTTGAATCGTGACCTTAAATTTGCACCTTCCAGAGCTTTAAACAGATTTGAAACGTTTATTGACGTTCAAAATTTCATTCGCAAGGTCAATATTCAGCGTTACATGGTCTCGAATCCATACCGCTCTAACCCGGCGGTTTCAGTTGATATGAGGGATTCTAATTTATCTAATGCCTCATTGTTCAATCCTCCGAGCCATTTGGCTCCATCAATCTCTATATAAGGATTTACAAGCATTACAGATTAAGAAAAATAGGAGAGAGTACACTTTTAAAAAGGGATTGGAGCTTCTCAAAGAAAGGAATGACATCATCGTACGCCCCGCTGATAAGAGCGGCGGGATTGTCATACTTGATAGGGATGCTTACAATACTGAAATGTTAAGGCTGCTCTCCCACCGGGAAACATATGTTCCCCTGAAGGAGAATCCTACTTCCAATTATAACAAAGAGTTGGTGGCATTGGTAAAAGAGGGATACCAACAGAGGATCATTTCCAAAAAGGAGAAAGCTTTTCTTATTCCAATGGCGCCTAGGATACCGGTAATATATTACCTGCCCAAAGTGCAAGGATCCAATTTGCCCCCCTGGGAGGCCAATCATTAGTGGTATTGATTCGATTTCTTCCAGGGTGGGCAAATATGTGGATCACTTTTTGCAACCTCTGGTTACTATTACTCCATCGTATTTGAGGGATTCCACACAGGTCATTAATGCACTTAAGCATGTGGAATGGAAGGAGAGTTATATTTTTGTCACAGCAGATGTCTCCACCTTATATACGGTAATTTCGCACCAACATGTAAGGGAAGCAGTAAAACATTTTTTGAAAGGAAATAACCTTCATGATAAGCAGAGAACCTTTATTTTGAGCCTTTTGAATTACGCAATGGAGCACAATTATTTTTGGTATGGTGGCTCCTACTTTGTCCAGAATAGGGGTGTGGCCGTGGGGGCAAAATTCGCTCCCAGCATGGCCAATCTCTTTATGGCCAAATGGGAGGAGGATGTCGTCTATCAAGAATCCAGGTCTAATCTGGTATTCTGGAAAAGATATATAGATGACATCCTCCTCCTGTGGGATGGTGACTTAGAATCCCTGAATATTTTTATGACAGGGCTTAATACCAGTGAAAGGGGTATTTTCCTTACCTATGAAACCAGTAGGTCAGATATGACCTTAAAATTAGGGTTGTTGATGGTGCAGTGATTACATCCACCTACTTTAAGGAAACTGATCGGAACTGTAAAATTGATTCTAGGAGCTGTCATCACAAATTGTGGCTAAAATCAATTCTTAAGAGCCAGTTTCTGTGATTGAGGAGAAATTGCACGAATCATCGTGATGATTTTGTGCAAGAGGCCTCAATACTCAGAGGAAGATTTCTGGAAAAGGGATATGATGACAATGAATTAGAAGCAGCTTTTAGATCAGCTTTAGATAGAAATAGAGATGTTGATCCCTAAATCTAAGAACCAGGATGATAGTTTTAAATTCTCCTTTGTCACCGTCTACTCAAATGGGCATTATGCGATTAAGCAACTCATGCAAAGGCATTGGAAGGTATTGAAAGCAGATAGGGTTTTGGGATCAAACCTACCCGATATGCCCCGTGTGGTATATAGAGGGGTCCCCCTTTGAAATTTCAGCTGGCTCTCAATGTGATAGACCCTCCGAAACAACTTTCTTTTTTTCAGAACATGGGTGGTTTCTTTCCCTGTCAAAAATTTCCGATCTGTAAATTGAATGCCATTCCCTAAACACAACCTTTCCAAGCATTATGCTCTTAAGCATGACTGTAACCCTGAAGGTACTACCGTCTTGGGAATTGACAAGTTTGCTGGTCATTGGAGAGGGAGTAATATGGTTAGGGAGGTTTCAAAACTGGAAATGAGGTGGATTTATAAAACCCAGACATTCACTCCATCTGGAATGAATGTTGAATGGGATATAAATTCCTTCATCAACAATGGATAATGTTCAGTAGGGATTGCAGTATTTGTTGCTGCTATTTTCAGCATTTTTTAATGTCTGTAGTTTTTATATACATGTTCTTATTGTATATTGTTTATGATTTATAGTTTTATACTTTGGTTTATAACCAATTTTTTATATTTCTTGTACTAAGTTGGCCTGTATTTCTCTGTGTGAATTTGTTATATCTTATGTTGGTGTAATACTCGCTTTTCACCACAAGATGCCGCCGCTTCCTGAGTCTGTTTGTCCTTCCCGAGTCTGTTTGGCCTACTTTTTATCTAAAAAATTTTTTTTAGTCTAAGATTTACACTGTCCTTTTGCTTGCTAATCTCCTTTGAGTGATTGTTTTTAATATGTTTTTTATAGCATATATACACATTACTAACAGTTTGTAATAAGCTTCGGAATTTTATGTGGTTCCTGGGTCATGAGATGGAGACAACATCCGGCCTGTGGAACGCACCTAATTTACGGTTTTTAAAGTGGATGTAAACCCAATGTCATCCTTTCTAAACTACTGCCATAGGGGTTATCTATAAGGATATACACGCCTCCTGCATGTATCTTTACCTGTCAAATGTCTCCCCTCTGTCTGTTATGAGACCCGAAAAACTGCAGATTCTGTGGGCGGGTCTGTTGTCTGGAGCTCGGTGGGTGGAGTCGTGATGTCAGTAGACTCCCCGCCCACCTCTACACTCTCCTGTGTATTTCTAACACTGAACTTCTGCTATGATCTCTAACATCCAGTGAAAAGACAGGAAAGTAACCACATGACTTCAGCATGCCAAATCATGGTGAGGTGTGGAACAGCCAATCCTTGCAGAGCTGCTGAAGAAAGGAGTGGGGGAGGGAATTAAAAAATAATGCCTGTGTCTTAGGCTAGTGCAGGAGATATGTAAATCACCTGTCACTCACAGCAAGGGGGAGGATTTGACAAAGTTTTTCTCAGTTTGTCAAGATTTTTCTCACTGAACAATAAAAGGGGATTGCTCAGAGATGGATTAACTCTGTGTGGCAAGACTGGGCTCAAATGATAGGAAATCTTATACTCTACAGTATGATATCATTATTTTTTTTTTCAGGTTTACATCCACTTTAAGCCGGCCTGTCCCTATAAACAAGAGCCTCACACACACCCTGACCACGCCCCTGATGGTGCACGTTTATGACGAAACGTTGGGTGGAGCTAAGGACGTGTGACGTAGGGTGCAGACTGGGACCCGGCGGCCATTTTGTTGGTTGGAAACACAGGTTGTTTCCCCTTGCCTGTCAGATTTCTCAACCATGTGAGTGTAATGCCGCGTACACACGGTCGGACTTTTCGTCTACAAAAGTCCAACGGACGCTGACGGACTAAAGCTGGCTGGTAATCCGATCGTGTGTGGGCTTCTCCGGACTTTCAACGGACTTTTTTAGCCTCAAATCCGACGGACTTTAGATTTGAAACATGCTTCAAATCTTTACGTCGTAAGTACGACGGACCCCGAAATCCGCTCGTCTGTGTGCTAGTCCGACGGACAAAAACCCATGCTAGGGCAGCTATTGGCTATGAACTTCCTTATTTTAGTCCGGTGTACGTCATCACGTACGAATCCGTCGGACTTTTGTGTGGTCGTGTGTAGGCAAGTCCGTTCGTAAGAAAGTCTGCCGCAAGTCCGCCGAAGGTACGTCGGAAGTCTGTCGGACAGGCTGTCGGACTTTTGTAGACGAAAAGTCCGACCGTGTGTACGCGGCATAACAGTTTTATCCTTAAATGAATTTTGTTTTCTGGATACCTGCGCAATGAGAGGTCTTCTTTCTTATATTTATGTAGATACTGGAGTTTATCAGTGGAATTCCATTCTATGTAGAAAGTTTTGGAGGTCTTTATTTCATTATTGAATGAGACGTTTTAATCTTCTGTGGAGTCGATCGATCTGTGGAGGAGGATTGCTGGGTACATAACCTCTACATTTAATGTGTGTACCCTACACACTGACGGTAAGGGTAAGTAGTATTGGGTGTTGGTGGCGGCTTTCCTATTTGTCCTCATCAGGATTGATTAACTAGAGGACTTCGATCGTCTTTAACCAATTTTTTATGATGAACTTTTTTTATTTGTTTTTGTTTGTCAACAGCTGGAAGGGAGATGAATCCTTCACAATAAGGTTGTCCAGATGATCTGTGACCTGGATGCCCTTTGTTCAGTGAAGGGCAAGAAGAGGTGCTAGGAAATTTGTGAATACTCTGTGAGCAAAGGATAGGCCAAAGGGCAGAGCGACAAACAGGAAGTGATTGTCTGCCACTGTGAATCGCAGAAAGTGCTGATGAAGTAGATAAATGGCAACATGCAGATAGGGATCTTGGATGTCTTCAAATGCCATTTATTCCCTTTGTCTGAGAGAGGAAATGACCAACCTTGTGGATTTCATGGACAATTATGGGAGATTTTGGTCCAGAATAGGATGAATATCCCTGTTGGGCATTGGTACTATGAACAGGTTTGAATAAAATTCTTTAAGCCTGTCTTGTGGAGGTACTTGTACAACTACTCCTGAGAGATGGCTCAGGGCATTTTGCAAATCTGACTGTCCTTATACATTGGTTGATATGAAAGAAGAAAGCATTGAGGGTGTAGAGTTTTAAACTCTATTTTGCACCCCCTTTCAAACCACAGATTAAACCCACAGGTCTGGGGCACCTGCGACCCAGAGAGGGGCAATCTGTAACAGATATCCCTCCACTCTTAGGAGTGATGGCGCCCCTTAATTGGGAAGAGGGCTTTGGAGAAGACTGGGTGGGCTTTGTGGGCTAAGTCTTGCACTGATAGGAAGGGCTGAATAAAGCGGTTAGGGGCTCTGCATTTTGCGGAGGTAGAGGCTCCAGAGAAGGGGGGTTTTGGAATCTTCCGCTGAGGAAGTTAAACCTTCCCTCCTGTGCCACCGTCTATGAATTGGTCACATGCCTCTTCAAATGGACTTCTTTAAAGGTCGTACGTGTGAATAGTCTTATATAGGCAGCTTCAGCTGTCCAGGCTTTTAGCCACAAGAGGCCCCTTGCTATGGGGGCACTCGAGCAGACTCGCTCCCGAGCCGCACTTCTGAGAATGGACACTGTTCATTCACAAACAGAGCGCAGTTCTGCCCGCCCCCACTCTCTCCTCATTGGCTCACTAGTTCTGATTGACAGCAGCATGAGCCAATGACTCCTGCTGCTGTGTGAGCCAATGAAGAGAGAGATACCTGGGAGAGCCGCTGCTCTCATGCACATTGCTGGATTGAGATGGGGCTCAGGTAAGTATAAGGGGGGCTGGGGGGGAGCTGCACCCAGAAGGTTTTTTACCCTAGTCCATATAATGCCTTTAGAACCACTTTAATATTTTGGATTTTATATTAGGTAAAAAATATTCCTCTGATCTTTGACATGATGAGAATTGTTGGTAAATGGTTCAGAGTCTTCTGTGTCTTCAGGCCTCTTCCCCAGCTGAGTTCATAGTCAATACATCTACAGATTCTCTTCCAGGCTTGGTAAGGTGACAGTTCATTTATCCCTATATATAGCTACAAGGATATCACAATGTTTCCAGCATCTGATTGTTAATTTCCTCAATCTTCAGGCTCAAGATTTGTCTTTTTAGGTTTTTAAATTGTGACCATTTATCTGCTACTCTGACTGCTGAATTATGAAAGTCCTGTGTGTGTAATAAGGGTCATTGAATGAAAAGAATATCTGTATTATCACATCATTGTTACAGGTAATGTCACATCTCAGCTATAGATAGTATCACCCCTTCATCCATGTGTACATTATTCATCCACCAATAATATCATCCGCTTTTACATTTATATATTTATATTACAATATAAAAAAAAGAGTTCAGAAAAACCACCCCATCCCCATATCCCAAATTATTCACAAAGTATGTAAAATGTAGACTTCAATGGTTAACGTACAGATCACGTCACAATATCCTATGATCCAAGATACCCGGACCAACTGGCATCATTTACCCTCAGCCTCATCCAGCCCTGGCAACTTGCAAAACATTGTAACACTTCTAGAATACTTGGAATATTGCCTTCCCCATATCATGAAGCCAAGCGGATATTACCTCTATAATACAAAGGAGAGCCGCGCTATCTTAATCTAAAAGTGTGATAGCAATAAATATTATACTTCTATATCTGCTTTCACCAAATCACTATAAATCATATGATTAAAATCAAAAGATATCTTATCTAATACTTAAAGTGTCCCAGTGACATGAAAGTGATTATAATGCAGTAACAATATGATGCGGTGCATACACTTATAAATAATGTCCTTGTGAAGTGCTACAATTTTATAAATCAAAAAGTGTTCCAGTGCACCAAAGTGCTACGTGCAAAATTCTTCATGCGATAACATGCGTTGGTGTAAATATAAAGTCCTTTCCAATTTTAATCAGATCCACAGATTATATTGGTAATGACCAAACGTGTTCTTGTGTCCAATCAGGTGCTCCCCCTTCAGTGTGTGCGCTTATCTTAGAGCGAGTGACCTTGCAGTTATTCTTGGTCAAAAACACGCATATGAACCTCCTCTGGGTTCAGTGTTTGTACTGGGATCCTGGGCTGATTGCTGGTACATTATCCACATAAAAATATAACAGAGGAAACTAGATAGTGTGATATTGTTTAAAATATTTATTCATTTACAACAATAGTCCCTTTACTGAGGTACTCACATTTAGTGGGTGCTGCAGTGCACCTTTCTATACAGATATCAGAAGCCGTTGTGGTCGCTCAGCTGGTTCCGCACTGAGAACACTCTGTTGTCTCCTGCACCGTCCTGTCCCCTATCTTTTAATTTTAATCATATGATTTATAGTGATTTGGTGAAAGCAGATATGGAAGTATAATATTTATTGCTATCACACTTTTAGATTAGGATAGCGCGGTTCTCCTTTGTATTTTAGTTTGGTCTGCACCGTCATATGGGACGTGATCAGTGCTAGCAGCTGTCTAGATGAACTAATTGGTATACATATATGGTAGCTCGCAAGAATTCTACTATTTAGGATATTACCTCTATACAAACTCTTGACGTTGAAACATATCCTAAAACCTTTTATCACTTGTACTAAATACGACATCCCCCAAAATAATCTCTACCCGTTTCCTGCCCAGGGCAATTTTCAGCGCTGTCTCTGATGAAACAGATATTCCACCATCTCTATGCTGGACAATTATACAACACTGAAAGTTGAATTATTTCCACTGATCGATGTAACTTGTGTAGCGCTACCCCCGGAGGAGCCATTCGAATATTTGTGCCTGGGTCTCCCACTGATTGATCCACGGCCAGTCACGGGGTATTTTCACACAGCCAGGTGCACACACTGCCGCTCGTTATTTCCAATGACCAGTCTAGGGGATTTGTTTTTGTATTTTATTTGGAGAACTTGTATAGGAGAAGGGAATTAGTAGAATACTCCAAATTAACTATTCACAGGTGAGGGCAAATGTCAGATTATCAGTAGGACCATACAGCAGCTGTACGGAATAAACAAGTCCCTTTGTAGCAGAAGGAACTCAGTGAACTTTGCCTCTTCAGGACACTAGCCAGCGTCCCTTTTAGCTTACATCTAGCAGCTGACTTCTAGCACTCAGAGGGGGATCTAACACCACAAGTCCCTGGGATTCCCTGTGGGGGTCTGTACCCACAAGGCTCCTGAAGCACCAATGGCAGCCTTCCTCAGCAGTACCAGACAGGATCCACAGACATCCTCCCTTAGTAAACTCTCACAAGAACCATGGGTTGTAGCTTCAGTGTTTCAGGCCCTCAGGTCGCTCACCTGAGGCTGCATGGCAGCCTGCGCTGGGGAGAGGCAGCAGCCCCCCTCCCCACCTGCACCTCTCTCTCTCTAGAGGAAGACCCCAAGTTTATGTGCTCTTCAAATATAAATACAGTCACCCAGCATGCCTTGGGGCACATCCGCTTCTAATTCGCTAGAGCTGTATGGACATTCATTCTCTCATCGGCCAGGTTTCCTCCCACTATCCAGTATACTCCATAGCTATTGGATCAGTGTGAAACTTTCAAGACAAAATGACCAGATCACACAGAACAGACCTCACTAAACAATCACAGATCTCTGGTAAGCAGACAGCACATACACTATCTATCCCACCCAGTATCTACCTATCTATCTATCTATCTATCTATCTATCTATCTATCTTGGGGCTTTGTTTGCGCCTATCCCAAAAAATGGAGCACCAGCCGCCACTGCTCCAAATGTGAGATTCAGGGGGGGTGGACAGAACAAGGGAGAGACACAGGGGGCATGATCAGAGATACCCCTGGGAAGCACAGACACCCCCTGGACATACCGCAAAGCGCCCTGAGACACAAAAACCAGATCTATTCTAGACAGGGTCTTGTAGGTGGCAGAGTGACAAGTGAATTCTCTCAAATTCGGATGCATGTGTTTCCAAACATCCGTGAGGGCAAAGGTGTCAGCCCACTGCCAGAGATCAGGAGAGTCACGAGCCGAAGTATGCAATCTATCCATAGCAGAGGAAGGGACCATACTGAAATCCCCCATAAGATAGACCGCATTAGTATCAATCTGTATCACAACTTGCATAATAAGCTGTAGAACCTGGACTGAGGCTGGGGGTGGAACATAGATCCCCACCAACACCACAGACTTGTCATATATATGAGCATGCAGAATCACATATCTACCAGCCGGGTGTCCGTCTTGACTTCAATAAGCCTAAACGGCAAAGTTTTTCTAACTAGGATGCTGACCCCACGAGCATAGGTGGAATATGTGGTGTGGTAGTGGAGGCCCACCCACGATTTTTTAAGGCAGGAAGTTTTGGATCCCTGGAGATGTGTCTCCTGGAGTACACAAATATGTGGGTTATGCTTCTGAACACCAAGGACCGTTTAACCACTTGCCTACTGGGCACTTACACCCCCTTCCTGCCCAGGCCATTTTTCAGCTTTCAGCGCTGTCACACTTTGAATGACAATTGCGCGGTCGTGCTACACTGTACCCAAACATATTTTTTATCATTTTCTTCACACAAATAGAGATTTCTTTTGGTGGTATTTAATCACTGGTGGGTTTTTTACTTTTTACTTGTAGCAATAACTCACGGTGGAGCTGCTGGTTTAAAGCAAGCTGTTATCGTCACCTTCGTTACCTCGATTTCACCAGAACCGGGTCTAGGGTCCCGTTGAGTTTAATACCAGACAATGTAGGCACCGGACACTTGAGTATCTTTTCCAATGCTTTAATGAACGTGATTGAAGAAAGTAGCAGGAAAGAAGCAGAAGAAGAGTTGCAGGGAAGTTCAAATACCTTTTCTTAGTGGATCATTATAACTTTGAATCTTGTAGTCGAATGTGTTCTCACTTTAGAGTTGAATCTTTGCCCGCCCGGATAGGTTTCTCTCACTTGTCTAGCAGCCAGTACGTAGCACGAACAAAAGTCTCTGCTACAGACTTGAATGAACTAGAAACCACAGGATGTAATGGTTTATGATGAATAGCAAACACAGCACTAGAACCTTTAAGCCGACCCGGCTGTACTATGTGGTAGGTTAACTTTAGGATGCGTCCTCCAACTGAGTCACTCTGCATGATCCTTCCATGACGGGTCCTCACCTGGGATCTTCTCAGTTGTCCAGCTTCTTCCCGTAGGACAGACAGCTCAGGGCCATTCCTCTGCCGCTGTGATAGGCCCCAGACAGGCTTCTGGGCCCACCCACATACTGGAGCAACGTGGGCCTCCCGATTGGAGGACCACGCGGTAGTACTCCTAACACATACCTGTCGGCCAGGAGGGCCAGCAGGTGGAAAGTAAGACCCCTAAAACATGGCGTCTGCCCCATAAATACCCTCTCCCAGAATGCAACTCAGAGGACCACCTCCACCGAGTTATCTCCCGGGCAGAGGAGCACTTATACACTTCAACGTTTTGCCTTTTCAACACCAACCCATGGCGACAACGACACCCACAGGCACAGTGCGAAACTACATGCAACTCAGCCAAGCTGGAACAGAGGGAAACCTGACTATGTATGAACAGATAACCCACTAAATTTACCTATCAGCAGCAGATGAAAAATCTACCAGCGCTACATACTAAAAAAAAAAAAAAAAAAAAAAAAATTTTGAAAAAAATAATGATTTTTACTTAGTTTCTGTCAGTAAATGTTGTAACTAAGTAATTTTTCTTCTTCACTGATGCGCGCTGATGAGGCAGCACTGATGGGTACTGATAGGCTGAACTGGTGGGCATTGATGAGGTGGCACTTATGTGCACTGATTAGGTGGCACTAATATTCAGCACTTATGGGCACTGATACGTGGCACTGGACACTGTTAGGTGGCACTGATGGGCACTAGTAGGTGGCACTGGTGGGCACTGATGGGCATTGATGGGTGGCACTGATGGGCATTGATGGGTGGCACTTATGGGCGACACTGATGGGCATTGATGGGTGGCACTGATGGGCGACACTGATGGGCATTGATGGGTGGCACTGATGGGCATTGATGGACAGCACTGATAGGCGGCACTGATAGCCAGCACTGACTGGCATCGCTAATGGGCACTGATTGTTAGCACTTGTGGGCACTGATTGGTTACACAGTTGTAATCAGGGCATTAATGATCAGTGCCCTGATTACACATGTAGGTGTCCCCCTGCATGGAGATGCCGCTGATCGGCTCTCCTCTCCTCACACCTTGTCAGTGTGAGGCGAGGAGCGCTGATTACCGGCATCTCCATGTTTACATGTGATCGGCTGTGATTGGACACAGCCGATCACATGGTTAAAGAGCCATGGCTCTTTACACAGATCAGGGTCACACCGTGTCCTAGCAACACGGCGCGGCCATGATCGCTGCGCTGCATGCCACCGCATGCAGGACAGTGGCGTCCCCGCATCCACCCTTAAACGTGTTACACCCAATAATAGGAGGCGTGGACCAGTGGGTGTAATCTCGTAGTGTCTCGTAGTGGAGTTAGTCTGTCAGCTTGGAGGAAATGGAATCTCCACTGTAGAAGGATTACAACGGTAATACATACCTCCCAACTGTCCCGGATTGGGCGGGACTTTCCCGCATGCAGATGTTTGTCCCTCTAGCCCGCTGTAAGGGTTGTTTGTCCCGCAAAATCACATAATTATGTTGCTTATATTGTATATCAACTTGTGGCTAGATAGGACCTGCAGCAGTGTAAACAGCCAGGGATTGGCAAACCAGCTGGATGTGCAGTGTGCATTTCCGATGACAGACTTCACCTGTCAGATCCAATATGTGATGTCGGGTATGGGCGGGACTGCAACTCAGACCCGCCCCCTCTCTCATATAACCAGTGTAATGAAAGAGCAGCTCCCATTGTACTTCATAAGATGCAGTGCTCCTCCCCCTCCTTACCACATCCGCACACTACACTTCCCCATTCATCCCTTACACAGAACACAGTGGTCCCTCCCCTCTAGCACGTTGTATCTAAGCCCCGCCCCTCCCCCTAGGTCCTTTCCAGTATGAGCAGCTTCTGTTACATAGTTACATAGTAGGTGAGGTTGAAAAAAGACACAAGTCCAACCTATGTGTGTGATTATGTGTCAGTATTACATTATATATCCCTGTATGTTGTGGTCGTTCAGGTGATTATCTAATAGTTTCTTGAAAGTATTGATGCCCCCCGCTGAGACCACCGCCTGTGGAAGGGAATTCCACATCCTTGCCACTCTTACAGTAAAGAACCCTCTACGTAGTTTAAGGTTAAACCTCTTTTCTTCTAATTTTAATGAGTGGCCACGAGTCTTGTTAAACTCCCTTCAGCGAAAAAGTTTTATCCCTATTGTGGGGTCACCAGTATGGTATTTGTATATTGAAATCATATCCCCTGTCAAGCGTCTCTTCTCCAGAGAGAATAAGTTCAGTGCTCGCAACCTTTCCTCATAACTAAGATCCTCCAGACCCTTTATTAGCTTTGTTGCCCTTCTTTGTACTCACTCCATTTCCAGTACATCCTTCCTGAGGACTGGTGCCCAGAACTGGACAGCATACTCTAGGTGCGGCCGGACCAGAGTCATGTAGAGAGGGAGAATTATCGTTTTATCTCTGGAGTTGATCCCCTTTTTAATGCATGCCAATATTAAATATATGCCAATAGTTTTAGTACTATGCACAGGGAGAACACTGGAGATGAATGTGAGGTGAGAGGAGGCTGAGCTCTGATTGGTTGGTAGGGTATCTGAGCCATTCACAGCAGGGACTACAGGTCCCAGCATGTCAGCTGCTTTCTGAGGAGGTTTGTGTGTAGGGTTGCCACCTCATCCCTTTAAGCCCGAACACATATTAGTTATACAGGTTCTGTGGCTGATAAAGGTGGTAATTAAACTCACTTGGTGCCTTATCTGCAATAAATTAGCCTCAGAACCTGTGTAATTCATATGTGTTCGGGTTTAAAGGGATGAGGTGGCAACTCTATTTGTGTGTCTGCAGCCCTGATGTTTGTTATTATGCCATCACTATGTACAGTGCTGAGGATATCACTTCCTGGGTATTACATGCTGTGTGATGTTCCATCCACTCGCTGTGCTGGTGGTGGTGGGGGAGATGATATCAGGCTGGCCTCCCCCTCAGCTCTCTGTATGTATTGGTGAGATCTCTCATTGCAGATATTATATCTCTCTGCAGATTGGATCTGTCTAGTGTGTGGGCCCCCTACAGGAGATCTGAGATGAGGTATAGTCACCTAGGGGTGTCTGGCAGTAAAGAGAACCTGTCATCGTCCATTCAGATCAAAGTGAAAGGTAAGTACTACAGCTGGGCGCCTCCATTGCTAACACCATCCCTGCACTCTCCTGCCATCTGCCTGTCTTGCTATTTAAATGATAGTGCTGAGGTTTGTATGTGTCTGTGAGACTATATCTTGTGGCACAGCAATCAAAGCATATTTTAGAGGTACAATGAAAACTTGGTTTTGTTTAACCACGCCCATTAAGACCCTCCCACTGTTACACGTTTGACCACACCCACTTTTGCCACAGTGCACGTTTGCCACTTCCTCCCTAAAGTGTGTCCCTCATTCTGAAGTTCGAAAGTTGTGAGGTATGGTAATAGAATAAAATGGAGGGCTTCTCCTGCATGAGAAGGAAAATAAAAAAAAGAAAAGAAAATGGGCAAGAAAAAAATAGAAAAAAAATGTAATGCGTTGATGGGAAAGGATCATCCAGGACATTAAAGCGGGGGTCTACCTATCTTTTTTTTTTTTTTTTAGTTCATTCACAAACTTTTCTTCTCAGCATTACATACTCACATATTGTGTGTAATATGTCCGCCTGTGTCAGATTTCGTCGGAAAGAATAACTTATATTATTCACTGCAGGCGGTTTCCATCTTCATTGTGGGCATTTGAAGCCCACAAGCATTTATTTCCTGGATGTGGTGAATGCTGTGCTCCCAGCATTCACCGCTCGTTCCCGCACATGCTCAGTGGCATCCTGGGAAGCCTGAGACTAGCTCCCAGGAGTCTGGGAGAGGCTAGAAACACGCCTACTCCCATGGGAGGAGAACCAGGAAGTGCAAAGAAGAATAGAAAAATAAAAGGTAATTACGGCGATTTCAATTTTTTTAAACGGCATGTCAGCATCTAGGCAAGGAAGAGAATACATACAGATATTGTTTAAAATTTGGGTGGAACCCCGCTTTAAGGTAACTGCTGAGGAACAGGAAGTATTGATGTGCAGCCAAGATAAGTGTCCCAGCAGAACAGTGATTGTGAGAAAACAGTACCCTGGGATCTTGTAAACAAAAGGACCCTGTAATTCCCTTAAAAGGCCACTAGAGTCCGCCAGCAGCCATATTAAGAGGTGTAACAGAGCTCGTCAAGCTGCAACCATAGGTTTTGAAGGTAGAGAAAATTCCTCATCCCTTTTCCATTGTAAAAGGAGACATCAGCATATTTTCCCATAGGAGGTTGCCAATGGCAACACAGCATATGGAATACAGCAGGATCTTCCACAGTTCAGGGATAGATAAAAAGTTTACCAGAAAAACACCTGGGTTTACCAGGGGCACAGTTCTTCAGTGTGTTACTTAAAGCGGTTGTATACCCGCTGACATTTTTTTTTTTTTATCCCTCTGTAAGGCAAAAGGCATAATAAGCTAGTATGCACCGCATACTAGCTCATTATGAAATACTTACCTTAGAACGAGGCGTCGGTATCTTACCTGGTCCATGCCGAGGTAGCTGACATTATGCCTCGGCGTGTCTTCCGGGTATCGCCGCTCCAGCCCTGTGAGATTTCTTTCCCGGCAAGGTCCAGCAGTTGCCGGGCCTTCAGCCGAGAATCCCCTGTGCACATGCACAGCTGCAGTCAGCGGCTCATAGCAAGGGGTATATCTCCTAAACTGTACAAGTTTAGGAGATATTTTTTTTACCTACAAGTAAGCCTTATTATAGGCTTACCTGTAGGTAAAAGTTAAAAAAATGACTATACAACCGCTTTAAGATCAACATAGTAGGCACAACAGGTGCAAAATAACAACTTGGTGGTGCACATAGGCAACGGTTTAAGCCGGTAATGACCCTTCACAGGAAATCAACAGTCCAGAGCATTAACCCGACCCAAAAAGGACTCAGAGCCTACAGACTCCTGCAGGGCATTGGGAAAAGGATGTAGAGCTCACCTCTCAATGGTGCGGTGGCCAAGATTCCAGCCAGGAGGATGCATCTCTGGATGATGTAAAGAACCTGGTAGTTTCGCCATCTTGGACCCACAGCCGGGCCAGAAAGAGGACACTGTAGCGAATACCTCGGGTACGCATGGTAGCTTTAACCTGGTCAAAGGATCGCCTCATCTTCTGTGTCTCCACCGAATAATCTGGGAAGATTAAAAGTTTAGTGTTCTGGTAGTCGAGATCCCTCTGTACCCTGGCAGCTCGGAGCACCTCATCCCTGTCTCTAAAGTTGAGGAGTTTCAGGATTAGGGTGCGTGGCCGTGTCCCCAGGGGCCCAGGTTTGGGGGGAATACGGTGGGCTCTCTCCACAGCATAGAAGGGTGAGAACTGGCAGGAGGGTACACAGCAGCTTCTCCATGAACTCCGTCGGGTGGGGACCCTCCACCCCTTCTGCAAGACCCACTATGTGGAGATTGTTCCTCCGGTTGTGATTGTATCTTCAGCCTTGTATTCCAGGGCACAGATATTGGTTTGCAGGGAGTGGAGAATTCATTGGAATGGTCTGCAACAGTGTCCTCCACATGCCCCAGCCTTTGCTCAGCAGAGGACAGCCTGGATCTCACTTTGTCCATGTCCTGCCTGAATAGTCCCACACAGTGGTGGGACAAGGTCAACTAGTGCCCAGGGCGAAAATGCCAAACTGCACCCCCACCGCCAAGGAGTTAGGGAGGTATATGCAGCGCTGAAATGTATGTACTGGTTACAGCAGGCTGCTGCAATCATTACAACTTACCAAATCTCCCAATGACCCCATAATTGCAAAAGCAGATATATGGAGGTAAACATTCTAATGCATATCGGCTCTGACATACTTCCTCTTATGCATGTCTTCACCTATCAGATTATACACATATTCTTATTCTTAGAGAGTAGTAGTACGCATGTCAGACCTGATATGCATTAGAATGTGTAGCTAGTTGTGGGTAGGGATGAGCCGAACACCCCCCGGTTTGGTTCATGGCAGAACATGCGAACAGACAAACAATTAGTGCGAACACCATTAAAGTCTATGGGACTCGAACGTGAAAAATCAAAAGTGCTAATTTTAAAGGCTTATATGCAAGTTATTGTCCTAAAAAGTGTTTGAGGACCCGGGTCCTGCCCCAGGGGACATGGATCCATGCAAAAACAAGTTTTAAAAATGGCCGTTTTTTTTCGGGAGCAGTGATTTTAAGAATGCTTAAAGTGAAACAATAAAAGTGAAATATTCCTTTAAATATCACGCCTGGGGGGTGTCTATAGTATACCTGTAAAGTGGCACATTTTTCCCATGTTTAGAACAGTCCGAGAGCAAAATGAAATTTCTAAAAGGAAAAAAAGTCATTTAAAACATTGCGGCTGTAATGTAATCTTGCACCCCCCCTCCCAAGCCCATTACCAGGCCCTTAGGGTCTGGTATGGATATTAAGGGGAACCCCGCACCTATATATAAAAAAAAAGGCGTGGGGCCCCCAGGCCCTATATACTCTGAACAGCAGGATACAGGCGGTCCCCGGGTTACAAACAAGATAGGGACTGTAGGTTTGTTGTTAAGTTGAATCTGTTTGTAATTTTGAACTGGTACATTTTTAAAGTGTAGCTCCAACCCAAAAATCTATTTTTAAGCTTTTTGGATAATATAGGGAAGGGTTATCACCCCTGTAACATTTGTTTTGCTGTCTGTGCCCCTGTTCAGAAGATTTCACCTCACTTTCTGTCCCAATGACAATTGAATTTAGAAAATTTTGGGTTATTAGGGAAACAAGGATTGGTGATAAAGCATCAGTGGAGACACGTTTTTCCCATATTAACTCTTACAGGAGAGAATTTCCCTTCCTAGGGGTAGATTTCCTCTCACTTGCTGTTGTCTCCCTCCGTTTGTAAGTAGGAGTCATTTGTAAGTCGGATGTTTGAAAATAGGGGACCGCCTGTATATACTATACGACCTGTCCTATACACTCTGTGGAAAATTGGGCCTTAGGTGTTGGTGGTACCAGAACATTGTAAGCCCTCACAGTTACTTTTGGTGGGCGCTGGAACGAGCCCCGCTGTGAAATATTATATCAAGAATTGTAATTACATGCCCCTGTTAAACAGGGGCAGAAAAATTGGGCCTTAGGCAGTGGTGGCACAACACTGTAAAGCCTCACAGATACTTTTGTTGAGCGCAGGAACAGGCCCTGCTGTGAAATATTAGATTAAAAATTATAATTACATGCACAAGTGGCCTTTTACACCTCAAACCTGGAGACTTTGCTCAGGATCTAAACCTTTATCCACCATATATAAAACATTACTTCCTAACATTCACACGGACCTTGAAAATTCTAAGGTGAAGTGGGTGGTCGATTTCCCTACACTAGATACAGAAGATTGGGAGGAAATGTGGGAGTGTCCCTTTTTACAGTTAGTATCAGCTAGAGATAGAGTAGTGCAATTCAAAATACTACATCAAGTGTATTACACGCCCATGCACCTACACAAAATATATCCATCCATCCCAGCTTCATGCTGGAGATGCGACTTGCCCTCAGCAGATTTCATTCATATTTTTTGTAACTGTGGTCAATTTAAAGTCTTTTGGGCTGAGGTCACCACTTTTATTTTGCCTGTCACCACCATTCCTGTGCCATTGTCAGTGGAGGTATGTCTGTTGGGACTTGTAGAACCGATGGCCCCTCGCCAGGCAAGCAGAACCCTACTAGGATTATTACTTTATTATACTCTTAGGTCTGTAGTACTCCAATGGAAGGCTTTGTCTGCAACCTCAATACATTTTTGGAAGAGGTTAGTGAACTCGGCTCTGCCACTATACAAGGCTACTTACCTGTCGTGTGGCTGTGCTAAGAAATTCCATAAAATATGGGACATCTGGACAGAATCCCTGTTCACTAATGCAGACTTGATGGATGATTAGTAACGCTCTATTAATTACCTGTAACGGCTCAAGTGGCATCTCTGAACTTGTAGGCTTGGGTTGGGTTGCTCAGTCAATAGTTATTGGGAGAGGGGGGAATGTGAATGTGTATATGTAACGTGTACTTCATTCCATTTCATAAATAAATTAAAATAAGCTATGTGGAGTATCTGTGGAAGTAGAAGAATACTTTAGATAATCTGTACAGGTGGTTGAGCGTACAGTAGTTTAGTTGTTTATTATTATTTTAGTTTGTGTGTGACCGAGCCTGAGTATGCCCAATAGGCTCTGTATTGTATTTTTTTTTTTACCTTGAAATTACAATAAAAACAACTTTAAAAAAAATTGTAATTACAATACAGTGCAGTCGTAGTGCAGTTGCTACTACTTTTCTGGTAGTGTACACAGTATACAATACAGTGTAGTGCGGTGTTGCAAAGCAAAATATACATCATGTCCAGAAGGCCACCAAGGAGAGGCAGATGCTCACAGGCCACTAAAAGAGGGCAAGCAGGCTCTGTGTCTATAGTCAACAGTGCTGGTAATGGACATGGTGCATCCTCTGCCGGTGGCTGTGGGCTACACTTGTCCTTTTTTTCTGCTGCTGCCCGTGTTATTGAGCCAGAACATGCAGAAGAGTTGGTGGAGTGGATAACAAAGCCGTCCTCATCCTCCTCATCCTCTGTCACCCAGGCTCAGAGTAGTTTTCCTTCCTATGCAGCTGCCAAAGGGGCCTATTCCACCGGCTCCTTGTCCACAGTCACTCCTTCCGTAGCCCCACCATCATGCATGGAGGAGTCCCCTGAACTATTCGACCACAGTGTCGGGTACATGATGCTGGAGGATGTGCAGCGATTTGAAGGCTCCGATGTTGGTTCCCAGGTTGAGGAAGGGAGTAACGTGAGCCTAGAGAGAGGGGGTGCCCAAGAAGGACAAGAAACTGGCAGTCACGTTTTCCCAGCTGCAGCATACTGCCAGGTTTGCTCCAGTGACAAGGAGGGAGGAGATGATGAGGTCACTGACTCTACTTGGGTGCCTGATAGATTAGAGGAGGAGGAGGCACAACTCCAACGAGGCAGGATGTCCTCTAGGGGGCAGCTTAAGGGCAGCCACCCTACTGCATCACACCGCAGAGCTCCGCAGGTGCAGGGTGCTGCTGACTCCCTGCTGATTTTGAAAGGTTCCTTAGTGTGGGCCTTTTTGGACACGTGCAGCAGATCGCACCATTGCTGTTTGCAACCTATGTCTGAAGCGTGGCCACAACAGCAGCCAATTGGGCACCACATGCTTGACCAGACATATGACGACCTCCCATTCAGTCTTTTTCTTGTATACTATATTTGAGATTTAATATCTCTCAGATATGATTTGGGTTAAATGAGAGTTCTTTGACCATGAGTGAAAGCTTTAACATAATAACAACATTTATTGGTGAGTACTGTAGTTGAAAGTCTATCTAATCTATCTTTAGTCTACACCAAGGAAGAAAATATTAGGTTAAAATAAGAGAATTACATGAAGAAATACAGAGTATATTCCTGAAAACATTAATCTACAAACATATTTAGTTACAAGTAAAATGCAGACCTTTGCCATAATTATCCTTTGCCCCAAGGTTACATTTTTATGGTTGCTCTCCCATAAAAGTGTGTGTTTCCCTCCAATCTAGTCTGTGTATATCATTACATGCTAATGCCTCATTGGTTGGCATAGCGTGACTCTGATTGGTGAGCTTCCCTATTCCTGGTTAAGGACTGGCTCCAATCCCTATAATTTGCATAAGTCAGCCCCCTTTAATGCAAATCCTTATGACTATTCTGAGCAGGAGCTTTTCTCGGGAAGTTAAGTATTGATTACGGATTGGCCTCCCTTCATTGCATATCCCAGCATGGGATCCTTTGAAGTAAGTATGTGTAAAACAATGAGGTTTGGATCCCATTGTTTGTATACACAAGCCTAGGCACCGACTTCTGTGAAGATAATATGTTCCGCCCTACATAGGTAAAAGCTAAATTACATATATTCATAATTCCAATACTTTACAGTTATTAATGTAGATTTCACATAAACTCATAAGGCAACAAGTCCGTTGGCAACAGCACTTGAAAGACCGACATCAAAGAAAAAGGCGGACTTCTCCTTGCTACTCATCTCCAATCCTACTATACCTCCAGTCCTTTCGAAAACCTGCACTGAGAGGAATGAAGGTATAGCAATAGGTGTCCCAAGTACTTGCAGCCAATCTGCTAGCAGTACACCACCATGTGATTTTAGCAGGCAATTTTCTCTACCCCAGTTGCTAAACCGTAAAAAGAAATTTGGCACTGCAACTACTGCCTTTTCAGCTGGTAGACTCTGCCCCTTTTGTGAATTTGTGGAATGTGCTGTACCTCAGTTACAGGTTCCAAAACGCCATTTCTTTTCATGGAAGGCCATTCCAGCTCTCTACCGGCATGTGGAAGGCAATGTTTTTGTCTTGTTGGACAGGGCGCTCAGCAGTATGGTTTATATTACCGCAGACTCATGGTCTGGCAGGCATGGGCAGGGATGTTACCTTTCCTTCATGGCACACTGGGTAACTCTGCTGGCAGCTGGGAAGGATGCAGAACAGGGTTCAGTATTGTTGGATCTTGTTCCGCCACCACGCCTCCAAAATGCCACAACTAATGATTCTGCCACAGCTCTCTCCTCCACCCCCTCCTCTTCTTCTTCCTCTATGGCCTCTTCTGCAGATTTGTTCTCTGAACCAGTAGTGCTCCGTAAGAGTTCAAGGGGCTATGCAAGCACTCAGGCAAAAAGATGCCTTGCGGTGCATGAGTTACATAGTTACATAGTAGGTAAGGGTTGAAAAAAGACACAAGTCCATCAAGTCCAACCTATGTGTGTGATTATATGTCAGTATTACATTGTATATATGTTACGGTCATTCAGGTGCTTATCTAATAGTTTCTTGAAACTGTCGATGCCCCCTGCTGAGACCCCCACCTGTGGAAGGGAATTCCACATCCTTGCCGCTCTTACAGTAAAGAACCCTCTACGTAGTTTAAGATTAAACCACTGCTTAGGGGACAGGAGCCACACTGGGGCAGAGATTCTGTCAGCTCTGCAGGGGCAGGCTCAGAGGTGGTTGACGCCATGCCAGCTTCAGCCAGGAATGGTTGTATGTGACAATGGCACCAACCTTCTCTCCGCCCTCCGACAGGGACACTTGACCTATGTTCCATGTTTAGCACACATCCTGAATTTGGTGGTGCAGCAGTTCTTGAGCAGGTACCCAGGCTTACAAGATCTCCTGAAGCAGGCCAGAAAAGTCTGTGGTCATTTCCAATGGTCATACAATGCCAGTGCTCGGTTGGCTGACATTGAAAGGGAATGCAACCTGCCCACCAACCGCCTCATTTGTGACATGTCCACCAGGTGAAACTCAATGTTGGCAATGCTGCAGGGGCTGCACATGCAGCAGAGGGCAATCAATGAGTACCTGTGTGAGTATGGCACCAGGACAGGGTCAGGGGAGCTTGGCTTCTTTTCATCACGCCAGTGGCTACTGATCAAGGATGCATGCTCTGTCCTGTCACCATTTGGTGAGCAGCGACAATGCATGCATCAGTGATACTGTCCCTCTTGTCTTCCTGTTGGAGCAGATGCTTCATGGAATAATGGACAGGGCACTTGAGGCAGAACAGCGGGAGGAAGAGGAGGACTTCCTTACCGCTCAAGGCCCCCTTTATCCAGATATTATTTATGCAGGCCTGCAAAACACACAGTAAGAGGAGGAGGAGGATTGTGTCAGCATGGACATGGAGGATAACACTCAGCAGCAGTCTTCAAGGGATGGTTTTCAGTCCCCAGAAACCCAAGGAGTTCTACGTGGCTGGGAAGAGGTTGTTACAGATCATGTGATCTTTAGTGGCCCAGAGGACTCAGAATTGAATGCCTCTGTAAACTTTCACAGGCTTTGCAGAATCAGGGAGGCCATGCAGCGTAAGGACCCTAGAATTTGTGGTATCAAAGGGAGGGATCATTACTGGCTGGCAACCCTTCTTGATCCACGTTACAAGGGTAAGGTTGCAGAACTCATCCTGCCTTCGCGGAGGGAGCAGAGGATGAAACATCTTCAGGAGGCCTTGAAGAAAGGTTTGTGCAATGCATTTCCAGACCCTGTGAGGTTACAATTTCCTGGTGCTGGACAACGTGTTGCTGAGGCTTCGTTCAGTCAGAGGAAGAGCAGTGGAGAAGGTGGCCGGCTGACCGATGCCTTTAGACAATCTTTCAGTCCTCAACGCCAAGGTCTGATCGGTTCAAGCAACCATCGCCAGCGTCTGCATTACATGGTGCAGGAATATCTAGGGGCAAGAGCAGACTTGGAGACCTTTCCAACAGAGCATCCAATGGGTTACTGGGTCTTGAGGATAAACCACTGGCCAGAACTAGCTCAATATGCAATTGAGCTACTGGTCTGTCCTGCATCCAGTGTTCTTTCTGAACGTACATTCAGTGCTGCTGCAGGAATTGTAATGGATCATAGAGTGTGCCTGTCCACAGACTTCGTTGATAGGCTCACATTCATAAAGATCAATCAGTCTTGGATCAGCTATGAATAAGCGCCATGATGGGGCGTGAAACATGTTAGCTATCTTTCCTGTTCCTCCCTGTACATGAGGTGACTGCATTTGGATTTTATTTCTTCATATCAATAAAGATGTCTTCTATGGTGTGCGGCCGTCCAGGATATTTTTCTCTTTCCACAAGCTTGTGCAGAGCCAGCACCTGTGAGTTCCATTAGGGCGGGTGTCTTGATACGGATTTGAGAGATTGGAGTGGCAATCTTTTGCTTGGATCAGCAGCAGCTATAAAGCACCTGATGCTGATGTAACTGATTGATATTTCTATGGATGTGGGATCCCTTGAAGACTGCCTATGCTGAGTGACTATCCTATTCCTCCTCAATCTTGATGATGCTAGCTTCCAACAACATTTTTGGTTTAGGGCACCACCACCACTGCCTAAGGCCCAATTTTTCTGTCCTTTTTTAACATGGGCATGTAATTACCATTTTTGATCTAATATTTCACAGCAGGGCCCCTTCCTGCGCCCAACAAGAGTATCTGTGAGGGGTTACAGTGTTGTGGCACCACCACCACCAAAGGCCCAATTTTTCTGCCCCTGTCCCTACAGCAGAAAAAAAGGACAAGCGTGCCCCACGGCCACCTGAAGAAGTTGCACCATGTCCATCACCAGCACTGTGAACTGTAGACACAGAGCCTGCTTACCCTCTTTTAGTGGCCTGTAAGCGTCTGCCTCTCCTTGGTGGCCTTCCGGACATGATGGGGATTTTGTTTTGCAACACCACACTACACTGTATTGTGTACACCACCAGAAAAGTAATAGCAACTGCACTAGGGGTGCCCGGTACTGTGTACACCAACAGAAGTCTAATAGCAACTATGGGTGCACTGTTTGTATTGCGTACTGTGTACACCACCAGAAAAGTAGTAGCAACTGCACTAGGGGTGTACGGTACTGTATACACTAACAGAAGTGTAATAACAACTATGGGTGCCCTGTATGTATTGTGTACTGTGTATACCACCATAAAAGTAGTAGCAACTGCACTAGGGGTGCACGGTACTATGTACACCAACAGAAGTCTAATAGCAACTATGGGTGCACTGTTTGTATTGTGTACACCACCAGAAAAGTAATAGCTACTGCTCTAGGGGTGCACGGTACTGTGTACTGTGTACACCGCCTGAAGTATACTAGAAAACGTACACCAGGAACGGCCTGCAGTCAGATATAGCTAAACTGTATGCAGTGGATATATATACACACGAGACTGTCTGTATATATATATATATATATATATATATATATATATATATATATTAAATACACTGCAGCTAACTGAATAACCTGCCCGCCTGAACAGTACACTAGGAAAATGGCCTGCAGTCCCCTGGATATATACATACGCGAGACTGTCTGTATATGCATATTTATATTAATATATATATATATATATATATATATATATATATATATATATATATATATATATATATATAATACACTGCAGCTAACTGAATAACCTGCCTGCCTGAAGTATATTAGAAACAATAGACCAGTGAGGCCCGGAACGGAAAAGACAGAAAGAAAAAGTAGTGCAGGGCTGGGCATGACAATGTGTTTAGGGAAGACAACGCTGGGGGTTAATATTGAAGAGCTAGAGAGGAGGGGACAGTGAGTATAGTCCAAGGGGGAGTGGTGATATATAAGGAGGAGGAGGGACTGGGCTGGGGAACAGAAACTTGTGAAGAAGGAAAGGAGCAGTTTTTCCCGCCCTCCCTATATGTTGTCTGTGTTTGTTGGTTTATGTGTTTCTTTCTTTCAGGAACATGGCAGATGGTCGTCATGACAGCTGTGGATTGGCGGTGTTTTGTTGGTCTTTGACGGTGGCAGTAAACATATGTGATGGAAAAGGGGTGCGGGCTCATCGGTAGTATGTGCCTCTCCGGTGTATTCCAGCGAAAGGTTAGCTGGAATACTGTAATGGTTGCACTGTGGGAAGGGGGTTGTCTCCAAGCTGATTATCCGCTGGAGGCCTATCATGTGGAAAAAGGTCCCACAGTGTATTGGTGGAATATGTGTTGGAGTTCGGGGGTCTCCGTCCACGCCAACAACACACTACACGGGGCCGACGTGCAGGCAGCCTTATATAGTGTGGGGCGTGGACTTAATCCCCCTGAGCCATGATTGGCCAAAGGCACGCTGCCTTTGGCCAATCATGATTGGCCAAAGGCACGCTGCCTTTGGCCAATTATGGCTCTCTTAGCTGAGGGCGCTGGGATTGGCCAAAGCATGCAGGTCATGGTGCATGGTTTAGCCAATCATCATACAGCAATGCACTGCGCTCCCGCAGTGCATCATGGGCCATTATGCGCTGCTCGAATTTGGCATGAACGGCCCATAATGTTCGGTTTTCGAACGGGCGAACAGCCAGTGTTCAAGTCGAACTCATGTTCGACCCGAACAGAAAGCTCATCCCTAGTCCTGGGTACAGATTATAGTAAATGTTGGATAGAAGGAGAAATCTTGATAAATTGTTTTGTATATGGAGGTATACACATGCCAGGCTGTGATGCTTTGTATCATAGTATGGCAAAAATTCCCTGAAGTGTTTGGTGGGCAGTACTACATGCAGAATATGACCTAATGGGGGCAGGGCCAAGATGGCTCTGTGAGCGGCTGCTTTTTTAGAGAGCTCTGCTCTTCTTCAACATTTATCCGGATCCAGGGCAGATTTTCAATTCGAAATTCACCCCTGCAGACCAGAAGGGTGATCGGGCTTGCCTGCTGCTGCGGGGGCTGAGAGATTCCAACCCGGAGGCTGCAGTTCGCATTCCCCCCGGACGTCTCCCGGCCTGCCTCGTGTAGCCAGGCCGCAGATGCGGCCTTTCCTGGCGGGCTCTGGAGTGGGACGGAGACTCCTTGCGCACCCTGCGCTGGAGGACGAAGCTCACCACCTCACACAGGCCGTGGGTGGTGGCGGGGAGGCCCGGCCTTTGGCGGATGCAGGCCGAATTTGGAAAAAAAACCCTCACAAGTAACTAGGCCGCGGCCTTTCCTGACGGCCAAGAGGCTCCGGACCAGCCCGGAGGCATTAAGTCTACCCTAACATCCTTTCATGGAACACCAGGGGGTTGAACTCCCCGGTCAAGCGATCCCTGGTGTTCCAATTCCTTAAAGCTTATAACCCACATATCTGTGTGCTCGAAGAAACGCACCTTATGGGGAGCAGGGTTCTCACCCTTAAAAAACCCTGGGTGGGTTATCATTATCACTCTACGCATTCTAGTTTTTCCAGGGGTGTTAGTATTCTGGTATTGAAGTCCCTTCCCTTCTGGCTCCTGGATTTGGCCTTGGACCCAGACGGTAGGTATGTCTTCATTCATGCTAAAATCCACTCGTTGACGTGGACCATTGTGGGTTTATATTTGCCTCCTCCGGCCTCCTTGCTGGTGCTGAATCAAATCACCAGCAAGATGGCTGAGTTTGCCTCTGACAATACTATCATTCTGGGTAATTTCAATCTAGTCCCTGATCCAGACCTGGCCAGACTGACGACTGCGAGACACCACTGCTCTTGGTTAGCTGAGTGGGTGGATGCCTATGGCCTGACGGATGTCTGGAGGTGGAGACACCCCCGAGACCGGGCATTCACGTGTCACTCGGCTTCCCATAGAACATTATCTCACATAGACCTGGTCTTTGCAGGGAGCCCGGTCCTTCCCAGGGTCACAGACATACAAATATTGCCCAGGGGAATTTCAGACCATGCACCCTTGTTTTTGATGCTAGACCTCTCCCTGGTCTCAGTTGACAGGATATGGAGGCTATCTAGATTTTGGATTTCAGACACTGCTGTGAATGCTCAATTCAGAATGGAATTGATTGGTTACTGGGCAGCTAATCCTGGTTCAGCGGAGGCCATGGTTGTATGGGATGCCTTCAAGGCCACGACGAGGGGGCATTACCAGACCATCATTGCCATAGTACGTAGAGACCGCAGGGCGGACTTGACTAGGGCTGAGGGGGAGGCGGTTAGTGCAGAGGCTCTTTTTGTTCGCACCCCAGATCCTCAACATTATTCGCAATTACAGCTCATGACTAAGGAGGTTGTTCATCTCCACACCTCTCTTACTCAGAAGAAAATGTTAGCACAGTCCCAACGGATCTTTGAGCAGGGGGAGAGGTCGGGGAGACTGTTGGCCTGGCTCTCCAGAGAACAGGCAGGGGGGATGAGCATCTCACATATTAGGGAATCTTTAGGACAGTTGACTCATACCCCGAATGGGATTAATCACTGTTTTGCAGAATTCAACAAATCCCTTTACACCTCTAGGGCAGACTACAGTAGGGAGGACCTCACATCATACCTGGCTGATATTGACATTCCAACTCTTACTGAAACATATCGCAACAAACTCGACGCTCCTATTACGGTTTTGGAAATAATGCAGGCGCTTAAATCAATGCAGGCGGGGAAAACTCTGGGACCCGACCGAATTGCAGTGGAGTTCTACAAGCAGTACGCTGCAGAGCTCGCTGATAAACTCCATAATCTCTTCTCTGCGTCGGTTCGCCTTGAGAAACTTCCCGAAGCCATGAGTGAAGCGATAATAGTCGTGATCCCCAAGCCGGGAAAAGACCCCACATTGTGCTCCTCATATCGGCCCATATCCCTGTTAAATGTTGATGCGAAAATATTGGCAAAAATTTTGGCTAATAGACTAAGCTTGGTCATCACTGCCCTTGTCCACAGGGACCAAACGGGCTTCATGCCGGGAAGAGGCACCGATATTAATATCAGACGCCTTCTTACTCACATAGATAGGGCAGATGAGACGGCAATGGGGATGGTGGCCTCACTCGACACGGAGAAGGCTTTTAATTCCGTCAAGTGGGGTTACCTATGGGAGGTGCTCTCACGCTTCGGGTTTGGTCCAGGTTTCACAAATTGGCTCCGCATGTTATACCATGGCCCCTAAGCTAGAATCTGCACCAACGGTTGCCTATCAGCTAGCTTGGGGCACGAGACAGGGTTGCCCTCTTTCCCGAGCCTGTTTGCCCTCGCAATGGAGCCCCTAGCTATATTGCTGAGAGCGGACCCTGGGGTGAGGGGACTTCGGATGGGCCCAATTGAGGAAAAGCTGTCTCTGTATGCGGATGATGCTCTGCTTTACTTAGCAGATGTGTCATCCTCTTTGCAGACTGCACTGGACCTAATTAACCGATTCGGTCTCTACTCAGGGATTCGTATTAATTGGGACAAGTCGGTCCTCTTCTCGCTCCATCCCTCGACCCCTCGTGTGCCACATCTGCAGCTCAAATGGGTGGAGGATTTCAAGTATCTGGGGATTAAAATTAGTAGTGAGGTGCAGGATTATATGGAAAATAATTTACGGCCACTCATGACACAGCTAGTGGCTAAATGTGCTGCTTGGCGTTCCCTCCTTTTGACCCCAGTAGGTAGAGTCAATCTGCTAAAAATGATCTATCTCCCTAAATACTTATAATTCTTCCATAATACCCCCACACACATCCCCAGGACTTTCTTCCGGAGGCTGGAGAGTCTGCTGATATCCTTTGTCTGGGCTGGGAGGCCCCCCAGGGTGGCCAAGCAGATATTATACCTCCCACTTTTGGGGGGGGGCTGGCGCTCCCGAAATTTTCAGCTTTATTACTGGGCGGCCATCCTGGTCACAGTGCGATGGTGGTCCTCCCAGCCAGCACAAAATCCAGTGGTCACCCTGGAAGCGGCCATCCTGGGCTCCTTTGCAGCCCTGAGCAATCTGCCATTTCGTGGACTTAGGGTTAGCTCATCTATGACAACTCTGATGCGAACCACGGTGAGGGTCTGGCAGGAGGCTAGGAAGATTTATGCAAAACCAAATCACATCTCACCACACATGAACCTGTGGGGCAATCCTATGCTCTCCCACCTATACAGCATCCCAGACTCTTCTTTGTGGGCGAAAAAAGGGAATCATTACCTAAAAATACATAGTTCAAGATGGTAAGATTATGACTTTCCAGACACTGAGACGAATATATGTGCTTCCGCTCTCTTTTCAGTTCAGATACTGGCAGCTGAAGCATGCCTTTGAGGCCCAGTTTCCTGCCCCCCTTACTTTGGAGTCGGATCCATTGAGCGTGTCTTGATCTCCAGTGTAATAGGGAGACCTTTCTCGAGTCTCGACCTTATACTTATATTTGACAGTAGAATATGATAACAAACTAACCAAATCCTGGGAAAAATGGAGGATGGATATCCCATCCCTTGACGAACAGGAGTGGAAGGAATGTTTACATTCATACATTCCTTCTATGATTGCCGCAAAAGATAGGTTTATGCAATTTAAGTTCCTACACAGGGCATACTTCACCCCACAGAGGTTGGCGTGAATTTACCCTTTAAAGGGACCCTAATTGTCAGAGGTGCAGGCAGGAGGTGGGTACCTTCTGGCACATGGTCTGGTCCTGTCCCAAACTCCAGCCCTACTGGACGGCAGTGGCCTCTACACTTAGTAATGTGACCGGATTGGATCTACAGGTTGATCCTCAAATTCTATTGTTAAGCCATATAGAGGATGTAGAGTGGGACAGGTATTGTAAACTGTGTCTTACGTTCTCATTATATTATGCTAGACGTGAAATTCTACTGAGATGGAAACTAGAGGAACCTCCTACTCTGGCCTCGTGGAGGCGGTTGGTGACCTCGGTACTTCCTCTATATAGGCTGACTTATGAAAGTAGACAATGCCCAGGGAAATTTGATAAAATCTGGTCCTCTTGGATAGATGCCTCTGACAGCCCTGACCCCCCCTCCCCTTAATTATGACATGAATCACACCAGCGGACATGGTCTACATCATGCCTACTAGTCATACCTTGCCCCCCCTCCCATCTTGCGCCCCCCTTCCCCCCCCTTCTTTTTCTCTGCTCACCCTGATTACTCCCTGCTTTGTTGTATCTCTCCTTCTCTCCCCCCTGGCCCACAAGACTAACGGATATCTACATAATGTATGTGTGGTTTTACTATTGCTGACATGCACGAATGTGTATATGTAACTAGTATTTATGACACCTGCACAGCTGGAACATCAGAGAAAGTATGACTGTCGGTGGTTTTCCTGTCTATACCTGTAAATCATTGAATGCACTTTATCGTTTTGTATTGTAATGCCTATTTTGTTTAATAAAAATTTTCTGTTAAAAAAGAATATGACCTAATGGGCCACCCGGAAACCATTTGCAATTTGTGTACTTACAGCATAGTGGTGAAGACTTTTAGAGGTTCAGGCTGAGTTCTCACTGATGTGGGAAACCCTGCAATTCCTGTGCGGGTTTCTGCATTGCAACTAAATTGCCAGCAGTTCACACTGACAACTGACAACTGCTGCGGGTGTCAATGTGAAGTTACGGACACCCCCAGATTGGTTTGCATATGGCAATGTGTAAGAAGAAAAAATGTATCTGTGCAAAGGAATAAAGCACCAGCTCAATTTTAATTTTTAATGGAACTGCTGCCTCTACCAAATTACTACCACTAGGTGGAGTAAATGAGAAACTAAAAGAAACAAAAGTATATATGGCGCTGTTCTAATATCAGATGTTTTTGTTTGGAGGATTGATTAATTCCACTGCCGCTACCAATTAGTGAAATAAGTTATTAATAGGGAAAAAATTTAGAATACAAATGATGCTACTCTACTGAGTACCTACTGGCATGTGCTAATAGTTATACACCAGATAAGGGTAAGCAAAAGTGCCTGCTTAAAGACAGCGTAATCTCTCAATTAGTCCTGCAAACGTGATAGTGAAAAATATTATATGCTAATGGAAATGTACTCAGCGCTGACTAATTAACGGACAACTCAAACGGTAAATGCAAGCAAACACTAAGGTAAATTCAACAACACCTCAAATGCATAAAGTAGAAAACAGTGCTGCGCAAATAAAATGTCCTTAAAATAATATATCAAAATAAAACAGATGAAGAAAGAAGATGAGACCACCAGTGGACACTCAGGACGACAGGGGATGAATCTATGGTGACTATGATCCCTTCACCGCACATGGATGGCCCCTCACCTGAAACCTTCGACCTGAAACAGGTCATACAGCATAAACACCATACAAAGGGTAAACTGATCCAGGTGGTGGTACCTTCGTTTTTCAAACTCCAACACTCATCAGGTAACAGGGATGTTGTATATGCAAATAAAAATAGGCAATATAGTGCTCTCTGTACGTACTTTTATTTAATTAAAAAAGACAAAATCATGCACTTACAGAGACCGGCACAGAGTGCCGACTAGACGGCGTGTGATAGTAATAAACAGGCTGACAGCTGCAGGTGATGTCATGCGCTCCTGGCCCCCGTACACGTTACGTCCGTTGGCAGGACTTCATCAGCGTGGGGCGGGATACGCAAAGACGGCCCGCATTGTTTATATATAGTGCCTTAGTAACAGTGAAGCGCCAATCACAGTACTGGTGCAGTAATCCCGGGAGACATGAACCAGCACGTCACTCCAGCTGCACCAGAACATGTGATCGGCACACAAAATAAACGCTCAGCCTCACAAGGAATGAAGAGCAAATTGGTACAATAGTACCTATGTGTAATTCCTCAAATCAAAAGTTTTAATAACCGCTCTAAAGGCTTAAAAGGGAAAAAAACTTGAGAGCGACTCAGGGACATATAAGTTCTCATAAAAAAGAGACTAGCTTATTACCCTTTTTAGATAAGGGAAAAATAGCAATTCCACTGCTAAAGTTGCATAGAATCGCATAAAGAAAAAAGGAAGAGAAAATCGCATTAAAAATACTTAAAATTGACAGTCAAACCGCGGACATCACCTGGGCACGATCACATACACATAATCAATTGCACACATTGCAAACAATAACATTATTACGAACAGTAACATTATTGCAAAACAAAATAAACTACATAAATATAATACATAAAAATCATCTATTAGAAATAAAACAATTTAAATCAAAATCAACGTTCATTCCAGCTGGAGATAGGACCTTGGGCTCGTAAATCCAGAAGGATTCTCTACGGCTAAGTTGTCTGATGTAATGGCCACCTCTCCAGTGGCGGGGAACTTTTTCTATCCCCCAAAACTTTAGGCATTTATGGTGACAAAGGCGAAAATGCCTAGACACACTGTGGGTTTTTACCCCCCGTTTGATGTTACTAATGTGTTCGCCAACTCTAACATGCAATGCTCTTGAGGTGCGGCCCACATACTGGAGGCCACAATCACACTCCAGCATGTAGACCACTCCCACAGACAAACACGTAATTAAACCTTCAATTTGATAACTTCTGTGCGTGACATTTGAAACAAATTCCTTCCGCCTTTTGATATTTTTGCTGGCTTTCCTGCAAGTGGCACATTTGCCACACGCATAGAAGCCAGACAAAAAAACAAACAGCCTATTAGTCCCTATTTTTGGTGGATCAATGACCCCTGGTGCTATCCGATCACGTAAGGAGGGGGCTTCGCGATATATGAACCGTGGGTGCTCAGGGAGAACAGACCCCAGAGTACGGTCACCTTTAAGGATAGGCCAGTGTCTAGCTATAATTTGCTCAAGTTTTTTATACTGGATATTGTAATCCAGTATAATACGGTAACTGGTGGCACTGTCTTCTGTTTCGGTGGGTTTGACCCTATCTGCCACAATAGTGTTCCTATCTGTTGAAAGTACTTTAGCGATTTCTGAGTCAACCATAGCTTGCGTGTAACCTTTTTCTTTAAACCTGGTTGCCAAAACATGTGACTGTGATAGGAAATCATCATCTGAGGTACAATTACGACGCAAGCGGATGAATTGGCCTCTTGGAATATTGCAAAGCCACGATTTGTGATGACAACTAGTCAGTGGAATGTACGCATTCCTATCCGTTGCTTTAAAGTGATTTCTGGTTTGAAAGCCCGCCTCCCCTTTAAAAATTTCCAGGTCTAAAAATGTGATCTGTTGTTGGTTGATCGTCCATGTCAGCTCAATGTTTTTATTATTATCATTCAGCTTATCCATGAAGACTTGCAAACTCGCTAGGTCACCTTCCCACACCATGATTAAACCATCAATGTACCTTCTGTAGCACGATAATTGCAATGGGGGGTCATGAAATATGGTATCTTCCTCCCAGTGGGCCATGAACAGGTTGGCCACACTGGGAGCAAACCTAGTCCCCATGGCCACACCTCGCGTCTGCAGAAAGTAATCACCATTAAACCAAAAATAGTTGTTCAACAAACAAAATTCTAAACTTTCTAGTAAGAAGGAGATCTGGTCACTTGGGAACTCAGTGGCTGCCAGAGCCCATCTAACAGAATCCAAGGCCTGTTTATGATCAATAATTGTATATAAAGAACCAACGTCTGCAGTAATCAATATACTGGACGTAGTGCATGGGAGGGTGGACAGAATTTGAAGAATTTGTTTAGTGTCACGTAAAAATGCTTTGGTTTTAGTAACAAGTGGCTGAAAAAAAAAATCAAGATATTGGCCAAGCCTCGAGGTGACGGAGTCAATTCCGTTCACAATCGGACGACCAGGTGGATGTTCGGAATTTTTATGTAATTTAGGTAAAATATATATTATGGGAGTCCTACAATAGAAAGGATCCAAGTAGGCCGCCTCCTTAGGATTCAAAATTCCCTTACTTTTGCCTTTTTCTACTAAAGAGTGTAGATTATTCTTAAAAGTCAGCATAGGGTCACCCCTCAAGAGTTGATAAGTGTTCCGATCATTCAATAATTTTACCATTTCAGCCTGATAATACGCTTTACTAAGCACAACCAATCCTCCCCCCTTGTCCGCAGGCCGTATCACTATATCCTTCCTTTGCTCAAGGGAGGGTATACCTCTTTTAATGGCCTGAGAGTCTCTAGCCTTCTTGATCTTGAGTTTATCGAGATCATGACAAACCATGTTCCTAAATACCTCCAAATGCCTATTATCACTGCATAGGGGATTAAACACGGATCGATTACGAAGGTTGGAATGCCTAGAAGTAGTATCCAATTGGGGAGTGATCCGTTGTGCTGGATTAGAGAGAAAGTATTTTTTGATATTTAAATTGCGAATATATTTCTGTATGTTGATATAGGCTTGAAATTTATTTAAATTGCGAATAGGTGCAAACTTCAAACCTCTATCAAGAACTAATGTTTCGCGCGGTTTGACTGTCAATTTTTAGTATTTTTTATGCGATTTTCTCTCCCTTTTTTCTTTATGCGATTCTATGCGACTTTAGCAGTGGAATTGCTATTTTTCCCCTATCTAAAAAGGGTAATAAGCTAGTCTCTTTTTTATGAGAACTTATATGTCCCTGCGTCGCTCTCAAGTTTTTTTCCCTTTTAAGCCTTTAGAGCGGTTATTAAAACTTTTGATTTGAGGAATTACACATAGGTACTATTGTACTAATTTGCTCTTCATTCCTTGTGAGGCTGAGCGTTAATTTTGTGTGCCGATCACATGTTCTGGTGCAGCTGGAGTGAGGTGCTGGTTCATGTCTCCCGGGATTACTGCACCAGTACTGTGATTGGCGCTTCACTGTTACTATGGCACTATATATAAACAATGCGGGCCGTCTTTGCGTATCCCGCCCCACGCTGATGAAGTCTCGCTCACGGACGTAAAGCGTACGGGGGCCAGGAGCGCATGATGTCACCCGCGGCTGTCAGCCTGTTTACTATGATCACACGCCGTCAAGCCGGCACTCGGACCTGAGTGCCGGTCTCTGTAAGTGCATGATTTTATCTTTTTAAATTAAGAAAAAGTACGTACAGAGAGCACTATATTGCCTATTTTTATTTGCATATACAACATCCCTGTTACCTGATGAGTGTTGGAGTTTGAAAAACGAAGGTACCACCACCTGGATCAGTTTACCCTTTGTATGGTGTTTATGCTGTATGACCTGTTTCAGGTCGAAGGTTTCAGGTGAGGGGCCATCCATGTGCGGTGAAGGGATCATAGTCACCATAGATTCATCCCCTGTCGTCCTGAGTCTCCACTGGTGGTCTCATCTCCTTTCTTCATCTGTTTTATTTTGATATATTATTTTAAGGACATTTTATTTGCGCAGCACTGTTTTCTACTTTAGTGAAAAATATTAAACTATAAATAAATTGAACCGATATAGTGATTCTGATAAATTAATTAAAAAACTAGGTGTATATCATATACTATACTATAATATAATATAATATATAATACAAATCCATAAACTAAAAAAGTGATGTGTATACGTGTTAACCACTTAAGGACTAGCCTCGTTTTGGATTTTAGGTATTTACATGTTTAAAACAGGTTTTTTTTGCTAGAAAATTACTTAGAAGCCCCAAACATTATATATTGTTTTTTTTCTAACACCCTAGAGAATAAAATGGCAGTCAATGCAATACTTTTTTTTGCACCGTATTTGCGCAGCTTTTTTTGGAATAAAAAAAATAAGACAACAGTAAAGTTACCCCAATTTTTTTTTATATTATGAAATATAATATATTATGAAATATAATGTTACGCCAAGTAAATTGATACCCAACATGTCATGCTTCAAAATTGCGCCCGCTCGTAAAATGGCGTCAAACTTTTACCCTCAAAAATCTCCATAGGCGATGTTTAAAAAATTCTACAGGTTGCATTTTTGCGTTACAGAGGAGGTCTAGGGCTAGAATTATTGCTCTCGCTCTATTGATCATGGCAATATCTCACATGTGTGGTTTGATCCCTTGTAATAGAAAAAAGCATGACAGGTCCTCTTAAATATGAGATCTGGGGTCTAAAAGACCTCAGATCTCATATTTACACTAAAATGCAATAAAAAAAAAGCCATTTAAAAAAAAAACATTGAAAAAAATGTGCCTTTAAGAGGCGTGGGCAGAAGAAACGTTTTGACGTCGCTTCCGCCCAGCAGTGTCATGGAGACGAGTGGGCGCCATCTTAGCCTCACTCATCTCCAGGCACAGAAGGTAGGCGGACGCGATCGAAGATACTTTATATGGCCATATGGCCGCGATCCGGTGCCCTCCGCCGCTTACCGGAGCCGTCAGTAGCGGCGGAAGGGCACCGGATCGCGGCCATATGGCCATATAAAGTATCTTAACACGTATACACATCACTTTTTTAGTTTATGGATTTATTATATATTATAGTATAGTATAGTATATGATATACATATAGTTTTTTAATTATATTATCAGAATCACCATATCGGTTCAAATTATTTATAGTTTAATATTTTTCACTATCACGTTTGCAGGACTAATTGAGAGATTAAGCTGTCTTTAAGCAGGCACTTTTGCTTACCCTTATCTGGGGTATAACTATTAGCACATACCAGTAGGTACTCAGTAGGGATGAGCTTCGTGTTCGAGTCAAACCCATGTTCGACTCGAACATCGGCTGTTCGGTCGTTCACCGAATTCTGAACGTTATGGGCCGTTCGTGCCAAATTCGTGTGGCGTGTCACGGCCCATAATTCACTGCGGCATCGCAGTGCATTGCTGGCTGATGATTGGCCAAGCATGCACTATGACCCGCATGTTTGGCCAATCACAGCGTCGTCAGTAGAGAGAGCTGTAATTGGCCAAAGCCAGGGTGGCTTTGGCCAATTATGGCTCAGGGGATTTAGAACACGCCCCACACTATATAAGGCCGCCTGCAGGGCGGCCCTGTGTAGTGTGTGTTCCGGCGTTGAGATACATAGATAGAGAGACAGTGTCATTTCATTTGAGTTAGCTAGATTAGGCAGGACAATAAGTGAATTAGCTGCACTTACAGTGTATTGTGTATATATATGCATCCCAGATGTTGCATATATATATATATATACACTGTATTCAGTTTAGCTAGATCCGTTCCTGTTATCTTCCTACTGACAGGCAGGCTTGTCTTGTTACAGTATTTACAGCTACCTGAAGAAAATTGCTGGTGTTCTTTTGATCCTATTAGTACCACAGTCAGGCAGCTAGACTATTTACAGTTAGTGGGGTGCGTCCTGCTCACAGTGCTCAGCTAGATCCGTTCCTGTTATCTTCTTACTGACAGGCAGGCTTGTCTTGTTACAGTATATACAGCTACCTAAAGAAAATTACTGGTGTTCTTTTGATCCTATTAGTACCACAGTCAGGCAGCTAGACTATTTACAGTTAGTGCAGTGCGTCCTGCTGACAGTGTTCAGCTAAACCTACAAGTTAGTGTGGTGCGTCCACCTCACAGTGTTCAGCTAAACCTACAAGTTAGTGCGGTGCATCCTGCTCACAGTGTTCAGCTAAAACTACAAGTTAGTGGGGTGCGTCCTGCTCACAGTGTTCAGCTAAACCTACAAGTTAGTGTGGTGCGTCCACCTCACAGTGTTCAGCTAAACCTACAAGTTAGTGCGGTGCGTCCTGCTTACAGTGTTCAGCTAAAACTACAAGTTAGTGGAGTGCGTCCTGCTCAGAGTGTTCAGCTAATCCTAGAAGTTAGTGGGGTGCGTCCTGCTCACAGTGTTCAGCTAAACCTACAAGTTAGTGGGGTGCGTCCTGCTCACAGTGTTCAGCTAAACCTACAAGTTGGTGTAGTGAGACCTCTGCACAGTGTTCATCTAAAGCTACAAGTTAGTGCAGTGCGTCCTGCTCACAGTGTTCAGCTAAAACTACAGGTTAGTGCTGTGCATCCTGCTCACAGTGTTCTTCTAAAACTACAAGTTAGTGTAGTGAGACCTCTGCACAGTGTTCAGCTAAAGCTACAAGTTAGTGTAGTGCGTCCGGCTCACAGTGTTCAGCTAAAACTACAAGTTAGTGTGGTGCGTCCTCCTCACAGTGTTCAGCTAAACCTACAACTTATTTTTTTGCGAGCTCTGCACAGTGTTCAGCTAAAGCTACCTGTAGAAGGTTGGTGGTGTTCTCATACTACAGGCAGGCAGTTGATTTTGCTAGCTGCAGTATCAGTACATATATATATATATATATATATATATATCCGAACATAGTGCAGCTACAGGCCATTAGTATGTCTGGAAGGCCAAGAAGGAGAGGCAGACAGTCGCAAGCCAATAAAAGAGGGCAAGCAGGCTCTGTGTCTAGTGCTGGTCGTGGAGACGGTGCATCCTCATCAGCAAATGGCCGTGGGACACGCTTGGCCTTTTTTCGGCAGCTGGCCATGTTGAGCCGCAACATGCGGAAGACTTGGTCGAGTGGATGACCAAGCCGTCCTCATCCTCCTCATCCTCTCTCACCCATGCTCAGGGTACTTTGTCTGGCAAAGCAGCGGCCTCTTCCCTCGGCTCAATGTCATCAGTGACTCCTTCCCTAGCCCCACCATGTCCTCCTGAGGAGTCCCTCGAACTGTTTGACCACAGTGTTGGGTACATGCTTCAGGAGGATGCCCAGCGTTTGGAAGGCTCTGATGATGATACTGAGCTCGATGAAGGCAGTAACGTGAGCACGGACAGAGGGGGTGCCCAAGAAGGACAGCAATCTGGCAGTCATGCTCCCCCTGCTGCAGCATACTGCCAGGTTTGCTCCAGTGATGAGGAGGGAGGGGATGATGAGGTCACTGACTCAACGTGGGTGCCTGATTGGAGAGAGGAGGAGGAGGAGGCGGCACATCACCAACGAGGCAGGATGCCCTCCAGGGGCCAGCCTAAGGGCAGCACACTGACTGCATCACAAAGCTCCACATGTGCAGGGCGCTGCAGTCTCTGCGCATTTTTCAAAAAGTTCTTTGGTGTAGGCCTTTTTTGAGATGAATGCATCAGATCGCACCGCTGCTATTTGCAACATATGTCTCAAGCGTATCTCGCGTGGCCAAAACATCTCCCGCTTGGGTACCACGTGCTTGACCAGACATATGTTGACCTGCCATGCAGTTTGTTGGCAAGCGTATCTAAAAGACCCACACCAAAGAACAAAGAGGACCTCTCCTTGCTCCTCATCAGCTGAGATCTCCAACCCCACTATACCTTCAGTCCTCTCTGAGACCTGCACTGAGAGGAATGAAGGTGTAGCATTAGGTGTGTCACAGCCAAGTACTTGTGGGCAATCTGCTTTCGGTACACCGACGTCAGATTGTACCAGGCAAATTTCCCTGCCCCAGCTGCTGCACCGCCGAAAGAAGTTTGCTCCCAGCCATCCACATGCCCAGCGGTTGAATGCTAGCTTGGCAAAATTGCTAGCACTTCAACTGCTGCCTTTTCAGTTGGTAGACTCTGCCCCCTTCCGTGCGTTTTTGGAATGTGCGGTTCCTCAGTGGCAGGTACCCAAACGCCACTTTTTCTCACGAAAGGCGATTCCGTCTCTCTACTGGCATGTGGAAGGCAGTGTCCATGCCTCGCTGGACAGGGCGGTCAGCGGTAAGGTGCATATTACCGCTGACTCATGGTCCAGCAGGCATGGACAGGGACGTTACCTAAGTTTCACGGTGCATTGGGTGACTCTGCTGGCAGCTGGGAAGGATGCAGGACAAGGTGCAGTAGTGTTGGAGGTTGTTCCGCCACCACGCCTCAAAAATGCCACTACTAATGATTGTGACACACCTCTCTCATCCACCCCCTCCTCTTCTTCTTCCTCCATGGCCTCTTCCTGTGCTTTGTCCTCGGAACCAGCGGTGCTCCGTAGCCGTTCAAGGTGGCTATGCAAGTACGCAGGCCAAAAGATGCCATGCGGTGCTTGAGCTGGTGTGCTTGGGGGACAGGAGCCACACTGGGGCAGAGGTTCTGTCAGCTCTGCAGGGGCAGTTTCAGAGGAGTTCAGCGAAGCTGGCCCCCCTACAATCAGCACAAATAAAAACTCAAGTGTGTTTCTTTAGTGCTACGTTTGTGCTGTTTTGTGCCGTAAAAATTTACATTTGTGCTGCTTTTATTTTTAAGATATTAGCAATTGTTTTTTCCAGACTATGACATCACCTAGCCCCCCTACAACTCCCAAATGACACAAAACTGGTCTCGGTTAGTGCTACGTTTGTGCTGTTTTGTGCTGCTAAAAATTCCGTTCTATCTTTTATCGTTTTTGCGTTATTAATGATTTATTAAAGGTCACCAAAGGTCAGTCAGCCCCCCTACAATGCCCAAATGACACAAAACTGGTCTTGTTGGTTAGTGCTACGTTTGTGCTGTTTTGTGCTGCTAACATTTCCGTTCTATCTTTTATCGTTTTTGCGTTATTAATGATTTATTAAAGGTCACCAAAGGTCAGTCAGCCCCCCTACAACGCCCAAATGACACGAAACTGGTCTCGTTGGTTAGTGCTACGTTTGTGCTGGTTTGTGCTGCTAAAATTTTTATTTGTGCTGTTATGGTTTTTAAGTTATAACAGTTTATTTTTTTTTTCAAACCCCACTCACTTTGCCCACCCTACAATCAGCACAAATAAAAACTCAAGTGTGTTTCTTTAGTGCTACATTTGTGCTGTTTTGTGCTGCTAAAATTTCCGTTCTACCTGTTATCGTTTTTGCGTTATTAATGATTTATTAAAGGTCACCAAAAGTCAGTCAGCCCCCCTACAACACCCAAATGACACAAAACTGGTCTCGTTGGTTAGTGCTACGTTTGTGCTGTTTTGTGCTGCTAAAAATTCTGTTCTATCTTTTATCGTTTTTGCGTTATTAATGATTTATTAAAGGTCACCAAAGGTCAGTCAGCCCCCCTACAACGCCCAAATGACACAAAACTGGTCTCATTGGTTAGTGCTACGTTTGTGCTGTTTTGTGCTGCTAACATTTCCGTTCTATCTATTATCGTTTTTGCGTTATTAATGATTTATTAAAGGTCACCAAAGGTCACTCAGCCCCCCTATAATGCCCAAATGACACAAAACTGGTCTCGTTGGTTAGTGCTATGTTTGTGCTGTTTTGTGCTGCTAAAATTTCCGTTCTATCTTTTATCATTTTCGTGTTATTAATGATTTATTAACGGTCACCAAAGGTCAGTCAGCCCCCCTACAACACCCAAATGACACAAAACTGGTCTCGTTGGTTAGTGCTACGTTTGTGCTGGTTTGTGCTGCTAAAATTTTTATTTGTGCTGTTATGGTTTTTAAGTTATAACAGTTTTTTTTTTCAAACCCCACTCACTTTGCCCACCCTACAATCAGCACAAATAAAAACTCAAGTGTGTTTCTTTAGTGCTACATTTGTGCTGTTTTGTGCTGCTAAAATTTCTGTCCTACCTTTTATCGTTTTTGCATTATTAATGATTTATTAAAGGTCACCAAAGGTCACTCAGCCCCCCTACTACACCCAAATGACACAAAACTGGTCTCGTTGGTTAGCGCCTCATTTGTGCTGGTTTGTGCTGCTAAAATTTTTATTTGTGCTGTTATGGTTTTTTAGTTATAACAGCTTGTTTTTATATTTGTGCTTTTTTGTGTCATAATAAAAATTTGTGCTGCTTTTTTTTTAAGATAATAGCAATTTGTTTTTTTCCAGATGATGACATCACCCTGCTCTCCTGTCACGTACCTGGTTAGTGAGCTCCTGGTTAGAAAGCAGCCATGGGAGCACAGTGAGGTATGAGTGCCTGTGATCAGTCCAGTAGACTGCGTGGTGGCAGCAGTCAGCAGGTGGATGTGGCGGCAGAACCAGCTGGTGGCAGATGAGCTGGCACTGAGCTTGGCTGGTGGCAGACTGTGGGTAAGCAGCTGGAAGCAGGAGACAGATGAGACCTTGCTGGGCTGAAGAGCTGTAGCAGGCTGGATGAGTAGGATGCAGGGTCAGATGAGCCGGGTCCATAATGGCCAGGCAGATCAGGCATAGACGGCACACAACAGGATAGTCGGGTCACAAACCAAGTCAGCAACAGGAGGTAGATCAGGCAAGAAGAGAAGGCAGAAGCAGAATCCAGAGACAAGCCAAGGTCAGGGCTGGTACCAGTCAAACGGAGGTCAGGAGTAGGGATGAGCCGAACACCCCCCTGTTCGGTTCGCACCAGAACATGCGAACAGGAAAAAAGTTTGCTCGAACACGCGAACACCGTTAAAGTCTATGGGACACGAACATGAATAATCAAAAGTGCTAATTTTAAAGGCTTATATGCAAGTTATTGTCATAAAAAGTGTTTGGGGACCCGGGTCCTGCCCCAGGGGACATGGATCAATGCAAAAAAAAGTTTTAAAAACGGCCGTTTTTTCAGGAGCAGTGATTTTAATAATGCTTAAAGTCAAACAATAAAAGTGTAATATCCCTTTAAATTTCGTACCTGGGGGGTGTCTATAGTATGCCTGTAAAGGGGCGCATGTTTCCTGTGTTTAGAACAGTCTGACAGCAAAATGACGTTTCGAAGGAAAAAAAGCCATTTAAAACTACCCGCGGCTATTGCATTGCCGACAATACACATAGAAGTTCATTGATAAAAACGGCATGGGAATTCCCCACAGGGAAATCCCGAACCAAAATTTAAAAAAAAAAATGACGTGGGAGTCCCCCTAAATTCCATACCAGGCCCTTTTGGTCTGGTATGGATATTAACCCTTTCATGACTAAGCCTATTTTTGAAATTTGGTGTTTACAAGTTAAAATCCGTATTTTTTGCTAGAAAATTACTTAGAACCCCCAAACATTATATATATTTTTTTAGAAGAGAGTCTAAAGAATAAAATGGCGATTGTTGCAATATTTTTTATCACACGGTATTTGTGCAGCGGTGTTTTAAACGCAAATTTTTGGAAAAGTGACACTTTCATGAATTTTAAAAAATCCAAACAGTAAAGTTACCCCAATTTTTTTGTATAATGTGAAAGATGATGTTACGCCGAGTAAATAGATACCAAACATGTCACCCTTTATAATTGCACGCACTCGTGGAATGGCGACGAACTACGGTACCTATGAATTTCCATAGGCGACGCTTTAAAAAATTTTTACGGTTACCAGGTTTGAGCTACAGAGGAGGTCTAGGGCTAGAATTATTGCTCTCGCTCTGATGATCGCGGCGATACCTCACATGTGTGGTTTGAACACCGTTTACATATGCGGGCGCGACTTCCGTATGCGTTTTCTTCGCTGCGCGAGCTCGCGGGGACGGGGGCGCTTTAAAAATTTTTTTTTTTTTTATTTATTTATTTTATTTATTTTTGTACTTTTATAAATTGTGTTTAAAAATTTTTTTTTTTTTTTTACTTTTATTGCTGTCACAAGCAATGTAAACATCCCTTGTGACAGTAATATGTGGTGACAGGTACTCTTTATGGAGGGATGGGGGGTCTAAAAGACCCCCCATCCCTCCTTTACACTTCAAAGTATTCAGATCGCCGAAAATGGCGATTCTGAATACTGTGTACTTTTTTAAATTCGGCGCCATTGGCAGCCGAGTAAACGGGAAGTGACGTCATGACGTCGCTTCCGCGTTTACAATTAGAAGGCTGGAACGAAGCCGCTCACAGCTTCGTTCCAGCCCGCCCCCAGCCGCCGGAGATTCCTGAATGGACACCGGGCCTCCCGATCGCACGGGAGGCCCGGTAACAGCGGCGGGAGGCGGCGGGAGGGGGGGGATGTCCCCTCCCGCTCCTCCGGTATAACAGCCGAGCGGCTTTTAGCCGCATCGGTTGTTATATTCGGGTAGCCGATCGCCCGCTGAAAACAATGGTACCGGGATGATGCCTGCAGCTGCGGGCATCATCCCGGTATAACCCCGGAAAGCCGAGGACGCATATGTGCGTTCAGTCAGCGGGAAGGGGTTAAGGGGAACCCCGGCCAAAATAAAAAAAAAAAAATGATGTGGGGTTCCCCCTAAATTCCATACCAGACCATTCAGGTCTGGTATGGATTTTAAGGGGAACCCCGCGCCAAAAAAAAAACAAAAACAAAAACAAAGGCCACAGGAAAAGAGGGGGGGGACGAGAGTTCGGCCCCCCCCTCCTGAACCGTACCAGGCCACATGCCCTCAACATTGGGAGGGTGCTTTGGGGTAGCTCCCCAAAACACCTTGTCCCCATGTTGATGAGGACAAGGGCCTCATCCCCACAACCCTGGCCGGTGGTTGTGGGGGTCTGCAGGCGGGGGGCTTATCGGAATCTGGAAGCCCCCTGGAACCCCCCTTTAACAAGGGGACCCCCAGATCCCGCCCCCCCCGTGTGAAATGGTAAGGGGGTACTTACCCCTGCCATTTCACTAAAAAACTGTCAAAAATGTTAAAAATGACAAGAGACAGTTTTTGACAATTCCTTTATTTAAATGCTTCTTCTTTCTTCCTTCATCTTCTTCTGGTTCTTCTGGCTCTTCTGGTTCTTCCTCCAGTGTTCTCGTCCAGCATCTCCTCCTTCTATCTTCTTCTCCTCGGGCCGCTCCACACCAATGGCATGAGGGGAGGCTCCCGCTCTTCTCTTCATCTTCTTCTTCATCCTCTTCTCTTCTTCCTTCTTCTCTTCTTCTCTTCTTCATTTTCTTCTCCGGGCCGCTCCGCACCCATGCTGTCATGAAGGGAGGCTCCCGCTGTGTGACGGCGTCTCTTCGTCTGATGGCTCTTAAATAACGGGGGGCGGGGCCACCCGGTGACCCCGCCCCCCTCTGACGCACGGTGACTTGACGGGACTTCCCTGTGATGTCACGGGGAATGCCACAGGGAAGTCCCATCATGTCCCGTGCGTCAGAGGGGGCGGGGCCACCCAGTTATTTAAGAGCCGTCAGACGAAGAGACGCCGTCACAGAATGGAAAGTAAATAGGCACAAATCAACACAAACGTGGCACTAACCAACCAGCCTGTTTTCATTTTGTTTGGCTGCTGTAGGGGGTGTCAGGGAAGGCTTTCGCATAGCACAAATGATGTCTCCCTGTACATACATATGCGCAGACTGGCAACTGGCTGGGCAGATGAGCGTGAGCCTGTCACCAATGCTGGCACCAGACAGACTATTTAAACAGGCTGCAATTTGGTGTGCCGCTTCTGTGTGTTCATTCCTGATTCCTGTGTTTGACCTCTGATCCTAACCCAGCTTGCTCCTGACCTCCGTTTGACTGCTACCTGCCCTGACCTTGGCTTGTCTCTGGATTCTGCTTCTGCCTTCTCTTCTTGCCTGATCTACCTCCTGTTGCTGACTTGGTTTGTGACCCGATTATCCTGTTGTGTGCCGTCTATGCCTGATCTGCCTGACCATTATGGATCCGGCTCATCTGACCCTGCATCCTGCTCATCCAGCCTGCTACAGCTCTTCAGCCCAGCAAGGTCTCATCTGTCTCCTGCTTCCAGCTGCTTACCCACAGTCTGCCACCAGCCAAGCTCAGTGCCAGCTCATCTGCCACCAGCTGGTTCTGCCGCCACATCCACCTGCTGACTGCTTCCACCACGCAGTCTACTGGACTGATCACAGGCACTCATACCTCACTGTGCTCCCATAGCTGCTTTCTAACCAGGAGCTCACTAACCAGGTATGTGACAGGAGAGCGGGGTGATGTCATCATCTGGAAAAAACAAATTGCTATTATCTTAAAAATAAAAGCAGCACGAATTTTTATTATTATGACACAAAAAAGCACAAATAGAAAAACAAGCTGTTATAGCTAAAAAACCATAAAAGCACAAATAAAAATTTTAGCAGCACAAACCAGCACAAATGAGGCACTAACCAACGAGACCAGTTTTGTGTCATTTGGGTGTTGTAGGGGGGCTGACTGACTTTTGGTGACCTTTAATAAATCATTAATAACGCGAAAACGATAAAAGATAGAACGGAATTTTTAGCAGCACAAAACAGCACAAACGTAGCACTAACCAACGAGACCAGTTTTGTGTCATTTGGGTGTTGTAGGGGGGGCTGAGTGACCTTCGGTGACCTTTAATAAATCATTAATAACGCAAAAACGATAAAAGGTAGGACAGAAATTTTAGCAGCACAAAACAGCACAAATGTAGCACTAAAGAAACACACTTGAGTTTTTATTTGTGCTGATTGTAGGGTGGGCAAAGTGAGTGGGGTTTGAAAAAAAAAAAAACTGTTATAACTTAAAAACCATAACAGCACAAATAAAAATGTTAGCAGCACAAACATAGCACTAACCAACGAGACCAGTTTCGTGTCATTTGGGTGTTGTAGGGGGGCTGACTGACCTTTGGTGACCTTTAATAAATCATTAATAACGAGAAAACGATAAAAGATAGAACGGAAATTTTAGCAGCACAAAACAGCACAAACGTAGCACTAACCAACGAGACCAGTTTTGCGTCATTTGGGCATTATAGGGGGGCTGAGTGACCTTTGGTGACCTTTAATAAATCATTAATAACGCAAAAACGATACTAGATAGAACGGAAATGTTAGCAGCACAAAACAGCACAAACGTAGCACTAACCAACGAGACCAGTTTTGTGTCATTTGGGCGTTGTAGGGGGGCTGACTGACCTTTGGTGACCTTTAATAAATCATTAATAACGCAAAAACGATAAAAGATAGAACGGAAATGTTAGCAGCACAAAACAGCACAAACGTAGCACTAACCAACGAGACCAGTTTTGCGTCATTTGGGCATTGTAGGGGGGCTGACTGACCTTTGGTGACCTTTAATAAATCATTAATAACGCAAAAACGATAAAAGATAGAACAGAATTTTTAGCAGCACAAAACAGCACAAACGTAGCACTAACCAACGAGACCAGTTTTGTGTCATTTGGGCGTTGTAGGGGGGCTGACTGACCTTTGGTGACCTTTAATAAATCATTAATAACGCAAAAACGATAAAAGATAGAACGGAATTTTTAGCAGCACAAAACAGCACAAACGTAGCACTAACCAACGAGACCAGTTTTGTGTCATTTGGGTGTTGTAGGGGGGCTAGGTGATGTCACAGTCTGGAAAAAACAATTGCTAATATCTTAAAAATAAAAGCAGCACAAATGTAAATTTTTACGGCACAAAACAGCACAAACGTAGCACTAAAGAGACACACTTGAGTTTTTATTTGTGCTGATTGTGGGGGGGCCAGCTTTGCTGAGCTTTTCAGAGGTGGTTGACGCCACACCAACTTAAGGCAGAAATGGTGGTTTGCGACAGTGGCACCAACCTCCTCTCTGCCCTCCGACAGGGACAAATGACCCATGTGCCCTGTTTGGCTCACATCCTTAACTTGGTGGTGCAGCGGTTCTTGGGCAGGTACCTGGGCTTAAAGGATGTCCTGAGGCAGGCCAGGAAAGTCTGTGTGCATTTCCGCCGGTCATATAATGCCAGTGCTTGGCTGGCGGACCTCCAAAAGGAGTTTAACCTGCCCAAGAACCGCCTAATCTGTGACATGCCCACCAGGTGGAACTCAACGTTGGCCATGCTGCAGCGGCTGCACACGCAGCAGAGGGCCATCAATGAGTACCTGTATGACTATGGCACCAAGACAGGGTCAGGGGAGCTTGTTTTTTTTTCCCCACGCTAGTGGGCCATGATCAGGGATGCATGCACTGTCCTGTCACCGTTTGAGGAGGCCACGAGGATGGTGAGCAGTGACAGTGCATGCATCAGTGACACTGTCCCCCTTGTCCACCTGTTGGAGCACACGCTGCGTGGAATAATGGACAGGGCACTTGAGGCAGAACAGAGGCAGGAAGAGCAGGACTTCCTTAGCTCAAGGCCTTCTTTATCCAGACAGTGTTCCTGCGTGCCTGCCGATCACACAGGAAGAGGACGAGGAGGAGGAGGAGGAATATTGTGTCAGTATGGAGGTGGAGCCTGGCACTCAGCATCAGCAGCAGTCTTTAAGGGATCAGTCCCAAGAAACACATGGACTTGTACGTGGCTGGGAGGAGGTGGCTGCGGACCATGTCGTCCTTAGTGACCCAGAGGACTCCGGACCGAATGCCTCAGCAAACCTACGCTGCATGGCCTCCCTGATCCTGCAAAGCCTGCGTAAGGATCCTCGTATTCGTGGTATCAAGGAGAAGGACCAATACTGGCTGGCAACCCTCCTTGATCCACGTTACAAGGGTAAGGTTGCGGACCTTATCTTGCTATCGCAGAGGGAGCAGAGGATGAAACATCTTCGGGAGGCCTTGCAGAAAGGTCTGTGCAACACGTTCCCAGAGACTGGGAGGTTACAAACTCCTGTTTCTGGACAACGTGTTGCTGAGGCTTCGGTCAGTCAAAGAAGGAGTGGTGGAGAAGGTGGCCATCTGACCGATGCATTCAGACAATTTTTTGGTCCGCAGCCCCAAGGTATGATCGGTTCCAGCAACCATCACCAGCGTCTGTTTTACATGGTGCAGGAATACCTAGGGGCAAGATCTGACTTTGACACCTTTCCCACCGAAAATCCTCTGGGTTACTAGGTCTTGAGGATGGATCACTGGCCAGAGCTTGCACAGTATGCAATTGAGCTACTGGCCTGTCCTGCATCTAGCCTTCTTTCGGAACGCACATTCAGTGCTGCTGGAGGCTTTGTAACCGATCACAGGATGCGTCTGTCCACCGACTCGGTCGATCGACTGACCTTCATAAAAATGAATCAGTCTTGGATCACCACCAGCTACCAAGCACCTGATGCTGATGTAACTGAATAATTTTTTTTGAAATCTCAGATCCCTTCAAAGACTGCCTATGCTGATTCTGAGTGACTATCCTTGAGTAATTATCCTCTTCCTCCTCAATGATCACGCTGATAGCTTGTAAGAACATTTTTGGTTCTGGGCGCCACCACCATCACCTAAGGCCCAATTTTTCAGCTCCTGTTTAACAGGAGCGTGTAATTACAATTTTTGATGCAATACTTTGCAGCAGGGTTCGTTTCTGCGTTCCAACTAGAGTATCTGTGAGGGGTTGCAGTGTTGTGGCACCAGCACCAGTGCCTAAGGCCCAATTTTTCAGCCCCTGTTTTTAACAGGGGCGTGTAATTACAATTTTTGATGCAATACTTTGCAGCAGGGCTCGTTTCTGCGTTCCAACTAGAGTATCTGTGAAGGGTTGCAGTGTTGTGGCACCAGCACCAGTGCCTAAGGCCCAATTTTTCAGCCCCTGTTTAACAGGGACGTGTAATTAAAATTTTTGATGCAATACTTTGCAGCAGGGCTAGTTTCTGCGTTACAACTAGAGTATCTGTGAGGGGTTGCAGTGTTGTGGCACCAGTGCCTAAGGCCCAATTTTTCAGCCCCTGTTTAACAGGGGCGTGTAATTACAATTTTTGATGCAATACTTTGCAGCAGGGCTCGTTCCTGCGTTCCAACTAGAGTGTCTGTGAGGACTTACAGTGTTGTGGCACCAGCACCACCACCACCACCAAAGGCCCAATTTTTCTGCCCTTGTTCAACAGGGGCATGTAATTACAATTCTTGATCTAATATTTCACAGCAGGGCCCATTTCTGCGCCCACCAAGAGCGAGTGAGGACTTACAGTGTTGTGGCACCAGCACCACCACCAGCACCAAAGGCCCAATTTTCCTGCCCCTGGTCAACAGGGGCATGTAGTTACAATTCTTAATCTAATATTTCACAGCAGGGCCCTGTGAGGGCTTACAGTGTTGTGGCCACAACAACACCTAAGGCCCAAATTTCTGCTGAGTATATACTTTCAAACATCTAACTTACAAATGACTCCTACTTGCGAATGGAAGGAGACAACAGGAAGTGAGATGAAATCTACCCCTAGGAAGGGAAATTCGCTCCTGTAAGAGTTAATATGGGAAAAACATTTCTCCTTTCCACTGATGCTTTCCAATCCTTGTTCCACAAAAAACCCCAAATTTTCAAAAAACATTTGTCATTGGGACAAAAAGTGAGGTGAAATCTTCTGAAGAGAGGACAGACAGCAAAACAAATGTCACAGGGGTGATAACCCTTCCCTATGTTTTCCAAAAAGCTTAAAAAAGATTTTTTGGCTGGAGCTAAACACAATAAAAATGTACCTGTTCAAAATTACAAACAGATTCTACTTAACAACAAACCTACAGTCCCTGTCTTGTTTGCACCCCCTGTATACTGCTGTTCAGAGTATATAGGGCCTGGTGGCCCCACACCTTTCCTTATTTTAATTTGGGTGCGGGGTTCCCCTTAATATCCATACAAGACCCAAAGGGCCTGGTAATGGACTGGGGGGTACCCATGCTGTTTGTCTCACTGATTTTCATTTTTATTGCCAGGACCCAACATTACATTAAACCCGCAAGCAGTTTTAAATCAGATTTTTTCCTTTAAAAATGACATTTGGTGCAGGGACTGTTCTAAGCACGGGAAACACACGCCACTTTATAGGCATACTATAGACACCCCTCAGGTACGATATTTAAAGGAATATTTCACTTTTTTTTTTACTTTAAGCATCATTAAAATCACTGCTCCCGAAAAAACGGCCGTTTTTAAAAGTTTTTTTTGCATTGATACATGTCCCCCGGGGCAGGACCCGGGTCCCCAAACCCTTTTTAGGACAATACCATGCAAATTAGCCTTTAAAATGAGCACTTTTGATTTCGAACGTTCGAGTCCCATAGACGTCAATGGGGTTCTAACGTTCGTGCGAACTTTCGGTCCATTCCCAGGTTCTGGTGTGAACCGAACCGGGGGGGGTGTTCGGCTCATCCCTAGCGGTGACGTAAAACACGTACGCCGGGACTATAAACGGGGCAGTAGCTTTCGTCTCTTAATTTATTCTGAGCATGCGTGGCACTTTGTGCGTCGCATTTGTTTACACACGATCGGAATTTCCGACAACGGATTTTGTTGTCGGAAAATTTTATAACAAGCTCTCAAACTTTGTGTGTCAGAAATTCCTATGAAAAATGTGTGATGGAGTCTACACACGGTCGGAATTTCTGACAACAAGGTCCTATCACACATTTTCCAACGGAAAATCCGACCGTGTGTACAGGGCATTATTCCTTTAAAAATGACATTTTGTGCAGGGACTGTAGACGTCAATGGGGTTCTAATGTTCGTGCGAAGGTTCTGGTGCGAACCGAACCGGAGGGTGTTCGGCTCATCCCTAGTACTCAGTAGTGTAGCATCATTTGTATTCTAATTTTTTCCCTATTATTAACTTATTTCACTAATTGGTAGCGGCAGTATACTTAATCAATCTTCCAAACAAAAACATCTGATATTAGAACAGCTCCATATCTACCTTGGTTTCTTTTATATGGCAATGTGTACTGTGAAATGGTACAGTAATTGGATGGCATGGGTGTGAACACCCATGCCATCCGATTCCAGTGCGGACCAAAAAAATGTGATGCAAATTCAGCCATACAAACTGTACGGCTGAATTTGCATCGCAAAGACATCGCATGTGATCTGCACAGCAATGCGGTGCAAATCACATGTGATGTTTATCATGGCAATAATGTGAACCCAGCCTAAAACAGGTAGAGAAGAGGCAACATAATATCTCCTAAGCACCTGCAATAAGGCATATTACACTTTACTTATAGCACCCCAACCCCTTAGCAGAGTCCTGTGAATTTGTGTGTTTGGGAAAAGGGGGACGAGGTCTGATTAGTGAACTATAAGCCCTTTTCCTGACAACCTCTTCCTGAGAATGCTAGTTAGTTGGTGTTATGCTGACCCTCTATCTATAATACATTCTGACCTAAAACATGTATGTCAGGAAAGTCTGCCAAAATTCACATGCCCCAATCTGTATACCTCCACTGAATCAGAACAATGCAGTCAGCATGCCAACCAAGCAACTAGCATTTTCAGATAAAAAACACCAATGCCAACCTCCCTGTTTCATGTTAGGTTTCCTTTAACCTGGCTATTGTTACTTTAATTAGTAATAAAAGAGCAATATTTGTTGAGATGAAGAAGCTCTTCGGGAATAGTATATTTCCTTATCTCTGAGTAATATATAGCTGTCAGACCCCCCTCCATACATTCCAACCCCCCCCCCTTTCCACAATACATGTTATCAGTTTTTTTGAAGCAAGCTCTCCTCTGCTGCAATACCAAAACCCACATAATATTCAGCTGTAGGATGTTGAAGCTGTTTCCTTCCTCCTTGCAGTAACAACATGACTGTTGTATAACAGATGTGTTTAACTCCCAAAACTTATTACCCCACTTATATACCTTATTCATATTAACCGAGACCACACCATGCTCTTGGGGTAACAAAAGCCGTAGCAGCCTACTTTATTTAACAAATCTAAAGACTCAAGTATCAAACATAAAAACGTACAAGTAGAAAAAACATCATCTGTTATAAACCCTATGAAATCTAACGTTGGTCTGAGCAGGAAATTCGTAAACCGCTGTGTTAACCACTTGAGCCCCGGACCATTATGCTGCCTAAGGACCAGAGGCCTTTTTCTAATTTGGCACTGCGTCGCTTTAACTGCTAATTGCGCGGTCATGCAATACTGTACCCAAACAAAATTTGCGTCCTTTTCTTCCCACAAATAGAGCTTTCTTTTGATGGTATTTGATCACCTCTGCGGTTTTTATTTTTTGCGCTATAAACGGAAAAAGACTGTAAAATTTGAAAAAAAATGATATTTTCTACTTTTTGTTATAAAAAAAATCCAATAAACTCAATTTTAGTCATACATTTAGGCCAAAATGTATTCGGCCACATGTCTTTGGTAAAAAAAATGTTAATAAGCGTATATTTATTGGTTTGCGCAAAAGTTATAGCATCTACAAACTAGGGTACATTTTCTGGAATTTACACAGCTTTTAGTTTATGACTGCCTATGTCATTTCTTGAGGTGCTAAAATGGCAGGGCAGTACAAAATCCCCCCAAATGACCCCATTTTGGAAAGTAGACACCCCAAGGAAATTGCTGAGAGGCATGTTGAACCCATTGAATATTTATTTTTTTTGTCCCAAGTGATTGAATAATGACAAAAAAAAAAAATATTTACAAAAAGTTGTCACTAAATGATATATTGCTCACACACGCCATGGGCATATGTGGAATTGCACCCCAAAATACATTCAGCTGCTTCTCCTGAGTATGGGGATACCACATGTGTGTTACTTTTTGGGAGCCTAGCCGCGTACGGGGCCCCGAAATCCAATCACCGCCTTCAGGATTTCTAAGGGTGTAAATGTTTGATTTCACTCCTCACTGCCTATCACAGTTTCGGAGGCCATGGAATGCCCAGGTGGCACAAACCCCCCCAAATGACCCAATTTTGGAAAGTAGACACCCCAATCTATTTGCTAAGAGGCATGGTGAGTATTTTGCAGCTCTCATTTGTTTTTGAAAATGAAGAAAGACAAGAAAAAAATTTTTTTTTTCTTTTTTCAATTTTCAAAACTTTGTGACAAAAAGTGAGGTCTGCAAAATACTCGCTATACCTCTCAGCAAATAGCTTGGGGTGTCTACTTTCCAAAATGGGGTCATTTGGGGGGGTTGTGCCATCTGGGCATTCCATGGCCTCCGAAACTGTGATAGGCAGTGAAGAGTGAAATCAAAAATTTACGCCCTTAGAAAGCCTGAAGGCGGTGCTTGGTTTTCGGGGTCCCGTACGCGGCTAGGCTCCCAAAAAGTCTCACACATGTGGTATCCCCATACTCAGGAGAAGCAGCAGAATGTATTTTGGGGTGTAATTTCACATATTCCCATGGCATGTTTGAGCAATATATCATTTAGTGACAACTTTGTGCAAAAAAAAAAAAAATTTGTCTCTTTCCCGCAACTTGTGTCACAATATAAAATATTCCATGGACTCGACATGCCTCTCAGCAAATAGCTTGGGGTGTCTACTTTCCAAAATGGGGTCATTTGGGGGGGGTTTGAACTGTCCTGGCATTTTATGCACAACATTTAGAAGCTTATGTCACACATCACCCACTTTTCTAACCATTTGAAGACAAAGCCCTTTCTGACACTTTTTGTTTACATGAAAAAGTTTTTTTTTTGCAAGAAAATTACTTTGAACCCCCAAACATTATATATTTTTTTAAAGCAAATGCCCTACAGATTAAAATGGTGGGTGTTTCAAACGTTGCTCCGGTGAATACCGCTCCGTCGGCCTGGCCCTGCGTGCTCTATTACCGCTCCTGCCTGCTGGCCCGGTCGCAGCAACTGGCCTCAGCAATGCCGTACGTAATGTCTCTTGAAGCCACTCGGGGCCCCGCACTGCTGCCTCCTCTCTGAGCTGGGCCAAAATTCTCTCCACCTCTGCCATGCTTCTCTCTGAACTTTCCCCAACGCTTTGGTGACTCATCCCAGGCGGAGTCACCTTTTAAGTATTCCTCCGGCCCCTCCCCCTCGGCTCCATAATCACCACCCCTCAGTATAGTTAATTTCCCTGTTAACCCCGTCATGCCCGCCCTGCGCCTATTCACTTCATTGCTGTTGCTCCGGGCTTTCTATAGAGGGAAGTGGCTCAGCTCAGGTCCTCCGTGCTGCTATCAACTTTTAGGAATGTTGCCATTCGGTTCTCTGCAGCTTTGTCCCTCCATAGGACACACATAGGCTGACTGTAGAGGTTACAACAAAGTCTGGGGAATGCCCAGGAAAAAAACAAAGCCTACTTACCACCAGCTCGCAGGCAACCAAATTGACCTGTCTTACAGTGTGTGTTAAAAACAGGCTTTGTTGTTACCTGTTTTAGCCTTCCAATGCCGCTTACTGCAAAAGCCAGCTATAGATGAGGGTGGAGGCAAGCTTTTGTTATCACGTGTGTGTTTGTATTGGTCCAGCAGTGCACCAACACCTTTGCAGCCATTGTGCTATTGCTGGGTGTTTGGTGTGCTCCTGTACCTTTAAGGAGGGGTAGGCTCCCCTTCAGTCCAGTATCTATGCCTTGCATGGACGGTGACAGACACAGTGCCTTGCAGGGACTTGACAGGGTACAATTGGAGACATCACCTATCTCCCACCCTAGAGGGTGGGAGATAGAGCGCTCTGATGTGGACTTACATGGAGCTAAGGAGAACTAAGTATCCTTCACATGATATGTCTCCTCACTAGTCACTCCTTTCCCATGTGCATACGTGTTGGTCCATTTGTTTATACAGACTGTGTTCCTTCTCTCAAAGCTCTGATGAAGAGGTTATCCTCGAAACGCGTCAGCCTATTCTTTAGCACTTGCCCCTGTTTGGGCATGTCCCACTTGTAATTCTACAAGTGCATATTTTGTAACCCCATTTTACGAAACGTAGTATGTTTTTATTTCCTACATGTATGTATTCCATTGCTCATGAATAAACTGTATGATTTGATGCAAGTGTTTAATTACGCACCTTCCATCCGTCCTTCCCACACTATTTTCTTCAGACCACCCCTGGTCAGTCTAGGCAGCGGACACACATGACCACCTTCTCCAGTTTGGCCATTTCAACAGTACTACGTATCCACACCAATAACGCCCTCACGAGGGCAGGAGTAAGTCTTTTTTGTTGATATTTTGCAGAGGATAGCAGGAGGCTGACATGCGGGGGGGCAGTGATTGCACACACATACATTTTGTTTTTTCCTCTTGTCATTAGCAAAAAGCTGCATTTCTCTGCTCTGTGGAAACAAACTGAAGGGCACTTTACCCTCACTCCCCAGCTCTCTATACACAGAAGGAGGTTTTCTCTATAGCTGTCCTCCTCTCTTCTGCCCACAGGTTGCTATTGGAGGGAAGAGAGAGCAGTCTCCTCCCTTTAGCAGCTATGGAGATTCCTGCTCTGCCTGATCGTAATGACACTACCGTCACTTCTGTAAGTGAGGCAACTTCACAACAGTGCGGCTCCAGTGCACCCCTTCCCCTTCATGTAATACTCTGCCCAGGGCACCCGTCCCTTCTGCCCACCCCTTGTACCGGCCCTGGTCCCACATCCAGCTGCACAGCATCCACTTTGGATTAGTAGTGGTAGAAGCCTGACAGGTGGCTATGGCCGCCAGGACTTCAGCCAGGCCCGGCTGTGTAGAAGAGGTTTGTCCCCCCTACTCAGTCTGGGACGCCATGTTGGCAAAGGAGCGTGCAGATGCCTCCACACGGTCCCCGCAGGCCGGAAACGATTCCTCCAGTATAGGGGGGAAATGGAGCCTCTTACCCCGTCCTTTAGTTGCCCCAGAGGATCAGCGTCACATGAGGGTGTCAGCAAGCTATCAGCAGGCGATATTGGAGCCGAATGGCAGGAGATTGGCCCTGTTTAACAGCAGAGCTCCAGCACAGACATCCACTCAGTGTGCCATCTTGGCCACGCCCCCATGGTTGTTGTTTTTGTAGTTATTATATTTTTGTTGTCTTCGAATGGCTGAGATTGTTATCTGTTGTATTGTAACCAGAGATATGTGGGCACCGTGCACTGTGTTGTTGTTTTAACTCTTGGCCAATGAGGTGCTGACTGGTCCAACTGGTTCTCCTTTCCTGACAATGTGGGAGTGGTGTCTGGACTGGTTTTTACTCCAGCGAGTGTGTGGTCCCTTATGCAGGAAACTGTGGACACCTTGCAGTCTATCTGCTGTCCACTAGGTGTCACTGGGTTGACATAATGTGACGACAATATCCTGTATTGCCCAGGGTGGTCAATGGATTGGACGCTGTCCGCTCTCCATGGCAACCCTCGTGGGACACTACGCATGTGTTGTTTTCGGCGCATGTGCAGTACGGGATCGGGCACGGTGATGTCACGGCAGCCGGGCAAGAGCTAGAGCTATATATAGGGGGATGGGCTCCCCTAAAATTGTCACAGACCCTCTGGCAGTGGTATGTGATCTTTTGGATCTGTTGGTAAGATAGAAACTTTGTAATTTTGTTTTAGGGGACTTTCCTGAATCGGTCGATCAGCTGAATTCACTTATATGTATCTTACCATGGTTGTCCTGTTTTTCAATTATAGGTTTCCCTCAACTTACCCTTATCTCTCAGTCTGTGAAACTATCAGCACATACATTATACCCTTACATGTTTTAATGGAATTACACTTATTCGCTCCATGGATGGCTGGAACATTATATGCTTAGGATTATGACATCATTACAAATGGTATATACATCTAACCTCTGGGCTGCTGTCATGATGTGCTGATTCAGGCTGATTTTTGAGGTGGGCTATGAAGTCCATCTATAGAGCAAGAGATGCCCACAATTTTCGATAAGGGTTAATGATTACTAGTGTTGGGTGAACCTTTCAGGCTGAACATGAGTTCGGGCCAAACATTGGCGTTTCGCCCCATTCAGGGAACACCTGAATTTGCAGGGTGTTAGGTGGATGTTTGCACAGTGCATTCTAAGCCCTGATTGGGCAAAGCTTTGCCCAATCAGGGTGCAGTAAAAGCTGGTTGTTAAGGAGGGCTGGGTAGCCGGCTGCGGTGTCCTTAACAACTGATGAGTCATCAGCTGTCAATGAGCTTCCCCGCTGACAGCTGAATATAAAAATAAAAAAAACAATTGCCGGTAAAAATATCGTAACCCCCCCAAAGGGCCTGGTTTGGAGTGAGGGGACCCACGCCATTTTATTTCTTTTTTTTCCCAAAAGCTGGGTCCCGGCAATTGCAACTGTGAGTCAATTTAAATGGGATTTGACTTTTTTTTTTCAGAAATGTCATTTTTGCTGCAGCAGGTTCTATACATGCTACAGATGTGCCACATCAGAGGCAGACTAAGGGGACCCTTCCCAGGAATATATATTTAAAGGAATTTTTCATTTTTATTGTTGCACTTTAAAAAATGTTTTTGTATTGATACATATCCTCCAGGGCAGTACCCGGCCCCCATATCCCTTTTATGGCCAAATACTGGCATATAAGCCTTTAAAATGGGGACCTGATTTTTTCCTGTTCGGCTCTCATAGACTTAAATGGGTTTTCACCTTTTGGGTTAGAACTTTTCCCCTGTTCAGGAGTTCTGCTGGGAACTGAACCCAGGAGTGTTTGGCCCATCTCTAATGATTTCTCTCTACTTATCTCTACAGGTTTGGTTTTGACCAGCTAATACTTTTGAAGAATTCCTATTTCTTTGATCATGCACCGCCAGTGTACAATATTTTAGGATCCTTACATCTCCTTGGTGTGTATATAGAGTACTTTGTACACTATGTACAACAACTGGTTGGCTACCCTTACAATGCTATAATATTAAGAATTACATATGTCAAACAGAGCTTATCAGCCCTCACCTTACCTGGCTTCCACACTGACCGGGGAGAACACCATATGTGGCGTTCCCTTCCTGGATGGGTCTGTGTGAATTTTCGGGTGAGTGTTGCCCCTTCTCCTGTTTTCATTGGCCATATGAGTTTCTTGCACAGTGCATGGGGTGATGCATTGCATATAGTGAATTTATTATGTGTGTGTATCTTGTGTGGGCATGTGTATGCGTGTTTTATCATACATGTATACATGGGCACATACTGTATGTTTATACATGTTTTGTTGGTGTGCTATGATTTATGTCTTGTGCTCTGCAGATTATTACTCCTTCTAAATCTCCTGAGGAAGCGGTTACCCCACGAAACATGTCGGCAGGAAGGCTGGACTAATATCTATTATAGGTTCCTTACATTTGTGGGGGACTATATGAAGACATCCAGTCTTTGAAGGGGATTAGTTCCCTTACTTTTTTTATATATTATTACATTTTGTCGCTAGTGTGTGATGTATTTATTAATGATTTTGTATAACGTTTGTAATAAACATAATGATTTTACACTGTATTTAGTGTAGTGAGTTCAATGGTACCATCAAAGTCCTTAGTGCCTCAAAACATTTCTATTTCTAACCTTCAACTTTATACCAGAAGTGACCCCCAGACTCTGGTGAGTAGAAAAATGGCCGATTACAGCTATTCATTCAAAAAGTGAACCCCCCATCCCCCAACCCCCGCAGCTAGCACCATTCCTATTTTCTATTGGCTGCAGTTAGTGTCTTCCCCCCTCTGCAGATCTCTGACATCTCTTCTGATCCTCCATGGGCTTTCATCACCCCGTTTCCTCTGATCCCCCCCCCCCATGTCCACTCATCCCCCTCCCCCCATGTGCTTCAAGGGACATGTATATGTGCAGCTGCAGGGCGAGGAATGTCTCCTCAGCTTATGATTGGCTGTCTGTGGTGCACCAACACACATGAGAATCCTTCACACTAGCAGTTGGGGGGTGGTATAACCCCCTGGTTGAGCCCAATACTTCTCTCCCTTTAGCTGCAGAGTCATCAGTCAGGGGTGTACACATGTTGTGGTCATGAAGCAAAGCAGGTACCCCTTTATTGCATTCGGCAGATACCACCACCCACCAAACATGACCCATTCATAGAATTCATAGGATCTGGTTTCCATCACATGATTCTGATTGCAGCTTCCAGGTCGGTCATGCCCAGAGGAACCCTTCCCTCTGGACTCTATAGTAGATAGGACCACTCTACAACCACCCCATATCCATGTGTAATGCACACAGTTGCAGGGTGGTGGCGTTGCTTTAAGGGGTTAAAACGGGTGGTGAGGAGGTGAGATATTGTCAAACACCTCTGAAAAGTGATCTGAGTATGCACCACTTTTCAAAGGAGTGTCAGTCCCTGCCCCTAGTGGGAATGAGCCCTAAAGCTGGCCATACATGGATGGAAATTCAGCTGGTTCAGCGGGGATCGGCTCAATGTCAATCAGTGTGCGGCCGTCCCTGCTCAGCAGAAGTCAATCATTAGAACGATTTCTATAAAAGGGGCGTGTTGTAAAATTTTTCTCAATCCCAACTGGTTGCCGCCATTGGTCAGTGTAAGTCGCCTATTTACAGTTCTGTGTTCCTTCAATTCTCACTGGTTTACAAAAAAAACACAATTTAAAATTTACAAATATTTTGAATGTGTTGCATTTGTATCCGCTAATAATGATTTTCCTGTATTTTCAGCAAAAATATTATTTTGAAAAACATTTGCGCAATTATCATGTGAATTTAATCTAAAAATCGAATAAATCAAAAACCTAAAAATCAGTATAAGTGATACAATATTAAATCAGTAGTTATAAAAGTGATCCCATAGAATTCTATTGGTGATCCATTCTATGGGGACACATTATATTAGGATCCATTATAAAAGTGATATAATATATGATATAATAATGTAGATACACTTATCAATCATACATGATGACAGCGATATATGATGAAAAAGAATGACACAATCTTTAAACTTATTATATTCTTATTTCTACTACATATTGTAATCTTAAATTAGATAGATTAGATAGATAGATAGATTAGATAGATTAGATATATAGATAGATAGATAGATAGATAGATAGATAGATAGATAGATAGATAGATAGATAGATAGATAGATAGATAGATAGATAGATAGATAGATAGATAGATAGATTTGGTCTTAAAGGGCCAGTACACCTCCATCTGTGCCTCCCATAAGTCATGTTACACTCTGCGCTCTGTCTCAGGTCCAGCACTCTATACAATGTCCCATCTCACTATACATAATGATCATGTACTGGGAGGAGCCATAGGAAACAATGCCCCAACCCCTTCTGTAAGTAATGCAGCGGCCGTACACCCCCTATAGAGTCTCCATGTACATCCACACTCAGAGCCGGAGAAGTGTACACTGTTATATTGCAGTCTATAAATAACAGTAAGTACATCTCTCCAGGTAAACACTGCACCCCCAGATCAGTGCACCCCATCACTTCCTACCACTGAACATAGTTATACTGACTGATCAACCTTTGGCCAGCCCAGAGGCGGGATAAAGAGACTCCACCCACTTTGTCCTTTCAGGGTAAAGTGGGAGGTTCTCTTGAAAGCCCTACAAACCCCCCTATATATTCTCCTTTGCTGTTCCCCAATATGTTGTTACTCAATCAAAGCCCTTGCTAGGTTCCCAATTTCCCGGGTATGAGGGATCATGTTCTCCCAGCATACAATGCTCAGGCCTAAGCAGCCAATCACCAGGCTTGAATACTGTCACATGAGGGAGGGTGAAGGGTGACATCATCAATCCTGTGTAAGCTCTGATATAATCCAACGTGGAATCTACACGGGGGGATGGAGCATCAGAGGAGAGCAATTATGGTATATATAAAGGGGTAGGGATGGGCCCTGAGTGGACAAGTGACGGAGCCTCTTTAAGACCATTTGGGGTCCCAAAACAATGTGACATACTTGGGTCTCAAAAAATAAATAAAGCCTCATATAAGATTCCTAGGTATTGAGACACACTTGGGGCACCAGACAGACTCCTATCGCACCCAAGGCAAAAAGTCAAAGTGTCCTCCCCCCATGAGTTGTGAACTATAGCAGTATAGGTTGCAGGTTCTGACATTTTTGTGCCTCCATCCCACTGAAGTACCCAAGTTGGCCGCCTCTTCTATAACTCTTTGGCTCGGCCCTGCCACCAGACCCTTGGAAATGTTTGGGGCCCCAGACATGTTAGATTTTTCAGGCTTCCACAGAATGTGACATATTTGGGCCCCCAGGGACTGGGGCATATTTGGGAAACCCTACAGAATGTCACCTACTTGTGTTCCCAATCCATGATATATTTGGGGCCCCTAGGCAATGTGATATTTTTGTGGCCACCAATGTCATATATAGTATTTGGGCCCCTGGCTTCCCTCGTAGGCTTTCAGAAAGATAAAGTAACAGATTAACCCCGTGTTCTCCTTTTCCCATAATACATCTCTTCTTATTCAGCACAGTAGTGCAGAGTGTGAGGCCCGGAGCAACCAATCAGATGGTGTGACTGTTAGCAGCACTGTGATGTATATTGCTGTTCAGCGTGTTCAGGGCCACAGAGGGGGTAGAACCGGCCCTCCTGTATGGGGTCTGGGCAGCTTTATGGTGCAGGCAGTTCAAAAAGCTGCTGATCACAGCTCAGAGCCCCCACCATCTCCCCCACAGTACAGATGACTTCTCCTTCTCTCCTTCCCACCAGCTGCTGCAGGGGGGGCCACAGGGGGATCAGTTTCAGAGACTGGCCCCCCACAGCTCTGATCACCCCTCTCCTGTCCCCAATCCCCATTCCCCACAGCTCTGATCCCCCTGTGTCCCCCCTCCCCCCACAGCTCTACCAGCTTCTCCTCCTCTACCTGGCACTGGCTGTCAGCTGCTGTGAGCACACAGGAGGACCAGTAAATATGTCATATTTATCAGCCCCTTCTTTTTCTCAGTGAACACAGTGAGTGATTGATAATGATCACTCGTGTGTTCATTCATAACTGAAGCATGATAAACTGTGCATACTATGCTTCAGTTTGTGAATGAACAGTAAGCCTCTGTACAGAGCACCTCCTGTTCATTCATTCCCTGCAGCTCCAGATGCAGAGAAAGGAGTGGGGATTTCTGTCCTCAATCTCTTCTTCTGTCTCAAGAGTGTATCATTAGGGGTCTGTATGGACCCCTGATATTTCACAAAAGCCCCCCACCCACATGGCTGTTAAAAAAATGTAAATAATAAAACAAAAATAAATTGTAAAAAAAAAAAACACAAGGGTTCCTTACCATAGGAAATCTGGCTGTATGAATTTGTTCATGCGGCTGAAGCCGTGTTCAGGGCCATACACCTGACCCCACACACCCATCCAGGTTGGGGGGTCCCTGTCAGGTAATGTACGGGGCCCCATGATTTCTAACAGCAGCCCTGATTGTGTTCTCCGGTCTCACCCTCTTTGGCTTCCCGTATATTCTACATATTACCAGCCTAATGTATGCCGTGTCTCTGTAAGGTATTGTCCTCTCTGGTGGGGAAGATGAGGGTGAGACCGGAGAACATGCTGCACAGCAATATACATCTCAGTGCTGATAACAGTGACACCAACACAATTATATTACTGATACATTCTATTAAAGTCTATGCCAAGCTAAGAACCTTTCTTTATAGTTTTGGATGGAGTGAGGAAGGATTAGAACCCCTGTTGGGTTTTTACTGCTATCTGGGGATTCCCCTCACTTCCTGTTCTGCTGACAACATTGTACCGGGCAGGAAGTGAGAGGAAATCAGCAAAGGGGACCCAGACATATATTTTTAGTAGATTAGGGGAAGGCTAGAGCCCCAGTCAGATTTTATTATAATTGTGGAGAGCTCTCCTCACTTCCTGCTTGGTAAAATCTTGTCACCGGGACAGGAAGTGAGGAGAAATCTCTTTAATGGAGATCTGGATAGTAGTAAAAACCTGACAGGGGTTCTAATTCTCCCCCCACTCCATCCAAAACTAAGAAAAGAAAACATTATGGGTGGACATACACTTTAATGATACATCACATTTTATTGTCTTAGCAGTAAATCTCTAGATCCCTTCTTCATATATTTCCTCTGAGATTGTTACATTTCTTTTCATCTCTATTTAGTATAGATTGTATGGAATAGGAGGAGGAAAGAGAGGAGAGGTGACCCCATCCTATCCAATCACAGCGACCACACTGCACCCCGCACAGAGTGACTGCATGTGGGGGAGGGGCCAGAGGAGGAGATTGGTGATGTCACAAACTGTGATAACTTTCTGTTTAATGTTTACAATGAAAGTAATTATCATGAGATAGATAGATAGATAGATAGATAGATAGATAGATAGATAGATAGATAGATAGATAGATTTGGTCTTAAAGGGCCAGTACACCTCCATCTGTGCCTCCCATAAATCATGTTACACTCTGCGCTCTGTCTCAGGTCCAGCACTCTATACAATGTCCCATCTCACTATACATAATGATCATGTACTGGGAGGAGCCATAGGAAACAATACCCCGCCCCCTTCTGTAAGTAATGCAGATAGACCACACCCCTTTTTACTGACAAATAGGAACATGTCATTCACTGTTACTCCAGTAACTGGAGAGATCTCCTACCCAATCACAGGGAGTGACAGAGGGAGAAATCACAAATATAAGAAAAACCTGCAGGGCACTGACTGAAGTCCCACCCACTGCTTTATCCTATTGGCTGAATATTCTACTAATCCCACTACCCATCCCTGTGACATCACCAGTCTCTGGGCGGAGTTCTCACTATTACTATTATTCCCTATCCCCCCCACAGATCTTTATACAACCTTTATATACACATATCCCAGCATGGAGGGGCTTAGTGAAGGTGGTGGTGAAGGTGTGGAGATGTCGGATCGGGTCACACAGATCATAAAAGGAGATCCGTCCGACCTCATAATTCAGATATATCCTGACTCTGTTACTGGGGATATTGATGGGTAAGCGGATCCATTTACTGTCATATATCACCTCATACTGATTTTCTTTCCTCCACAACCCCCAGGACTTGTTATTAAATCCAATCGCTGACTCCAATCCTCTCCTGTCTATACTGGGGTAACACATCCCGACCCTCCACCAATCTGATCCCCCGACATCCACTTCCCAGTAATGTCTCCCTGAGGAGAAACTCCGACTGCTCAACACCTGAGGATAATACTGAAATCTCTCTGGTGTTTCTGGATGATTCTGATTTATATCTGACCTGGATACAGTTTTCCTGTCATCTGATATATGGAGCTTATTATGAGCTGTGTTTACATCCAGTAATATGTCTGCACCTCCCTGTATATAGGAGTATACATTTACCTCTGTTATTATATCAGATAAACCTGTGTGTAAGACCCCCGCCACATCCAGACCCCCTCCATCATGGAGGAGCTTCTCATGTCTCTCTCTGTCCTCATTATCTCCATCCTCAGTATCACACAAGTCACCTGTGTCTGATTCCTGTAAGACAGTCAGTGGATCCGTCATGTTACACAGCTCCTCAATGTGACGCAACTTCCTGGACAGCTCCTCCTCCTTTATTTCCAGATCCCGGATGAAGATGGAGATCCGCTCTGCCCTCTCGGAGATTTCCCTCAGGACTCTCTTCTCCAGGTCTTCCAGACGTCTCCTGAGATCTCTAAACAGGACAGTGACTCTCTCGGTGTCACCAGATGCTTTTTCTTCTACTTTCCTCCTGTGTTCCTGCATACTCTGGACTCTTTCCTCCGTCTCCTCTCTCTTTGTCAGAAGTTTCTGCAGAACATTCCTCAGTTTCTCCTTCTTCTTCTCAGAAGCCTCATCCAGCATCTCCACCTGGTGTCCTCGATGTTCTCCAGCCAAACTACAGGACACACAGATACAGGTATCATCCTCAGTGCAGTAATACTTCAAAATTTCCTTATGTACGGAGCATTTCCTGCTCTCCATGGACAAGGTGGGGTCACATAAGACGTGTTCTGGGGACTTTTTGTGGACTTTAAGGTGTTTATCACACAGAGAAACCTCACAGAGCAGACAGGATCTAACAGCAGGTATAGGAGAGTCCACACAGTAAGTACAGAAGACCCCGGACTCTTCCTTATCTGGCTGAGCAGACAGGAAATTCTCCACTATGTTACGTAGTGTTATGTTCCTCTGCAGTGCACGCCGATCCTGAAACTTCTCTCTGCATTCAGGACAGGAATATCCGCCAGACCTCCCCTGTGTATCCAGCACACGATCAATACAGACCCGGCAGAAGTTGTGTCCACATCTCAGCATTACAGGATCTGTATAAATGTTCAGACAGACAGAACATTCCAGTTCAGCTCTCAGGTTAGCAGACGCCATCGCTGACAGTAGAAGAGCGAAATGAAACTGAAAATCTCTGACACCGGAGAAGAATGCAGTTGGGAGGGTCACTTCCTCCTACACAGGGTGAGGCTGATTCAGATCAGTATTATTAAAGTACTGAAAAGGAAGTTTTTTTGCCACAGTAGTAAAGATAATCAAACCTCCCAACTTTGAGAGAAAGAGGGAAAGATGGGTGTAAAGAAGAACACACTAATGCCGCGTACACACGGTTGGACTTTTCGGCTACAAAAGTCCAACAGACTTTCGACTGACTTTTGTCAGACTTTTGGCATGCTTTTGGCAGACTTGTGGCAGACTTTCTTACGAACGGATTTGCCCACATACGATCACACAAAAGTCCGACGGATTCGTACGTGATGATGTACACCGGACTAAAATAAGGAAGTTGATAGCCAGTAGCCAATAGCTGCCCTAGCGTGGGTTTTTGTCCGTCGGACTAGCATACAGACGAGCGGATTTCTGGGTCCGGCGTAGTTACGACGTAAAGATTTGAAGCATGTTTCAAATCTAAAGTCCGTCAGATTTGTGGCTGGAAAAGTCCGCTGAAAGTCCGGGGAAGCCCACACACGATCGGATTGTCAGCCAGCTTTAGTCCGTCGGCGTCCGTCAGACTTTTGTAGACGAAAAGTCCGACCGTGTGCACGCGGCGTTAGGCCTTATGTACATTGCTGCTGGTAGACGGACACTTATGCCGCATACACACGGTCGGACTTTTCGACCGGACTTGTCCGACAGATGCTGACGGACCAAATCCGGGGGACAATCCGATCGTGTGTGGGTTTCACCGGACCATCAGCGGACATTTCCAGTCGCAAATCTGACGGACTTTAGATTTGGAACATGCTTCAAATCTTTACGTCTTAACTACGCCAGACCCAGAAATCTGCTTGTCTGTGTGCTAGTCCGACGGACAAAAACCGACGCTAGGGCAGCTATTGGCTACTGGCTATCAACTTCCTTATTTTAGTCCGGTGTACGTCATCACGTACGAATCTGTTGGACTTTGGTGTGATCGTGTGTAGGCAAGTCCGTTCATTAAAAAGTCAGTCGAAAGTCCACTGGAAAGTCCGTTGGACCAGTCTGGTCGAAAAGTCAGACCGTGTGTACATGGCATTAGGAGCAGTTGGCTGTTTTTTTTCAACTGCCCCTGAACTCTCCTCTATGTTATCTTATCTGTTCATGTACACAGGGTCATTTATAGTCCTTTCTAGGAAGTTGAGCTTAGAGGCATTTTTTGGAACGCAAAAAAATGCGTTCAGAAGCTGAGTTTACAGGCATTTCAAGCGCCAAACGCTTCTAAACGTGGTAACTCGCATTTAGCCACATTTAGTTTACAGGCGTTTTTCATTTTTTGGCTATTTTTTTTTAGCGTTTCTAAATGCAAACGCAGCAAAACGCCGCTATGCACGGCATGTAAATGTGGCAAAACCGGCATTTTAAATGTGGGTTACTATCTGTCAAGTTAAATCATTCAGGAGAGGTTGTAAAAGCGTCCCGTGTACATGAAGCCTAAGGCCCCTTGTACACTAGACGTTTAGTCCAAGTGTGTCCAATTCTGGGATATTAGTATTCCCAGGAGCCACAGGTGCAGCATCTAGGCCTGCTTCCTGCAGCCTGTCAGTCTTTGAAAGGCTGACATACACTGCAGCTGGATGGGGCTGAACACTCTACTGCCTTAAGCCTCGTACACACGATCGGATTTTCCGATGGGAAATGTTCAATGACAGGCTGTTGGTGGAAAATCCAACCGTTTGTACGCTCCATCGGACAATTGTTGTCGGATTTTCCGCGGACAAATGTGTGTTGTCGGATTTTCCGAGCGTGTGTACACAAGTCCGTCGGACAAAAGTCCAAAGTACAAACACGCATGCTCGGAAGCAAGGATGAGCCAGAAGCGGTTGGTCTTGTAAACTAGCGTTCGCAATGGAGAATTAACATTCATGACGCGACAAATTATGAAATCTGGAAATGCAGCGCACAATTCTCTTCTTCTTTAATGGGATAATAATGAAGCTGGTGATACTGATGGAGTTATTGCAAACAAATTTTCAAAGGCTTTTTTTTCTAGTGATATCAAGAATAATATTATTATACTTTTTTATTTTTTGCAAGTTACCACAACACCATTATCCTGTAGTTTTTAAGATCAAAGATACAACTATGTTGGTGTCCCTTGTTAATTTTATATTGTATTTTTTAAAATATAACAGCCTACTCCCAAAGTGTCATTTGAAGTAAAACACACAGCCAAGTATTATTCTACACAATTTTTTTATTGTGCATTAAAAAAAGAAAACAAATAAAATTAGACATGCTGTCTGCCAATAGAACTTAACCAAAAAGTGCATTCTATGCATCCGAAAAGATAGAAAATATACAAAATCAAATCATGATTCAACCAAAAAATAATGTCAAAGCAATAACTCCAAAGCCAATAATAAATAACATGTTATCTCCTCCGATTCCGCAACATGTCTGGTTGACGATTGGCTGTCCAGAAACTAACTGAAAAGCACGAAATGAAAAACGCAAACTGAAAAGTGCGAATCAACACTCACCAAACTTCTACTAACACAAAATTAACAGAAGGAGCCCAAAGGGTGGCGCTAAAGTGCTGAAAAACAATAAAGTACGTCACTATGTTCGTATTTTTTGGCCAACCATTGTGTGGCCGTGTGTATGCAAGACAAGTTTGGGCCAACGCCCTTCAGACAAAATTCTGCGGTTTTGTTGGCCAACAATCTGAGCGTGTGTACGCAGCTTTGGGGGGAAAGGAGGCCCAGGGACTAAAGACCGCCATTTCTTTGTGAAGGACAAGGAAGGGTTCCTTACTGGATAAGATTGCTAATTCTGTGATTGATCGAGAGCCGGGGGGGGGATCACTGTTGATAACTAATTATGGACTTGCTCCTAGTTTTCAGGAATATTCGCCTCCCCCAGTTACAAATCAGATGTCGCTACATTTAAACTAAAAAAAAAGTCACATGCGCCGCATTTCCGAGTAAATCAAATGCCTAATAGGAAGGCCAGAGTAGACGATGGAAAATGTCCGATCGGAGCATGTTGTCGGAAATTCCGACCGTGTGTGGGCTCCATCGGATATTTTCCATCGCATTTTCTGACACACAAAGTTGGACAGCAGGAGATAAAATTTTCCGACAACAAAATCCGATCGCCTCAATTCCGACCGTGTGTGGCCTGTTCCGACGCACAAAGTGCCACGCATGCTCAGAAGAAATTCCGACACGGAACAGCTCGTTCTGGTAAACTTAGCGTTCGCAATGGATACAGCACTTTCGTCACGCTGCAATGTTAAAAATGGTTTAATACAGCGCACTCTCTTCTTCTTTATAATGTGACAAGAATTAAGTAGTTTTGCTGCTCATATTCACACACACTTCTCACAAAGTTTTCTTTGTGTTTTTTTTATTGGGATTCCCTCAATATATTGTTATTAGTTGTCACATCTGACAGGTTTTTTTTTTATATATTTTTTTGTTTTTTATCTGACGCCTTTTTTTTTCTGTAATGTTTGGATTTTTTCCAAGGCTGATCTTTGTTCAATGTTATTTTTATTTTTACTCCTGAATATTTTTGTGTGTGTTTTGTGTGTCAAGTTACCCCAACACCATTGATATCTTTTATTATTTAATCTCAAGGAGATTGTTTGTTGTTGGTGTCCCTTGTTCATTTCACATTGTATATTTGAAATGTACCTGAATCCTCACAAACCAACTGTAATTTTTTAAGTAAAACACATAGGAGAGTATAATTCAAAACAAAAATCCTTTATTAAGGGATCAGAACCAAACAAAGAGGAAGGCAACACTGGATCAACAGGAGAAATTAGTGAAGCCTGGGACCCCCCACGGCAGACAACAATTCTTCAACATCAAAATTGGTGGCCTGAGGAGTCCATATATAAGGGAGTGCAGTCTGGTCCGGGATTCGCAGAGACTCGGATAGCAGCAGATGACATGTATGTCCCCAGGCTGTGGTACCACAAGAGGCTGCATCTTTTGGCCGACCAGACTGGATCCAGGGTCCTCACTTTCTGGTCTTCCTTTCACGCTTCCTTCCGGGCTGTGGCTGTGCAGTTGGAGATGTGGCAGGAGGAGGAGTAGGACCTTGAGGAGGACTGGGAGGACCTGGAGGAGAGGGAGGACGAGGAGGAGGACCTGCAGGAGGAGGAGGAGGACCATCACAAAGGTGTGTCTCAGGTGTAATTTGGCCCCTCATACCTTTCTCCAGAGCCTCCGATATGAGGGCCTCACACATTACTTGTTGGCCCTCCTCCATCCTCTGCATTTTATATGACGGCAGCAATGTCCTCCTCCACGGTCTGTCCTGCTCCCAGGACCTCTGTAGCCCTCCAAAAGACTCCTTCGGTAGCCTCCTCTAGGGCACTCCTCCTCCTTCCACTTTCTGTTTCCAGGAGGGGTGGAAGGACCTGTAGATCAGCCAGCCGGCTCGGCCCGGCCACCTCCTGGCTGAGACTTCCCTGTGTATGAAAAAGGGACATGGTTTTATGTTTTGCATCATCAATCACAATCCTAAATTAGTACTCCCAACTAACATCTAGTTAACACCATTGATTGGACAAGCAGAAATATTTAGAGGAATGCTATACCTGGCTCAATCTGGGCTCCTCCACATGTGGCCTGGAAGGCCCAGGTTGGGCGTCAGAAGCCTCAGCCGGGGGGGAAGGAAGACTTGAGAGGGATGACCTGGGTTCAGTCTGGCCTGCCAGAAAATGCAGCCTGTCATAGGACAACATCCTGGGGACATAGATGTCATCTGCTGCTCCGGATCTCTGTGAATCCAGGACTTTCTTGCGCTCCCTTAGATATGTGCTCCTCAGGCCACCAATTAATTTCTTTAAATAAGTGATGTCTGCCGTGGGAATCACCTGCTTCACAATTACCAACAATTGCACCAGTGCTGCCTTCCTCTTTGCTTGGTTCTTGAAATGGGGGTGGTTAATCTCCCACAGACAGGGCAGCTCCCTTAGCATATCTATGAATACTGACATGAAGTCATTATCTTTGAGTACCATATCCATGTTCACTGCAAGACACAACACAAGACAAAGCCTAATGTCACACAAAACTCTCCTAATCTTGTTACAATATAAGCTTCAATGTAGAAGCAGTATAGGCACAAGTTTGTCTCTTACCTTCGTTCTTACAATCGGCACCACCAATGCTCCTTCCTCCGCTCACAGATCGTACGTAATACGCACGCGTGTTACGCTTTATATACACTGCGCATGCGTGTAACTCCGCCCGCCCCTGACGTTCTTTCTAGTCTATTCCCCGCCCCTTTTCGTTCAGCGCAGTGGGTGAAGAGCATGATGGCAGAGTTAGAGCAGGTGCGTGCTAATTGCAGGAACGAGGAGGAGGAAAGCCCGGATCCGGACACGTCCCGATCCAGAAGGAGACGTTTTAAGGCCACAAATATGTCCTTTGGGGAGATGTTGGAGATGGTCGACATCATGAAGAAGTCCGACTATGACGGGAAGTATGGGCCTTACCCCAACCCCAACATCAGAAAGGCCAAGATCATGGCGAAAGTGGTCAGGAGTCTGGAGAGGAATTTCGGGGTCCGAAGATCAAAAGATCAGCTCCGGAAGCGGTGGTCGGACCTGAAGTTGAGAGAGCCAGAGCAGTACCGAAAGATCCGGAGAGTGCTGCAAAAAAGTAAGTAGTTGTGCTGTGTTCCTATTCTTTCTGTCTTTATTCCGTTCGTTCTGCTCCATATGCTTTTAGTAATTGTAACATTTAAAAGGGCAACTTTAATGTTCATGGGCCCATTATTCGTTTGTATCAAACATTTTTCTTTGGGCCTCTAAAACACCATTGTTTAGGCCATATGCATTTTCCCACATTTTTTTTGGGCCTACTTGGATGCCAAATATTTGTTTGTGTAGATGGGTTTGTTACTAGAATGAAATGCCAACTAGATTCTGTGTAAGGAGAGGACACTGAGCAGCTGTTTTCACATCTGGATACTGGAGTACTAGTGTGGGACCCCAGAACACCATTTTTATTAGGGGGGCCACACAGGTGCGCCAGTGTAAACTATAGGGGGGGCTAAATCTGTGAACTTTGTACTAAACCGGTAAAGTATTGCAGCTTGACAAAGGTCAATAAGAAAATTACATCTTGGAACTCGGCTAAAATAGACAATTGTACCCCACTTCCAAGCAATGTTTCCTATTTCTAGTTCTGCCATCAAATATCTGTGTGCTAAGTATACCATTTTTGTTTTACATAGGGGAGAAAAGACTCGGAGGACACCCCTCATCCCAGGAGACCAGAGACCCCCCACCTCTGGAAGAAGGTGAAATACCGCAAACCCAAGAAGAAGAGCAGGAGGAAGAAGAAGATGTGGTGGAGATTGGCACCACAACAGGTGAGTGTCTGCGACCACAGGCTCAGGTAAAAGAGATGGATGGTGACAGATTTTTGATACGTGTTTTTGTTTTCTTTATCTCTTTTTAGGTGATCATGATGTGAGGGAGAGAGAACGCTTTACTTCTGAAAGTGCCCAGATCCTGATCGGGGAGATCATGGGGTGTAATCTCGAATTGCACAACATACAGCAACAAATCAGTGATGTTATTAAAAAAAATAATAACATCATTGATGTTTTGGGGTGAATTTAAAAGGCCACAAAATCACCTTTTTGGATTGTGGTCCAATCTTTAAAATATTTTTGCAATGTTTTGAAAAGCCAAATTTGGAGGATGCACTCAGTGTGCCAACATGTGCTATCTGACAACACGGGAGATCAATGGACGCGTTTTGGGGGTGCAACACCTTCCTCAATTATAAAGTAGCGGTGAGGAAGGGCTTGCTCCCCCAAAACACGTCCCTTGATCCCCCCTGATGGCAGATAGCACATGTTGACATTCTGAACTTGGTGTGCATCTTCCAAATTTGGCTTTTCCAGGGGTGATTTCCCCCCATCTGAACGCTATATCAAACACAGTTCCTAAATACTCTTGTCTGATATAGCCTTCAGGTTTTACCTAATGTGAACTTTGTAAGTTCAAGTTTTTTGGCTTTCTTGTTGGTTTTACACAGGTCTGTTTTATCAGAAAAGGACATTTCGATTTTTGATAATGCTACAGCAAAAATTGTTATACAACAAACATGTTGGTTTGTTTTAAAAACCTTTGGTAAATGCACATGTGATTGTGCAGCTATAAAAAAGTTGGTTACTCAAGAATGTGTGGATTATTGTCTCAACACTACAACACTTTTGGGGTGATGTAATTGCTGTTTTATGCAAACATGGGGGTTATTTTCTAAGGGCAAATACACTTTGCACTACAAGTGCAGTTTCAGTGCAGTTGCAAGTGCACTTGTATTGAAATGTGTTTTTGCATTTAGGAAATACCAGCCAACAGTGTTTTTTATAAGGTTACTCAATCACAACATTTTCTGCACTCAACACATTTCTGTCAGGGTCAGCTAAAACAAACACAAGCAGTAAATGTCCACAAAGAATTTCTTTTGGTTGTTTTTTATTTGAAAAAGGTTTCACAGATTGTCTAGCATATTGATAGCCCCCCTACCCGCAAAGAACTCCAGGTATCATAACCGGACATCACGGGCATTCAGGGAGGGCAAGCCAGGACGGCCGCTTTCAAGCGCCGTCAGTGTTGATGGATTTTGGATTCTGGCCTCAGGCCCAACTGAGCCAGCATAGTTGGCTGAATGTTTTCTTAAAAAATTATGGAAAACACAGCAGGCAAGTATTATATGGTTCAGTATATACTCCGCCATATGGATGGGTGTCAGAAATAATCTGAACCGGCTGGCCAGGATTCCAAATGTGTTCTCCACCACTCTTCGGGCTCTGGCCAGCCGGTAATTAAAAACCCTCTGTTCCGGGGTGAGGGTCCTCATCGGGAATGGCCGCATCAGGTGGTCCCCCAGCGCAAACGCTTCATCAGCAACGAACACAAATGGGAGACCTTCAACATTGTCCTCTGGAGGTGGCAAGTCCAAGCTGCCATTCTGGAGACGCCTGTAGAACTCCGTCTGGGCGATGACTCCACCATCGGACATCCGGCCATTCTTCCCCACGTCCACATACAGGAACTCGTAATTAGCCGACACCACCGCCAACATCACTATACTATTAAACCCCTTGCAATTATAATAGTACGACCCCGAGTTGGGTGGTGGGACAATGTGGACGTGTTTCCCATCAATTGCCCCTCCGCAGTTAGGAAAGTCCCACCGCTGGGCAAAGTGGGAGGCCACAGTCTGCCATTCCTGTGGCGTTGAAGGAAACTGTTGAGGAAAAAAACAATAAACATTACTATTTTTTCACAGAAACATGGCAAGCAGATTAGACACAAACATTATGGGGCAACCTCCAGATAGCATTTATTAAGGGGAATTTAACAACACCAAAGTATAAGGTACACCTATCATATTCCCCCTCCCCCCCCTCTCATGGGCCATTTCTAACATTATAGGGGGGGGGAACTCTTGGACAGGTAACCCTCTTCACTTCATTGAGAGATGAATGCCTAAATAATGGGTATTACTTGGAACAGCCCCTCCTTAGTTACACTATTGGCAGACCACTGGACAGGTAAGAAGTGTCTGAATACAAAGATATAAATACACACTGTACACATTTGAGCACATTTGGACATTCTGATATTACCTATCAAGATAATAATAGGATACAAAAACTTTAAACAGTACCATTGGAAATTATACAGGCAGGCCCTTGCACTACATGCTTTGGGGAATTCATCCATAAATCTGACCAGTAAAGAGATGGGTATAGTGTGTATGGGATTGGCAAAGTCAGCAGATAGATGATTGAGGATAGAGAATTGTGATCAGCTGACTTAGCAGTTGGGGGAGGGAGGGTTACAAAAAATTTGGGGACACAACAAAAAAAAAGCCTCTGGCACTCTGCCTGAATTTAAATCAAAAATAACATTTCCAAACATTTTAGGGGGTGTTTGGGGTAAAGCACTACTATAGAGCAGATAAAATACTTTGTTAAGTGACTACATGAGGTGAATATAGGGCAGGAGACACCATGCTGGAGAGGTTATTGAAGGGCAAATATGTATGAAGGACATAAAATAATAATTACATAAAAATCCAGCATGCATGAGAACAAAGGGGACATTAACAGCATATTACAATCATGGGAATTAGAGAATGAGGAAAGAAATACAAGATATTAGCAAACATTCAATACAATAAAATGTGATATTAAAGGATAAAAATCTTACCTTCATATACTCCTTCTGCAGGACCTGGATGATGGCAGAACAGGTCTCTGGGATGATGATACCCAGAGCCTGGGGGGAGATGCCTGTCGAGAACTTTAAGTCCTGCAGACTTCTCCCTGTGGCCAAATACCGCAAGGTAGCAACCAACCTCTGCTCCGGAGTGATGGCTTGCCTCATGCAGGTATCCTGCCTGCTGATATAGGGGGTCAGCGAAGCCAACAAACGGTGAAACACGGGGTCCGTCATCCGGAGAAAGTTCCTGAAATCATCAGGATTATTCTCATGGATCTCACGGAGCAAAGGCATATGACAGAACTGGTCACGCTGAAGCAACCAATTCTTGGTCCATGAACTCCTCCCCACCCTGTTCATGGACTGGACTTGTGTCAAGGACAGGACTCCAACAACAAGCCCCCGCACAGCACGAACTCTACGAGGAGTATGCATGCGAAACATGGCTAGAAAACGGTCGCCTGCTCAGAATGAAGTAACAGAACGCACTGAAGAACAGCAAGGCCTGTGAAGAGCGACCTGAAAAACAGCAACGAGCAGGCAAGATCACACAGAAAACTCTGATACGAACTGACTGCACGCACTGAAGAGCAGATACAAACCCACAAGCACAAACTGAACGGCAGAAAACGGTCTGAAAGCCACGAGTCTGAAAAAGCGCGAATCGTCTCTCACCAAACTTTTACTAACACGAGATTAGCAAAAGGAGCCCAAAGGGTGCCGCGCTTGGTTCTGAACCGGCCTTTTCTAGTCTCGTTGTACGTGGTGTACGTGACCGCGTGGTTGTCGATCGGAAATTACGACAACAAAGTCCGACCGTGTGTACGGTGCATAATTGTGTGTAAATGTGTAATGGGAAAAGTGCAGCGCTAGAGATACAAATGTACCCCAGGTATGAACCTAGGGGAAAAAGGGGGACCTGCACAATAAGAATTGTCTTAAAATGTGCAGAAGGTTAGTGGAAGTGTTAGGAGTGCGATGTGCGCTGATAATGAATCAAGTGAATCAACAATAACTACAAAAGTATATATATATACAGTATGTATTTTAAGGTGTCACCTGATCACATGGTGCTACCTGACCTTTGATAGCATTGATTGCACTTTTGCACTTGATTCATTATCAGCGCACATCACACTTGTGTTTTCACAAACACTCCTAACACTTCCACTAACCTTCTGCACATTTCAAGACAATTCTTATTGTGCAGGTCCCCCTTTTTCCCCTAGGTTCATACCTCGGGTACATTTGTATCTCTAGCGCTGCACTTTTCCCATTACACTTACACAATACATAGGGTTGCCACCTTTTCTTCAAGTCAAACCTGAACACTTTAGCGGCGCACAGCATTTTTTTTTATTGTAAAAACTTTGTTTATTAGTTCAGTCACAGCATAACATACATTTGTGGCATACGCTGAATAGTGACATACATTTTATCGTTTCATTGGTAACAAAGGGTAAGGACAACAAATAGAAATAGGGTAGACATAGCTACAACATAAAAAGGGTTATTCCCTTTATAGGGGCATATATCTTGTGCTTTTATCGGCCTGCTAACTCTAGTAAGCTTAGGGTTCCTGTCCCCAACTGCACAGTGGCCAACTGGCCAGCCGGCCTGTTTCTTGCCTTGTGTCTGCCTCAGCTGGTAAGGGGTGTCCGGCCTGACCCCAACACTACCCGATCCGGGCTCCACGCCAGAGGAGGGGGGCAACCAAGGCCTCCAGCTAACCTCCTCTAGTGCTTCGCCCCAGCCTGTGGGAGGCATGAGACTACCATCTCCCATCAAGTGACTTATTTCCAGCAGGGAGACATTGTGGTTTTTAATAGTCCCAGCAGTAGTAGATAATATATATGGGCGGCACAGTGGCGCAGTGGGTAGCACTTTCGCCTAGCAGTAAGAAGGGTCGCTGGTTCGAATCCCGACCACAACACTACCTGCCTGGAGTTTGCATGTTCTCCCTGTGTCTGCGTGGGTTTCCTCCGGGTACTCCGGTTTCCTCCCACACTCCAAAGACATGCTGGTAGGTTAATTGGATCCTGTCTAAATCGGCCCTAGTATAGGTATGAATGTGAGTTAGGGACCTTAGATTGTAAGCTCCTTGAGGGTATAGGGACTGATGTGAATGTATAATATATATATGTAAAGCGCTGCGTAAATTGACGGCGCTATATAAGTACCTGAAATAAATAAATAAATAAAATAAATATTATCAGGCCTTTGAGTGGTATAACCCTTTAGTAATAAATCATTATTATGGGGAATGAAGAGAGAGATAGGATGGAAAAAGGGGGGATGTGGTAGGGGGATGTAGAGGGGAGATGGGGGAAACAGTAAAAGCAGGGGAAGGGGGGGGGGAGAGATGATTTCACCTTAAAAAGGGAGTCCCGCAAATTTTTTTTTTTAATTCAGCAGCTACAAATACTGCAGCTGCTGACTTTTAAAATAAGAACACTTACCTGTCCCAGGGTCCAGCGATGTCGACACCCGAGGCCGTACGTCGTCGGTCGTCGAATGCTGCCGCCGCCATCTTCGTTAAGGGAATCAGGAAATGAAGCCTTGCGGCTTCATTTCCTGGTTCCCTACTGTGCATGCGCAAGTCACGCTGCACAATCCGAATCGTCCCTGCTGTCTCTGGGACCTGTGTGTGTCCCAGCAGACAGCGGGGGGGGGGGACAGGAAGAGGCGTAGACTCCCGTGGGAGTCTATGCCTGGAAGTGAGTGAAAATACCTGTCTTAGACAGGTATCTGCACCCCCCTCCCCCTGAAAGGTGCCAAATGTGACACCGGAGGGGGGGGTTCTGAAAAGCGGAAGTTCCATTTTTGTGTGGAACTCCACCTTAAGCTCGTTAAGGAAGGCCTCTTGAGCCCCTCCCTAGGGAAAGAGAGCCTTGACTGATGGGGTCATGGCTAGGTGCATGACAAGGGGAACGATTGGTTGGGACATGTGGGATGGGATGGGCCTGATCTCAGGAAATCGTGTGCCCCAGGGAATTCTGGGTCTTTTGGAAGAGTCATTGGAAGAGCTGCCCATCCTCCCGCCCCCTTTTTTCCTATGTTATGGTATGTCACAGCTTGCTGTGGTTTTCTTGACCTTGCCAGCAGTTAAAGTTGCTGTAATGGGCTATGCCCTTGATGGAAAATTGGAAGTAGGCTGTCTGTACAGCACTTATGGTAAGGACAGGCCCCACTTCAGTCTTCTAGTTAAGTGCTCACAGTATGACTGTGACTGGCACTGGTTAAATGTGTTCACATGTTATGTGTTGGAATTTAATAAAGCTATGGACTTGCCCTTTCCAATGTAATGGTTGTAAGTGTCTTATTTAATGGGTTAAAGGGCAAGGGTTGGTGGGGGGTTTGATCCCTTGGTGTTAGGTTAATTGGGACCTAAGCCCATTGCGCCTCAGCAGTCATGTCTTCAGCATTCGTACTGGATTCCTAGCCGCCAGGCAGTCATATCCATCGTCAAAACCTAGGCATACAATGTTCGTTTTCAACGTCCCTGTCTAGAGGGGGGAGTGTACACAGCTACTGTTGAGGACGATCACGGAGACCCTGGGCTGGTTCTGCTAGCTTCAACAGATCCATGTCTAAACTAGAAGGGACCTGGTTGGGGTCAGAAAAGTGATCTGTCCATAGGATCCACCTGGAGTCACGTTTATCCCTGTTGCCTTTACATGTAGCTACCCATTCCTCCGCTTCTCTGATCTCATTCACTCTGCGTATCCATTCCTCCTTGCCCGGTACCTGTGCCTTTTTCCAGTAGATGGGAAGTAATCTTTTGGGAGCGTTCAGCAGGTGAGGTAGTGCATTTTTTTTTTATAGTGGCTTATTGGCATAGGAGGAATGCAGGGAGGAAATGGACCGGGGAGAGGGGAACTTCTATTCCCAGAACTGTCCTAATCTGTTCCCTAACTTCCTTCCAGAAGGGTGCGATCAGTGGGCAGTCCCACCACAAGTGTAGTAGAGATCCTCGACCTCCACAGCCCCGCCAGCAGTATTCAGAGTCATCAGGGTATATCCATGCCAGGTCAGCAGGGACCCTATACCAGCATAACAGTATTTTATAATTTGTCTCTTGCATTTTAGAATCTGCAGAGCTGGAGTTGGTAAGCTGATATAGGTGTGCCAGCTAAGGTCCAGTAAATGTCCGACCTAAGTCCCTCTCCCAGACACGGATAAAGTTGGGCTTGGAGGTCGAGGCTGATGACCCTAGCAGTTGGTAAAGGTCTGAGACCATGTGTGTGGTAGGCTCGTCTGCTATGAATAGGCCCTCAAAGTGCGTAAGTAATGTTATGTCTCTTATGGAGCTGCCGTGTACCTCAAAAAAGTGGTGTAATTGTCTGTACCTCCAGAAATTCATCTGGGGCCCTCCAAAGAAATTCTTATGTTCTGCAGGGGGAAGCATTTTTTTTATAGTATAAACTATACATTTATTTTGCAATTAAATAACATTTCTAATCATATGAAGTTAATCACAAGAGTGCCCCTTTACATCTGAATCCGCAGAGTTTCCCTTTTACATCTGAATCTGCAGAGTTCCCTTACACTGTAAGAGGGGACTCTGCAGACTCTGATGTAAGGGAGAACTCTGGGGACTCTAACATAAGGGATGCTCTGGGAACCCTGATTTAAGGGGGAACACTGAGAACTTTGATGCACAGTGAGGACTCTGATGTAAGGGGGAATGTAACGATATCAAGTACGGGACATGAAAAGCTGTAGCTAGCTGCCATCTTGTGTGGAAGTAGCCATGACAGTTTGGCTAACCATGTAACCTCACAGAGAACTCTGAACTCCGTCTTCCCCACCTTAGGAATTCAAAGCTTTTTAAGTTCAACAGAAAAGGTTATCTCAACAGAGAAAACAGAAAGGTTAGGTCAGTAGAAAACATTTGTTGTAAGGGCAGTGTTCAGGCCTGTCGTAAAACTGTCACCCTCCCCATTCAGAGACCAAACAGGCCTAGGTCGTAAAGTCTTCTGAATACACCTCACTAGAATAAGTATGAAATTTCAGCATGTTTCATAACTTCTGACTTGGTAATCGCACAGCCATAATCTGGACATATTTAGCTTCCTCAGATAATATGGAACGTTTCAAGTCCAGACACCCCTATGTCAGGTCATATGGGAAACCCCTGGGACCACTTATTCCTCCAAAGCAGGCTATACGTTATAGATATGGCATGTTTAGACTTGTTTTGAAGGAAATCTCAAGTTGAATAATAATATGGATATTTGGAGTCTGTCAACACTACAGATGCAGATATATGAATATGTATTAAAGAAATCTACCTGGGACATGGTCATGAGTGTAGACACCTCCCAGCAACCAACCCCTAAAACCAGCTGGCCAGATGATTGGTTACTGGTCGCTGTCAACACCCCCTTTGATTTGACAGAAAAGAGGAGATGTCAAGACAATGGTCAGTTCTCCTTTTACCATCCAAGAAGAAACATCTGCCAAGTCGAGAACCGATTACCTAGCTCATCGATCGAACTCTGATCAACCCTCGGACATTAATTGCAAGTATCCTTCCTTCCCAATTCTACCTTATTGCTTTGTGTCTGTATATTGTCTTTATTTTTTGAAACATCTTTTTTCTGTAAATATTTTATTTGCATCAACCTTGACCTTTTCATAATAAACCCTTATGTTGAAAAGTGTTAACCTTGTCTCTAAAGCTCTTAATGCAAGCTATAAACGAACCTGCCTCTTGAAAGGCGCTACTGTTATAGAGTAAGACTCTGAGCAGACCTGTCTGTAGTGGCAGTGTGTGTGGCAGACGCTTATTCTCAAATTATAATTGGTATTGCAAAATTACGAGTCTCCCCCGGCTCGGTCTTTTAAACGGGGGTGGTGGCAGTTAAAGGGTTAATTGCGTAATTAGCCCAGTGACAATCACTCTCAGGCTGCTCGCACCTAGATTGTGGTCCCGCAAGCTGGAAAATCTTTGTGCTGGGCGCGGCTGAGAGTGGCATTGTTACGTAAGTGACAGCGTGGTGTGAGGTTGGCTGGTCCTTTGTCGCGAGTTAGCGAGGAGGGCAGGGATCTGACACCCGCGTTCGTCACATATTGGCTGGCAGCGTAGCGGGATAGTTTCGCATTAAGAGCATTCAGTGCATTGTTAGGAATTAGCTCTGCACTGAAGGATTGTAACCTTTGTGGAAACAGTCCTTAGAGACAAGCTGGTGCATATTTTTTGATTTTTATTTTTTCAAGAGAGACATACAGCAACAGCTCCTTCCTACACCTTCTTCCTATCTCTTCTTTCTGTTCTATCTCTTCTGCTTGCAACATGTCTGGGTTATCAGCATATAAAAAGATGAGCAAGAATGAACTGACTGTTGAGTGCGCAGAAAGAGGAATTGAGGTCGGTGGGAAAAATCGTGAAGGCTTGATACATGCCTTACAGGAGTTTGATATCCGTGCACACCAGAACCTGGGGGAAACTGGACCAGAAAGGGTTTCCACTACTCCAGAGCCCAGTGGTTCAGAGGCGGCCTCACCAGATGGGCAAGCAGAGACTGACACTGGAATACCACGGATTGTTACCTCCAAGCCACCACAAGAGCAGGCTAGCATCAGATTGCCTGAAACCATCATAGACTCTCTTCAAATGCAAGAAACTCTACAAAACCTCAAGGAGACGGATCCTGTGGTGTACTTGCAGTTTCTGGAACGCCAGGCCGAGCGGGAGGAACGCAGGGCTGAGAGGGAGGCTGATCGTCGGCACGAACTGGAGATGGCTAGGCTCCAGCAGCAGCGACAGGCTCAGAACCTCGGATCCCTAGAGCACAGGGATGCCTCTCTGCCAGTGACCCCGGCAGCCAAGTTTCCAGTTATGGAAAAGGACAGTGACATTGACGTGTATCTACTGTCGTTTGAAAAAACTTGCCGTCAGTACCATCTCCCCCCAGCACAATGGGCCCGGTACCTGACACCAGGGCTACGAGGCAAGGCCCTGGATGCTTATGTCGAACTGTCAGAAGAACAGTGCGACGATTATGAGGCCCTAAAAGCTGCAATCATCCAAAAGTTTCAGCTAACCCCGGAAGTGTACCGGAAGCGTTTTAGGTCCTTGCAAAAGGGGCCTGGGGACTCATACATGGATGTGGTAGGTCGCTTACGTACCACATTCCGGCAGTGGACTAAAGGCTTGAAAGCCGATTCTTTTGAATCCCTGGAAGATCTTATGTAGGGATGAGCCGAACACCCCCATGTTCGGTTCGCACCAGAACATGCGAACAGGAAAAAAGTTCGTTCGAACATGCGAACACCGTTAAAGTCTATGGGACACGAACATGAATAATCAAAAGTGCTAATTTTCAAGGCTTATATGCAAGTTATTATCATAAAAAGTGTTTGGGGACCTGGGTCCTGCCCCAGGGGACATGGATCAATGCAAAAAAAAGTTTTAAAAACGGCCGTTTTTTCAGGAGCAGTGATTTTAATAATGCTTAAAGTCAAACAATAAAAGTGTAATATCCCTTTAAATTTCGTACCTGGGGGGTGTCTATAGTGTGCCTGTAAAGGGGCGCATGTTTCCTGTGTTTAGAACAGTCTGACAGCAAAATGACATTTTGAAGGAAAAAACTCATTTAAAACTACCCGCGGCTATTGCATTGCCGACAATACACATAGAAGTTCATTGATAAAAACGGCATGGGAATTCCCCAAAGGGGAACCCCGAACCAAAATTAAAAAAAAAAAAATGACGTGGGGGTCCCCCTAAATTCCATATCAGGCCCTTCAGGTCTGGTATGGATATTAAGGGGAACCCCGGCCAAAATTTTTAAAAAAAAATGACGTGGGGTTCCCCCTAAATTCCATACCAGACCCTTCAGGTCTGGTATGGATTTTAAGGGGAACACCGCGCCAAAAAAAAAAAAAAACGGCGTGGGGTCCCCCCAAAAATCCATACCAGACCCTTATCCGAGCACGCAACCTGGCAGGCCGCAGGAAAAGAGGGGGGGACGAGAGTGCGGCCCCCCCTCCCTCCTGAACCGTACCAGGCCACATGCCCTCAACATTGGGAGGGTGCTTTGGGGTAGCCCCCCAAAACACCTTGTCCCCATGTTGATGAGGACAAGGGCCTCATCCCCACAACCCTGGCCGGTGGTTGTGGGGGTCTGCGGGCGGGGGGCTTATCGGAATCTGGAAGCCCCCTTTAACAAGGTGACCCCCAGATCCCGGCCCCCCCCCTGTGTGAAATGGTAAGGGGGTACATAAGTACCCCTACCATTTCACGAAAAAAGTGTCAAAAATGTTAAAAATGACAAGAGACAGTTTTTGACAATTCCTTTATTTAAATGCTTCTTCTTTCTTCTATCTTGCTTCATCTTCTGGTTCTTCTGGTTCTTCTGGTTCTTCTGGTTCTTCCTCCGGCGTTCTCGTCCAGCATCTCCTCCGCGGCGTCTTCTGTCTTCTTCTCCTCGGGCCGCTCCGCACCCATGGCATGGGGGGGAGGCTCCCGCTCTTCTCTTCTTCTCTTCTTCTTTTCTTCTCTTCTTCTCTTCTTCTTCATTTTCTTCTCCGGGCCGCTCCGCAATCCATGCTGGCATGGAGGGAGGCTCCCGCTGTGTGACGGCGCTCCTCGTCTGACAGTTCTTAAATAACGGGGGGGGGGGGGGGGGGGGGGCCACCCTGTGACCCCGCCCCCCTCTGACGCACGGTGACTTGACGGGACTTCCCTGTGACGTCACGGGGAATGCCACAGGGAAGTCCCGTCAAGTCACCGTGCGTCAGAGGGGGGCGGGGTCACCGGGTGCCCCCCCCCCGTTATTTAAGAACTGTCAGACGAGGAGCGCCGTCACACAGCGGGAGCCTCCCTCCATGCCAGCATGGATTGCGGAGCGGCCCGGAGAAGAAAATGAAGAAGAAGAGAAGAAAAGAAGAAAAGAAGAAAAGAAGAAGAGAAGAGCGGGAGCCTCCCCCCCATGCCATGGGTGCGGAGCGGCCCGAGGAGAAGAAGACAGAAGACGCCGCGGAGGAGATGCTGGACGAGAACGCCGGAGGAAGAACCAGAAGAACCAGAAGAGCCAGAAGAACCAGAAGATGAAGCAAGATAGAAGAAAGAAGAAGCATTTAAATAAAGGAATTGTCAAAAACTGTCTCTTGTCATTTTTAACATTTTTGACACTTTTTTCGTGAAATGGTAGGGGTACTTATGTACCCCCTTACCATTTCACACAGGGGGGGGGCCGGGATCTGGGGGTCACCTTGTTAAAGGGGGCTTCCAGATTCCGATAAGCCCCCCGCCCGCAGACCCCCACAACCACCGGCCAGGGTTGTGGGGATGAGGCCCTTGTCCTCATCAACATGGGGACAAGGTGTTTTGGGGGGCTACCCCAAAGCACCCTCCCAATGTTGAGGGCATGTGGCCTGGTACGGTTCAGGAAGGAGGGGGGGCCGCACTCTTGTCCCCCCCTCTTTTCCTGCGGCCTGCCAGGTTGCGTGCTCGGATAAGGGTCTGGTATGGATTTTTGGGGGGACCCCACGCCGTTTTTTTTTTTTTTTTTGGCGCGGGGTTCCCCTTAAAATCCATACCAGACCTGAAGGGTCTGGTATGGAATTTAGGGGGAACCGCACGTCATTTTTTTTTTTTAATTTTGGCCGGGGTTCCCCTTAATATCCATACCAGACCTGAAGGGCCTGGTATGGAATTTAGGGGGACCCCCACGTCATTTTTTTTTTTTAATTTTGGTTCGGGGTTCCCCTTTGGGGAATTCCCATGCCGTTTTTATCAATGAACTTCTATGTGTATTGTCGGCAATGCAATAGCCGCGGGTAGTTTTAAATGAGTTTTTTCCTTCAAAATGTCATTTTGCTGTCAGACTGTTCTAAACACAGGAAACATGCGCCCCTTTACAGGCACACTATAGACACCCCCCAGGTACGAAATTTAAAGGGATATTACACTTTTATTGATTGACTTTAAGTATTATTAAAATCACTGCTCCTGAAAAAACGGCCGTTTTTAAAACTTTTTTTTGCATTGATCCATGTCCCCTGGGGCAGGACCCAGGTCCCCAAACACTTTTTATGACAATAACTTGCATATTAGCCTTTAAAATTAGCACTTTTGATTTCTCCCATAGACTTTTAAAGGGTGTTCCGCGGCATTCGAATTTGCCGCGAACACCCCAAATTGTTCGCTGTTCGGTGAACTTGCGAACAGCCAATGTTCGAGTCGAACATGAGTTCGACTCGAACTCGAAGCTCATCCCTAATCTTATGATTGCAGATCAACTTTTGCACATCTGTCCTACAGACGTCAGACAGTTTGTGCTGGAGCGAAAGCCAGCCTCTGCCAAAGCAGCAGCAGAACTGGCAGATACCTATATCCACTCTCGGGTATCTGACCATCGCAAGGCTCCTCTGAATGGCTGGAAAGGAGGGAAATCGCACACGGCAACCCCTCCTCTGCCTACCAAACAAGTTCCTCAGCAGCCGGAACCTGCAACTCCTGGAGCCAAGGCCTTCCTAATGGACAAACGCAAATGCTACAACTGTGGGGCAGCCGGACATCTCCGGACGCAGTGCCCTGAGCAGAAGAAGACGACATCACCTGGCCATCCGGCTAGCAACCCTTCTTCCGTGCTGTTCGTCCGCAGGAAAACTCGGGTAACCACCGCCAACTTGCAGCCAGTCACTGTGGGCCACCGGATCGTTACTGGTTTCCGTGACACAGGAGCTGAAGTCACTCTGGTCAGACCAGAGGTGATAGAAAGAAGGGACATCATCCCTGGAAAGTTTTTTACCCTCACCGGAGTCGGGGGAACCCGCTCACGAGTACCCCGTGCCTATGTTTTCATTGATTGGGGTGCCGGAAGTGGGATGAGAGAAGTGGGAGTCTCGGAGGAGATCCCCACTGCGGTGTTGTTGGGTGCTGATTTAGGTACCCTTGTTTCTTACTATGCCCCTGCTAAAAGCACCCAGGATGCTCCCACAGAACTCTCTGGATTTACCAAGGTACTGTTTACAGATGTTGGGGTAATATCTGGGCAACCTGTGGATGGACAGAGGGAGGGGGAGGGTGGAGTGGAGGTTCAGGGGTCTTCTTCACCTACAGAAGGAGAGGAGGCCCCCTTGCATGTGCCAATATCAAATGCTTGTGTAGCTGATGTTAAGAATGTAATTACTGAATGTAATGATGTTATGTCGTTGTTGGAGGTCACCCACAATGCTGGGAGGGTGGAGAAGATAGAGTCTCTGGCGGCAGAGCCCAGGAGTGGCCCAGGTGGCCCCATTCCTGACTCTGACCCAGAGTATTCTGCCTTGACTACACCCCAGCAGTTGTCCTTGTGTGTCACAGGACGGCTGGTTGGTACTTGTAGTCCCACACCTCAGCCAGCACTGCTGAGAGACAAAGGCTTTGCAGTGTTCAGCAGGCCAGCTGTTAGCTCCCCTGCTGAGAAAAATAAACAAAAGCATGATAGGGACAGTGGGCAGAGAGGCTGTACTGGTCTACAGGCAGGAGGCCTGGAGACTGAAAGGGTTAAACAGTTGCTCACTGTGTCCAGTCAGCCTAAGGGGAATGTGTTGAAGGTGTCACCTGATATGGTCTGTGAAGGTCCAGGTGAAATCAGGAAGGCCAGGGTTGGAGTGAAACACAATGGTTTGTGGCCTAACTTGATGTTCACACCATGTCCCAGCACAGCGCCTGTCATTGGCAGAGACCGTATACCTGAACGGAAAGAGTTAGGTGCCCTGCTAGAAGTGATAGCTGACACTCAGGGAGTGGGCTTAGGCCTTCAGTCCCACTCACCTTTCCTTCCACTCCAGGCACCCATGATGCTGGCAGTGCTTACGGCATGCCGTGTTTGGGTCATGGGAAACCCTGGGAGGGCACCCCACGGCGTCCACAAGGTGGGCGACCGTGTGTATCCTCCCCTCACCCTTGCAGCCCACCTTGCCTTGCAGGAGGCGCAGACAGGCGGGGCAAAGGAGACTGAGGAAATTATGCAGTTAGGGGTCGTTCAGGGAGCTCGGACAGTCTGGGCGCCACTGGTAGTTTTGGTCCCCAAAAAGGACCAGACGACCAGGTTCTGTGTGGACTACCGGAAGCTGAATGCCATCACTACTGCAGATGCCTACCCCATGCCCCAGATTGATGAGTTGTTAGATAGGCTGGCGGCCGCCTGTTATATAACAATCATGGATCTGAGCAGGGGGTACTGGCAAATTCCTCTGGCCCCTGAGGCTCGGGAAAAGTCGGCCTTCATCACCCCATTCGGATTGTTCGAGTTTACCGTCATGCCGTTTGGGATGAAGAATGCCCCAGCTACCTTCCAGAGAGTCATGAATGACTTACTGGAGGGGCTGGAAACCTTTGCCGTAGCCTACCTGGATGACATCGCCGTGTTCAGCCCTACCTGGGAAGAACACCTGGTGCACCTGTCACAGGTCCTGGACCAACTGACGTCTGCCAATCTGACTGTAAAACCCAGTAAGTGTCAGATTGGCATGACTGATGTGCAGTACTTGGGACACCAGGTAGGAGGAGGTACCCTGAAACCCGAGACAGGGAAGGTTGAGGCCATCCTGGCCTGGCCTACCCCTCAAACCAAAAAGCAGGTTATGTCTTTCTTGGGGACCGCTGGCTACTATAGGAAATTTGTATGTAACTATAGTAGCCTGGCCAAACCTCTGACTGACCTAACCAAAAAGAAACTGCCCAAGGTGGTGTCTTGGACACCAGAATGTGAGCAGGCATTTCAGGCCTTGAAGGAGGCGCTGGCCAGTGCACCTGTGCTGCAGGCTCCAGACTTCACCCGCCGTTTCCTTGTGCAGACGGATGCCTCTGCCTTTGGATTGGGTGCAGTCCTGAGCCAGGTGGACGAGGCCGGAGAGGAGCATCCCATCCTCTACCTGAGCAGGAAGCTGCTTCCCAGGGAAGTAGCATATGCCACGATCGAAAAGGAGTGTCTTGCGATCGTGTGGGCTCTCCAGAAGTTACAAACGTACCTTTATGGACGGCACTTCACTGTGATCACGGATCACAATCCCTTGAGCTGGCTAAATCGTGTTGCTGGGGAGAATGGCAAACTACTTCGGTGGAGCCTAATTCTTCAGCAATACGATTTCACCATCCAGCATAAGAAAGGCAGTGCCCATGGCAATGCTGATGGGCTGTCACGACAAGCCGAGCCCGCAGGAGTCGGTTGCGTCAGGAGGGAAATTGTAGTTCCCTCCCATGCAACCACCTAAGGGGGGAGGTGTAACGATATCAAGTACGGGACATGAAAAGCTGTAGCTAGCTGCCATCTTGTGTGGAAGTAGCCATGACAGTTTGGCTAACCATGTAACCTCACAGAGAACTCTGAACTCCGTCTTCCCCACCTTAGGAATTCAAAGCTTTTTAAGTTCAACAGAAAAGGTTATCTCAACAGAGAAAACAGAAAGGTTAGGTCAGTAGAAAACATTTGTTGTAAGGGCAGTGTTCAGGCCTGTCGTAAAACTGTCACCCTCCCCATTCAGAGACCAAACAGGCCTAGGTCGTAAAGTCTTCTGAATACACCTCACTAGAATAAGTATGAAATTTCAGCATGTTTCATAACTTCTGACTTGGTAATCGCACAGCCATAATCTGGACATATTTAGCTTCCTCAGATAATATGGAACGTTTCAAGTCCAGACACCCCTATGTCAGGTCATATGGGAAACCCCTAGGACCACTTATTCCTCCAAAGCAGGCTATACGTTATAGATATGGCATGTTTAGACTTGTTTTGAAGGAAATCTCAAGTTGAATAATAATATGGATATTTGGAGTCTGTCAACACTACAGATGCAGATATATGAATATGTATTAAAGAAATCTACCTGGGACATGGTCATGAGTGTAGACACCTCCCAGCAACCAACCCCTAAAACCAGCTGGCCAGATGATTGGTTACTGGTCGCTGTCAACACCCCCTTTGATTTGACAGAAAAGAGGAGATGTCAAGACAATGGTCAGTTCTCCTTTTTACCATCCAAGAAGAAACATCTGCCAAGTCGAGAACCGATTACCTAGCTCATCGATCGAACTCTGATCAACCCTCGGACATTAATTGCAAGTATCCTTCCTTCCCAATTCTACCTTATTGCTTTGTGTCTGTATATTGTCTTTATTTTTTGAAACATCTTTTTTCTGTAAATATTTTATTTGCATCAACCTTGACCTTTTCATAATAAACCCTTATGTTGAAAAGTGTTAACCTTGTCTCTAAAGCTCTTAATGCAAGCTATAAACGAACCTGCCTCTTGAAAGGCGCTACTGTTATAGAGTAAGACTCTGAGCAGACCTGTCTGTAGTGGCAGTGTGTGTGGCAGACGCTTATTCTCAAATTATAATTGGTATTGCAAAATTACGAGTCTCCCCCGGCTCGGTCTTTTAAACGGGGGTGGTGGCAGTTAATGGGTTAATTGTGTAATTAGCCCAGTGACAATCACTCTCAGGCTGCTCGCACCTAGATTGTGGTCCCGCAAGCTGGAAAATCTTTGTGCTGGGCGCGGCTGAGAGTGGCATTGTTACGTAAGTGACAGCGTGGTGTGAGGTTGGCTGGTCCTTTGTCGCGAGTTAGCGAGGAGGGCAGGGATCTGACACCCGCGTTCGTCACAGGGAACACTGTGGCCTCCGGTGTAAAGGGGAACTGTGATATAAGGGGTGCTCTGAGAACCCTGATTTACCTTAGTGTACTCGCTCAGAGGCAGGAGATAGAAGGGGGAGACTTCAGTCACACACAGGGTTGGATGGTGAGCTCACTCCCCCCTTGGCAGTCAGCACCTCTCATCCAGGTGTATCTGAGGCTGCTAGACTTCAAATTTCCAGCCCCCCTCTTCCCTTTTCTGAGGCACAGAGCTGGGGATTGGTGTGTGGGCAGACACAGGGGGGTAGGGGTGGGAGGAAGAGGAGCAGATCGAGCCCTCTCTCCTCTCCTGTCTGTATGTGGGGGGAACTGTTAGTGCCGCCTTTGGACAGTGTGAAAGAGAGTGTAACAGACACTCTCAACTTAGACAACTGCAGCCAGCAACCCTGCTGAGAGGCCATAGTCCAGTCTGAATATTGTGTCCAGGTTTCAGGCAATCTGAAACCCGGACGCATGATTCCAAACCCGATCTGTCCAAACCCTAACCAGGGCTAATTGCTGGTATGTTATCCACATAAAAGTATAACAGTGGAAACTAGATAGTGTGATATTGTTTACAATATTTATTCATATACAACAATAGTCCCTTTACTGGGGTACTCACATTTAGTGGGTGCTGCAGTGCACCACTATATACAGATATCAAAAGCTGTTGTGGTCGCTGAGCTGGTGTGCCCTTTCCGCGCTGAGAACACTCTGTTGTCTCCTGCACCGTCCTGTCCCCTACCTTTTGATTTTAATCATATGTGTAGCACCCTCTACCAATAGGTAGGTGCTAGTAAGGTAAATTTACTAGGTTTATCCAGCTCAGGCAAATTTAGGCAGCTCTGAGGCATCTCCATTGTTTCCAGAGAGAAGGTTCTGGAAAAGGGGCTGGGCCTGGAACTGGAGTGGCAGGCAGCTTGTGTGTGAGCCCTGACCAATCCCCATCGAGACTGGCAGGGGGCGGGCCTCATACAGACTCAGAGCGAGGTTTGAGTTGGGCTTATAACGTGGTGGCTCAGCACGCTGCCTGTTCCCCATTGAGAACGTCAAACGTATGACGAAACGCGTCTGGAAGGGGCGTGCTGACGTCACCATGTCGTTTGATTGAGGACGGGAGTGTGTCCGGAGGCCGGCCGGCTTCGTTTTTACTGTCTTCTCAGCTTTTAAATTTTGTACTTATGTAAGTGTTATTCCTTTTACAATAAATCTACTATATGCAGTATTACACTATTGGCTCTTCATTATATATGTGCTGCTGAGTCCGGACAGAGAGGGCAAGACGAGATACACCATTCCGGTCGGGAGCCTGGCTGGGATCGTAATACATCTGCCTTTTTGCTTTATTTGTCTGGTAAGGGGACAATCCCGAAGGTCCGTTTAATATCTGTTCTTTGGTGTTTGGTTCCTGTTTTCACTATATCTGCATACGAGGGTCTGCCTTCTGGTAAGCAGCTCGTATTATTAGTTTTCTCAGCACCTGGTGGGAGTTCTCTCCACAATCTTTCACATATTCTTGGGGTGTTTTACACACGTCGACTGTCCAATTATATCTGGTAAGCAGATTTTGGAAGTCGTTGCATTTTTCACCCGTATAAAATTTACATTTATATTTAATTTTTTGATTTCACCTTTTCTGCATGATTGCATGATACTCACCATATTGTCCTAGCTATTCAGCATAGGATTTTATATGATCACACGTGATTTAAGGCTAATTGAGTGTCACTTCTTTTTCTGGTTTGGCGTGTGTTTTTTAAAACAATATTACGCTATATTTTTGTTATACCTTTTTTTGAATTATATCTGTGGATACACGGGACGAGGGCGCCCTTCCTGCTTCACCTGGAGTATACATCTAAAGGCCCAGGCTGGGTTTAATCCACTCGCCCGTTTATGTCTTACTTCTGGTAAGCGCAATATATATTGGAGTGCTCTGCTAACTGTGTCTACCATTACTGTTTCCTTTGGAAGAAGTTTATATCACCTACTTATCCTCCTTGCCTGGACTGTAATTGGGACTATTCATTTCATGTTATATGGGACTTCACAACTGGACTTTTGTGTATATCACTCATAGCGCGGTTTTCTCCTTTTTGATTTAATTTGGTGGGCCACACTTATGACCGCAGCTTGTTCTTTCTTCTTTTTCTAAGCGCAGTTTTTTTCTTTATTTTATTTAATACATGGTGTGTTGTTTTCTTTTAGGTGATGTGGGTGTTGTGGAAGAAGAATCTCATTTCACAAGTGCAAGTGCACACGTCCTCATCAGAGATGTGCAACTGTGATTTACAGAAGATCAAGGAAGACATCAATGATGTTGAAAAAAGACTCCAAAACATCATTGATGTTTTAGGCAGAATATAAAACACACCAACATTTTACAATTTTTTAAATTTTTATTAGAACTTTTCTAAAAAATGTTGAAAGCCAAATTTTGAAGATGCACACAGTGGGGTTTATTTACTAAAGGCAAATCCACGTTGCACTACAAGTGCAAACTACAAGTGCAAAGTGCACTTGAAATTGCACTGAAAGTGCACTTGGATGTGCAGTCGCTGTAGATCCGAGGGGGAACATGCAAGGAAAATAAAAAACAGCATTTTAGCTTGCACATGATTGGATAATAAAATCAGCAGAGCTTCCCCTCATTTCAGATCTACCCCTCAGATTTACAACGACTGCACTTCCAAGTACACTTTCAGTGCAATTTCAAGTGCACTTTGCACTTGTAGTTTGCACTTGTAGTGCATAGTGGATTTGCCTTTCGTAAATAACCCCCAGTGTGTCAACATGTGCCATCTGCCATCACGGGATATCTTGGTATGCGCTTTGTGGGTGCAATAACGAACTGCAGTAACGAACTGAAAAGCACGAGGCTGAAAATCGCGAATCGACTCTCACCAAACTTCTACTAACACAAGATAAACACGTGTAGCGCTGGTAGATTTACAATCTACCGCAGGTTAGGTAAATTTGGTAAATTGTTTGTTAGGAAGGTTAAAAGTTTGCCTCTGTTCCAGCTTGGCTGACGTTGTGTGTGCTTCCGTGCTGACCGGTGGGTGTCGCTGTTGATACTGGTCAGTGTTGGAAAGACAACGTGTCAAGGTTTATAGATGCTCTTCTGTCTCGGAGACAAGCTCGGTGGAGGTGGTCCTCCGAGTTGCATTCTGGGAAGAGGGTATTTATGGGACAGACGCCATGTTCTAAGGGTTTTTTTACAGCCACCTGCTGGCCCTCCTGGCCGACAGGTATGCATTAAGGAGCTACCTCGTGGTCCTCCAATTGGGAGACCCACGATGCTACGGTGCAGGGGTGGGTCCAGAGGCTTGTCTGGGGCCTACCACTGCGGCCGAGAAATGGTCCTGAGCTGTCGGTCCTGTGTGACGAAGCTGGATAGCTGAGGAGATCCCAGGGGAGGACCCGTCTTGGAGAGATCGCGCAGCATACTGGTCTATAGAGGGGCCTGGTGACTCGGCTGGAGGACGTATCCAAAAGAAGTAATTATACAGCATAGTGTTGCCGGTTCAGCTTAAAGGTTCAGGCACTGTGACTGACTGTTCACTGCAGAAAATCTGATACATCCTGTGGCAGAGGATTGTGCAGATTTACCCCCCCAAACTAGTCTGTGGCAGAGACTTTAGATTCGTGCCGTGTACTGGCTGCTAGACCGTTGAGAGAGGCCTATCCAGACGAGCAAAGAGTGCGTCCCATGACGGGAACGCATTCCACATAATTATCTGAATTCTACCAGGACATTTGTCGCTAAGATTTTGCAAGAAGATATTTGAGTTTCTCCTGAAAGTTTTCTCTTCCGCCTCTTTCCTGCTACTTCCTAAAGTTTGTTTGTTCAATAAAGCATTGAAAACGTACTCCAGTGTTGGTGCGTGTGTTGTCCAGCAGTAAACTCAACGGAACCCCTAGACCGGTGCTGGTGAAACCAAGGGAAGCAAGGTGAAGGTAACAGACCCGCTTAAACCAGCAGCTCCACCGTGAGTTAGTGCTACACACAAGATTAGCAGAAGGAGCCCAATAGGTAGCGCACTGGCTATTGAACTTCCACTTTATAGTGTCGTCGTACGTGTTGTACGTCAGCGCATTCTTGACAATCGGAATTTCCAACAACATTTGTGCGACCGTGTCTATGCAAGACAAGCCAACATCCGTAGGAAAAAAAATCCCAGGATTTCATTGTCAGAATGTCCGATTGTGTGTACGCAGCATTAGATGGAATAGTCTGCGGGGGTTGGGCCACAGGTTGGAGCAACAGTCTGCATGGAGATGCAGGAGGAAACTAATACTAAATCCTATATGCACATTATATCTTCTGGCTCTAACTTTATTCAAAGTGTATTCAAATCCTTAAATATGATGGCAAAGACTTATCCTATGGGCATCCCATATTCCTATCCAAGTTGGACCCCCCAATAAAACAACAAAAACAAAGCTCGCAAAAGACTGTTCATTGTCTCTGGATGAGATGTATGAAGTCTGGCAGTGGGGTGATTTGGCGGATTGTTTGTTACTAGCTGCAACACCATGGCTACATATGATTTATTGTGATTTGGTGAAAGCAGATATGGAAGTATATTATTTATTGCTATCACACTTTTAGATTAGGATAGCGCGGCTCTCCTTTGTATCTTAGTTTGGTCTGCACGGTCATATGGGGCGTGATCAGTGCTAGCAGCTGTCTAGATGAACTAATTGGTATACATATATGGAAGCTCACAAGAATTCTACTATTTAGGATATTACCTCTATACAAAGACTTGACGTTGAAACATATCCTAAAACCTTTTAGCACTTGTACTAAATACGACATCCCCCAAAATAATCTCTACCCCCTTCCTGCCCAGGGCAATTTTCATCTTTCTCCGCTGTCACACTTTGAATGACAATTGCGCAGACATGCTACACTGTACACAAATGACATTTTTTTCATTTTTTCAAGACAGATAGAGCTTTATTTTTGTGGTCATTAACCACTTCAATACCAGGCACTTAGACACCTTCCCGCCCAATCCAATTTTCAGCTTTCAGCGCTGTTGCACTTTGAATGACAATTGCGCGGCCATACAACACTGTACTGAAACATATTTTTTATCATTTTGTTCCCACAAATAGAGCTTTTTTTTGGTGGTATTCGATCACCTCTGCGATTTTTATCTTTTGCGCAACAAATAAAAAAAACAAGTTTTTCTTTGTTTCTGTTAAAATTTTTTGTAAATAAGTACGTTTTCTTCTTCAATGACGGGCACTGATATGGCTGCACTGACAGGCACTGATAAGGTGGCACTGATGGGCACCGATGAGGTGGCACCAATGAGGTGGTACTGATGAGGTGGCACCGACGGGCACTGATGATGGGCACTGATAGCTGGCACTGGTATGCAGCCCTGATGGTCACTTATAGGTGGCACTGATGGGCACTCATAGGCGGCACTGATGGGTAATTATGGGTGGCACTGATAGGTGGCACAGATGGGCACTGATAGGTGGGCACGGATGGGCACTGATGGGCACTGATAGGTGGCACTGCTGGACACTGATGGGTGGCACTGATGACACTGATGGGTGGCATTGCTGGGCATCACTGATTTTTTTTTGGTACATGATGGTGCCAGTCAGTGCCCATTTGTGGGCACTGACTGGCACAGATTGGGCATCATTTGCATCATGTGGATGGCCATGGGGTACATACCTGGCCATCCACATGTTGCCCACTTCCCTGGTGGTCCTGGGGGCTTCCCTGGTGGTCTAGTGTGGGCATCCGAGGGGGGGGGGCTGCGCTGATAAACAATCAGCACAGACCACCCTGCCAGGAGAGCCGCCGACCGGCTCTCCTCTACTCGCGTCTGTCAGACGCGAGTGAGGAAAAGCCGATCAGCGGCTTTTTCTATTGACATCGTGATCAGCCGTGATTGGACACGGCTGATCATGTGGTAAAGAGCTTCCGCCAGAGGCTCTTTACCGAGATCAGTGGCGCGGTGTGTCAGACTGACACACCGCTCCACTGATCGCTGTGATGCACGCCCCCACGGGCGCGTGGCGGCATGTTATCCTGAAGGACGTCATATGACGCCCGGTCAGGATAACAGAACCACTTCCCAGATGTCAATCTGCTATTGACCGGGCGGGAAGTGGTAAATCACCACTGGGTTTTTTTTGCTAAACAAACAGAAAAATACCAAAAATATGGCAAAAAACTTTTTCTTAGTTTTTGTTATAACATTTTGCAAATAAGTAATTTTTAATTTTTCTTCTTTGCTGATGGGCACTGATGAGGCTGCACTTATGAGGTGGCACTGATGGGCATTGATGAGGTGACACAGATGGGCACTGATAAGCAGCACCAATGGGCATTGATAAGCTGCACTGATAAACACTGTTGGGGCTGCACTGATGATCAATGCCCTGTTTATCAGTGTAAACAATGTACTTGCAGCCTTGCCGGTTATCGGCTCTCCTTTTCTCACAAAGACACAGCGTGTGAGGAAAGGACTGCCGATAACTGGTAAGTCTGTTTACATGAGATCAGCTGTGATTGGACACAGCTGATCACATGATAAAGGTCCACTGTGATTGGCACTTTACCCCGATCTGTGATCAGCTGTGACCAGAGGCGGCTCTAGGCTTTGTGAGGCCTTAGGGAAAACTTAGACATAAGACACCACTCATAATAATAAAAATAATTCAAGCAATAAAAATGAATACATTGCATTATACAGTGTACAATGAACTGATGGTAATTCACCCATGGCCAGTCCTCAAGGATTCCAGAATGTCATTGGATCACATCACACCAGGATATGCACTGCATCACAAGCTTCCTCTGTATAGTGAAGGTCACTTACTAGACAGCTCTACGTTATGCCTAAATTTCACATTACCTAACAAAGGCCATAGATCCATCATCTATTTTCCTAAACCTATTCCCCATACCTGCTGTGGACACAGCCAATGCATTTACTATGGTCAGTGAACCTGAATACAGAAAAGCAGATGCTGAATTTCTTTGTACTGCAGTGTCAGGAAAAGGCAAACTAGTGTAGAGAAAAATGAAAGCAGGGGCCGACTGGCAACTTTTGGCCCAGCGTGCAAGTGCAACCCAGAGGGCCATGGTGCAGCAACTTGGCCTTCCTCCTGCTCTCCCTCTTCCCTGCCAAGAGAGGGAGAAGGAGGAGAGGAGAGAGGGGGGAGCAAAAGGGGGAACGAGGAGGGTGAAAGGGAAGTAGAGAGAGGAGAGAAAGAGGGAAGTGGGAAAATATGTGAGAGAGTGGGGGGGAGGGGGGGAGAGAGGTGAGGAGAGAGAAAAGGGGAGCAAAATAATGTGGGGGTGGGAGACAAAGAGAGGGATGAATGAGGAGCGGAGAGAGAGGAAAGAGAAAGGGGAGAAGAGAGGGAGGGGAGGAGAGAGAGAGAGAGAGAGAGAGAGAGAGAGAGAGAGAGAGTGGGGGAGAGGGAGGGGGTGATTGAGAGGAGAAGGAGATGAGGGAAATGGGGGAGAGGGTTGGGAAGAGAGAGAGAGCGAGGGGGGAGGAGGAGAGAAAGGGAAGAAGAGAGAAGATAGAGGGGAAGAGAGATGGGGGGAGAGGGGGGGAGAGGAGAGGGGGGAGAGAGAGAGGGATGGGAAGGGAGAGGAGAGGGGGGAGAGAGGGGTGGGAGGGGAGTGAGAGGGATGGGGATGAAGAGGAAGGGGGAGATAGTGGGGAAGGGGGGTGAGAAGAGGAGGAGAGAGAGGGGAGGAGGGGGACTGTGAGAGGGGGGTTAGAGAGGAGAGGGGGGAGGGGAGAGGGGAACGAGAGATGGGGAGAGGGAGAGAGGGGGGAAGATTGGAGAGAGAGAGAGAGAGAGGGGGAGAGAGGAGTGAGAGTGGGGAGAGGGGAAGGGAAGTGAGGAGAGGGGGGAAGAGAGGAGGGGTGGGGAAGAGAGGAGGGGTGGGGAAGAGAGGAGGGGTGGGGAAGAGAGGAGAGGGGGGGAAGAGAGGAGAGCGGGGGAAGAGAGGATATGGGTTATAGAGGGGTGGGAGAGGGGGGAGAGAGAGAGGCAGTCACACAAAATATTACCTAAAGATGGAACTCTTCCATCCCTCCAGAGCTTTCAGATGTCATTAGGGATCTGAACCTACATTGCTCATTCATACTGTAAATACTAAGTGAATGTTTTCTTCATACCTTATATTTTTTTCTCTGAATATGTAATAAGTCTCTGATGAAACAGATATTCCACCATCTCTATGCTGGACAATTATATATCACCGAAAGTTGAATTATTTCCACTGATCAATGTAACTTGTGTAGCGCTACCCCGGAGGAGCCGCTCGAATATTTGTGCCTGGGTCTCCCACTGATTGATCCACAGCCAGTCACGGGGGATTTTCACACAGCCAGGTGCACACACTGCCGCTCGTTATTTCCAATGACCAGTCTAAGGGATTTGTTTTTGTATTTTATTTGGAGAACTTGTATAGGAGAAGGGAATTAGTAGAATACTCCAAATGAACTATTCACAGGTGAGGACAAATGTGTATCAGATTATCAGTAGGACCATACAGCAGCTGTACGGAATAAACAAGTCCCTTTGTAGCAGAAGGAACTCAGTGAACTTTGCCTCTTCAGGACACTAGCCAACGTCCCTTTTAGCTTACATCTAGCAGCTGACTTCTAGCACAAAGAGGTAGGGTGCCCACGTGTCCCGGATTGCCCGGGATTATCCCGTAAATTACATCTTTGTCCCCAGTCCCAGGCACCTTCACTCTGACAATCTGGGAACAGAGGCGGACCGAGCCGCCATAGCCCTGGCTCTGGCTCCACTTCCACCTCCTCCACCTACTCCTGATTACTGGTTGCTATAGCCGCCTGGCATCTGGCAACCAGTGACGTCACTGCCCAGCGTTGAAAGGATTTCACTTCCTCCTCCACGCTAGTGCTGCTGGGAGTCACTGCTGGTTCTTTCACCTCTGCACTTGGCTCCAGTGACTGGCTTGCAGCTTGTGTGGGGTGTTTCTGTTCCCACACGCTGCGTGTACGGCATCTCTCCCTTCCTCCCCCCTCCTGCCCACCTCACACTAACACACGGACTGAAGTCCCCTCCCCTTTTTCCTCGGCTCGGATGTCACAGACAGGAGAAGGAGGGGGAGGGGAATGGACACAGCACTTAACAGGACATGACATGCTGATCTGAGGTTTGTACAGAATATTAATGCTTGGCACTTGCAGGAGAAAGAGACACAGAGACAGGGGGCAAGTTGTCAAAAAAGAATACTTGCAGTGATTTTGGGGGATAAGAGCATGCTGTATGTGCTAGGGGGCACTTTAGGAGGGGAGATATATTGTGCTGGGGGGGGTCAGATTTTTTACTCAACCCCCTCTTCCAACACAATTTCTCTCCCCTCCCAAAGTGTGCCCCCTAGCACATACAGAATGCTCTTATCCCCCAAAATCACTGCAAGTATTCTTCTTTGACAACTTGCCCCCATCTTCAAAGACAAACTGGCTGCTATTGAGGGGACAATTGTACCGTCTGGAATCCTGGGAACTTTGCTAGAGATTCAGGGCAATTCTGGAGGAGGATGTAAGGGGGCACTCTAGAGGAGAATGTAAGGCACACTCCAGAGGACTCTACTCAGTCAATGATCCTCCAATTGACATTCCATACAGTACCTCTCTTAAATTGAATTACATGTGTTAATCTAAAACTTGAGGCCTCCCTCTCTTACCTTTGCTTGCTACTTACTAGTCCAACTGCCATTCATTCAAATATTTTTAATGTACACCACTAGACCCAGCACCGCTAGGTCTCTCTCAACTTATGCTAACATACTATATATTGTCTTTCTTGATTTAACCTGTCAGACAAATGTTGGGGCCATTGTTCTTGTTAATTGCATTCTCACAAAAAAATTTAATGAAAAAAAAAAGTGAAAAAAAAATTGTTTTATCTGAAAGACAATAGCCACAAATATTGTACAGTGGCTGGATAGTTTAAACAGCTTGGTTAGGCCAAAATATAAGAGTGAGAGGCAGGGCAGGGTTTTATCTTGAAAAAATAGAGCATATTATCTGATAGACAATAGTCACATATAACTTTAGGTGCCCTAGCATCCACTAACTTCTAGGCACAACACAGCATTTTCCCAGCAGCAAATATTAGAAGTGTGTCAGTTGAGGTCTAGTTGCGTAAACATTGTGTGGCACCTTCACCGTGCCAGGAGTAGGCTTAAAACTGCAATGCCGGATTTACCCTACAGTAATCATTAGAAATCTGGCAGCTGTGGAAAGATTGTTTGGCATCTTTACAGTGCCGAAGCACCAGAATGGACAAGGAGAGGTGGCGGGAGCTGTGTAAGAAAAGCCCAGTAGGTATTGGAACAAGACAAAATTCTGGGCAAGGGGTCACTGCAAGATGGGTATTAGCATTCACGTGCAAACATGTGGTGCGTGTACACGTATATGCCTGGCATTGGCGTCAAACAGCCTATTAAGGCTGGATTGTAATATGAACAGATTGCTGAGTGGTCTTCAACTAGTTCCTGATCTACCTGTGCCCTGACCTACTATATTTGCCTTCCTGTGCTTGACCCAGCTTGCCTCTGACAGATCTTTGGATTCCTGCCTACCTGTATTGGCTTGTACCCTGACTCCGCTTCTTCCTTACGTTTTTGCATTTCACTGCCCGAGCTGTGAACTGACCCTAACTTGAATCCTGATGCTTCCTTTGCCTAATGTTCCTGTACCTTGCTGCCTGGCTGTTCATGACCTTTTGGCTTGTGTCCTGGCTTTGTTCCTGTTCACTGATCAAGTGTCACTGTGTACTGGTCTCTGGTCCCTGTCCGGTGATCCATGGTCATCCAGATCTTTCAACCAAGTTGCCACTGCCTGCTACATTGGCCTTTGTGATACTCTGTGTCCTGTCCCCACTACCAGGGGTGTTTGACAAGAGGTGCAGGAGAAGTCCCCTCTTTAGCTCGATCTTCACCAGGTGCGTGACAAGCTGGTAATGGTGGCAGGTCTAATTCTATTCTATAGTATCAGCGGCAGAGGTTTTGTAGTCATTGGTAATCCAAGACTGGTTCATTTTAATAAAAGTGGTCGACTGTCAGGGGATAGGTGTATTCTCCTCTTTCTAAAAAAACCTACTGCTGCGCCGAAGGCCTTCTTGTTCCAGGGCAATCCACAAGCTGCAGCGCATACTGTGCAAGTAGGGATGAGCTTCGAGTTTGAGTCGAACTCATGTTCGACTCGAACATCGGCTGTTCGCCAGTTCGCCGAACAGCGAACAATTTGGGGTGTTCGCGGCAAATTCGAATGCCGCGGGACACCCTTTAAAAGTCTATGGGAGAAATCAAAAGTGCTAATTTTAAAGGCTTATATGCAAGTTATTGTCATAAAAAGTGCTTGGGGACCTGGGTCCTGCCCCAGGGGACATAGATCAATGCAAAAAAAGTTTTAAAAACGGCCGTTTTTTCGGGAGCAGTGATTTTAATAATGCTTAAAGTGAAACAATAAAAGTGTAATATCCCTTTAAATTTCATATCTTGGGGGTGTCTATAGTATGACTGTAAAGGGGAGCATGTTTCCCGTGTTTAGAACATTCTGACAGCAAAATTACATTTCAAAGGAAAAAAAGTCATTTAAAACAACTCGCGGCTAATAATGAATTGCCGGTCCGACAATACACATGAAAGTTCATTGATAAAAACGGCATGGGAATTCCCCACAGGGGAACCCCGAACCAGAATTTAAAAAAAAAAATGACGTGGGGGGTCCCCCTAAATTCCATACCAGGCCCTTCAGGTCTGGTATGGATATTAAGGGTAACCCCGCGCCAAAATTTAAAAAAAAAACGGCGTGGGATCCCCCCAAAAATCCATACCAGACCCTTATCCGAGCACGCAACCTGGCAGGCTGCAGGAAAAGAGGGGGGGTGAGAGAAGGGGGCGGGGTTACGTAACGGGTGACCCCACCCCTCTGAGGTCACGGGAAATGCCACAGGGAATTCCCCATCAACTCCCCGTGCGTCAGAGGGGGCGGGGTCACCGGGTGGCCCTGCCCCCCCATTATTTAAGAACCGTCAGAAGAGGAGAAGCGTCACACAGCGGGAGCCTCCCTCCATACCATCATGGATGCGGAGCGGGCCGAAAAGAAGATGAAGACAAGAAGATGAAGAGAAGAAGATGAAGAGAAAAAGATGAAGAAAAAGATGAAGAGAGAAGCGTCACACAGCGGGAGCCTCCCTCCATGCCATCATGGATGCGGAGCGGGCCGAAAAGAAGATGAAGACAAGAAGATGAAGAGAAGAAGATGAAGAGAAAAAGATGAAGAAAAAGATGAAGAGAGAAGCGTCACACAGCGGGAGCCTCCCTCCATGCCATCATGGATGCAGAGCGGCCCGAGGAGAAGAAGATAAGAAGACGCCGCGGAGGAGATGCCGGATGAGAACACCGAAGGAAGAACTAGAAGAACCAGAAGAAGAAGAAGATTGAGGAAGAAACCGAAGAGAGATAGAAGATAGAAGAAAGAAGAAGAATTTAAATAAAGGAATTGTCAAAAACTGTCTCTTGTCATTTTTAACATTTTTGACAGTTTTTTTTTAAATGGTAGGGGTACCCCCTTACCATTTCACACAGGGGGGAGGGCCGGGATCTGGGGGTCCCCTTGTTATGCCCATACACACGGTCGGACATTGATCGGACATTCCAACAACAAAGACCAATATGGAAGTGAAAAATAGTGAAGAAAATATTATTCTATAAATATAAAATGAATTGAATTTAAACTAAAAAGTCCATCTTCTTAATTCCACAGTGCTTATAGTAGAACCAAGCTTGTAGTGTAATCAGAAAGTTCAATTTTATCCTCCACCGCACCACCAGTGCTAAACACCCAAAATGCTCGCTTACCAGATGGCAAGCAGTAAAAGCTTGCGACCTATACCCAGCCAGGGCCTTTATCCGGTCAGGAGCCAAACAGATGGATACCAGGAAGAACCCTCAGGCTGATCTATATACTAGGCAGGCACCACCAAACTCATGGTTCACAGATACCAAGTGTAGGTGGATGTAGATACCGTTCAGATGTATTCCAGAATAAAAGAAGGGTACCATAGCGTAATACTGACAGACATATTTATTTGAGAAATAAGAAAGCCACTTACAAGATTGTAGTAATTAAAAGCAGATTAGCCGGCCGGCTCATACAAACACCCATCCCTTGAACGGCACACGCGAGATGTCAGCACGTCAGCTCCTCCCGATGCGTGTTTCGTCATATAATGGGGCACAGACGTCGTCATTATTTGTTTTTGCTTCATTTGTGTTATCTCCTGTAGCACAGCTCCTATTTTAACCATTATGGTTACGTTCCATTAATAAAAAAACTTTTTCAAGTAACAACCTATTTTCATAATTTTTTGCTGCTTTAAAACCCCACGGGGGATATCTTCTTTTTCTTTTTGAACTTTTTTATGTATTGTCAGACCGGCAATTCATTAATAGCCGCAAGTAGTTTTAAATGTCTTTTTTTCCTTTGAAATGTCATTTTGCTGTCAGACTGTTCTAAACACGGGAAACATGCGCCCCTTTACAGGCATACTATAGACACCCCCCAGGTATGAAATTTAAAGGGATATTACACTTTTATTGTTTCACCTTAAGCATTATTAAAATCACTGCTCCCGAAAAAACGGCCGTTTTTAAAACTTTTTTTTGCATTGATCCTTGTCCCCTGGGGCAGGACCCAGGTCCCCAAACACTTTTTATGACAATAACTTGCATATAAGCCTTTAAAATTAGCACTTTTGATTATTCATGTTCGTGTCCCATAGACTTTAACGGTGTTCGCGTGTTTGAACAAATTTTTTGCCTGTTCGCAAGTTCTGGTGCGGCTCATCCCTATGTGCAAGCTCCAGCCCATGATTCAGCCTTGACACCCAATAGTATATAGGGTCTACGTATCTGAGAGTGCCTACATCAGCCCTGGACCTGATGTAGTCAGCAATCATGTGATTAAGGCACTGCCCAAAGCCAGGCCTGTCTGCTGTAGTTTGAAAAACCCTACAAAGCAATGCTAAAGCAGCCGCTGCCATTGTTGCTTCTTCTTTCAGGGATCAAAGGATCAGAGGCATGTTAGTTATCAGAAGGGATCCTGCCACCATCAGGAAATGCAGCAAAGAAGTTCTTAAAGCCCAATTCTGAGAATTTTTAAAAATACACCCTTGCAACGTGCCTGCTTTGCAAGGGTTAAATACTTGTTATATCTAGGGATCAAAGAACATGTTGTAGTACATACCTTACATTCCCACTCTGGCCGGCTCTGACGCCTGGAGGTGTCACAGTTGAGGCAGCTAATATTGGAGCTGTAGTTCTGCTAGGCAAGTTATAACCACCCAAAGCGCCACAAACCCTTCTGGCCTGACGAAAGACTCACTGAACACTACGGCACTTCATGATGATCCAATGAACCACTAGCACATGTGCCAGGCAAGGTACATGTGCTTTTTTTCCAGGCGAGGGGCATCCATAAGTTTAGTGCTGTTGTCACACATGACTTTGCCTGGATATAGATCGTGTGGGGTCAGCCACCTTTCAGCCTAGAGAGCTGCCAGCAGCTCTAAATCAGAATTGCTCCTGTCCCCAGCATGGCAGCATTTAGCCTGGAATATTGTATATGATCTGTGGTTCTTAGGGGAAGGCTGCTGGTTCCAATGAGTCAGAGGAAAGAAGTAAGTGAGGAGGATGGGATAGAGATGCCTGTACTGTCACAATCGGACAAAATGTGTGGCACCACCACCTACTCCGGTGTTCTGCTCTGCCCTGCATTCTTCCCAGCCACCATATGTCTGACCCAGTATGCTTCGAATGATATGAAGCATCCCTGCCAATACTAATTGGACCACATCTCCATTGTCATGTGTACATGTGTACAATGTCAGTCCAGCAACACACACATTACATTCCACATGCTGGTCAAGGGCAGGAATCTCCTTCTGGACAAATCAGCGGCAAATGGTTACCTTTCATGGTGGAGTAGCACAGTCCCTAATATTATAGAAGGTGGCATGGAGGTTATTTGGGGATATTTTATCTTCCACTCCAACAGCTGAAAAAGACACATATGCCCTGGGAGGAATGCTGCTGGAGACAGTGGGGTGGGTGTAGGAGGATTCTGCAGAAGTTTAAACCTTTGCTTGACCCTCCTCATTGTGGTCCCATGACCGCCTTTCATGGAAGGCTTGTCTGAGAATTTATCAAAATTTGAGCCCAAGAACTTGTGAGTAGACTGGAAGCCAAGCTTGGTGGGTCTTGATGGGTAAGATGCAGGGGTGGAGAAATGAAAGGAACATTTTGAAGACTTTGTAGTCTGTTTCTTAGGCTTTCTACTGCTGAAGTTAGCTGCTCTTGCCACCAGTAGGCATCCCTAAAAATGGAATCAAAAGTAGATGTGAAGATGTTGTCCTTCAAAGGCCATGCTAATCAGATTCTTCTTCTTAGAAGCAAGTTCTGCAGTCTTTAGCCAAGTTGTTTTATGCATGTGTAATGACATGACACCCATGTGATGAGTCAGGAAGCTTCCAGCAAACCGCCAAAACTACAGCTACAGCCATTTTCTCCACACATTGTATAAACATGGTATCAACAGCAACACTAGTAAGATCTCTAAAGCTGGCCCATACACAGAACTAATTTTGCCAGTTCCTGATGAACCAGACGTAGTTTGCTCAGTGAATGGACCTATCAACACACTCCTATCCAACATCCTTCTATCTATACATGGAAAAATGCATATGCAGCCACTGTATGGGTATTCTGACAACCACAGATGTCAGACTACAATAGCTGACACTTTAGATTTGTCTATCCGCTCCGAATAGGTGTGAAGAAATTGATAGATTTGTCCTATTCAGTTGTTGTGGCTGAATGAGAGAAATCTTACAGTGTATGACCAGCTTTATGCCGCAGACACACGATCACACATTCCGTCAACAAAATCCATGTTTTTTTTCCGACAGATGTTGGCTCAAACTTGTCTTTCATACACACGGTCACACAAATCTTGTCGGAAATTCCAAACGTCAAGAACGTGGTGATGTACAACAGGTACGACGAGCCAAGAAAAATTAAGTTCAATAGCCAGTGCGGCTCTTCTGCTTGATTCCGAGCATGCGTGGAATTTTGTGCTTCGGAATTGTGTACACACGATCAGAATTTCCGACAACAGATTTTGTTGTCGGAAAATTTGAGATCCAGATCTCAAATTTTGTTTGTTGGAAATTCCGACGGAAAATGTCCAATGGAGCCTACACACTGTCAGAGTTTCCGACAACAAGCTCCCATCAAACATTTCCCGTTGGAAAATCCGACCGTGTGTACTGTATGATGGTTAGACAACTAGGCTCAAAGTATGTGGCAAGCCCTCAGGTTCTCACAAAATAATTATTTTTTTTTACTATTTGGTGACAATTGTTGCACAACTTATTTTTTTTGTTTAGTAAAGATTGTGAAATTAGGATTGTAAAAGATTTTCTGGAACACTGAATGGAAAAGAACTCTGCCATCTCCTGCTTACGCCTTGTGTGTCCAGTGGTCTCTGAGTGCAGAAACTTTCCATATCAGCCATCAGACATACAGGCAGTAAATTCCTCTCTACTGTAGTTTAAAAGGAGGAATGGGAAGTACACAAGGAGATAAGGAAAATGTTGAGGTGTGGAGACAAAGTTTTGAGAGGAACCCTGAACAACCCCATCATTGCCCTGTGCATGGTGTGTGCTAGGCAGCTCCCATGTCTTATTTTCCTTCTGTCCGACATATGTCACAAGGGTCAGGGGAAGGGGCAAAGGCTCAGACTCACCACACCGGGAAAAGGCACCTTCACAGGGGATGTACTACCAGATGGCCTCTCCTCTGTGGGACTGAAACTACTGAGACTCAGATCACCACTGCTCTGGACCTGTAGAACACTCTGAGTCCAGTTCCAGAGTCAGCTTTTATAGGCTCACCCTACGTCTCCCTTGTGGCAGGGTCTGATCTGTTCTTAGCAGAGGGAAAGGATGTCCATCACCTGAGGACATTAGCAAAATTAGCAAAATAAATTGAGGATTGCTGGGAGCAGTTATATAAGTGGTCCTAACAACATTGTTTGCCAGTGACCTCACCTGAAGGTGGCAGCATATAACCCATGGTCAATTCTTAACCGCTTCACTGTCATCGATGTATGGAATACGGCGGCACAGACCCGCTTCCAGCTGGCCAGCCCAGCATCACTTATGTTGGCTGCATTCTTGCTTTTGCAATAAGCTCATGGTCGCTTCAGCAACCTTCAACTTTTCAACTTATACCAGAAATGATCCCCACACTCTAGTGAGTAGAATAGTAGTTGATTACAACTATTTATTCAAAAAGTTGGCACCCCTCGATCCCTGCAGTTAGTGCCATTCCTGCTTCTTGGGTTGTAGTGTCCTCTCCCCTCTGTGGCTCTCTGCTACCTCTTCTGATCTTCTGTGGGCTTTGATCCCCCTCTGTCCTCCGAACCCCCATGTCCACAAATTCCCCTTCCTCCATGTGCTTCAAGGGTCATATATACGTGCAGCTGTGGGATGAGTAAGGTCTACGCTGCTTATGATTGGCTGTCTGCAGTTTATCAGCACTGAGGCTCATTCAGGCTAGCATTTCGGGGGTGGTAAAACCCATCAGTTGAGCCATGGTTTTACTGGCCCTGAACTGCTCCCCGTTAACTGCAGAGGCACCAATCAGGGATGTAAAAAACAAAGGAATTGGGGAAAGTGGGACTTTGAATGAAGCACTTGGTAGCGTATAGATAGTTAGCTGAACAAGGGAACTTTATTTTGTGTACATAGTTGGTAACCATACATATAGTGTTCATATCAATAAAATAGGTAAGCATTGGGGTACATATAGTTAACCATAATTTGGCAATACATATGTCTCAAATGCAATCAATGGTACAAGTTCAGGCAAGATAAAAACAAAATGGTACAAATGATGATACAAAGCCGTGAATAAGACCATAACAAAATTCCCAGAGTTCAACCTGAGGTGGGTTAGATAAGGTTAAAATTACGAGGTAATGCCTGCAGGACCTGAGGCCTCACTTTAGCCTGTAGAGGTACAATTACATAAGAAGTTGAGATCTGGATGTATTTGAGTAAAAAACGCATCAATTAGCTCTACGCGTTTCGTGGCTACTTCGCCACTCGTCAGGAGCATGCGTGTAATCTATGGTGGAAATAATAAAGGAAAAACAAAAAAGCTGTCAATAATGATGGGGTAGAGTAGAGCCCCAATCAGCATCAAAGTGCATACCTACCAGTTGAGGTCCAACGGTTACCAGTACACTGACATGGTGCCAGGAATAACAGGCGACATTCCCTACCGGGGGCCGTGGTGGACAGCCCAGCGGGGGCACCAAGAAGTCAGCGATCGAGGCGGGCACGGGACCACAAGGTATCTCTAGGAGAGAATATTGAGAGAGAAAGAGGTGAGGGATAGTGAGGTAGACAGGGGCTAAAGAGTTAGCAAGTGATGAAGGAGAAAAAGAGGGGACCGTGCAGAGAAAACTAAAATTAAAAGTGGGGTGCTGGCAGCTCTGAGTGATGCCAGAGGGAGTGACCACCGACCAAGATGAAACCAGAAAACCAGTGCCACGCTGGGAAAAGTGAGACGTGAGAAGTGAGTAAGTACCTGTATGGACAAGGAGCCAAGAGTCCTGTGTGTGGAGGTCAGTGAAGGGAGAGCCTCATGTGCCCGGACCGCCCGGAAGGCCGCCCCTATGAACACCACCGAAGGGCCGCCCACCCCCATCACGCCGTGTTGCACGTTGCGGGGGAGGGACGCCGACAGTCGGAAGTATACCCCGACTCGCCAGCAAGCCAGTCTCCTCCGTTGTCAACAAGTGTGGAAACCCAAGCATGCCCACGTGACGGCGCGGGGAACGCCGCACGTGCAGCGTGGGAGGCGTGATGTCGACACACAGTAAGGTGCCGCCGCCTCCCCAAGGCGTCATAGGAGGCGGGGTTAGGCGGAGGCCCGTAGTGTGCGTCACAGCCCCCGGATCAGGAAAAACCCGATGCCATGGCAACCCTGCCACAGTTCGGCAACCCTGCACTCCGGGAACAAATAGATGACTTGGATATTAAAATGAAAAGAAAGCATTGGTGAATGAAAATTGTAAAACAATTATAAACTAATTAAATAAACAGGGGAGGCTTCACATCAGGTCAATAGATGCAAGGGGATAATGGAGGTAAAATCATGGGGCATAACCAAGTGCTTCCATCCCTGGTTCTGTTATGCAAAAAAAAGGGGGGGAGAAGAGCTTTAGGGACTTTAAGGAAGCCCAGACCTGGTGAGGTCACGTATTTCCATCCCTACGGGACTTTAAATGAAATCATGGCCTGGTAAGGTCATATATTTCCATCCCTGACAAGTCAAAAACAAAGGAATTGGGGAAAGTGGGACTTTGAATGAAGCACTTGGTAGCGTATAGATAGTTAGCTGAACAAGGGAACTTTATTTTGTGTACATAGTTGGTAACCATACATATAGTGTTCATATCAATAAAATAGGTAAGCATTGGGGTACATATAGTTAACCATAATTTGGCAATACATATGTCTCAAATGCAATCAATGGTACAAGTTCAGGCAAGATAAAAACAAAATGGTACAAATGATGATACAAAGCCGTGAATAAGACCATAACAAAATTCCCAGAGTTCAACCTGAGGTGGGTTAGATAAGGTTAAAATTACGAGGTAATGCCTGCAGGACCTGAGGCCTCACTTTAGCCTGTAGAGGTACAATTACATAAGAAGTTGAGATCTGGATGTATTTGAGTAAAAAACGCATCAATTAGCTCTACGCGTTTCGTGGCTACTTCGCCACTCGTCAGGAGCATGCGTGTAATCTATGGTGGAAATAATAAAGGAAAAACAAAAAAGCTGTCAATAATGATGGGGTAGAGTAGAGCCCCAATCAGCATCAAAGTGCATACCTACCAGTTGAGGTCCAACGGTTACCAGTACACTGACATGGTGCCAGGAATAACAGGCGACATTCCCTACCGGGGGCCGTGGTGGACAGCCCAGCGGGGGCACCAAGAAGTCAGCGATCGAGGCGGGCACGGGACCACAAGGTATCTCTAGGAGAGAATATTGAGAGAGAAAGAGGTGAGGGATAGTGAGGTAGACAGGGGCTAAGGAGTTAGCAAGTGATGAAGGAGAAAAAGAGGGGACCGTGCAGAGAAAACTAAAATTAAAAGTGGGGTGCTGGCAGCTCTGAGTGATGCCAGAGGGAGTGACCACCGACCAAGATGAAACCAGAAAACCAGTGCCACGCTGGGAAAAGTGAGACGTGAGAAGTGAGTAAGTACCTGTATGGACAAGGAGCCAAGAGTCCTGTGTGTGGAGGTAAGTGAAGGGAGAGCCTCATGTGCCCGGACCGCCCGGAAGGCCGCCCCTATGAACACCACCGAAGGGCCGCCCACCCCCATCACGCCGTGTTGCACGTTGCGGGGGAGGGACGCCGACAGTCGGAAGTATACCCCGACTCGCCGGCAAGCCAGTCTCCTCCGCTGTCAACAAGTGTGGAAACCCAAGCATGCCCACGTGACGGCGCGGGGAACGCCGCACGTGCAGCGTGGGAGGCGTGATGTCGACACACAGTTTTCTCTGCACGGTCCCCTCTTTTTCTCCTTCATCACTTGCTAACTCTTTAGCCCCTGTCTACCTCACTATCCCTCACCTCTTTCTCTCTCAATATTCTCTCCTAGAGATACCTTGTGGTCCCGTGCCCGCCTCGATCGCTGACTTCTTGGTGCCCCCGCTGGGCTGTCCACCACGGCCCCCGGTAGGGAATGTCGCCTGTTATTCCTGGCACCATGTCAGTGTACTGGTAACCGTTGGACCTCAACTGGTAAGTATGCACTTTGATGCTGATTGGGGCTCTACTCTACCCCATCATTATTGACAGCTTTTTTGTTTTTCCTTTATTATTTCCACCATAGATTACACGCATGCTCCTGACGAGTGGCGAAGTAGCCACGAAACGCGTAGAGCTAATTGATGCGTTTTTTACTCAAATACATCCAGATCTCAACTTCTTATGTAATTGTACCTCTACAGGCTAAAGTGAGGCCTCAGGTCCTGCAGGCATTACCTCGTAATTTTAACCTTATCTAACCCACCTCAGGTTGAACTCTGGGAATTTTGTTATGGTCTTATTCACGGCTTTGTATCATCATTTGTACCATTTTGTTTTTATCTTGCCTGAACTTTACCATTGATTGCATTTGAGACATATGTATTGCCAAATTATGGTTAACTATATGTACCCCAATGCTTACCTATTTTATTGATATGAACACTATATGTATGGTTACCAACTATGTACACAAAATAAAGTTCCCTTGTTCAGCTAACTATCTATACGCTACCAAGTGCTTCATTCAAAGTCCCACTTTCCCCAATTCCTTTGTTTTTGACTTGTCAGGGATGGAAATATATGACCTTACCAGGCCATGATTTCATTTAAAGTCCCGTAGGGATGGAAATACGTGACCTCACCAGGTCTGGGCTTCCTTAAAGTCCCTAAAGCTCTTCTCCCCCCTTTTTTTTGCCAATCAGGGATGTAGACATGCCACAGCCATGAAGCAAAGCTGGTACCCATTTAATGCATTCGGCAGATACCACCGCCCACCTAACATGACCCATTCATTAATTTCATAGGATCTGGTTTCCATCAAATGATTCTGATTGCAGCTTCCAGGTCAGTCGTGCCCAGAGGAACCCTTCCCTCCGGACTCTACAGTAGATAGGGACACTCTGCAACCACCCCATATCCATGTGCAATGCATATGGTTGCAGGGTGGTGGCGCTGCATTTGATCTGAGTATGGACCACTTTTCGAAGGAGTGTCAGTCCCTGCCCCTAGTGTGAATGAGCCCTAAAGCTGGCCATACATGGATGGAAATTCAGCCGGTTCAGAGGGGATCGGCTCAATGTCAATCAGTGTGTGGCCGTCCCTGCTCAGCAGAAGTCAATCATTAGAACAAATTCTATAGAAGGGGAGTGTTGTGAAATTTTTCTTAACCCCAACTGGCTGCCGCCATTGGTCAGTGTAAGTCGCCTATTTACAGTTCTGTGTTCCTTTAATTCTCACTGGTTTGCAAAAAAACCCCACAAATTACAATTTATAAATATTTGTTATTTATTAGCTCAATACAGGTTCATGTTCTAGAATTAGAAGGGATTTTGTAAGTTATGTTGTATTTGTATCCACTAATAATGATTTTCCTGTATTTTCAGCAAAAATATTATTTTGATTTGTGCAATTATCATGTGACTTAAATCTAAAAATCAAATAAAACAAAAACCTAAAAATCAGTATAAGTGATACAATATTAAGTCAGTAGTTATAAAAGAGATCCCATTGAAATTCTAATGATGATCCATTCTACGAGGACACATTATATTAGGATCCATTATAAAAGTGATATAATATATGATATAATAATGTAGATACAGTTATCAATCATACATGATGACAGCGAAATATATGATGAAAAAGAATGACACAATCTTCAAACTTATTATATTCTTGTTTCTACTACATATTGTAATCTTATACTATAGATAATAATGCCCCGCCCCCTTCTGTAAGTAATGCAGCAGCCGTACACCCCCTATAGAGTCTCCATGTACATCCACACTCAGAGCCGGAGAAGTGTACATTGTTATATTGCAGTCTATAAATACCAGTAAGTACATCTCTCCAGGTAAACACTGCACCCCCAGATCAGTGCACCCCATCACCTCTTACCACTGAACATAGTCATACTGACTGAGGAACCTTTGGCCAGCCCAGAGGCGGGATAAAGAGACTCCACCCACTTTGTCCTTTTAGGGTAAAGTGGGAGGTTCTCTTAAAAACCCTCCAAAACCCCCCTATATATTCTCCTTTGCTGTTCCCCAATATGTTGTAGCTCCATTAAAGCCCTTGCTAGGTTCCCAATTTCCCGGGTATGAGGGATCATGTTCTCCCAGCATACAATGCTCAGGCCTAAGCAGCCAATCACCAGACTTGAATACTGTCACATGAGCGAGGGGGAGGGGTGACATCATCCATCCCATCCTGTGTAAGCTCTGACATATTCCAACATGGAACCCACATGAGGAACGAAGCATCAGAGGAGAGCAATGATGGGGAATATAAGTGGGTTGGCCCTGAGTGGACAAGTGACAGAGTCTCTTCAACCACTTAAAGACCGTCTCACGCCGATATACATCGGCATAATGGCACGGCTGGGCAAAGTAACATACCTGTACATCACTTTGAATTTTCCGCCGTGCGTGCGCGCCTGAAGAATGGGGAGATGTCAGTGTAAACAAAGAATCTCCCTGTTCTGCCTAGTGACAGGACACTGATCGTCTGCTCCCCCTCATCGGGAGCAGTGATCAGTGTCATGTCACTGCTAGCCCATCCCCCAGACAGTTAGAATCACTCCCTAGGACACACTTAACCCCTTCACTGCCAGTGACATTTTTACAGTAATTAATGTAATTTTATAGCATTGATCGTTGTATTAATGCCAATGGTCCCAAAAATGTGTCAAAATTGTCCGATGTGTCCACCATGATGTAGCAGTCACAATAAAAATCGCTGATTACTAGTAAAAAAAAATATATATTAATAAAAATGCCATAAGACTATCCCCTATTTTGTAGACGCTATAACTTTTGCACAAACCAAAAAAAATATATACATTGCTTTCATTTTCAAAATTGTCGCTCTATTTGTGTTTATAGCGTAAAAAATAAAAACCGCAGAGGTGATCAAATACCACCAAAAGAAAGCTCTATTTGTGGGAAAAAAAGGACGTCAACTTTGTTTGGGAGCCACGTCGCACGACCGCGAAATTGTCAGTTAAAGCGACGCAGTGCCGAATCGCAAAAAGTGGCCCGGTCATTTGGCAGCCAAATGGTCCAGGGCTGAAGTGGTTAAGACCATTTGGGGTCCAAAAGCAATGTGACATACTTGGGTCTCAAAAAATAAATAAAGTCTCATATAAGATCCCTAGGTATTGAGACACACTTGGGGCCCCAGACAGACTCCTTTAGCACCCAAGGCAAAAAATCAAAGTGTCCCCCCCCCATGAGCTGTGAACTATAGCAGTATAGGTTGCAGGTTCTGCCATTTTTGTGCCCCCATCCCGCTGAAGTACCCAAGCTGGCCACCTCTTCTGTAACTCTTTGGCTCGGCCCTGTCACCAGACCCTTGAAAATGTTTGGGGCCCCCAGCAATGTTAGATTTTTCAGGCTTCCACACAATGTGACATATTTGGGCCCCCAGGGACTGGGGCATATTTGGAGAATCCTGGAGAATGTCACATACTTGTGTTCCCAAGCCATATGATATATTTGGGGCCCCTAGGCAATGTGATATTTTTGTGACCTCCAGACAATGTCATATACAGTATTTGGCCCCCCGGCTTCCCTCGTAGGCTTTCAGAAAGATAAAGTAACAGATTAACCCCGTGTTTCCCTTTTCCCATAATACATCTCTTCTTATTCAGCACAGTAGTGCAGAGTGTGAGACCCGGAGCAACCAATCAGATGGTGTGACTGTTAGCAGCACTGTGATGTATATTTGCTGTTCAGCGTGTTCAGGGCCACAGAGGGGGTAGAACCGGCCCTCCTGTATGGGGTCTGGGCAGCTTTATGGTGCAGGCAGTTCAAAAAGCTGCTGATCACAGCTCAGAGCCCCCACCATCTCCCCCACAGTACAGATGACTTCTCCTTCTCTCCTTCCCACCAGTTGCTGCAGGGGGAGCCACAGGGGGATCGGTTTCATAGACTGGCCCCCCCACTGCTCTGATCACCCCTCTCCTGTCCACAATCCCCATTCCCCACAGCTCTAATCCCATGGTGGCCCTCTTCTCCCCACAGCTCTGTCAGCTTCTCCTCCTCTCTCTCCCACTGGCTGTCAGCTGCTGCGGGCACACAGGAGGACCAGTAGATATGTCATATTTATCAGCCCCTTCTTTTTCTCAGTGAACACAGTGAGTGATTGATAATGATCACTTCTGTGTTCATTCATAATTGAAGTGTGTTTACTATGCTTCAGTTTGTGATTGAACAGAAAGCCTCTGTACAGAGCACCTCCTGTTTCTTCATTCCCTGCAGCTTCAGCTGCAGAGAAAGGATTGGAGATCTCTGTCCTCAATCACTTCCTCTGTCTTAAAAGTGAAACATCAGCAGACTGTTTAGACCCCTAATATTTCACCAAAGCCCCCCACTGCCTACAGGAATGTTAATTTTTTTAATATAAATAAAACAAAAAAAAACATAATTAAGGGTTCATTCACACAAGTACTTTGGTCACATGAATAAGTAAGCCGTGTTCAGGGCCATACACCTGACCCCACACACCCATCCAGGCTTGGGGTCCCTGTCAGGTAATGTACGGGGCCCCATGATTTCTAACAGCAGCCCTGATAGTGTTCTCCGGTCTCACCCTCTTTGTCTTCCCGTATATTCTACATATTACCAGCCTAATGTGTGCCGTGTCTCTGTAAGGTATTGTCCTCTCTGGTGGGGAAGATGAGGTGAGACCGGAGAACATGCTGCACAGCAATATACATCTCAGTGCTGATAACAGTGACACCAACACAATTATATTACTGATACATTCTATTAAAGTCTATGCCAAGCTAAGAACTTTTCCTCATAGTTTTGAGGGGAGTGAGGGAGGATTAGAACCCCTGTTGTGTTTTTACTGATATCTGGGGATTCCCCTCACTTCCTGTCCTGCTGACAACATTGTACTGGGCAGTAAGTGAGAGGAAATCAGCAAAGGGGACCCAGACATACATTTTTAGTAGAATAGGGGAAGGCTAGAGCCCCAGTCAGATTTTATTATAATTGTGGAGAGCTCCCCTCACTTCCTGCTTGGTAAAATCTTGTCACCGGGACAGGAAGTGAGGAGAAATCTCTTTAATGGAGATCTGGATAGCAGTAAAAACCTGACAGGGGTTCTAATTCTCCCCACTCCATCCAAAACTAAGAAAAGAAAACATTATGGGTGGACATACACTTTAATGATACATCACATTTTATTGTCTTAGCAGTAAATCTCTAGATCCCTTCTTCATATATTTCCTCTGAGATTGTTACATTTCTTTTCATCTCTATTTAGTATAGATTGTATGGAATAGGAGGAGGAAAGAGAGGAGAGGTGACCCCATCCTATCCAATCACAGCGACCGCACTGCACCCCGCACAGAGTGACTGCATGTGGGGGAGGGGCAGAGAGTAGGGGGGAGGGGCCAGAGGAGGAGATTGCTGATGTCACACACTGTGATAACTTTCTGTTTAATGATTACAATGAAAGTAATTGTCATGAGATAGATAGATAGATAGATAGATAGATAGATAGATAGATAGATAGATAGATAGATAGATAATTATATAGATAGGCCACACCCCTCTTTACTGACAAATAGGAACATGTCATTCACTATTACTATTAGGGAGAAATCTCACATTTAACAAAAACCTGCAGGGCACTGACGGAAGTCCCACCCACTGCTTTATCCTATTGGCTGAATATTCTACTAATCCCACCCATCCCTGTGACATCACCAGTCTCTGGGCTGAGTTCTCACTATTACTATTATTCCCTATTCCCCCCACAGATCTTTACACAACCTCTCCCTATATTTATCCCAGCATGGAGGGGCTCAGTGAAGGTGGTGGTAAAGGTGTGGAGATGTCGGATCGGGTCACACAGATCATAAAAGGAGATCCGTCCGACCTCATAATCCAGATCTATCCTGACTCTGTTACTGGAGATATTGGGGAGTAAGGGGATCTTATTACTGTCATGTATCACCCAATACTGATCACCATTCCTCCACAAACCCCAGGACTTGTTATTCCATCCAATCAGTGACTGACCCCTCCCCCTGTCTATACTGGGGTAACACATCCCGACTATCCACCAATCTGATTTCCCGACATCCACTTCCCAGTAATGTCTCCCTGAGGAGAAACTCCGACTGCTCAACACCTGAGGATAACCCTGAAATCTCTCTGGAGTTTCTGGACGATTCTGGTCTCTATATGACCTGGATACAGTTTTCCTGTCATCTGATATATGGAGATCATTATGAGCTGTGTTTACATCCAGTAATATGTCTGCAGCTCCCTGTATATAGAAGGATACATTTACCTCTGTTATTGTATCAGATAATGTGTGTAATGTGTGTGATATCCCATCCACATCCAGACCCCCTCCATCATGGAGGAGCTTCTCATGTCTCTCTCTGTCCTCATTATCTCCATCCTCAGTATCACACAAGTCACCTGTGTCTGATTCCTGTAAGACAGTCAGTGGATCCGTCATGTTACACAGCTCCTCAATGTGACGTATCTTCCTGGACAACTCCTCCTTCTTTATTTCCAGATCCTGGATGGAGATGGAGATCCGCTCTGCCCTCCCGGAGATTTCCCTCAGGATTCTCTTCTCCAGGTCTTCCAGACGTCTCCTGAGATCTCTAAACAGGACAGTGACTCTCTCGGTGTCACCAGATGCTTCTTCTTCTACTTTACTCCTGTGTTCCTGTAGTCTCTGGACTCTTTCCTCCGTCTCCTCTCTCTTTGTCAGAAGTTTCTGCAGAACATTCCTCAGTGTCTCCTTCTTCTTCTCAGAAGCCTCATCCAGCATCTCCACCTGGTGTCCTCGATGTTCTCCAGCCAAACTACAGGACACACAGATACAGGTCTCATCCTCAGTGCAGTAATACTCCAGGATCTTCTTATGGACAGAGCATTTACTGCTCTCCATGGACAAGGTGGGGTCACATAAGACGTGTTCTGGGGACTTTTTGTGGACTCTCAGGTGTTTATCACACAGAGAAACCTCACAGAGCAGACAGGATCTAACAGCAGGTACAGGAGAGTCCACACAGTAAGTACAGAAGACCCCGGACTCCTCCTGATCTGGCTGAGCAGACAGGAAATTCTCCACTATGTTACGTAGTCATATGTTCCTCTGCAGTGCAGGCCGATCCGGAAACTTCTCTCTGCATTCAGGACAGGAATATCCTCCAGACCCCCCCTGTGTATCCAGCACACGATCAATACAGACCCGGCAGAAGTTGTGTCCACATCTCAGGTTTACAGGATCTGTATAAATGTTCAGACAGATGGAACATTCCAGCTCAGCTCTCAGGTTAGACGCCATCGTTGACAGTAGAAGAGAGAAATGAAAGTGAAAATCTCTGACACCGGAGAAGAATGCAGTTGGGAGGGTCACATTCTCCTACACAGGGTGAGGCTGATCCAGATCTGTATTATTAAAGTATTGAAAAGGAAGGTTTTTTTTCCACAGTAGTAAAGATAATCAAACCTCCCAACTTTAAGAGAAAGAGGGAAAGATGGGTGTAAAGAAGAACACACTAAGGCCCCTTTCGTATGTCCCTTTTTCATCCATCCGTTTTCGGATGAAAAACAGACATACATGTATTCCTATGGGACAGCGGATGTCAGCGGATGAATATCCGATGACATCAGTCTCTGCTATGCTCCGAAACTGAAACCGAAAACCCTATTTTTCCATCCGCCTGCGGACCGTCTGTCCATTTTCATCCGATCCCCCCATAGAGGAAAGCGGAGATCTGACTGGTCCGTTTCTGAACAGTTCAAGCGCCAAACGCTTCTAAACGCGGTAACTCACGTTTAGCCACGTTTAGTATACAGGTGTTTTTCATTTTTGGCTATTTGGCAAAACATGTAAATGTGGCAAAACAAACGTTTTTAAATGTGGTTTATTATCTGTCAAGTTAAATCGTTCAGGAGAGGTTGTAACAACGTCCCGTGTACATGAAGCCATATATTCAGGTATGAACCTAGGGGCATCAGGTGACACCTTTTAAATACACATATATATATGATTGTTCCGGAGACCCATGGGGAGGTAACTGAGGACTCACAGTCGTTAGTAAATGGAACAGTGTGATGGCTTGGTGGTGGCTCCATATGGACTGAGAACTGCTGAAACTGAGACATCCATCTGCCCGGATCCCATGTGGTGAGAGGGTTAAAACCCGGAAGTTTGTTTAATAATACACACACTTAGAACTTTCACAGATTGTTGCTGGGACAGATAGTCCCATGGAACAAGCTGAGTTGGAGAATATTACATTTGCATAGACTACAATATTCGAGAGCTGACACTAGATGTCTGTCTTTTTCGTATAAGAACACTTAATCAGTTTGCTGGATAATAATTGCCTTTGTGTATTACCTTACACTGCGCAACACCTCAGAAGAACTCTCTGTGGATTACAATTACCATTTCATAGCTAGCGAAGATTGAAGACGTCAAGACTATCTCTTTTATTGCAGGGCCCTGCATCTAGTTACAAAGGGTAGGGACTTTACGGTTTAGAGCAGGGGGAGCTCCCTGGTATAAATATATATTTAGGTATATTTGTGTATGTTACCAAGACTGTCAACTATTTACTATACTGTTGCACTACGTTGGTGTGATAGTGTAGTCACTGTAATAAATCTTTATATAAAATATATCATTTACCCAAAAAAGAAGTTATTTTGGTTATTACAGAAGTTTGTGTGCAGTGTTGTTATTTCTCCTGCAGGTGGAGCTACAAGCACCCAGGTAGAGGTAAATAAATATAAGTGTATGTTGTGGGTTAAAGTTGGAACTAATATCATTACAACACTGCACTACAGCTGTGTCAAGGGGATTGAACAACTTAAGAGGGGTGAGAAGAATAGAGGACAGGCCCAAAAATAAACCAGCAGCTCCACCGTGAGTTATTGCTACACTAGCTTTTAAGCATTTTTAAAGGCACTTTTCCTTGTTTCGTTTTTGGAATTGTCCAAATTGGTGATATATGTCCCTTAGGGTGGGACTTGGGCCCCATACCCATTTTAAGGCCAATAACTAGAAGATAAGCCAGCCAAGTGGGGACTAGCAAAATTAACAAGTCAGTTCCCATAGACTGCAATGATATTTGTTGTATAACTTTTGCCCATGTTACGCTCTTTGTTTGCCCCCTGGACCGGGGGGTGTTTGTCTCATCTGTAATTTTGTAGCATGCTTGGATGATGTTCTTAATTTTGGGCAGGGGGGTGGGGCTTATTTTGTGCTAGCTGCATTTGGGTTGGTCTGGGCATACTCAGGGACTTTGATTTTTTCCTGTGCCTTTTGGTGTGTGAAATGCATTTGGATTGGTGTGGGCATGCTCAGGGACTTTGCTTTTTTTTCTTCTTTTGTGTGTGAACAGCACTTGGATGTTTCTGGGAATGCTCAGAGAGTGTGTTTTTTGGGTGAGTAACTTAAGGACAGGTGTACCCACTTTGAAGTTCTGTCTCTAGATTGGGTGAACTTGCATTTTTGTGTGTTTCATGGACTGTGCATGTGTTTTCAATTGCCTCTTTAGCACGCAAACCATATTTATCGGCGTATAACACGCACTTTTTTCCCCTTAAAATCAGGGGAAAATCGCGGGTGCGTGTTATACGCTGATCCCCTGCGATCCGGAGCTGTCAGATTTTCAAAATCGCCGACCTCGATTTGAAAATGGCGCCGCCGGCGCCGAAATACACAGTGCCGGTCCTCGGCTCTTCTCGGCCACTTTCGTCTTCACTCGAGCGCCGCCCGAACCTAGCCGAGTGTACTCGGCTAGGTTCGGATAGCTCCGCTTGGGACTACGAGTGGAGCCAAAAGTAAATGAGAGCCGATGAGAAGAGCCGAGGACCGGCTCTGTGCATTTCGGCGCCGGCGGCGCCATTTTCAAATCGCGGTCGGCGATTTTGAAAGACAGGATGGCAGGGATCACAGGATGCAAGGCTGCATTGGGGAAGGCTGCACTGGGGAAGGCTGCACTGACAAGGCTGCACTGGGGAAGGCTGCACTGACAAGGCTGCACTGGGGAAGGCTGCACTGACAAGGCTGCACTGACAAAGCTGCACTGGGGAAGGCTGCACTGACAAGGCTGCACTGACAAGGCTGCACTGGGGAAGGCTGCACTGACAAGGCTGCACTGGGGAAGGCTGCACTGACAAGGATGCACTGACATGGCTGCACTGACATGGCTGCACTGGGGCAAGGCTGCACTGAGAAGGCTGCAATGATGGGCATTTAAATGTAAGTTTTTTTTCCTTCAACTTCCCTCCTAAAAGTTTTTTTTTCCTTAAAATTCCCTCCTAAATTGGGGTGCGTGTTATACGCCGGTGCCTGTTATACGCCGATAAATATGGTATGTTATATAAAGCTTGCAGATAGCATTCTTTACCTTGCCCTGAAAAGTGGCAAGATTGTGTGTGTGTGTGTGTGTGGGGGGGGGGGGGGGGGGGCAAGAGAGTACATTTGGGTGTCTTTATAGAGTTTGTAAAACATGTATTTTCTCTTTGTATTTTCTTTCTTATGTCTTTGCAAAACAGATGTGTTTTAGAGCAAGTTTTTTTTACTTTGTTTTATTGTATTTTTTGGGTGGGGGGATTTTTCCCCCTGAAATATTTTTGATGTTTTCAACGTGTGTCATTTGTAGGTTGTTTCACTTTGATTTAATTGTCTGTGCTGCATTATTTTGCAAAATCTTCTTCAAGATGTTGTGACTAATGTTTAAATCCTTAATAGATGTCTGTTTGTGGGCGTAGTCCTTTTAACTCCTGTTAATTTCCCCTGCAAAAGGGTCAGACCTCAAAACCATATTCTGTTAGTGTCTCAAATTAACATACATGTGTTTTATGCTTTCCTTACTCTTTTCCAAGTCCTGTTTTGTTGACCAATAAAATTTGTAGCACTTTTTTGTTTTATGTGTTTTGTTAATTTTCATGCAACAATTTCCCAGCTGCAGCTTTAACTATGCTGATTGGCATGGCAAAACAAAAAAGGTGTGATTTGTCTAAAAGCTATTTTCCTGGTGCCTTCATGGTAGCATATGCATGGATTGTGCGTATGCTGCCATGGATAGTCACCATGAAAGGAAAATTACAGAGCGGCAAATATTCAATTTTCCATTTTAGCACAGTGGTTCTCAGCCTCAGTCTTTAAGTACCACCGACAGGACTTGTTTTGTGAATTTATCTTAGCTAAAATAGCTGTCCAAAATACCAAGCCATTGACTTGGATTTAAAGCACCTGTGCAAGATGAAGAAAAATCTTCAATATTGGCTTTTGGGGGTACTTGAGGACAGGGTTGAGAAGCACTGATTTAGAGCACCAATCTAAAATCGAGCTCAAGACAATCCTATTCTAATTGTGGGCATTTGAGGGAAACCAAGTGAATGTTGGAACCCCTGCTTGTCTTTTTTTAGGTTGGGCTTTGTGTCCCTTTTTTGAAAGTTGGCTTCACTTCCTGTCACAGCCAAACAGGAAGTGAGGGTAAAACCCTACCAATGTCTTTCCTTGGGGACACACAGGTCAATCCAAGGCAAATTGTACTCTAGCACTTTGTTGTGTACACCCCAAATTATTAGGTATTTTCCCTGAGGAAGAGATAATCCTTATTTGCAAACTAAGAATTTTTTATTTTTTTGTTAACAAGGGGTGGTGATTGTGTGGGTCCCTAACACACATTCATACATATTAGGGCCAATTTAGACAGGATCCAATTTACCTACCAGCATGTTTTTAGAGTGTGGGAGGAAACCAGAGTACCTGGAGGAAACCTACGCAGGCACAGGGAGAACATGCAAACTCCAGGCAGATGGTGTCATGGGTGGGATTCGAACCAGTGACCCTTTTTGCTGCTAGGTGAAAGTGCTAACCACTACACCACTGTGCTGCCTAAATATATATCTATAGATGTAGGTTCTTGTGTCCACCAGTAGAAAGAAGTTGGGTAGATGCCACACTCCCAATTCTGGAGGCATAATAATGGTCTAGCACAGGGGTCTTCAAACTACGGCCCTCCAGTTGTTCAGGAACTACAATTCCCATCATGCCTAGTCATGTCTGAGAATGTCGGAGTTTTACAATGCCTCATGGGATGTGTAGTTCCGCAACAGCTGGAGAGCCGTAGTTTGAAGATTCCTGATCACTCTAGCATGTCTTGAAAAAAGGTGTTTTCTCATGTGCCTTGTATAATGCCCAAGAAATATACAAGTGGGTCATGGCACATCTACATTCCAAATTTGGCACTTAAGATGGTCATGCACTATGCAATCTGATTGGCCAATCTCTGTACAACTCAATATTTCGGCAAAATAGATAACAGGAATACGCACTTGAACAATTCAAATAATAGGAAATCAAACAGGCTCTTGCACTTAATTGAATTTATTTAAGATCTAACTGATTGCAGTGTATGGTCACCTTTAAAGCTCAAGATCTGAAAATAATAATTTATTGGGTTTACAAAGAACAGAGAAGCGTTTCTAATGTATTGAAAGATTTGGGTAAAAATAGAAAAAAACACATTTCAAAGATATATTAGAAGTAATAGGAATGAGATTAGCATCAAAAGGGTTAATTAACTGAGAACACCTACCAATTGCCTAACAAGACACATCCAATGAGATGAAATTAACCAATTGTATTGGGCGTGCGCTATTAGCAATGAGAAAACCGCAGTTACCCTAGCGATAGTTGCAGTTTACATATTTATTTTCATTTTGCGCTTCAAAGTGTGCCGGTTTGCACGTTCGCTTAATGACTTTTCCAGCGCACCAATTAAGGTATGAACTGGTGCAACGCATTGTTATTAGTAAATTAGCCCCAGTGTGTTAGACAACAACAAGCAACCACTTTCTTTCAATGTAGCCCTAGAGAAATTTCCTTCTTTATCCAATAATCCATTTCTCTTTTTACAAATGAAATTGTACATTGCCTCTATTTTAAAAAAACATTTTCTCAGAAATATTGGGGAAATTCTTTGGATATACTTCGGGGATATCCTAACCCATATAAAAAGCAATTTACATTCTATACAATAGCCACTGGACTATTCCTCTTCACTGGCTGGTCTTAACAAATAGAACCAAAATTCCCCCCCAGCTTTCACTTGATGCCCTTTTTAAAATTTCTGTGTTTGTCTTGGGGCAGGATCAAAGCAACAATGTACAGTGAAATGATGCTTTAACTTTTCGATCACTCTTATACAGTATATATTCGCATTGTTCCTACCTTATGGGCCTAAGCACCTCTTCTTGCTGCTTGAAATGTGGACAATTAGATGTGGACCTCTTCCATGCTTTTTTCCCAAGGATTAAATGTTTTTGGAACTCTGTAGTGCATTATGCTACCACATACCTGGTAACCTACTTACCTCTAATTCCAGAATGGGCTCTTTTTGGCCTCATTCATTTCTCAGGCATTAAAATATAAAGGGACTGCAAGCACCTGCTTACTATCATATCCCTCATCCCACATTAGTGGATCTACCCAAAACCTCCTACTATTTCTTAATGTATAGCTAAATTATCCTATGTTTTTCGCATGGAAAGGGTAAAGGCCTCCCTCCATATGGAATTACGGGTTCAAAACTTCTTCAACATTTGGAATCTTTTATTCAAACCTTGTCCATAACTCAACAATCTATAATACAATGCTTTTAATATACTGAATGTTATCTACTCAGACTCCTAGCCAATGATCCTCCAAATGACATTCCATACCTCTCTTAAATTAAAATACAAGTGTTAATCTTAAACTTGAGGCCTCCACCTCTTACCTTTGCTTGCTACTTACTAGGCCATCCATTCAAATAGGTTTAATGTACACCACTAGACCCAGCACCGCTAGGTCTCTCTGTGTAAGAAAAGCCCAGTAGGTATTGGAACAAGACAAAATTCTGTGCAAGGGGTCAATGCAAGATGGGTATTAGCATGCATGTGCAAACATGTGGTGCATGCACACGTATATGCCTGGCATTGGCATCAAACAGCCTATTAAGGCTGGATTGTAACATGAACAGATTGCTGAGTGGTCTTCAACTAGTTCCTGATGTACCTGTGCCCTGACCTACTATATTTGCCTTCCCGTGCTTGACCCAACTTGCCTCTGACAGATCTTTGGATTCCTGCCTACCTGTATCGGCTTGTACCCTGACTCCGCTTCTTCCTTCTACGTTTCTGCATTTCGCTGTCTGAGCTGTGAACTGACCCTAACTTGTATCCTGATGCTTCCTCTGCCTAATGTTCCTGTACCTTGCTGCCTGGCTGTTCATGACCTTTTGACTTGTGTCCTGGCTTTGCTCCTGTCCACTGATCAAGTGTCACTGTGTACTGGTCTCTGCTCCCAACAGTTGCCACTGCCTGCTACATTGGCCTTTGTGATACTTTGTGTCCTGTCCCCACTACCACGGGTGTTTGACAAGAGGTGCAGGAGAAGTCCCCTCTTTAGCTCGATCTTCACCAGGTGCATGACAAGCTGGTAAAGGTGGCAGTTCTAATTCTAGTCTATAGTATCAGCGGCAGAGGTTTTGTAGTCATTGGTAATCCAAGACTGGTTCATTTTAATAAAAGTGGTCGACTGTCAGGGGATAAGTGGATTCTCCTCTTTGTAAAAAAAACTACGCATACTGTGCAAGATCCAGCCCATGATTCAGCGACACCCAATAGTGTGTAGGGTCTACGTATCTGAGAGTGCCTACATCAGCCCTGGACCCAATGTAGTCAGCAATCATGTGATTAAGCACTGCCCGAAGCCAGGCCTGTCTGCTGTAGTTTGAAAAACCCTACAAAGCAATGCTGAAGCAGCCGCTGCCATTGTTGCTTCTTCTTTCAGGAATCAAAGGATCAGAGGCATGTTAGTTATCAGAAGGGATCCTGCCACCATCAGGAAATGCAGCAAAGAAGTTCTTAAAGCCCAATTCTGAGAATTTTTAAAAATACACCCTTGCAATTTGCCTGCTTTGCAAGGGTTAAATGCTTGTTATATCTAGGGATCAAAGAACAGGTTGTAGTACATACCTTACATTCCCACTCTGTCCGGCTCTGACGCCTGGAGGTGTCACAGTTGAGGCAGCTAATATTGGAGCTGTAACTCTGCTAGGCAAGCTATAACCACCCAAAGCGCCACAAACCCTTCTGGCCCGACGAAAGACTCACTGAAAGCTAGGGCACTTCATGATGATCCAATGAACCACTAGGACATGTGCCAGGCAAGGTACATGTGCTTTTTCCCCAGGCGAGGGGCATCCATAAGTTTAGTGCTGTTGTCACACATAACTTTGCCTGGATATGGATGGTGTGTGGGGTCAGCCACCTTTCAGCCTAGAGAGCTGCCAGCAGCTCTAAATCAGAATTGCTCCTGTCCCCAGTATGGAAGCATTTAGCCTGGAATATTGCTTATGCTCTGGGGTTCTTAGGGGAAGGCTGCTGGTTCCAAGGAGTCAGAGGATGAAGTAAGTGAGGAGGATGGGATAGAGATGCCTGTACTGTCACCATCGGACAAAATGTGTGGCACCACCACCTACTCCGGTGTTCTGCTCAGCCCTGCATTCTTCCCAGCCACCATATGTTTGACCCAGTATGCTATGAATGATATGAAGTATCCCTGCCCATACTATTTGGACCACATCTCCATTGTCATGTGTACATGTGTACAATGTCAGTCCAGCAACACACACATTACATTCCACATGCTGGTCAAGGGCAGGGATCTCTTTCTGGACAAATCAGCGGCAAATGGTAACCTTTCCTAGTGGAGTAGCACAGTCCCTAATATTATAGAAGGTGGCATGGAGGTTATTTGGGGATATTTTTTCTTCCACTCCAACAGCTGAAAAAGACACATATGCCCTGGGGGGAATGCTGCTGGAGACAGTGGGGTGGGTGTAGGAGGATTCTACAGAAGTTTAAACCTTTGCTTGACCCTCCTCATTGTGGTCCCATGACCATCTTTCATGGAAAGCTTGTCTGAGAATTTATCAAAATTTGAGCCCAAGAACTTGTGAGTAGACTGGAAGCCAAGCTTGGTGGGTCTTGATGGGTAAGATGCAGGAGTGGAGAAATGAAAGGAACATTTTGAAGACTTTGTAGTCTGTTTCTTTGGCTTCTTCTGCTCTTGCCACCAGTAGGCATCCCTGATAATGGAATCAAAAGTAGATGTGAAGATGCTGCCCTTCAAAGGCCATGCTGACCAGATTCTTCTTCTTAGAAGCAAGTTCTGCAGTCTTTAGCCAAATTGTTTTATGCATGTGTAATGACATGACACCCATGTGATGAGCCGGGAAGCTTCCAGCAAACCGCCAAAACTATAGCTACAGCCACTTTATCCACACATTGTATAAACATGGTATCATGGGTATTTTCCCAGTTCCTGATGAACCAGCCGTAGTTTGCTCAGTGGATGGCCCTATCAACACATTCCTACCCAACTTCCTTCTATCTATACATGGAAAAATGCAGATGCAGCCACTGTATGGGTATTCTGACAACCACAGATGTTACACTACAATAGCTGACACTTTAGATTTGTCCATCCGCTCTGAATAGGTGTTGAAGAAATTGACAAATTTGTCTTATTCAGTTGTTGTGTCTGAATGAGAGAAATCTTACAGTGTATGACCAGCTTTATGCCGCGTACACACGATCACACATTCCGACAACAAAATCCATGTTTTTTTTCCGACAGATGTTGGCTCAAACTTGTCTTGCATACACACGGTCACACAAATCTTGTCGGAAATTCCGAACGTCAAGAACGTGGTGACGTACGACACGTACAACGAGCCAAGTTCAATAGCGAGTGAGGCTCTTCTGCTTGATCTCGAGCATGCGTGGAATTTTGTGCTTTGGAATTGTGTACACACGATCGGAATTTCCGACAACAGATTTTGTTGTCTGAAAATTTGAGATCCATTTGAGAAATTTTGTTTGTCGGAAATTCCAACAGAAAATGTCCAATGGAGCTTACACATGGTTGGAGTTTCCGACAACAAGCTCCCATCGAACATTTCCCATCGGAAAATCCGACCGTGTGTACTGTATGATGGTTAGACAACTAGGCTCAAAGTATGTGGCAAGTTCTCACAAAATAATTATTTTTTTTACTATTTGGTGACAATTGTTGCGCAACTTTTTTATTTGGTTTAGTAAAGATTGTGAAATTAGGATTGTAAAAGATTTTCTGGAACACTGAATGGGAAAGAACTCTGCCATCTCCTGCTTACGCCTTGTGTGTCCTGTGGTCTCTGATTGCAGAAACTTTCCATACCAGCCATCAGCCATAAAGGCAGTAAATTCCTCTCTACTGTAGTTTAAAAGGAGGAATGGGAAGTACACAAGGAGATAAGGAAAATGCTGAGGTGTGGAGACAAAGTTTTTTGAGAAGAACCCTGAACAACCCCATCATGGCCCTGTGCATGGTGTGTGCTAGGCAGCTCCAATGTCTTATTTCTCTTCTGTCCGACATATGTCACAAGGGTCAGGGGAAGGGGCAAAGCCTCAGACTCACCACACCGGGAAAAGGCACCTTCACAGGGGATGTACCACCAGATGGCCTCTCCTCTGTGGGACTCAAACTACTTGGACTCAGATCACCACTGCTCTGGACCTGTAGAACACTCTGAGTCCAGTTCCAGAGTCAGCTTTTTTAGGCTCACCCTATGTCTCCCTTGTGGCAGGGTCTGATCTGATCTTAGCAGTGGGAAAGGATGTCCATCACCTGAGGACATTAGCAAAAAAATTGAGGATTGCTGGGAGCAGTTATATAAGCAGTCCTAACAACATTGTTTGCTAGTGACCTCAGCTGAAGGTGGCAGCATATAACCCATAGTCAATTCTTAACCGCTTCACTGTCATCAATGTAAGGAATACGGCGGCACAGACCCGCTTCCAGCTGGCCAGCCCAGCATCACTTATGTTGGCTGCATTCTTGCTTTTGCAATAAGCTCATGGTCGCTTCAGCAACCTTCAACTTTTTTAACTTATACCAGAAGTGATCCCCACACTCTGGTGAGTAGAATAGTAGTTGATTACAACTATTTATTCAAAAAGTGGGCACCCCTCGATCCCTGCAGTTAGTGCCATTCCTGCTTCCTGGGTTGTAGTGTCCTCTCCCCTCTGTGGCTCTCTGCTACCTCTTCTGATCTTCTGTGGGCTTTGATCCCCCTCTGTCCTCCGAATCCCCCATGTCCACCAATTCCCCTTCCTCCATGTGCTTCAAGGGGCATATATACGTGCAGCTGTGGGATGAGGAAGGTCTACGCTGCTTATGATTGGCTGTCTGCAGTGCACCAGCACTGAGGCTCATCCAGGCTAGCATTTCGGGGTGGTAAAACCCATCGGTTGAGCCATGGTATTACTGGCCCTGAACTTCTCCCCGTTAACTTCAGAGGCACCAATCAGAGATGTAGACATGCCATAGCCATGAAGCAAAGCTGGTACCTCTTAATGCATTCGGCAGATACCACCACTAACCTAACATGACCCATTCATAGATTTCATACAATCCAGTTTCCATCAAATGATTCCGATTGCAGCTTCCAGGTCGGTCGTGCCCAGAGGAACCCTTCCCTCCGGACTCTACAGTAGATAGGGCCACTCTGCAACCACCCCATATCCATGTGCAATGCATATGGTTGCAGGGTGGTGGCGCTGCATTTGATCTGAGTATGGACTACATTTCGAAGGAGTGTCAGTCCCTGCCCCAGTGTGAATGAGCCCTAAAGCTGGCCATACATGGATGGAAATTCAGCCGGTTCGGCTCAATGTCAATCAGTGTACGGCTGTCCCTGCTCAGCAGAAGTCAATCATTAGAACAAATTCTATAAAAGGGGTGTGTTGTGAAATTTTTCTTAACCCCAAATGGCTGCCACCATTGGTCAGTGTAAGTCGCCTATTTACCGTTCTGTGTTCCTTTAATTCTCACTGGTTTACAAAAAAACCCCACAAATTACAATTTACAAATATTTGTTATTTATTAGCTCAATACAGGTTCATGTTCTAGAATTAGAAGGAATTTTGTAAGTTATGTTGTATTTGTATCCGCTAATAATGATCTTCCTGTATTTTCAGCTAAAATATTATTTTGATTTGTGCAATTATGATGTGACCTAAATCTAAAAATCGAATAAATCAAAAACCTAAAAATCAGTATAAGTTATACAATATAAAATCATTAGTTATAAAGGTGATCCCATAGAATTCTATTGGTGATCCATTCTATGGGGACACATTATATTAGGATCCATTATAAAAGTGATATAATATATGATATAATAATGTAGATACACTTATCAATCATACATGATGACAGCGAAATATATGATGAAAAAGAATGTCAAAATCTTCAAACTTATTATATCCTTATTTCTACTACATATTGTAATCTTATATTATAGGAAATAATGCCCCGCCCCCTTCTGTAAGTAATGCAGCAGCCGTACACCCCTATAGAGTCTCCATGTATATCCACACTCAGAGCTGGAGAAGTGTACACTGTTATATTGCAGTCTATAAATAACAGTAAGTACATCTCTCCAGGTAAACACTGCACCCCCAGATCAGTGCACCCCATTACCTCGTACCACTGAACATAGTCATACTGACTGAGGAACCTTTGGCCAGCCCAGAGGGGGGATAAAGAGACTCCACCCACTTTGTCCTTTCAGGCTAAAGTTGGAAGTTTCTCTTAAAAACCCTCCAAACCCCCTATATATCCTCCTTTACTGTTCCCCAATATGTTGTAGCTCCATGAAAGCCCTTGCTAGGTTCCCAATTTCCCAGGTATGAGGGATCATGTGATCCCAGCAAACAATGCTCAGGCGTAAGCAGCCAATCCCCAGGCTTGAATACTATCACATGAGGGAGGGGGAGGGGTGACATCATCAATCCTGTGTAAGCTCTGACATATTCCTACATGGAACCTACATGGGGGGAGGAATGGAGCATCAGAGGAGGGCAACAATGGGGAATATAAGTGGGTTGACCCTGAGTGGACAAGTGACAGAGTCTCTTTAACCACTTAAAGACCGGCTCACGCCGATATACGTCGGCATAATGGCATGGCTGGGCAAATTAACGTACCTGTACATCACTTTGAATTTTCTGCCGTGCATGCGCGCGTGCCTGTTGTTAGCTCCGTGACCGTGCTCGCGGGACCCGCAGACTCGATGTCCACCGGGTGCCCGCGATCATGTCACGGAGCTGAAGAACGGGGAGATGCCAGTATAAACACAGCATCTCCCTGTTCTGCCTAGTGATAGGACACTGATCGTCTGCTCCCCCTCATCGGGAGCAGCGATCAGTGTCATGTCACACACAGCCCATCCCCCAGACAGTTAGAATCACTCCCTAGGACACACCTAACCCCTTCACTGCCCCCTAGTGGTTAACCCCTTCACTCCCAGTGACATTTTTACAGTAATCAATGTAATTTTATAGCATTGATCGCTGTATTAATGACAATGGTCCCAAAAATGTGTCAAAATTGTCCGATTGTGTCCACCATAATGTCGCAGTCACAATAAAAATCGCTGATCGCCGCCATTACTAGTAAAAAAATATATATATTAAAAAAATGCCATAAAACTATCCTCTATTTGGTAGACGCTATAACTTTTGCACAAACCAATCAATAAACACTTATTATGTAGAAGAATACGTATCAGCCTAAACTGAGGAAACAAAAATTGTTTTTTATATATTTTTGGGGGATATTTATTATAGCAAAAAGTAAAAAATATTGCTTTTTTTTCAAAATTGTCGCTCTATTTTTCTCTTCAATTTTGGACTTCAATTTTGTTTTGGAGCCACGTCGCACGACCGCGAAATTGTCAGTTAAACGATGCAGTGTTGAATTGCAAAAAGTGGCCTGGTCATTTGGCAGCCAAATTAAGACCATTTGGGGTCCCAAAGCGATGTGACATACTTGGGTCTCAAAAAATAAATAAAGCCTTATATAAGATTCCTAGGCATTGAGATACACTTGGGGCCCCAGACAGACTCCTTTTCGCACCCAAGGTAAAAAAAATCAAAGTGTCCCCCCCATGAGCTGTGAACTATAGCGGTATAGGTTGCAGGTTCTGACATTTTTGTGCCCCCATCCCACTGAAGTACCCAAGTTGGCCGCCTCTTCTGTAACTCTTTGGCTTAGCCCTGCCACCAGACCCTTGGAAATGTTTGGGGCCCCCCAGACAATGATAGATTTTACAGGCTTCCACACAACGTGACATATTTGGGCCCCCAGGGACTGGGGCATATTTGGGGAACCCTAGAGAATGTCACATACTTGTGTTCCCAAGCCATATGATATATTTGGGGCCCCTAGGCAATGTAATATTTTTGTGACCTCCAGACAATGTCATATACAGTATTTGGGCCCCCGGCTTCCCTCGTAGGCTTTCAGAAAGATAAAGTAACAGATTAACCCCGTGTTCTCCTTTTCCCATAATACATCTCTTCTTATTCAGCACAGTAGTGCAGAGTGTGAGACCCGGAGCAACCAATCAGATGGTGTGACTGGTAGCAGCACTGTGATGTATATTGCTGTTCAGCGTGTTCAGGGCCACAGAGGGGGTAGAACTGGCCCTCCTGTATGGGGTCTGGGCAGCTTTATGGTGCAGGCAGTTCAAAAAGCTGCTGATCACAGCTCAGAGCCCCCACCATCTCCCCCACACAGTACAGATGACTTCTCCTCCTCTCCTTCCCACCGGCTGCTGCCGGGGGAGCCACAGGGGGATTGGTTTCAGAGACTGCCCCCCCCAACGCTCTGATCGCCCCTCTCCTGTCCACAATCCCCAATCCCCACAGCTCTAATCCCATGGTGGCCCTCTTCTCCCCACAGCTCTGATCCCCCTGTGTCCACCCTCCCCCCACAGCTCTGCCAGCTTCTCCTTCTCTACCTGGCACTGGCTGTCAGCTGCTGTGGGCACACAGGAGGACCAGTAAATATGTCATATTTATCAACCCCTTCATTTTCTGAGTGAACACAGTGAGTGATTGATAATGATCACTTCCGTGTTCATTCATAATTGAAATCTGTTTACTAATCTTCAGTTTGTGAATGAACAGAAAACCTCTGTACAGAGCACCTCCTGTTCATTCATTCTCTGCAGCTTCAGCTGCAGAGAAAGGATTGGAGATCTCTGTCCTCAATCTCTTCCTCTGTCTTAAAAGTGAAACAACAGCAGTCTGTTTAGACCCCTAATATTTCACCAAAGCCCCCCCCCCCACTGCCTACAGGAATGTTAATTTTTTTTTATATAAATAAAACAAAAAAAAACATAATTAAGGGTTCATTCACACAAGCATTTGGTCACATGAATAAGTAAGCCGTGTTCAGAGCCATACACCTGAACCCACACACCCATCCAGGTTGGGGGGTCCCTGTCAGGTAATGTACGGGGCCCCATGATTTCTAACAGCAGCCCTGAGCGTGTTCTCCGGTCTCACCCTCTTTGGCTTCCCGTATATTCTACATATTACCAGCCTAATGTATGCCGTGTCTCTGTAAGGTATTGTCCTCTCTGGTGGGGAAGATGAGGGTGAGACTGGAGAACATGCTGCACAGCAATATACATCTCAGTGCTGATAACAGTGACACCAACACAATTATATTACTGATTCTATTAAATGCTATGCCAAGCTAAGAAATGTTTTTTATAGTTTTGGATGGAGTGAGGGAGGATTAGAACCACTGTTGACAACATTGCACCGGGCAGGAAGTGAGAGGAAATCAGCAAAGGGGACCCAGACATACATTTTTAGTAGAAAAGAGCCCCAGTCAGATTTTATTATAATTGTGGAGAGCTCTCCTCACTTCCTGCTTGGTAAAATCTTGTCACCGGGACAGGAAGTGAGGAGAAATCTCTTTAATGGAGATCTGGATAGTAGTAAAAACCTGACAGGGGTTCCAACTCTTCCCCACTCCATCCAAAACTAAGAAAAGAAAACATTATGGGTGGACATACACTTTAATGATACATCACATTTTATTGTCTTAGCAGTAAATCTCTAGATCCCTTCTTCATATATTTCCTCTGAGATTGTTACATTTTTTTTCATCTCTATTTTTTGTGGACTCTTGTGTGTTTATCACACAGAGAAACCACACAGAGCAGACAGGATCTAACAGCAGGTACAGGAGAGTCCACACAGTGAGTACAGAAGACCCCGGACTCCTCCTGATCTGGCTGAGCAGACAGGAAATTCTCCACTATGTTACTCAGTGTTATGTTCCTCTGCAGTGCAGGCCGATCCAGTAAGGCCTGGAACGGAGAAGATAAAGGAAACAAGTAGTGTAGGGCCGGGCATGACAAGGTGGAAAGGAGAGTCAATAAGGGGTTAAGTTGGAAGACGATTGAGGGGGAGGATTCAGGAGGAAAAGTGCTGGAGGGGGGAGGAGCTGTATAAAAAGAGTAGGCCGGGACTTCCGGGAGCAGTTGGTGAGGGAGACAGAAGGAAGCAGTTTCCCACCCACCTTCCCTATTGTTTTGTCTTTGTGTGTTGTTCGTTTGTTTTCTTTTATTTTAGGATCAATGGATTCGGGTCGTCATAGCAGCTGTGTCTTTGGTCTTTGATGGTGGCAGAAAACAGATGGGATGGAAGTGGAGGGGGCCCATCGGTGGTATGGGCCCATCTGTGGTATTCCAGTGGAATGGTATGCTGGAATACGGTACTGGTTGCACTGCGGGAAAGGGGTTGTCTCTGAGCTGGTGATATGGCTGGAGGCCTTTTATGGTAAAAGGTCCCGCAGTGTAGTTGTGGAAAATGTTACATTCGGGGTGCCATCAAAGACCAACAGGCTGTGTTTAAAAAGTTGTCGTTACAAAGGTTATTTGGAAATTATTTAATATTTTTTGTTAATAAAAAGGCTGCTATGGCCATTTATACTCCAAACTCTTGTCTGGTCTTATCATTGGATGGTGGTATGGGAATGGGGGTGGGGGGAGTTTGTGGGGTGTAAGGGTGGTAAGAGAAAGTTGGGGATATCTTGACTACACTGGTCATGAAACTTCACTCTGCATTCAGGACAGGAATATCCTCCAGACCCCTCCTGTGTATCCAACACACGATCAATACAGACCCGGCAGAAGTTGTGTCCACATTTTAAGTTTACAGGATCTGTATAAATGTTTAGACAGGCAAAACATTCCAGCTCAGCTCTCAAATCATGTTTGTAGCCTTCCAATGCCGCTTACTGCGATAGCCAGCTATAAATGAGGGTGGTGGCAAGTTTTTTGTGATCACGTTGGTGTGTGTATTGGTCCAGCCACGCGCCAACACCTTTGCAGCCATTGTGCTATCTGATGGGTGTTTGGTGTGCTCCTGTACCATTAAGAAGGGGTGGGCTCCCTTCAGTCCACCTGCCCTCACTTATCCATCAGAATGTATGTGCCTCCACTGTGGGGACACTCAAATTTTAGTGTTAGGACCACAGATATCAGGGTGCCGTGACGTGGCTCTGTGGCTTACGCATGCATTTGCAAATGCATGCGGGCTAAACCCCTGTTTTTAACGCATACTGTTAGACAGGTCAAGTGGTTGTCTGCGAGCTGGTGGTAAGTAGGCTTGGATTTTTTCCTGGGCATTCCCCAGGTTTTGTTGGTATCAGCTCTTAAATCAGCAGACGCCATCGCTGACAACAGACAAGGAAGTTAAATGAAATTCTCTGACACTGGGGAAGAATGCAGTTGGGTGGGTCACATTCTGCTACACAGGGTGAGGCTCAACTAGGTCAGTAATATTAGATGTAGAGATTAAAGTACAGAAGAGTGGGTTTTTTTCACTGTAGTAAAGATAACCAAACCTCCCAACTTTGAAGGTGAGAAAGGGATAAAGATAGGTGTGAAGAAGAGCACACCATGGCCCCTTGCACACTAGGTTTTAGTCCATGTGTGTCCAATTCTGGGATATTAGGTGAAGCATCTAGGCCTGCAGCCTGTCAAAGTCTATGAAAGGGTAAAATACATGATGGCTGGATGGGGCTGAAAGCTCTACTGCCTTAGGGAGGAAGGAGGCCCAGGGACTAAAACCACCATGTATTTATGAAGAACAAGGAACGTTTCCTTACCAGATAAGACGGCCAGTTCTCATTGATGTGACACAATGAGAAAACCCATGTATTATAAATGTAAAAGTAGTATGATTGTTGATATATTAATTCAGTGATTTTAAAGATACAGTATTATCCTGATTCAGTAATCAGCCATGGACAGATAGTCCCAAATTACAAGCTGAAAGGAAATAGCAGGCCTGTTGATCAGAACAGACACCTAGATGCCAATGACATTTTCACATCTCTATAGACGTATGTAGGCAGGTAGGGGAAATTCCTTATGTCAGCAAGTTAGACAGACTGCTCAGTTTATGCAAGGGTTAGGCTGCGGGATGCCGGGTTCCTGGGCTACACTTGGGTCCCGCCTTCTTTCCCGGTTCATGTATAAACAGGAGGAGACCGGGCTCGGGGGGAGAACCTGCACATGGGATTACAGAGAAAGGTCTGCTGAGCTATGTAGTCCTATAGGAACAGAAGAGTCCAGAGTTCCGTAACGGATTCACCAGGAATGGTTACTACCATATATGGACTTCCACCTTTTCAGGTATGCCTGGGCAGCCAAAGAGTAGTCAGGATGATTGTGATGCACTTTCTTCTGTACTATTGCAGAAATTCCTGTAAAATTCTTTGAACTGTTCCAAAGCCTGGTCTGAAGTCACTGAGGGGTGCATGGTGGTTTCTGGTGTATTGAAAGAACAAGGCCTGTATTACACACATGGGTTTCAGAAGCAGGACCACTACAGAGGGTTAACCTGGCAGCAGGTGTGGAGGAGAAGAGAACAGCTGTCACAGGTAACCAAAGTGAACAGCAGCCTGTCAATAATCATAGTACCTGGCATGGGTGATGGATCCTTCGTAGTGAGGGGGTCGGTGTCTTGGCTTTCTCCCTAGTGGTTGATTCCCTGAAAAGTATCAGAGAACGAACCCACAGTATGGAGACCCCATGCCCTAGCTGTATGGTACAGGAGAGCAGAAGGAGTTAACTATGTGCACAGCGGGACCCCATTCTGTCACTGGGAGCGAGGTAACAGAGATAAACTGGGTGAGTGCAGAGGGCATACCATATATATGTAGCGCCCTCGTCCTTAGAGTAGGGCTGCAGGTAAATTTAGTTATGCTGGGTGGTAACTAGCCTGTCTAATTTGTAGCATTTAAGTGTCAAATAATTTCTGTTAATTCCGTTCAGTGTGGCTTCTCCCTTTTGTCAGTAGGTGGCACTGTTGCCTTTGACATTAGTATGATGAGCTACAGTATATGCAAGTTATGGATAAACATACTTTTCTCAGCCAATCATATCCTCTGTGATGCATGCTGGGAATAGCTATTTAATGGAACCAAGTCAGGTGACAGGGTCAGTCTTTCCTGCTCAGGGGCTTTGGCCTGGGTGGATGGTGTGTGTACAGTTCCTGGCTACTAAGTCTGCAGCCTATCCAGGTGGCTCCCGGCTGCTAAGCCTCTCAAGGCCTATCCGGGTGTTTAAGTTTATGCGGAGGAAAGCCTGCCAAAAATCTGGAATGATTCTAAAGGGATGGAGTTCTAGGGAAGCACCAGAGAGAGGACCCTTCATGAGCAGGAGGCTATGAAGTGGCTGGGACAAAGTAGCTGAGAACTCATCCAAGGGAATCTGAGATGAAGCTGTGAGTAAAGTTCAGTTACTATAGGAGACAGCCTGTCCTACAAAGTACAGATGTGCTGGTTCAGCTTAAAGCCTTTTATTCCTGTACTGCTGTCTACCTTACTTCACCTATTTTTGTCTACGGAGTCAGCCAATCTGCCTGTTGCTGATCATTATTAAGGGTGTCCTGTGCTCTACTCCCCTCTCTCCCACATTTTTCCTGTTCTGAGAAATAAACTTCTCTATTGTTTAAAGCATAAAAGTGACTGGCGCCCAATTTCTTCTTGTTCATCACCCACCATGCCCACAAACCTGCAACCTTGAGAATGTATGTCAGCCATCCCTACCCTCGGTAGTCACCATCAGCAGTGCCTCCATCAGGGGGGTACAGCCGATACACATGTACCGGGACCGAGCGTCTGGAGGGGCCTGGCAACCAGGAAGTGTGCAGGAGAGAGGAGCCGGAGGCTAAGCACATAATCAGCACAGGGTAAGCTGGCAGGGCTGGGACTCGGGAGATGTTATGAGGGAGGGACTTAACAGCCTTTCAGTTGCTCATTGGCTGAGAAGGCAGCAGGAGGCGGGCTGCCTCACCACATGCTGCCTCCTTAGCCAATAGGTACACAGGGTGGACTGTCCATCACTGCAGAGCCTTGTGCTTCCTGTATTGGTGGGATGGAATTCCTCTGCAGAGATCGAGGTGAGTGAAAAGAAAAGTTTCCCAGAAGCTGCTAGAAGACATGTACAGTGCACAGCCTGTGCTCCCCTGTTAATATCAATCACTGTATTGCCAGGCCTATTGCTGTCCTTTTAGCAGGATAAACATAACATTACACATGTGCAGCATAGGTGTCCACTTATGTCACCATGTTAAAAGGACAGCAATATGGGTAGCATTACAGTGATTGTTATTGGTCCAGGTTCATTAAACTAGCCAATGCTATAAAAAGCAATCCATGCGGATTGTTTTTCAGGCCCCTTTCACATGAGTGGTCCGATCGGGTCCTCCTGTCCGTTTTCGAGGCAAACCTGATCGGACCACCCATTTGTTCTCTATGGAGCGGCAGATTTAAATGGAAATTTGTCAGTTTACACCCTCCTATCTCCAATCTGATCTGATCTGGCATAAAGAAAAGATGGATGGGCCTCATTCCCCTCCGTCTGTCCAGATCAGAGGACAGTTGGGTGTAAACGGACAGCATGAGTGTACACAGACCTATCAGTTGCCCGCTCAGCAAGGGATCCACGGACAGATCCTCTGCTGAGAAAAACTGGATCGGCCCCTGTGTGAGGATTGCAGCTAGAGTGCAGATAAGGCTATAGACGGTTCGAATCTCGGTCTGTTTAGCATAGACCGGCCGAGATTCAAACTATGTATGGGCAGGCTGAATGTACCTAAGTTGATTGATCGATCAACTTGAGTACAACCAGCCTGTCAGATTTTACACACAATTTTCGCTAGCAGCTCTTGTAGCCACAAGCAATAATCACTGTGTTTTCCTGGTGGGGGGCAGTTTTCCCACCCCACTCCAGGAGAATACAATGGCACCGCAGCAGGGAATTCCCCATCAACACTGTCTGTATTGATGGGGGAATCAAGCAATTTTTTTCCTGCAACCTGTGGGACACAGATGGGGGAAATAAAACAAACGGGATTTAAACTCTTTCATAATTTGGCCAAAATGGGGGGAAAAAGGTGCTTTATATATACTTTAGCATTATACATAACTAGAACATCTAATAGGGTTATTTCATTGCAGGAGATTTCCCCTCACTTTCTGTCTTGATGTCACCAGAACAAGAAGTGGGGGAATCTCCCTGTGGGGATATAGCCAGCAATTGTTTCTATATATATATATAAATATATACTGTATTTATTGGCGTATAACACTCACTTTTTCACCATGAAAATTGGGTGCAAATAGCGTGTTGTGCATGTTATACGCCAATACTTCAATTATAGCTGCCTCGGAGGGGACAGAGAGGGGGGCGGGAGGGGCTCCGTCAGATTACATGCAGTGAGAATTTCCTGTTTACTTGGCAGCCTCTGTAATAGGAAGTCCCGTCTCCTGGGCCGCCATTGGACCACTGTTCTGTCTATCATAGGAGATTCTCACTGTATGTAATCTGTCGGCGCTCGTCCCGCCCTCCTCCCTGTCTCCTCTAGGCTGCAGATGGGCATCGATCAGGCTGCTGCACTAAAGGCAATGGTGAGGCTGCTGCATTGATGGCAGTGGTGAGGCTGCTGCATTGATGTGGACTGATGAGGCTGCATTGATGCCACTTGTGAGGCTGCAGATGGGCATTGATCAGGCTGCATTGATGGCAATGGTGAAGCTGCAGATGGGCACTGACCCTTATTTTACTTCAAAGTTCCTTATTTAAAATTTAAGTTTTTTTTCCCTGAAACTTCCCTCTTAAAATGAATGTGCGTGTTATACGCCTGTGCATGTTATATGGCGATAAATACGGTATATATATATATATATATATATATATATATATATATATATATATATATATATTAATATGGACATTATAAGGCAACAATTGGAAGCTATTTTTTCCCCACAGTGAGATTCCCCTACTTCCTGTTCTGGTGACATCAAGACAGGACGTGAGGGGAAATCTCATGCAATGATATAACCCTATTAGATGTTCTAGTTATGTATAATATATAAGTATATAAGTATATATAAAGCAAGCACTTTTTTCATGTTAAAAACATATTCTTTTTTTACCATCTGTGTCCCATTGTGAGGTCCCATAGACACAACCGGTAGTGAGAGAGAAATGCCCTTGGAGACAGTTGCCACCAGAACCGGAGTCCCAGGATGGAGGAGATAGGACTGGAGGAGGAGGATATGGGATAGAGGAGATGGGACTTGAGGAGGAGGACATGGGATAGAGGACATTTGATGGAGGAGATATGATTGGAGGAGGATAAGGACATGGGACTGGAGGAGAAGGAGATGGGACTGGAGGAGGAGAAGGAGATGGTATGGAGGAGATGGGTCTTGAGGAGGAGGAGGATGTGGGATGGAGGAGATGGGACTGGAGGAGGATAAGGACATGGGACTGGAGGAGGATTAGGACATGAGACTGGAGGAGGATAAGGACATGGGACTGGAGGAGGATTAGGACATGGGACTGGAGGAGGATAAGGACATGGGACTGGAGGAGGATAAGGACATGGGACTGGAGGAGGATTAGGACATGGGACTGGAGGAGGATTAGGACATGGGACTGGAGGAGGATTAGGACATGGGACTGGAGGAAAAGAAGGAAATGGGACTGGAGGAAGAGGAGGACATGGGATGGAGGAGTTGAGACTAGAGGAGGAGGATGTGGGATGGAGGAGATGGGACTGGAGGAGGAGGAGATGGGACTGGAGGAGAATAAGGACATGGGATGGAGGAGATGGGACTAGAGAAGGATGACATAGGATGGAGGACATGGGACTGGTTTAGGAGGAGAAAAACATGGGATCGGGGAGATGAGACTGAAAGAGGAGGACATGGGATGGGAATCGGTGGGACTGCCAATGGGCGGGCCCTGGGGAATGTTGATGGTCAGGTACGGGGATGGGGGGCCCAGGCCTAAAACTGTGTAAGGGGCCCCAAAATTTCTGATGGTGGCCCTGACCATCAGGCTCCTGGAAAATCGGGGTAGGCGCTACATATATATACACCATTACCCTTAGGAATTTGTTGCAGCAGAAATTGTTCATGACAACCATAGAATATGTACAATAAAATAGTAGCTTTATTATAAAAACATTGAAACACATTACACATTAAAATGGACACATCTTGGCAACGTAATTTGATGTATGTTTTATGTTTTTGTTTTAAGGAAGAGTTTTTTCTCTTCTTATGTTTTAAAAATCAATAAAAAGAATCTGATTTAAAAAAAATGGACACATAAGCTCTGACTCAAATGTGTGACCCCGTTAGTTCTAGCAATAGACAAATAGTCATATAATCAATGCTAAGTAAGTATTTAAATTGTAAATTTATGAACCACACCAGCCCCAATGTGTTTTTATCATTCCATTCCAAGATCTTACTCAGGGGGCAAGAGAAAGGGGTATCTAGGTAATGAAAATACATAATTACTTAAGCCACAATAATTACTATTATATTACATGTACAAATCTTCTCACCACTTACCGTATATACTCGAGTATAAGTCGGGTTTTTCAGCACATTTTTTTGTGCTGATAGTGCCCCCCTCGACTTATACTCGAGTCAAGCACTTTTCTGCAGCAAAAAAATTCATTTTCCGAACCGAATTTGGGGCCCCATATCTCAGGGCCACTTTGTGCTAGGAACCCCAAATTTGGTGTGCAAACCCAGTGGAACTGGTACCACAACATATCCAAGCTGGGGTTCCTAGGACCAAGTGGCCCCGAGTTACGGGGCCCCAAACCCGGTTCGGAAAATGTCATTCTCTGCTGCAGAAAAGTGCTTGACATTTTCTGAACCAATTTTTGGGGCCCTGTATCTCAGGGACACTTGGTGCTAGAAACCCCAGCTTTGAATAATTTATGGTACGAGTTCCACTGGGTTTGCACACCAAATTTGGGGTTCCTAACACTAAGTGGGCCCAAGATACGGGCCCCAAAGTCGGTCAACTGTGTCCATCTGCAGCAATGTCATTTTGGGACCCTTTGGGTTCAGAGACCCCAAATTTTGGCTGCAGCTATGGGGCATCTAAGAACCCTTAACTACCGAGTTTGAAGTTCGGGGGACCTATGGCTGCAAATGGGCACAGTGAGGCTGCAAATGGGCATTGTTGACCCTCTTTTCCACTTACAGTAGCTGTGCATTTCTCACCCTCGTCTTATACTCGGGTCACTAAGTTTTTCCCATTTTTTGTGGTAAATTAGGGCCTCGAATTATACTCGAGTATATACGGTACATAAAAAAGACAGTCACCAAACACATGAGTCCTGAGCTTCTTAAAAATGAGGTATGTTTTCCCCCAAAATAATAGGGCCAACCGGCTGGGGGCATCCATCTAGGAATACACGAGTAGTCATACAGAATGCCCAACAACAATGGCGGAAAGGGGAACCAGAAGTGGAACACCTAACAGTGTTCAAAAACTACAAAATATATGTATATGTATAAACATTATATAAACTGGGGGGGTGTAATTGTTACAATACAAGCCAAACCTCAAAATACTACCCATTATGGTTATGTACAATTTTCTTCTCCCCGCTCAATGTATAATTATGAGGATATGTGAGACACACCAGCACTATAAACCAATCGCTCGCAGGTGACTACAATCTATAAAACATATACCATATATAATTGCCAATAATTTGAATATATCCTATCTAATATGGAAAATGGTCAAATTGATAAAATGTACATGATATCAACCACCCAAGGAGTCCTATGTAAATTTCAGATGGATGATAATAAGATTACTTTCCCAGGTGGCTTGACCCAACTCTGATGATGAACGCACAATAGGGATGAGCCGAACACCCCCCTGTTCGGTTCGCACCAGAACATGCGAACAGGAAAAAAGTTTGCTCGAACACGTGAACACCGTTAAAGTCTATGGGACACAAACATGAATAATCAAAAGTGCTAATTTTAAAGGCTTATATGCAAGTTATTGTCATAAAAAGTGTTTGGGGACCCGGGTCCTGCCCCAGGGGACATGGATCAATGCAAAAAAAAGTTTTAAAAACGGCCATTTTTTCAGGAGCAGCGATTTTAATAATGCTTAAAGTCAAACAATAAAAGTGTAATATCCCTTTAAATTTTGTACCTGGGGGGTGTCTATAGTATGCCTGTAAAGGGGCGCATGTTTCCCGTGTTTAGAACAGTCTGACAGCAAAATGACATTTCAAAGGAAAAATTCCATTTAAAACTACCCGCGGCTATTGCATTGCCGACAATACACATAGAAGTTCATTGATAAAAACGTCATGGGAATTCAACACAGGGAAACCCCGAACCAAAATGAAAAAAAAAATGACGTGGGAGTCCCCCTAAATTCCATACCAGACCCTTCAGACCCTTCACGGGGAATGCCACAGGGAAGTCCCCTCATGTCTCGTGCGTCAGAGGGGGCGGGGTCACCGGGTGGCCCCGCCCCCGTTATTTAAGAACCGTCAGACGAGGAGACGCCGTCACACAGCGGGAGCCTCCCTCCATGCCAGCATGGGTGCGGAGCGGCCCGGAGAAGAAAATGAAGAAGAGAAGAAGGAAGAAGAGAAGAGGATGAAGAAGAAGATGAAGAGAAGAGCAGGAGCCTCCCCCCATGCCATGGGTGCGGAGCGGCCCGAGGAGAAGAAGATAGAAGACACCGCGGAGGAGATGCTGGACGAGAACGCCGGAGGAAGAACCAGAAGAGCCAGAAGAAGAAGATGAAGGAAGATAGAAGAAAGAAGAAGCATTTAAATAAAGGAATTGTCAAAAACTGTCTCTTGTAATTTTTAACATTTTTGACAGTTTTTAAGTGAAATGGTAGGGGTAAGTACCCCCTTACCATTTCACACGGGGGGGGGCCCGGGATCTGGGGGTTCCCTTGTTAAAGGGGGCTTCCAGATTCCGATAAGCCCCCCGCCCGCAGACCCCCACAACCACCAGCCAGGGTTGTGGGGATGAGGCCCTTGTCCTCATCAACATGGGGACAAGGTGTTTTGGGGGTCTACCCCAAAGCACCCTCCCAATGTTGAGTGCATGTGGCCTGGTACGGTTCAGGAGGGGGGGCGCACTCTCATCCCCCCCTCTTTTCCTGCGGCCTGCCAGGTTGCGTGCTCGGATAAGGGTCTGGTATGGATTTTTTGGGGGACCCCACGCCGTTTTTTTGGCATGGGGTTCCCCTTAAAATCCATACCAGACCTGAAGGGTCTGGTATGGAATTTAGGGGGAACCCCACATCATTTTTTTTTTAAATTTTGGCCGGGGTTCCCCTTAATATCCATACCAGACCTGAAGGGCCTGGTATGGAATTTAGGGGGACTCCAACGTCATTTTTTTTTTTTAATTTTGGTTCGGGGTTTCCCTGTGTTGAATTCCCATGACATTTTTATCAATGAACTTCTATGTGTATTGTCGGCAATGCAATAGCCGCGGGTAGTTTTAAATGGAATTTTTCCTTCGAAATGTCATTTTGCTGTCAGACTGTTCTAAACACAGGAAACATGCGCCCCTTTACAGGCATACTATAGACACCCCCCAGCTACGAAATTTAAAGGGATATTACACTTTTATTGTTTGACTTTAAGCATTATTAAAATCACTGCTCCTGAAAAAATGGCCGTTTTTAAAACTTTTTTTTGCATTGATCCATGTCCCCTGGGGCAGGACCCGGGTCCCCAAACACTTTTTATGACAATAACTTGCATATAAGCCTTTAAAATTAGCACTTTTGATTTCTCCCATAGACTTTTAAAGGGTGTTCTGCGGCATTCGAATTTGCCGCGAACACCCCAAATTGTTCGCTGTTTGGCGAACTTGCGAACAGCCAATGTTTGAGTCGAACATGAGTTTGACTCGAACTCGAAGCTCATCCCTAATGCACAACATTTACCCAATGCTTGGTCTAAGAAACATATATGGATAGGGGCAGTTATATTTATCCTTTCCATGTGTATCAATCAAAAATATTTCTTGAAGTGAGGAGGGTAAACAGTATTGAAGAACGTACACCATATTGGCCACAGGCAAGATCTTGTGTAGAAGTGGAGTAAATGGTTTAAAAGGTCACACTTCCATATCACTAAACCAAAATCTAATGGTAAAGGCCAGGAGTCGCCGGATTCCTAACCTGAAAAACATGTATAGATATATGCAATAATAAAGGAAGGAAGATAAAAGTTCAAAAGAACATTACATCTATCCCCAAATCCATATCTAGCCTCCATGAGCTTACCGGTGTATCACATAGCCAAGTGTAAGGATTGCATAACAGCCAGTCCGTAAATAGAATAAATCTAAGTCCCCATGCCAGTAAATATATGCGGCCATGTGTCTTCTTCAGTTCCCTGAAACTGAATGGTTTCCTCCCTATGATAGAATCACCATTGAGGTATTTGTATATTGTTATCATGTCTTCTCTCAAGCATCTCTTCTCCAGGGAGAATACGTTTAATGTTTGTAGTTGTTCCTCATAACGGAGATTCTCCAGTCGCCTTATTAGTTTTGTTGCCCTCCTCTGGACTCTCTCCAGTTCCAGCACATCCCTCCTGAGGATTGGTGACCATAACTGGACAGAATACTCCAGATGCGGCCATACCAGAGTTTTATAAAGTGGTAGAATTATAGTTTTATCTCTTGAGTAGATACCCTTTTTAATGCATGCTAATATTTTGCTGGCTTTGCTTGCTTCAGCATGCCATGGCTGAGCCTGTCATCTACTAGGACCCACAGATCTTTTTCCATCCTGGATTCCCCTAAAGGTTCTCCCCCCTAGCGAGTGACTTGCGTTTCTGTTTTTAGCCCCCAAGTGCATTACTTTTACATTTTTCAACATTGAACCTTGTTTGTCAAGTAATTGTCCACCCCTCTATTTTATTGAGGTGTTCTTGTAAGGTTTTTTTACAACCTTTTGTGAAGTTATTGTGCTGCTTAGCTTCGTATCATCAGCAAACATTGAGATTGAGCTATTTATACCAACCTCAATGTCGTTTATGAATAAGTTAAACAGATTTGGTCCCAGGGTAGAGCCTTGGGGTACCCCACCTATCACTGCAGACCATTTAATGTAATGATAATTATTGAGGCTTAAGTAATTGATTATGTATTTTCAATACTTCCCCCCTTCTCTTATTCCCCCTGAGGAAGATCTTGGAATGGAATGATCAAAATGTGTCAAGGCTGTTAAATTTACAATTAGTTTTTTTGTATAATCTTTATTTAACATTTTAGGTATTACAAGTCTGAAATAGAAAAAAAAAATAAAAAATTCACAATACACAGTACTGAAAAACACTAATAAAAGTAGCGATGTAAACCAGCATAATATGCCAATTGCAAGTCCTCCCCTGTCCTAGATATTCAATCTAAGTGAACAAGGTCCCTTGCACTTTAGTGGGAGAGTGGAATGGCTTGCACAGAAACGCAATATTACAGTAGGTAAGAAACTCAGGAAATGTGGTTGAAACATATAGGACTTTAGATTACAGTAGATTACCGTTGATATATGCAAAAAATGGCGTTCACACCTGGTTCATTGATTGACTAAATGCGGAGTATAAAGGTTACTGGATACTATTCTGGTTCACCTGGACAAGCTGCTTAAAAGCAGGATCTGCCAGGGTTAGCAAGGCAATATCCAAGCTAGAAGAAACTGGAGCTGAGCCAGATATACAGTATCTCACAAAAGTGAGTACACCCCTCACGTTTTTGTAAATATTTTCTATCTTTTCATGTGACAACACTGAAGAAATTACACTTTGCTACAATGTAAGTTAATGAGTGTACAGCTTGTATAACAGTGTAGATTTGCTATCCCCTCAAAATAACTCAACTCACAGCCATTAATGTCTAAACCGCTGGCAACAAAAGTGAGTACACCCCTAAGTGAAAATGTTAAAATTGGGTTCCAATTAGCTATTTTCCCTTCCCGGTGTCATGTGACTCGTTAGTGTTACAAGGTCTCAGGTGTGAATGGAGAGCAGGTGTGTTAAATTTGGTGTTATCGCTCTCACTCTCTCATACTGGTCACTGGAAGTTCAACATGGCACCTCAGGGCAAAGAACTCTCTGAGGATCTGAAAAAAAGAATTGTTGCTCTACATAAAGATGGCCTAGGCTATAAGAAGATTGCCAAGACCCTGAAACTGAGCTGCAGCATGGTGGCCAAGACCATACAGCGGTTTAATGAGGGAATCCAAACAGCAGAGCAGGACAGACAGAAAGACAAAGTTGATCAGGTATTATACACTCTATCACAAGCATGAAACTGCAGGCTTGGCTGATTTATATCAGGTTTGGTCTCCACCCAGAGTCTGGCCACAAGCAGTGGCGTAACTATAGGGGTCGTAGAGGTCACAATTGCGACCTGGCCCCATGCTGTAGGGGGCCTGTGCAGCTCCCCTGTCACATTTTACTACACCTGGATGAGAGGGGCAGTGGGGCAGAATATAGAGCATTGCATTCTCCCCCCTGCAGCCGCTGAATGCCAGCGGGAGGGAGAGGAGGTGAAACAAACATTCAGCTGCTGCAGGGGGAGAGCATCGGTTGCCCTATAAGCCGCCCCACTGCCCCTTTGATCCAGCCCGGTTCTGGGTATTTCTGGCAGCCAATGTTTGCTTGGAGTTCCCGCTCCACCTCCCAATTCCAGTGCCGGCTTCTTGGTTCCAAGCTGCTTCTGCCGGGTAAGGTAGGACATTTACTTTCCTCAGGCTGCTCCTGCAAGGAAGTCTAGAAAGCATATTCTCTGCCACAGCATATTGTGTGTCCTACTGTCCCACTGCCCCCACCTGTCCCACTGCCCCCCATCTGTCACACTGCCCCCGATCATACTGCCCCCTCACCTGTTACACTGCTCTCCTTCTGTCACACTGCTACCTGTCATACTGCTCCCCTTCACATTGCCCCCCACCTGTCACACTGCCTCCCCACTGTCATACTACCCCCTATCAGTCACACTGCCCCCTCATCTGTCACCCCTGTCATACTGCCCTGATATCTCACCAAAGCCCCCTAATGGGGCACTTAAATAATTGTGTAAAAAAATAAATAAAATACAATCTAAAAAAAATAAAAAATAAAATAAAATGATAAAAAAACTATCAAACATTAAAAACGACTAACCCCGTCCACTGCCCTACTGACCACATCCAATGCATTACTGAAAATGTCCACTGCCATATTGACACCGTCCATTGATGTATTGACTGACACCATTCACAGTCCTACTGCCACCAATCGTGTAATTAGCAAGGTCGCAAAGTTCGCACTTGCAACTGGGCCCTGGCACTCCACCACCATGGGGGAATCCAAGACGATAGGGAGGGGGCCCACTGCAGAACATGTGAAAGGGATCTGCTGTGGGACCATAATAAAGGGCTGTGAAACCTGGGAACAGTGGGAAGGGCCCTGGGCTCAAAAGGAAGGGCCCCGGTCGTGGTCAGGGGGCCATTTATGGTTTCTTGCATCGGGGCCCTGAAGATTCTAATTACGCCTCTGGCCGCAAAAATCAACTTGCAGGTGGACAGACAGAAGGAGAATGCCACAGGCAAAACCAGGATGCTGGAATGAGAAGCAGGAGCACTAGATGCTCCTGACAGAAAACCGATCTTAGTAGAGAGAGGTTGTCCATCAGCTGAGGACACTAGCAAAAAAACTGAGGTATCATTTCCAGCTGGCCAGCTCAGTATCCCTTTTGTTGGCTGCATTCTTGCTTCTGTAATAAGCTCATGGTCCTTTCAGCAACCTTCAAGTAACTCAACTTGGCCAAAGAATTGGAGACCATGTCTACTGTTTAGGCAATGGCAAAGTTGTCACCCCCATCTCTAGACATATTGGTCTCTATCACAGATTTGATAACACTACGATATCATTCTTTGTGCTGGAAGTGGTCCCCCCAGATCCAAGAGGGGGGGACTGGGATAATCGCATTTTACAATGTGAAACACTTTGGATTGAGCGGCTAGCAGCCACTATCCCTCCTGGGATAAATGCAATTAATACATACAAACCTTTTCTGTTACCAAAAGTACTGGGACGCATGCCTTTACACACACATGAACCCAAACTCTCTCATCCATGTCTTTATGGTCCTTGCCTCGTGCACTGGTCCAAATCATTTGGTGGGGGGGGATTATTGTGTGGGGTTGTTTATGAGGGGTTGGGCTTAGCCCCAGTGAAGGGAACTCTTAAGGCATCAGCACACCAAGACACTCTGGACAATTTCATGCTCCCAACTTTGTGGGGACAGTTTGGAGATGGCCCCTTCCTGTTCCAACATGACTGCGCACCAGTGCACAAAGCAAGTTCCATAAATACATGGATGAGCGAGTTTGGGGTGGAGGAGCATGACTGGCCTGCACAGAGTCCTGTCCTCAACCCGATCAAACACCTTTGAGACGGCAAGCCAGGCCTTCTCGTCCAACATCAGTGCCTGACCTCACAAATGCGCTTCTGAAGAATGGTCAAACATTCCCATAGACACACTCCTAAACCCTGTGGACGGCCTTCCCAGAAAAGTTGAAGCTGTTATAGCTGTAAAGGGTGGGCCAACTCAATATTGAACCGTATGGACTAAGACTGGGATGCCATTAAACTTCATATGGCTATGAAACACATAGTCCTAGATGGTAGGCTCATGACTTTCCTGGAACTACAACGTACCTACTCTCTACCGATCTCCTTTCAGTTTAGGTACTGACAGCTGAAGCTTGCCTTTGTAGCCCAGTTTCCTGAACCCTTGACCCTGGAGTCAGACTCCATAGAGCGCCTTCTGATCTCTGATGTGATGGGGAGACCTCTCTCCTCCCTCTATTTATACCTCACAGTAGAATATGACACCAAATTCACTAAATCCTGGGATAAGTGGAGGGCAGATATACCGTCTCTGGGAGAAGAAGAGTGGGAGGAGTGCCTCTCCTCATATATCCCTTCTATGATTGCCGCTAAAGACAGATTTGCCCAACTAAAATTTTTACATAGGGCTTACTACACCCCGCAGAGGCTGGCGTGTATATACCCTCAGCGGGAACCCAACTGTCAAAGATGCAAACATGAGGTGGGCACATTCTGGCATATGGTCTGGTCCTGTCCCAAAATCTGACCCTACTGGGTGGCTGTGTCTTCCACATTAAGTGACATATGTAAGACAAAGGTACAGGTCGTACCGAAAATCCTACTATTAAGCCATATGGAGGATGTAGAAGGGGATAGGTATTGCAAACTATGTCTGACCTTCTCACTATATTACGCTAGACGTGAAATTTTGCTGAAATGGAAGTCGGAGGATCCTCCCACTCATGTCTCCTGGCAACGCTCGGTGACCTCGGTGCTGCCCCTATACCGGCTGACTTATGAGAGCAGACAATGCCCGGGGAAGTTTGACAAGGTCTGGTCTGCTTGGATAGATGCTTGTGATGATTTTGATCCCCCCATCTGAATACAGCTGATCGACTTGCTGATGGGTGCTGCCCCCCCACCCTAGTCCTCTACACATGCTACAACTGGAAATTGTAAGAGATGCCATAGAGTTAATGACATGGAATACTTATCATGCACAATTGAATTCTCGATATGTGTGTACTTGATCAATATCGGTTGGGTGGAAACACGTGGACGGGTACCGATCTACTGATGACTAGACCTGTATACTACTGTATCACTGTAAGTTGACTGTACTGTAATGCTGAATCGTCCAATAAACTTGTCTTCATATGGGTGTAAGGGCAGGATATACTTTTGGTAATACAGTGTAATTTTTTTTGACATTTACATGTCCATTGCCCTGCCTAAGGCCCATTGCGGTGATTTGTTCATAGTTGTTTGGATTTACTTACTTTAGTCAATAATAGTTGTTGCTGTTTTTGTAGTTATTATATTTATTTGTCTTAGAATGTCTGAGATTGTTACCTGCTGTATTGTAACCAGAGATATGTGGCCCCTGTGCACCGTGTTGTTTTAACTCTTGGCCAATGAGGTGCTGAATGGCCCAACTGGTTCTCCTTTCCTGTCGATGTGGGGGTGATGCCTGGACTGGTTTTTACTCCAGAAATTGTGTGGTCCCTTATACAGGACACTGCAAACACCTTGCAGTCTATCCGCTGTCCACTAGGCGTCGCTGGGTTAACATCATATGATGGCAATATCCTGTATTGCTCGGGGTGGCCAATGGATCGGATGTTGTTCTCTCTCCATGGCAACCCTCGCGTGACACTGCACATGCACCCTTTTCGGCACATGCGCAGTACGGATTGGGCAGGTGATGTCACCGGCTGCCAGGCAGGAGCCAGGGCTATATATAGGGGGATGCGCTCCCTTCAAATAGACCCTCTGGCAGTGATATGTGAACTTTTGGACCTGTTGGTAAGATAGAAACTTTGCAATTTTGTTTAAGGGACTTACCTGAATCGGTCGATCAGCTGAATTCACTTATATGTATCTTACCATGGTTGTCCTGTTTTTCAATTATAGGTTTCCCTCAACTTACCCTCATCTCTCAGTCTGTGAAACTATCAGCACATAATTTATACCCTTACATGTTTTAATGGAATTACACTTATCTGCTCCACGGATGGCTAAAAAATTATATGCTAAGGATTATGACATCATTACAAGTGGTATATACATCTAACCTCGGGACTGCTGTCATGATGTGCTGATTCAGGCTGATTTTTGAGGTGAGCTATGAAGTCCAACTATAGAGCCCGAGATGCCCACAATTTTCGATAAGGGTTAATGATTACTAGTGTTGGGTGAACCTTTCAGGCCGAACATGAGTTTGGGCCAAACATTGGCTTTTCGCCCTATTCAAGGAACACCTAAATTTGCAGGGTGTTCGGTGGGTGTTTGCACAGTGCATTTTGCGCCCTGATTGGGCAAAGCTTTGCCCAATCATGGTGCAGTAAAGGCTGGTTGTAAAGGAGCAGGGCTGGGAAGCCGGGCGCAGCGTCCTTAACAACTGATGAGTCATCAGCTGTCAATATGCTTCATCGCTGACAGCTGAATAAAAAAAAAAACAATTGGCGGTAAAAAAATTGTAAAAAAAACCCCCAAAGGGCCTGGTATGGAGGGGGGGACCCCACGCTGTTTTTTCTTTTTTTTTTCCCCAAAAGCCGAGTCCTCCAGGGCAGTACCCGGCCCCCATATCCCTTTAATGGCCAATTACTAGCATATAAGCCTTTAAAATGGGGACTTTTGATTTTTTCCTGTTCGGCTCCCGTAGACTTCAATGGGGTTTCACCGTTTGGGTTAGAACTTTTCCCCTGTTCAGGAGTTCTGCTGCAAACTGAACCCAGGAGTGTTTGGCCCATCTCTAATGATTTCTCTCTACTTATCTATATAGGTTTGGTTTTGACCAGCTAGTACTTTTGAAGGATTCCTATTTCTTTGATCACGCACTGCCAGTGTACAATATTATAGGATCCTTACATCTCCTTGGTGTGTATATAGAGTACTCTGTACACTTGTACAACATCTGGTTGGCTACCCTTACAATGCTATAATATTAAGAAATACGTATATCAAACAGAGCTTATCAGCCCTCACCTTACCTGGCTTCCACCACCATATGTGGTGTTCCCTTCCTGGATGGGTCTGTGTGAATTTTTGGGGGGAGTGTTGCCCCCCCCCTTCTCCTGTTTTCATTGGCCATATGAGTTTCTTGCACAGTGCATGTGGTGATGCGCTGCATATAGTGAATTTATTATGTGTGTGTATCTTGTGTGCACATGTGTATGTGTGTTTTATCATACGTGTATACATGGGCACATACTGTATGTCTATACATGTTTTCTTGGTGTGCTATGATTTATGTTTTGTGCTCTGTAGATTATTACTCCTTCTAAAACTCCTGAGGAAGCGATTACCCCGCGAAACATGTCGGCAAGAAGGCTTTACTAACACCTATTACAGGTTTCTTACATTTATGGGGGACTATATGAAGACATCCAGTCTTTGAAGGGGTTTAGTTCCCTTTACTTTTTTTTATATTACATTTTGTCGCTGGTGTGTGATGTATTTATTAATGATTTTGTATAACTTTTGTAATGCCGCGTACACACGGTCGGACTTTCTGTCCTACTTGGTCCGGCACACTTTCTGATGGACTTTGTCCGCCAGGTGCGCCGGACTTTAAAACGGACGGACTTGCCCACACACGACCAGACTTTGCGGCGGGCTAAGTCTGCCCGTTTTTCCAACGGACTTTCGCCGGAGTTACGGCGGACTTTCAGAATGAACGTACTTGCCCACACACGGACAAGTCCGTTCATTTTGAACGTGACTCAGGTGCGACGGGACTAGAAAAGGATGTCAATCTTGCCGCTTTTATCGGTGAGATTGACACCTTGCGAGCCCCATCGCGGGTCATACCAGGCCCTTAGGTCTGTTATGGATTATAAAGGGGAACCCCCCCTACGCCAAAAAAGCGGCGTGGGGTCCCCCCTAAAATCCATACCAGACCCCGATCCGAGCACACAGCCTGGCCGGTCAGGAAAGGGGGTGGGGACGAGCGAGCGCCCCCCCTCCTGAGCCGTACCAGGCCGCATGCCCTCAACATAGGGGGTGGTTGCTTTGGGTGAGGGGGGCGCCCTGCTGGGCCCCCCCACCCCAAAGCACCTTGTCCCCATGTTGATGAGGACAAGGGCCTCTTCCCGACAACCCTGGCCGTTGGTTGTCAGGGTCTGCGGGCGGGGGGCTTATCGGAATCCGGGAGCCCCCTATAATAAGAGGGCCCCCCACCCTATGTGAATGAGTATGGGGTACATGGTACCCCTACCCATTCATCTAGGGAAAACGTGTAAATAATAAAACACTACACAGGTTTTTAAAATATTTTATTAAACAGCTCTGGGGGGATCTTCCTCCGGCTTCGGGGGTCATCTTCTCCCGGCGTCCGGTTGGTTCTTCTCCGCTCTCTTCTCCCGGTGTTCCAGTTCTTCGGCCGGCTCCTCCGCTGTCTTCAGGTAGCTCTCTTGCCAGCAGAGGTCCAGACTTCTGGGCTTCTTGTCTTCTCTTCTCCAGATGTTGACATGACGCTCTCTCCGGCTGGACTGCTCTCTGAGGGCTGCGTTGTGACTTATATAGGTGGAGACCCCGCCCCCTTATGATGTCACAGTCCCTGGGCATGCTGGGACTGTGACTTTTTAGGGGGCGTGGTCAACATCACCCGGTGACCACGCCCCCTAAAACGTCACAGTCCCAGCATGCCCAGGGACTGTGACATCATAAGGGGGCGGGGTCTCCGCCTATATAAGTCACAACGCAGCCCTCAGAGAGCAGTCCAGCCGGAGAGAGCGTTGTGTCAACATCTGGAGAAGAGAAGAGAAGACAAGAAGCCCAGAAGTCCAGAAGTCCGGACCTCCGCTGGCAAGAGAGCTACCTGAAGACAGCGGAGGAGCCGGCCGAAGAACTGGAACACCGGGAGAAGAGAGCGGAGAAGAACCAACCGGACGCCGAGAGAAGATGAACCGGAGGGACCCCCGAAGCCGGAGGAAGATACCCCCCCCAGAGCTGTTTAATAAAATATTTTAAAAACCTGTGTAGTGTTTTATTATTTACACTTTTTCCCTGGGTGAATGGGTAGGGGTACCATGTACCCCATACTCATTCACATAGGATGGGGGGGCCGGGATCTGAGGGCCCTCTTATTATAGGGGGCTCCCGGATTCCGATAAGCCCCCCGCCCGCAGACCCCGACAACCAACGGCCAGGGTTGTCGGGAAGAGGCCCTTGTCCTCATCAACATAGGGACAAGGTGCTTTGGGGTGGGGGGGCCCTGCAGGGCACCCCCCTCACCCAAAGCACCCACCCCCCATGTTGAGGGCATGCGGCCTGGTACGGTTCAGGAGGGGGGGGCGCTCGCTCGTCCCCACCCCCTTTCCTGACTGGCCAGGCTGCGTGCTCAGATCGGGGTCTGGCATGGATTTTAGGGGGGACACCACGCTGTTTTTTCGGCATAGGGGGTTCCCCTTTATAATCCATACCAGACCTAAGAGCCTGGTATGCCCCGCGCTCGCCGCAATAGGAAAATTTGCGAGCGCGAAATGCAATACCCTGCCCTCACGTTGTATCTGGTCCGTTGGACCAGCATACACACGAGCGGGCTTTCCGTCGGACCAGCACACAGACGAGCGGACTTTCCGCCCGAAACTGAGTCCGACGGAAAGATTTAAAACATGTTTTAAATCTAGGTCCGGCGGACTTTTGGGAAAAAGTCCGCCGGAAAAGCCTGCTGGCGCCTACACACGGGCGGATTGTCCGGCACACTCTGGTCCGCCGGACCAAGTACGCCGGAAAGTCCGACCGTGTGTACGCGGCATACTAAACATAATGATTTTACACTGTATTTAGTGTGGTGAGTTCAATGGTACCATGAAAGTCCTTAGTGCCTCAAATCATTTCTATTTCTAACCTTCAACTTATACCAGAAGTGACCCCCAGACTCTGGTGAGTAGAAAAATGGCCGATTACAGCTATTCATTCAAAAAGTGAACCCCCCCAATCCCCCAACCCCCGCAGCTAGCACCATTCCTATTTTCTATTGGTTGCAGTTAGTGTTCTCCCCCTTCTGCAGATCTCTGACATCTCTTCTGATCCTCCATGGGCTTTCATCACTCCGTTTCCTCTGATCCCCCCCCCCGTGTCCACTGATTCCCCTCCCCCCATGTGCTTCAAGGGACATGTATATGTGCAGCTGCAGGGCGAGGAATGTCTCCTCAGCTTATGATTGGCTGTCTGTGGTGCACCAACACACATGAGAATCCTTCACACTAGCAGTTGGGGGGTGGTATAACCCCCTGGTTGAGCCCAAAACTGCTCCCCCTTTAGCTGCAGTCAGCAGTCAGGGGTGTACACATGTTGTGGCCATGAAGCAAAGCAGGTACCCCTTTATTGCATTCGGCAGATACCACCACCCACCAAACATGACACATTCATAGATTTCATAGGATCTGGTTTCCATCACATGATTCTGATTGCAGCTTCCAGGTCGGTCGTGCCCAGAGGAACCCTTCCCTCCGGACTCTACAGTAGATAGGGACACTCTACAACCACCCCATATCCATGTGTAATGCACACAGTTGCAGGGTGGTGGCGTTGCTTTAAGGGGTTAAAATGGGTGGTGAGGAGGTGAGATATTGTCAAACACCCCTGAAAAGTGATCTGAGTATGGACCACTTTTCGAAGGAGTGTCAGTCCCTGCCCCCAGTGTTAATGAACCCTAAAGCTGGCCATACATGGATGGAAATTCAGCCGGTTCAGCGGGGATCGGCTCAATGTCAATCAGTGTGCGGCCGTCCCTGCTCAGCAGAAGTCAATCGTTACAATGATTTCTATAAAAGGGGTGTGTTGTAACATTTTTTCTCAGTCCCAACTGGCTGCCGCCATTGGTCAGTGTAAGTCGCCTATTTACAGTTCTGTGTTCCTTCAATTCTCACTGGTTTACAAAAAACAACACAATTTAAAATTTACAAATATTTGTTATTTATTAGCTCAATACAGGTTCATGTTCTAGAATTAGAAGGAATTTTGTAAGTTATGTTGTATTTGTATCCGCTAATAATGATTTTCCTGTATTTTCAGCAAAAATATTATTTTGATTTGTGCAATTATGATGTGACCTAAATCTAAAAATCGAATAAATCAAAAACCTAAAAATCAGTATAAGTTATACAATATAAAATCATTAGTTATAAAGGTGATCCCATAGAATTCTATTGGTGATCCATTCTATGGGGACACATTATATTAGGATCCATTATAAAAGTGATATAATATATGATATAATAATGTAGATACACTTATCAATCATACATGATGACAGCGATATATGATGAAAAAGAATGTCACAATCTTCAAACTTATTATATTCTTATTTCTACGACATATTGTAATCTTATATTATAGATAGATAGATAGATAGATAGATAGATAGATAGATAGATAGATAGATAGATAGATAGATAGATAGATAGATAGATAGAGAGATAAATAGATAGATAGATTTGGTCTTAAAGGGCCAGTACACCTCCATCTGTGCCTCTCATAAGTCATGTTACACTCTGCGCTCTGTCTCAGGTCCAGCACTCTATACAATGTCCCATCTCACTATACATAATGATCATGTACTGGGAGGAGCATCGGAGGAGAGCAATATTGGGTAATATAAAGGGGAGTGGACAAGTGACAGAGTCTCTTTAAGACCATTTGAGGTCCCAAAACAATGCAATATACTTGGGTCTCAAAAAATAAATAAAGCCTCATATAGGATCCCTAGCATACTTGCCAACTGTCATGAATTTCCCGGGACATTCCCGGGATTTAGCCCCCTTTCCCGGATTTAGCCATTCCCGGTAATGTCCCGGGAAATTCAAATTTTACTATTTTTTTTCTTTTTTCGCTGCCGCCCGCTGCCGCCCGCTGCTAGTGGTCTGTGGCCGACGGAGACAATGTCTCCACTGGCCGCCATTTTCCCGGAGGCCAAATTACTATTTAGTAATGGCCGGGTGACTGCCAATAGAATTTGAGCTGTGGCACCGCACACCTCCCGCCCCACTGCGACCTGATGTGGGAAGGGGTGGGCGGCACCGCAGCTCAATTGCTATTGGCAGCCACCCGGCTATTTTGTCCCATTCTGCACTGCTGGGAATGCCTGACTCCATTGGGGGATGCCTGGTGTAAAGACAGGACTCTGCTAGCAGTGCCTGATGTAAGGGGGACTCCTCTGCAATGCCTGATGTAAGGGGGGACTCCGCTGCAATGTCTGATGTAAGGGGGGACTCCGCTGCAATGTCTGATGTAAGGGGGGACTCCGCTGCAATGCCTGATGTAAGGGGGACTCTGCTGCAATGCCTGATGTAAGGGGGACTCCGCTGCAATGTCTGATGTAAGGGGGGGACTCCGCTGCAATGTCTGATGTAAGGGGGGACTCCGCTGCAATGTCTGATGTAAGGAGGACTCCGCTGCAATGCCTGATGTAAGGGGGGACTCCGCTGCAATGTCTGATGTAAGGGGGACTCCGCTGCAATGCCTGATGTAAGGGAGGACTCCGCTGAAATGCCTGATGTAAGGGAGGACTCTGCTGGGGACACCTGATGGCATCTGGTGGCAGGTGACGTGGCAGGTGACACGCTCAGGGTTCCCACTGATTCTGCATTATGGTGAGTTAAATAATTTCATTCTATATTACAATGTAATAATAGAAATAATGCACTTCAATCATCCTGACACCATAACAAACATGGTGACGGGATGATTGAAGCGCCAACACCAGGTGTATGGAGTATCTTTATCTGCTGATTTGTTAAACTTTTTGGAATACACAGATTTCTATTGTTGTGTAGGATCTGGGCCTGCTGTCCCTCCATCCCTCTTTCTTTCTTTCTCTCTTTTTCTTTCTCTCTTTCTATTTCTTTCTCTCTTTCTTTTTCTTTCTCTCCCTCTTTCTTTCTTTCTCCCTCCATCCCTCATTCATCTCATACCACACCCCTTCTGAGCCACGCCCATTTAAGACACGCCTGCTATTCAGCTCAAGCCACGCCCATTTTTCGAATCGATGCATATTTTTCTGTTACAGTATGCCCCGCCCACAAACGAATGCCACGCCCTCGAAAAGCTGCTGATCACAGCTCAGAGCCCCCACCATTTTCCCCAAAGTACAGATGACTTCTCCTTCTCTCCTTCCCACCGGCTGCTGCAGGGGGATCCATTTCAGAGACTGGTCCCCCCACTGCTCTAATCACCCCTCTCCTGTTCCCAATCCCCATTTCCACAGCTCTGATCCCCCTGTGTCCACCCCTCCCCCCACAGCTCTGTCAGCTTCTCCTCCTCTACCTGGCACTGGCTGTCAGCTGCTGTGGGCACACAGGGGGACCAGTATATATGTCATATTTATCAGCCCCTTCTTTTTCTGAGTGAACACAGTGAGTGATTGATAATGATCACTCCTGTGTTTATTCATAACTGAAGCATGATAAACTGTGCTTACTATGCTTCAGTTTGTGAATGAACAGTAAGCCTCTGTACAGAGCACCTCCTGTTCATTCATTCTCTGCAGCTTCAGCTCCAAAGAAAGGAGTGGGGATCTCTGTTCTCAATCTCTTCTTCTGTCTCAAGAGTGTATCATCAGGGGTCTGTATGGACCCCTTATATTTCACAAAACCCCTCTACACACAGGGCTGTTAAAAAATGTAAATAATAAAACAAACATAAATTGTAAAAAAAAAAAAAAAAACATAATTAAGGGTTCATTCACACAGGTACTCTGGCTGTATGAATTTGTTCCTGCAGCTGAAGCCGTGTTCAGGGCCATACACCTGACCCCACACACCCATCCAGGCTGGGGGGTCCCTGTCAGGTAATGTACGGGGCCCCATGATTTCTAACAGCAGCCCTGATTGTGTTCTCCGGTCTCACCCTCTTTGGCTTCCCGTATATTCTACATATTACCAGCCTAATGTATGCCGTGTCTCTGTAAGGTATTGTCCTCTCTGGTGGGGAAGATGAGGGTGAGACCGGAGAACATGCTGCACAGCAATATACATCTCAGTGCTGATAACAGTGACACCAACACAATTATATTACTGATACATTCTATTAAAGTCTATGCCAAGCTAAGAACTTTTCTTTATAGTTTTTGGATGGAGTGAGGGAGGATTAGAACCCCTGTTGTGTTTTTACTGATATCTGGGGATTCCCCTCACTTCCTGTCCTGCTAACAACATTGTACCGGGCAGGAAGTGAGAGGAAATCAGCAAAGGGGACCCAGACATACATTTTTAGTAGAATAGAGGAAGGCTAGAGCCCCAGTCAGATTTTATTATAATTGTGGAGAGCTCTCCTCACTTCCTGATTGGTAAAATCTTGTCACCGGGACAGGAAGTGAGAGGAAATCTCTTTAATGGAAATCTGGATAGTAGTAAAAACCTGACAGGGGTTCTAATTCTCCCCCACTCCATCCAAAACTAAGAAAAGAAAACATTATGGGTGGACATACACTTTAATGATACATCACATTTCATTGTCTTAGCAGTAAATCTCTAGATCCCTTCTTCATATATTTCCTCTGAGATTGTTACATTTCTTTTCATCTCTATTTAGTATAGATTGTATGGAATAGGAGAAGGAAAGAGAGGAGAGGGGACCCCATCCTATCCAATCACAGCGACCGCACTGCACCCCACACAGAGTGACTGCATATGGGGGAGGGTCAGAGAGTAGGGGGAGGGGCAGGAGGAGGAGATTTGTGATGTCACACACTGTGATAACTTTCTGATTAATGATTACAATGAAAGTAATTATCATGAGATAGATAGATAGATAGATAGATAGATAGATAGATAGATAGATAGATAGATAGATAGATAGATAGATAGATAGATAGATAGATAGACCACACCCCTCTTTACTGACAAATAGGAACATGTAATTCATTGTTACTCCAGTAACTGGAGAGATCTCCTACCCAATCACAGGGAGTGACAGAGGGAGAAATCTCACATTTAACAAAAACCTGCAGGGCACTGACTGAAGTCCCACCCACTGCTTTATCCTATTGGCTGAATATTCTACCAATCCCACTACCCATCCCTGTGACATCACCAGTCTCTGGGCGGAGTTCTCACTATTACTATTATTCCCTATTCCCCCCACACATCTTTATACAACCTCTCCCTACATATATCCCAGCGTGGAGGGGCTCAGTGAAGATGGTGGTGAAGGTGTGGAGATGTCGGATCGGGTCACACAGATCATAAAAGGAGATCCGTCCGACCTCATAATCCAGATATATCCTGACTCTGTTACTGGGGATATTGGGGGGTAAGGGGATCATATTACTGTAATGTATCTCCCCATACTCATTTTCTTTCCTGTACAATCCCCAGGACTTCTTATTACATCCAATCAGTGACTGCCCTCCTCTCCTCTCTATACTGGGGTAACACATCCCGACTCTCCACCAATCTGATCCCCCGACATCCACTTCCCAGTAATGTCTCCCTGAGGAGAAACTCCAACTGCTCAACACCTGAGGATAACCCTGAAATCTCTCTGGTGTTTCTGGACGATTCTGTTTTCTATCTGACCAGGATACAGTTTTCCTGTCATCTGATATATGGAGAATATTATGAGCTGTGTTTACATCCAGTAATATGTCTGCAGCTCTCTGTATATAGAAGGATACATTTCCTTCAGTTATTATATCAGATAATGTGTGTAATGTGTGTGATATCCCATCCACATCCAGACCCCCTCCATCATGGAGGAGCTTCTCATGTCTCTCTCTGTCCTCATTATCTCCATCCTCAGTATCACACAAGTCACCTGTGTCTGATTCCTGTAAGACAGTCAGTGGATCCGTCATGTTACACAGCTCCTCAATGTGACGCATCTTCCTGGACAGATCCTCCTTCTTTATTTCCAGATCCCGGATGGAGATGGAGATCCACTCTGCCCTCCCGGAGATTTCCCTCAGGATTCTCTTCTCCAGGTCTTCCAGACGTCTCCTGAGATCTCTAAACAGGACAGTGACTCTCTCGGTGTCACCAGATGCTTTTTCTTCTACTTTCCTCCTGTGTTCCTGCAGACTCTGGACTCTTTCCTCCGTCTCCTCTCTCTTTATCAGAAGGTTCTGCAGAACAGTCCTCAGTGTCTCCTTCTTCTTCTCAGAAGCCTCATCTGAACAGTGTTATGAGTGGTCGGTTACCAGCGGTGGCTCTGACACTGGCACAGGTCGCCGGTCTGTCTCTGATGAAGCTGTCCCATGACCGGATCCTTCCTCTGGAATACACTGCCTATAACACGCTGCTCCTAGAACATCTGATCAGCCTGAGAAAGTACACCGACAAGCTAGAGGTGAGGCTCCTGACATCAGATCTACACTCACCGGTCACTTTATTAGGTACATCTTGCTAGCACTGGGTTGGACCCCTTTTGCCTTAATTCTTCGTGGCATAGATACAACAAGGTGTTGGAAACACTTCTCAGAGATTTTGCTCCATAGTGACATGATCACATAGTTACATAGTTAGTCAGGTTGAAAAAAGACACATGAAAAAAAGTCCATCTAGTTCACCCATAAAAAATAAAATAAAATAAAAAATATAAAATCCCATATACCCAATCCTATACCCACAGTTGATCCAGAGGAAGGTGAAAAACCCCAGAAAAGCAGTTGTTGCAGATTTGTTGGCTGCACATTCATGATGCCAATCTCCCATTCCACCACATGCCAAAGGTGCTCTATTGGAATGAGATCTGGTGAGTGTGGAGCCCATTGGAATATAGTGATTTCATTGTCATGTTCAAGAAACCAGTGTTGAGATGATTGGAGCTTTTTGACCTTATCCTGCTGGAAGGAGCCATCAGAAGATGGGTACACTGTAGTCCTAAAGGGATGGACATGATCAACAACAATACTCAGGTAGGCCGAGACGTTTAAACTACACTCAATTGGTACTAAGAGGCCCAAAGTGTGCCAAGAAAATATCCCCCCCACACCATTACACCACCACCACCACCAGCCTTAACCGTTGATACAAGGCAGGATGGATCCATGCTTTCATTGTGTTTACTCCAAATTCTGACCCCACCATCTGAATGTCGCAGCTGAAATACAGACTCATCAGACCAGGCAATGTTTTTTTAATTCTTTATTGTCCAATTTTGGTGATCCTGTGCCAATTTTAGCCTCAGTTTCCAGTTCTTAGCTGACAGGGGTGGCACCCAATCTGCTTCAAGGTTCGATGTGTTGTGTGTTCAGAGATGGTATTCTGCATACCTTGGTTGTAACGAGTGGTTATTTGAGTTACTGTTGCTTTTCTATCATCTGGAACCAGTCTGCCCATTCTCCTCTGACATCTGACATCAACAAGGCATTTTCCTCCACACAACTTCCGCTCACTGGATATTTTCTCTTTTTCAGACCATTCTCTGTAAACCCGAGAGATGGTTGTGTGTGAAAATTCCAGCAGATTGGCAGCTTATGAAATGCCCCTTCCAGCCCGTCTGGCACCTACAACCACGCCACGTTCAAAGTCACTTAAACCCCCCTTTCTTCCCCATTCTGATGCTCGGTTTGAACTTCAGCAAGTCATATTCACCGTCTAGATGCCAAAATGCACTGAGTTGCTGCCATGTGATTGGCTGATTAGCAATTTGTGTTACCAAGCAATTGAACAGGTGTACCTAATAAAGTGTCCGGTAAATGTTTGCTTCAAGTAATCGGAGTTATAGAGAATAAAGGCACACAAAATGTTTCGGTCAGTTTGTGCTCCTACAGGACGGTCGTGTGACCACGACCACACATTATTGACGTTGGACAAAGGGTGACCATAAAGCTTTGTGTGTATTTCAGCCTCAGGGTCTGACCCTTTCCTGGTTGTACTCCGCGCGCGGGGATTATGCGCGAGCAACGGACAGGCTGAAGAAGGCAATTGCAAATTCAGACCTCCACAACGAGAAGATAATCCAGTACTTCAACGTGCGGATCATGAGGGTGAGTAACATCGTCTCTCAGCAGAGGACTGCTCTCTTTGCCAAGTAAAGCTGGCAGCTCGGAGCGCTCTTTCAAAATAAATCCTTTCTTGGCTACATACACTATATCCGCTTCAGCTCCAGATCTTCTCTGGCACTTTTTGTGTAGCAATCAGCATTTTTTTTAGCTTGAAAATGTCTTAGAACCCCCAAACATTCTAGATTTTTTTTTTTAAAGCAGAGGCCCTAGAGAATAAATTGTTTTAAAAAATAAATGTATGCAGCGCTAGTAACATAAAAGTAAAAGTCTATAGTGTTTAGAATAAAGTCCTTGTTCAGGGAAAAATCTGGAACCACCCACGGTGTAGACAAAGACACGATTAGGTGAGCACGGACTTATCCTCCACCGAACATCAACACACCAGGCCTCTTACCAAAGAAAATGGACCACCGAATTACAGGTGGTCAAACATGCATGATACATCCACAGCACCACAAAACCACTTCACTTGATACATAGATGGCTGGGTCTTGTAGTCTCACCAGATGAAGGTTCAAAAGGTACATGCATAGAATACAAGAAAGCAACTCCTTATGGTGTAATATATCAAAACTAGTTTCACATTTATTTAAAAAACAGCCAGGGTATTCACATTTTAGCAAATAAAAACAAGCATATCAGAAGCAGCAGTCTGTTATGAATAGCAATTAGTTTCCAACCACAAAGACGACAGCGTCGTGACGTCAGAGCTCCACCCTACGTGGCGTTTCGTCCAAGAGAAACGTCATCAGGGGCGTGGTCAGAGCTCGTCGTATCTTCCTTATATGGGGGGGGGACGGAATAGAAGCGCCCATTCCCCCTGCACTCCAAGCCTCTCTCCCATCCGCCCAAAGAGGAACCACGCCCCAAACCCTGATTACATCCAGGTTTAGATCTACATGGCTAAATACAGCTGCCACGGCAGCCATGTTTAGGGAGACCAGATAGGAAAACATTATACAGTATGCCCATCTGGTCTCTGAGAGAGGGAAGGGGAGAAAACCGGGCCAAATTGGAAACAAAAATAGTAGATATGTAAAAATGAGAGTACTTAAGACATCCAAAAATGTAAATAAAAGTAACATTAGAATACTAATAAAATTTACAGCTTAACCACTTACGGACCGCCCACCGCAGTTTTACATCGGTTGTTTGAAGGAGGATACTGTTGTTATGGCAGCAGCTAGCTGCCATAACCCTGGTATCCTCGTCTTCAATGGGCAGTCCACTACAAGATAAAAATGGTCTCTGCGGCAGATTCCCTGCGAGATCACTTTTATCAGCGGCGGGAGAGGCGCCCCCCCTCCCGCTTCGCTCCGGTGCCCTCCGTCGGCAGCAGCGGAGGTGATCACGTCCTGTCTCCTGTTAGGTATGGAGACAAGTGGAGGGGGGGGGGAATGGCCCCCACCCATCTACATAACAATGCAGGGCGGAAGCCACGTCAAAACGTCACTTCCGCCCATAGCTCTTAAAGGGCCATTTTTTTAAAATGATTTTTTTTAAATGACAATTTTTTTTTTTTTTATTGCATTCTAGTGTAAATATGAGATCTGAGGTCTTTTTGACACCATATCTCATATTTAAGAGGACCTGTCATGCTTTTTTTCTATTACAAGGGATGTTTACATTCCTTGTAAAAGGAATAAAAGTGACAACATTAAAAATAAAAAATAAAAGGTAAAATAAATAAGAAAAAAATAAATTTGTGTTCAAACCACACATGTGAGGTATCGCCGCGATCGGTAGAGTGAGAGCAATAATTCTAGCCCTAGACCTCTGCTGTAACTCAAAACATTCAGCTTGTAGAATTTTTTAAATGTCGCCTATGGAGATTTTTAAGGGTAAAAGTTTGTCGCCATTCCACGAGCGGGCACAATTTTGAAGCCTGACATGTTGAGTATCAGTTTACTCGGCGTAACATTATCTTTCACAATATAAAAAAAAAATTGGGCTAACTTTACTGTTGTCTTATATTTTAGTTCAAAAAAGTGTATTTTTTCCAAATATACCCCCTTCCTACCCAGGCCAATTTTCAGCTTTCAGCGCTCTCGCAATTTGATTGACAGTTGCGCGGTCAGGCTACGATGTATGACATTTTTATCATTTTTTTCCCCACACAAATAGAGCTTTCTTTTGGTGGTATTTGAACACCACTGGGATTTTTTAAAATTTTTCTGCGCTACAAATTAAAAAAGACCGAAAATTTAAAATTAAAAAAATAAAAAAATAAAATAAAGGCTTTCTTCGTTTTTGTTATAAAATTTTGTAAACAAGTAAATTTTCTCCTTCACTGATGAGCACTGATGGGTGGCATGGATAGGCAGCTCTGATGGGCATTGATGGGCAGCACTGATAGCCAGCACTGACTGGCATCACTAATGGGCACTGATTGCTGGCACTGGTGGGCACTGATTGCTGGCACTGGTTGTGCTGTATTGTAATCAGGGCACTGATGATCAGTACCCTGATTACATATCTCGATGTCCCCTGGGAGGAGATGCCGCTGATTAGACATGTGCACTTAGTTTCCGAAAATTCGTACATTCGTAAGGATCCGAAATACAAATTTTTATGCATACGAATTTTGGTCAAAATACGAAATTTTGTTTACGAAATTCGGATAAATTTATCATAACGAACTTTCTTTATTGTTACGAAAAGTTAACGAAACTAAAAGTTAAAAACCCCAGGAAGTCAGCACAGCACAGGGATGGTGGGAGCCCCTCATAATGATAAATTTTTCATAACAAACTTTCGTTATTGTTACGAACATTTTACGAACCTAACGAAAATTCATATTTCGTACGAATCCGAACTGAATTTCGGACACGAATCACGAATTAATCTTAATACGAAACGGAACGCAACAAAACTAAACAAATTTATGGACGGCGCACATGTCTACCGCCGATCAGCTCTCCTTGCCACACACTCTGTCAGTGTGAGGCGACGAGAGCCGATTACCGGCACTTCCGTGTTTACATGTGACTGGCTGTGATTGGACACCGCCGATCACATGGTTAAGGAGCCGCGTGATAGGCTCTTTACAGAGATCGGGGTCGCACCCTGTCCTAGCAACATGGTGCGACCGGGGGGGGGGAGGGTCACATTCTAGGACGACGTCATTTGATGATGGAGGCAAGCAGTTAAGCACACAGTTAAACCCTTGATTACCTCTAGATGTGAACCCCTTGACAGCCAATGTCATTAGAACAGAGACAGTGTACAGTATTATCACTGATCACTGTATTGGTGTCACTAGCGACATCAGTGTCAGTTAGTGACCCTTCCAGGTAAATGCCTGTTAGCGCCAGATTGTCCGCCACCCTATCACAGTCCCACTGCAAGTAATTGATCACTGCCATTACAATATAGCAAATAAGTAAATTCCACTATATATCCCATGGTTTAAATAGAAAAAAGGAGCACTCAATTGCCACGTCCGTAATATTGAGGAGGAGAAATGGAGGTATGACTAAAAAGTACTACATATGGTCGGACTTTATAGGCCAAGAAACAATGGAAAAAAGGGGAATAATATAAAACATAACATTTATTGGAAAAGTATAAAATATAGACAAAACAGTTGATAATAGTAAAAAACATAATACATATGCATATATGCAGTGAGCCCTTGTGCGTCTACGCGTTTCGCCGTTAGGCTTCTTCAGGACACGACCAAGGTTCAAAAAACGCAACAGATAAGATCATTTAATGGCAATGTATTTCATTTCAGATAGTAAGATTTGTTCTCTTATCTGTTGAGTTTTTGAACCTTAGTCGTGTCCTGAAGAAGCCTAATGGCGAAACGCGTAGATGCACAAGGGCTCACTGTACTAATTGCATATATGCATATGTATTATGTTTTTTTACTATTATCAACTATTATATCTATATTTTATACTTTTCCAATAAATGTTACGTTTTATATTATCCCCCTTTTTTCCATTGTTTCTTGGCCTATAAAGTCCGACCATAGGTAGTACTTTTTAGTCATACCTCCTTTTCATATCCCATGGTTTGTAGACGTTAGAACTTTTGCACAAGCCAATTACTATGCTTACTGGGATTTTTGTAGCAGAATACGTCTCGGCCTAAAGTTGTGAAATAATTTGAGTTTTTAAACTTTCTATCGGATATATTTCAAAACAGAATCTAGAAAATGTAATTATGAAAAATTTTTTGGTCTTTTTTCGTTTCTATAAGACAAAATAAAAAACCCAGTGGTGATAAATTACCACCAAAAAAAAAACCCTATTTGCATGAAGAAAATTATATAAATAAATACAGTGTTATATGACCATACACTTGAAGTAGCGTAGTACTGAACAGCAAAAAATGCCCTGGTCCCGATTGGTGTGAAACCTTCCGGAGGTCATGTGGTTAATGTTCCCAAATTTGATACCTTTATATATTTTTTGGGGGGTCTGCAGATACCATGTCAGTAGGTCAGTAGCATCTACTCCTGAGGAAGTGAATTATTTTCACAAAACGCGTCGAGTAGTGGGATGCACTTGATCCTGCCATTTGATTGGTATTCTGTGGAATTTTAACACTGACACTTGTTGTTTACAAGTTAAAATCAGAAAACAACTTGGAACCCCTAAACATTTTATATATATATATATATATATATATATATATATATATATATATATATATTTTAGCAAAGACTCTGGGGAATACAATGGCGGTCATTGCAATATTTTATGTCACACGGTATTTTCCAACCCATGTGTGTGATTATATGTCAGTATTACATTGTATATCCCTGTATGTTGTGTTCGTTCAGGTGCTTATCTAATATTACATCTCAAATGAACACCAGAGGGCACTAATTTGAGTGTAACAATATGTTATTATTACTACATTCAGATTGGCGCCCTCTGGTGTTCGTTTATATAGGTTGAATCAGCTAGTTCATTTTATATAGGCATGTTCCTACATACAATGTATAATTTGTTTCTAATTGTCTTATTAAATAATTTTTAAAAAAACATTTCATTATATAATTGTGTTGAAGCTCATTTAAAGTCCCATGGGTAACTTGGAATGTACAGCCTCATAGTATCTACTCACTCTGGTGTTTTTCTCTTGAAGGTGGAGTTCTACTTCCTGTCCCAGTATGTGTCCGCCATCAATTACCCGTACCGCCATATCCTCATCGGGCGAGGTGAGCACACCCTGGAAGCCTTGATGGAACAGCTCAGCCGGGTCCAAATTGACAGCAGCGAGCTGCGCAAGCAGATCGCCCTCTTCACCTGGACCCTGGTGGGAGCAGCCAACGCCTTGAGTGGGGAGGTTTGGGAGGTCCAAAGGAATTTCTAGATCAGGGGAGCTTGTCAAGTCAACTTGCACCTATAGGAGCTCAATGCTGGACCCTTTCTACATCCCACCTACCAACCAGTCACAGGGCTCCTTGCGTCTTCATAATTTATCAGTGACAGTGATCACTATAAAGGTTTTCTTTTTTTTTCTTTTTTTGTATCTGCTGGCTGCTCGTTATATTGCTGCTGCTGCTTTGCCAAACAAGGATGAAGTCATGTTTATCAGCGACAGGGCTCGCTATAAATTACTGTTACGACTTCATTGCGCAGTGCCAACCGGTGCCCACCTCCTTGCTTGAGCGGCTTTTGCTATGAATTCTGGGAAGGGCTGCTTAAAAGGGCCTATTTTATAAAGATCCATCATATAATTGTTTCAATTTTTTTCACATTGTTTCCTATCAGGCACAACACTTTTGTCTAGTTTATAAACGTTCAAATGGAAAGTTGCAGAACAAGGTGAAACCCTGGTTGGTTTACAGCCATGGCCAAAAGTTTTGAGAATGACACAAATATTAATTTTCACAAAGTCTGCTGCTTCACTGTTTTTAGATTTCGTGGTCAGGTGTTACTATGCTATACTGAAGTATAATTACAAGCAAGTGTCAAAGGCTTTTATTGACAATTACATTACTGCAAAGAGTCAATATTTGCCGCGTTGACCCTTCTTTTTCAAGACCTCTGCAATTTGCTCAGGCATGCTGCCAATAAGCTTCTGGGCCACATCCTGACTGATGGCTGCCCATTCTTCCATAATCAATGCTTGGAGTTTGTCAGAATTTGTGGGGTTTTTTTTTGATCACCCGCCTCTTGAGGGTTGATCACCAACTCTCAATGTGATTAAGGTCTGGGGAGTTTCCTGCCCATGGACCTAACATTTCGATCTTTTGTTCCCCAAGCCACTTAGTTATTGTTTTTGCCTCATGGCAAGGTGCTCCATCATGCTGGAAAAGGCATTGTTCCTCACCAAACTGTTCTTGGATGATTGGAAGACGTCGCTCTTGGAGGATGTTCTTGTACCATTATTTATTCATGGCTGTGTTCTTAGGCAAAATTGTGAGTGAGCCCACTCCCTTGGCTGAGAAGCAACCCCACACATGAATGGTTTTAGGATGCTTTACTGTTGGCATGACACAGGACTGATGGTAGCGGTCACCTTTTCTTCTCCGGACAAGTTTTTTTTTTTCTGGATGCCCCAAACAATCGGAAAGGGGATTCATCAGAGAAAAGGATTTTACCCCAGTCCTCAGCAGTCCAATCCCTGTACCTTTTGCAGAATATCAGTCTGTCCCTAATGTTTTTCCTGGAGAGAAGTGAGTTCTTTGCTGCCCTTCTTGACACCAGGCCATCCTCCAAAAGTCTTCTCCTCACTGTGTGTGCAGATGCACTCACCTGCCTGCTGCCATTCCTGAGCAAGCTCTGCACTGGTGGTGCCCTGAATCAACTATAGGAGATGGTCTTGGTGCTTGCTGGACTTTCTTTGGTGCCGTGAAGGTTTCTTCACAACAACTGAACCTCTCTCCTTGAAATTCTTGATGATTCGATAAATGGTGTATTTAGGCGAAATCTTAGCAGCAGCAATATCCTTGCCTGTGAATACCAATTTTGTGCAAAGCAATGATGACTGCACGTGTTTCCTTGCAGTTAACCATGGTTAGCAGAGGAAGAACAATGATTTCAAGCACCACCCTCCTTTTAAAGCTTCCAGTCTGTTATTCTAACTCAATCAGCATTAGAGTGATTTCTAGCCTTGTTCTCCTCAACACTGAAACCTGTGTTTCACTGACGTGATGTCAGCTGGTCCTTTTGTGTCAGGGCTAAAATGCAGTGGAAATGTTTTTTTTGGGGATTAAGTTCATTTTCATCGGCATCATAAAAACTGAGACAGCAGACTTTGTGAAAATTTATATTTGAGTCATTCTCAAAACTTTTGGCTGTAAACTCTCTACAAAAAGAAAAAAAAAGTCTTTATACATTTTTTGAGTCCATTTGCAAAATTGGCGATTATTAGATTCACCTATCTGGTAACCATAAAGGGTTATACATGGTGAGCAGGGCCACTGATAAGGCAGTACAACTGGTCCTGTTGTACTGGGCCCAGGCTTCATCAGCTAAACAGGGGGGCCCAGTGTGGCTTTATTGTTCATTTCTGCATAAATTAATAAATTGATTTTACTAGACCACACCCCGCTCAAACTTGCTTATCAGGGCTTAAATTACATTTTCCTGGGCCCCATCACGTCAACTGAGGGGCCCAGGAGGAGCTTTTTTTTCCATTTTCGGGGCGTAGGTGGATAAGGTCAAGGTGGGTGGGGGGCCCCGTCAGGAAGGCTGTACAGGGCCCCATTATTTCTAACAGCAGCCCTGATGGTGAGCAGCAAAACTTGGGTATGCTGTGGCTAAAAATTGAGCTCAGCCTTTCCTAAAGAACCCTATGCTGTGCCTATACACCTGCTGCCATGACCAGCCTGAACCGTTACCATGAAATAAGACGGGATGCATGGATTCCAAAGCATGTAGGCCAATACTTGGTCCTACCATCTAGATATTGTAGATATCAAGTGTTGCCAGACCAAACAACAATTTCACAGTCTTTTGTCCAGTATTATTAGCAATCCTGCATCTATTATAGCTTCAAAAATCAATAGGCCCCTTTGAGTGATCATGGCCGCTGGGTGTTCTTCACTTGACCGCCTTGCCCTCATCTCCTTCCAGGACAACATAATCATTATCATGGACAGAGCTCCATATAAATTATTGTGACAGCTTTATTGCCTGGTGCTGACCTAACCCCATACATTGCATGGCTTTTTCTAGGACTTCTGGGAAAGTGCTATTTAGAAACGCAAATCCGCCTTCCTGAATATGTTCATATTGTAAGGCCGGGCTGCAAAATCAACGACCTATTAAATAGTATTTGTGATCAGTTTTGCTCCATGAAGCTCTAGAAGTGTCTAATTGTTCTCAATGGGAAATGTTATAGAAGGGATGTGCATGTCTGTTGCTTACTACAGTTGTCTTTATACCAATGTGTCTACAGTTACCACACAGCAACAAGCTGAACGTTAAAGTGACCCTGTCAGGGGTGTAGAAAAAGTCCAAAAACAGTACCCTGTGATAAAAAAATTCTCCATACTTACCTGTCTGTTTGCCAGTGTGCAGAAATTTGCCCTGTAGCACAGCTCCCGGGATGGATCCTATGCTACACCTCTGGGTGTGTAGACTAACATGTCCCCTGCTGGCTACTGTGGTTCCTCCCAAAGACCTCCCAAAGACGTCACTATTATGTCCTGCGGTGACTAGGGGTCAGCAGGAGGAACCACAGCAGTCAATGGGGAAATCGCTATTGGACCAGCCCGAGGATTTGAGAAGATCAACACCGGGTGTTCTACTACATAGTGAATTTCCTTCAAACTGGTCAATGTACAGGTAAGTTTAATGCTGTTTTCTTTACAGGGTAATACCTTTGGATTTTTTCTAACCCCTCGACAGGGTCACTTTAAAGTGCATGCATAGCCAACATCTGTTTTTGTTTTTGTTTTGGATGGGGCGTGGAAGGGTTAGAACCCTTGTCAAGTTCTTATTGCTGAAAGAGAAAGATCGCATGAAGAGCTCTAAACCACAAAGGGGTCCAAAGAAATAAACATTCATAAAATAAATGAATAAAACTTCCAATATGTTTCGAGGGTTGAACACTCCCTCTTCATCAGGGCTTGAATTTATAATTTGAGTTTATATGAAGTTTATGTGAGTGATACAGTATTCAAAATAGGCAAAACCTTTTGCTGCTGGATCAATTTTGGAAACTGAATATATACAACATCCACCCTGAAGAAGGAGTGTTCAGACCACCAAAACGTGTTGTTTTTGTTACTAAATATCATTGAACATCGTCTATAACTTAAAAGCTTCCACAAATGTTAAAAGAAAATGAAGGAACAAATACTATATAAAAGTTGGTGATTTTATCCCCCTCAATTAATGATCATGTTTATTAAAAAGGCCGAGCTTTGCTTTAAAGGACCAATCATTATAAGATTTCAAAGAGTATGGGTTAAAAGATGTTCTCTTTACGGTTTATCACTGACAGTGATCAGTAGAACTGAACCTTGCTGTTGTCCTTCAGACACAAGTCGTATCTGTACAATCTAACAATGTATCTGGATTGCATTCTTGTAACTGAAAGCAACATTTTTCATTAAAATATAAGAACTTCCTTCTCCAATGTGTCCGACCTTCCTTTATATATATGTGTACTGTGTATATGATCCCAATACAGGGAGCAAATAAGCTTTTTTTAACAGTGCAGAGTATTTCAGGAGAGGAGAGTTAGATAGAGGAAGGAGCAGAATCCTCCAGCAGTGCATAGTATTTCAGGAGTGGAGAGTTATAGAGGAAGGAGCAGAGTCCTCCAGCAGAGCAGATTATTTCGAAGGAGAAGAGTTATAGAGGAAGGAGCAGAGTCATCCAGCAGAGTATTTCAGGAGAGGAGAGTTATAGAGGAAGGAGTAGAGTCCTCCAGCAGAGCATTTCAGGAGAGGAGAGTTATAGAGGAAGGAGCAGAGTCATCCAGCAGAGCAGACTATTTCAGGAGAGGAGAGTTATAGAGGAAGGAGTAGAGTCCTCCAGCAGTGCAGAGTATTTCAGGAGAGGAGAGTTATAGAGGAAGGAGCAGAGTCCTCCAGCAGAGCAGAGTATTTCAGGAGAGGAGAGTTATAGAGGAAGGAACAGAGTCCTCCAGCAGAGCAGAGTATTTCAGGAGAGGAGAGTTATAGAGGAAGGAGCAGAGTCCTCCAGCAGAGCAGAATATTTCAGGAGAGGAGAGTTATAGAGGAAAGAGCAGAGTCCTCCAGCAGAGCAGAGTATTTCAGGAGAGGAGAGTTATAGAGGAAGGAGCAGAGTCCTCCAGCAGAGCAGAATATTTCAGGAGAGGAGAGTTATAGAGGAAGTAGCAGAGTCCCCCAGCAGAGCAGAGTATTTCAGGAGAGGAGAGTTATAGAGGAAGGAGCAGAGTTCCCCAGCAGAGCAGAGTATTTCAGGAGAGGAGAGTTATAGAGGAAGGAGCAGAGTCCTCCAGCAGTGCAGAGTATTTCAGGAGAGGAGAGTTATAGAGGAAGGAGTAGAGTCCTCCAGCAGAGCAGAGTATTTCAGGAGAGGAGAGTTATAGAGGAAGGAGCAGAGTCCTCCAGCAGTGCAGAGTATTTCAGGAGAGGAGAGTTATAGAGGAAGGAGTAGAGTCCTCCAGCAGAGCAGAGTATCTCAGGAGAGGAGAGTTATAGAGGAAGGAGTAGAGTCCTCCAGCAGAGCAGAGTATTTCAGGAGAGGAGAGTTATAGAGGAAGGAGCAGAGTCCTCCAGCAGTGCAGAGTATTTCAGGAGAGGAGAGTTATAGAGGAAGGAGTAGAGTCCTCCAGCAGAGCAGAGTATCTCAGGAGAGTAGAGTTATAGAGGAAGGAGTAGAGTCCACAAGCAGAGCAGAGTATCTCAGGAGAGTAGAGTTATAGAGGAAGGAGTAGAGTCCACAAGCAGAGCAGAGTATCTCAGGAGAGTAGAGTTAGAGATAATAAAAAAAGACATGTCAATGGATTTTAACCAAAGTAAATATAAATGGTGTTAAATATCCAAACCTTGTATCCTCAGATGCCTAAACCTGCAGTTGATATAGAAGATAAAATCTTGTATAAATGATGGTCAAATTTCCTCTAACAGGGAATTAATTCCTTATTAATCTCCAAAGGTAATCATAAACTTCTCGGATCTACATTCTACAACATTTTTTATTAATATGCAAATCTTATTGACAAAAAATGGAAACTAGATGTAAAATGAAGTTTAAGTTTAAAGGAATTATATTACAATGACAAACCAAGCTGCTGAGGTGAGTTGTATTAGTTGGACTGTCAGTTGGCAGTATGTGTCAGCAATAAAAGTGGCGTGTCAGTTAGCACTGTGACTTTCCAAAGCAACACGAGGCAACTAATGGGGTTTCAGAAAGGCCAAGTATTGGTGTTGTGTTGGTCATGGATCCTAAGTCCAGGGGATCAAGCAGACCTCTGCCCCATTGCCGACACTTCAGCCGGGATTTAGGAGCTGTCGGCTGGTACTTCCCGACCCAGGCAAAGGGAGCCCAGCCCTGCTGCTGAGCAGAGTCTAGCAGCTGTCTGTAGGCAATCTCCAGCTCCCATCCCTGAATGGCTAGAAACTCCAAATATTCCTGTGCTCAAAGCACTTCTGAAATTTTCAGCATCTAGTCTCTGTAATCCATGATTTCCTCCAAACACTACACCAGATCACTCCCAAAGTCAGGGTCTTGTGACAGTCTCCCGTACAACAGCCCCAAGCCGCCATAGCCAAAGCCTTCCATTGAGCTGTCATCCGCTATCCAAGGGCACACTTGGGCTACATGGCAAAGGATGGCTCTGTAGCTCTCATCCAGCTGCATCTCACCCGGATCAGCCTGCTTAACTCAGCTGTCCACTCCTTGTGTGGTTGTTCCCCCAACAACTGCACTCGCACTTTGTACTGCAACCAGTACCTTTCTTGGATGGAGGGGAGAATTTTTTGCCTGGAGGCGCTGCTCTCAGTCCAGCTCTTCCTTCCAGAGTTGCTGGCAGACAAAGTCACACCATCCCAGCAGGACCTGCATTGGCACTGGTCCTCTGTGTTGCACCTGCATCTCTCACAGCCTCATTAGGAATTCCTCTTCCACGGCGGCTGTTATCTGTACCTCTCCTCTTCTGCTCCAGTGGGGGTTTTGATGTCCAAGACTGCAGGAAGCATCCCAATGCTGCCACTAAATGTGACAGACCACCTGGCACCCTGCATGGGTGCTTCCGCCAAGATACAGCTTCCTCCACACTGGATCTAGGAACCAGGTATTATAGCGGAGCTTTGCACCCAAGAACTAGACGACACTAGCTTAGGTGCAAACTGGAACTGACTTTATTGTAAACTCAAACACAATATATAACACACAAGATAAGGTAAAAGCTTGATCACATTATCCTACACAATGCAAACTGTAAACAGCAATCTAAATCATCAGTACATCTAAGGAACGGCAAACATAAACAGTAATCTAATTAAACAGGAAGCTAATTAACAACTAGTCACTGGGTCAAGCCTGGGTGACTCAGATCAGTGCCCACCCAGACAGTACGGCACCAGTCCCACAGATACACAAAGTACATTACACATGCTGTCTGTCAGGGGTGTAGAAAAAGTCCAAAAACAGTACCCTGGGATAAAAAAATTCTCCATACTTACCTGTCTGTTTGCCAGTGTGCAGAAATTTGCTCTGTAGCACAGCTCCCGGGATGGATCCTATGCTACACCTCTGGGTGTGTAGGCTAACATGTCCCCTGCTGGCTACTGTGGTTCCTCCCAAAGACCTCCCAAAGACGTCACTATTATGTCCTACGGTGAATAGGGGTCAGCAGGAGGAACCACAGCAGTCAATGGGGAAATCGCTATTGGACCAGCCTGAGGAGTTGAGAAGATCAACACCGGGTGTTCTACTACATAGCGAATTTCCTTCAAACTGGTTGATGTACAGATAAGTTTAACGCTGTTTTCTTTACAGGGTAATACCTTTGGATTTTTTCTAACCCCTTGACAGGGTCACTTTAAACTGCATGCATAGGATGGTGGAGCGAGCGGCCGCATAGTCACAGCGCTCCGGCTCTCAACAACCATCCTACAGGCATCCTGAGTCCTATCTCCTCGCCGAAGGTCTCAATTTGTTCCCCACGGCAGTGGGCACGAAGCAGGCTGGCTAACATGGTGAAATACGGGCCGGCTTGGCCCCCATCCACGTCGGACCGTCTGGCGGGATTCCGGAGGCAAGATGGCGCCGGGACACAAACCTCTCAGGCAGCTATGCTGCAGGCGAATATGTCTGATGACCGGAGCTCTGCTGGTGGGGTGAGTGCCTCTACTCCTGCTATCTTCCGTACACAGTCTGTCTCCCAGTTATCACAAGACCCCCAGACAGCCCAAGACCCCCAGCAATTCACAGATGATGATGGAGAGCTAAATCCCCCTGCTGAACCAACCCTAGCCACTATTATGCTGGCTATACAAGATTGTAAGGCCTCCCTCACTACTCAAATAGCCTCCATAAGAATGGATTTCTCACTCCTCAAACAGGATGTCCAAAACCTACGTGACAGGGCTGGGGATATGGAGGAACGTATTAGCTCCGTGGAGGACACTATGCACCCCCTAACTGTTAAAGTGAGAGATAATACTGGGGAACTAGCAGCTCTTCGCGCCAAAATCGACGATTTGGAGAATCGTTCTAGAAGGAACAATTTACGTTTTGTTGGATTCCCTGAACGCGCGGAGGGCTCCCACCCTGAAAAATTCCTGTACTCCTGGCTGCGGGATATCTTTGGCACTGATGCGCCATCATTTTCATATGTGATTGAGAGGGCACACCGCACACCCCCACGTCCTCCCCCAGAGGGAGCACCTCCACGCTCAATCATCGCCCGCATCCTTAATTTCCAGGATAAAATGGCCATTTTACGAATAGCAAGAGAGAAAGGTCCGCTTAAATACAACGGCAACAATATCTCTATTTATCCTGACTTCTCTGCTGAGGTGCAGCGCCAGCGCATATCATTCTCAGCAGTGAAGAGTCGTTTACGTGAGGAAGGATTGAAATATGCCATGCTGTTCCCTGCCAAGCTCCACATCATATTTGATGGTAAAGCTCACTTCTACTCCAACCCTAAAGAAGCCATGGCTTGGCTAAATGATCGCTATGGGCCCGCAGACAGGCGCAGAGGACACTGACAGCTTCCCCTGTGTAATGTTCCCCTTGGCTGAACTCTTTCTGGATGAAACCATGCAGTCCCCTATTCACCACAGGCCTACGTCAACATATGGGACTACTCGCCTATACCTGAGGTCTTGTAATGAAAGGAAAAAGAGAGAGAAGAAGGAAGAAAGATCTATAATCCTGCAACGGTCCTTGGCATTTCTACTTGATCCAGCATTTCAACTTCCTTTTTCTTCCTTTTACTAGTGAGAAGGACTGATCCTGAATCAGGACACAACTTTATTTTTTTTTTCTAATATCAGTTGGGAGCCACACTGATCTCCACGTTACCTCCCCACCGGATAGTGGTGTGACCACGGAATAGTTAGACCCTCAATAACACTTTCTTCCCCCTTTTTTTACGGGGTAGAAGGGGTCTGTTTGGGTTTTGGGATCCAAGGCTCGCTAAGTTGGGGATGGCCGAGCGGGGCGGGGGTTACGGGTTTTTCAAACACGGTTTGCACCTTTTTGTGCTCTTTAGTATTTTTTCTTTTTTTTTTTCTTTTTTTCTCTTTTTTACAATTTATATAGATACTGCTCGGATCGATTTATTGGCTTACTCGGGCCTGTATACTGACGATACAGACTCAAGTAAACATAGGTATTTGAAATGTGTTATACATATCATTGAATGCATGTGGCCTGGCGCGGCCTGTGAGGTACTAGATGAGTATGTGCATATATATCCTTATGAACATGATATATTGTTTGGCATACAATGTCGGGGTCCCTAAAAATAGTATCATGGAATACTAGAGGTTTAAATGCCCCCCAAAAACGAGCTCTCGTTTTTTCAGTCCTAAAGAAATGTCGCCCTCATGTGGTATGTTTACAGGAGACCCACCTAACTGACACGAAGGTGAGGGCCCTTAAGCGTCCATGGCTGGCTCGGGGTTATCATGCTACGCACACAAATTACTCTAGGGGAGTCTCCATCTTAGTGGCAAAATCCCTCCCAGCAGAAACTTTACAAGTCAAGACAGATCCAAACGGGAGATATGTTGTACTTACTCTACAAATCTCCTCAATAACGTTTACTATTGTTAACCTCTATATTCCTCCACCCTTTTCGGTGGAGGTATTATTGAAATTATCATTGCACTTATTGGATAGACCCCCCGGACCTCTCCTCTACATTGGTGATTTTAATGCTGTACTTGACCCGGCCGTGGATCGCTTGGGGGGTGGGGGTAGACCCTTTCCCTCCCTTTTGAACTGGATGCAGGTTTATGACCTTACTGAACTATGGCGCTGGAAACATCCAGATGATAGTCAGTTCTCTTGTCATTCAGACTCATTTCACACCATGTCTCGAATTGATATGGCTTTTGCCCCAGCAGACACCCTCCCCTTTGTCGCTGCAACTTCCTATTTACCTAGGGGGGTTTCAGACCATGCGCCCCTTTCTGTGGACCTCACCATCCTTCCAGGATCTATCCCCTCCATTTGGAGGTTAAATTCTTATTGGCTGGAGGATGAGGTGGTGCAGGGAACATGTAAACAAGGTATCAAGGAATACTGGAGAGACAATGTGGGGACAGTGGACCCTTCTATAGAGTGGGAGGCCTTCAAGGCCTCATTGAGGGGCACCTTTATGTCCATCACTGGAGTCTTGAGAAAAAATAACCAACAACATACGGCAGAACTTGAAACTGCCATGGTACAAGCGGAGTCGGTATATACCTCTGATCCAACTCCAGACACAAGAGAAACATGGCTATTGAAACGTAGGGAGTATGAAATACGTCTTTTAGACCTTACAAAAAAGAAATTGTTACACACGGCACAGAAATCATTTGAACATGGCAACAAGGCCGGGCGCCTTTTAGCATATCTGACGAGGCCTGACCACCCCCCAGTATCTATTCCTTGTATCTATACTAAGACAGGCCAAATGAGTGAGGCCCCTGGGGATATTATGGAAACTTTTCTAAATTTCTACACAGAACTTTACACTTGTAGAGCTGAGTACACTGAGCCCCAGCTAAACGAATACCTTGCTGACATATCTCTCCCCTCCATTTCCACTGAGGAAAGAGAGATGTTAGACGCTCCCATCTCAGTTGAAGAGATTGCAGTAGCCATTACTCAAATGCCAGCCCACAAGACTCCTGGGCTGGATGGTTATCCCACTGAATGGTATTCACAATTTAAGGATTTACTGTGCCCATTTCTGCTACGTACATATAATAAGGCTTTGGATGCTGGTATCCTTCCCCCCACCATGCGAGAGGCCTTGATCGTGCTCCTGCTGAAACCCCGCAAAGATCCACTTAAATGTGAGTCATACCGCCCAATATCCCTCATAAATGTGGATGTTAAGATCCTAGCAAAAGTGCTTGCAAATCGCTTAAATACTGTAGTTACGTCCCTGGTCAATAGCGACCAAGGGGGTTTTATACCTGGGCGGTCCACAAGAATGAATATCCGCAGACTATTCCAAAACTTGCAATACCCTCATGAATGCCCCCGTACCCGTGCCATTGTGTCTTTGGACACATGCAAAGCATTTGATAGTGTGGAGTGGCCATATCTCTTTCGTGTGCTGCAGGTGTACGGTTTCGGTCCTCGCGTGGTGGCATGGATTAGGCTACTTTACACATCCCCCCAAGCCCGAGTGCGCGTTAATTCCTCCATCACTAAATCATTCTCCATTACCAGGGGCACGAGGCAAGGATGTCCTTTATCCCCGCTTCTATTCGCCTTGGCTATGGAGCCACTGGCGGCTAGGATACGTACATCCTCCTCCATCAATGGCCTGCCTATTGCTACCATTGAGGAACGTATTTCGCTGTATGCAGATGACACTTTGGTGTATCTGGCAGATACCAATGCATCACTTCGGTCGCTATTGGCTGAGATTAATAGGTTTGGGGATTTTTCTGGATTCCGGGTGAACTGGGACAAGTCCAGCCTGTTCCCTTTGGATTCAGCGGCGATCTCCCAGATCCACCCGGACTCCAACTTACAGGTAGTGACTTCCTTTCGATACCTTGGGGTGTTGGTACAGTCGCCCCTGTCCACCTACATTACTAATAACTTAGACCCCATACTGAATAGACTACAGGAACAAATTAAACAGTGGATGGACTTACCCCTAGATCTTATGGGAAGAGCAAACCTCCTTAAAATGATCTACTTACCAAAACTACTATACGTACTAGCTAACTCCCCTTGCAAAATCCCCAGATCTGTTTTTAAAAGGATAGATGCGATCTGTACAACGTTCCTGTGGAGTGGGGGGACTCCCAGGGTGGCACTGGAGACGTTGCGGCTGCCGTCACATATGGCGGGGTTGGCGTTTCCAAACTTTTTTCTTTATTACTTAGCATCACAGTTAGTGCATGTGCATGATTGGCTATGTCCGGTCCCGGCAAATGCATGTACTACCACCGAGGGAGCCATTGCGTCTTCCATGGAAACTCTACATAACATTGTTTATAGAGGTGGGGTTCCAAGTCGACCGGGCACTTCCATGCTAGCAACTTCTTTTTTACTTTTTCGATATATCACTACAAAAATATCTAAATCTTCCTGGTCCACATCCCAAAACAATCCCCTGTGGTTCAACCCTACTCTGCAGGAACTACACTCATTGCCGGACACTCAGAGATGGTACTCTAAGGGAATAAAATACCTATGTCATCTGTATGATGCCCAGGGGTTTAAAACTTTTCAACAGCTGAGACTGGACTTCGACCTACCACGCTCCTATTTACTCTACTACTATCAACTTAGGCATGCTATACGAGCTCAGTTTGGCTCCTTAAAGAATCCCATAAATTTGCCTCCACTAGAGAGACTACTAAGACAACCAGACCCTAATAAGCTTATTTCAACTTATTATGAGGCCCTAATGACGGACGTTAACCCCCGATTTAGTAAAGCACAGGAAAAATGGACATCCATGAACATCTCATTTACTGAGGAAGACTGGACTGAATTTAGAGACACATATAAAGCGACGGTCATCTCATCTAGAGATAGAGTTATACAGATTAAATTTTTTCACCACTCTCATCTTACCCCGGCCAGATTACACAAAATGGGACTGAGGACCTCTGATGAGTGCTTTCGCGGTTGTGGAGGGAGTGCTGATTTTATGCACTGCTTCTGGAACTGCCCGGTGGTTCAGGACTTCTGGGTAGAAGTGGGCTCTTTCATTTCCTCAGCTCTAGGCCTTCCCAATATTATCCACCCAAAAAATGGTCTATTGGGGATTTTTGGAGACTTACAGATATCCACACAGGCCAAAAGACTACTGCGAATCCTCTACTTTTATGTCAGAAAGACCATCCTGTTGTCTTGGAAGGGTGTATCAACACCCTTGAAATCTCTATGGCTAAAACTAATCAATGATGTGATACCACTGTATAGACTCACTTTCGAACTAAGAAAGCGGACAAAAACATTCCATAAAATTTGGGGCAGATGGCTTGCTAGCCCTCTGACCCTCACCTTGTAGGATATGTAGCTAGGGTGTTTACAGGTCGCGCCAGGATAATATATAATTTATGCAAACTATTGGTACCGTTATGTACAGACGAACTGCTTGTATGAGTTGTTACGTGCAAATATTAGCAGATGTACCAATGTCTATCTCTGTTTATATGAGCTACATGTTATTGCTGTTTACCAATGACTGACCGAGCATACTAAGTGGATGTTTGTTGTGCTTGTTTTGTACAACTGATTTATAAAATTAATAATAAAAATATCTTTAAAAAAAAAAAAAAGTGCATGCATAGCCAACATCTGTTTTTTTGTTTTGTTTTGGATGGGGCGTGGAAGGGTTAGAACCCTTGTCAAGTTCTTATTGCCGAAAGAGAAAGATCGCATGAAGAGCTCTAAACCACAAAGGAGTCCAAAGAAATAAACATTCATAAAATAAATGAATAAAACTTCCAATATGTTTCGAGGGTATGAACACTCCCTCTTCATCAGGGCTTGAATTTATAATTTGAGTTTATATGAAGTTTATGTGAGTGATACAGTATTCGAAATAGGCAAAACCCTTTGCTGCTGGATCAATTTTGGAAACTGAATATATACAACATCCACCCTGAAGAAGGAGTGTTCAGACCACCAAAACGTGTTGTTTTTGTTACTAAATATCACTGAACATCATCTATTACTTAAAAGCTTCCACAAATGATAAAAGAAAATGAAGGAACAAATACTATATAAAAGTTGGTGATTTTATCCCCCTCAATTAATGATCATGTTTATTAAAAAGGCCGAGCTTTGCATTAAAGGACCAATCATCATAAGATTTCAATGAGTATGGGTTAAAAGATGTTCTCTTTACGGTTTATCACTGACAGTGATCAGTAGAACTGTACCTTGCTGTTGTCCTTCAGACACAAGTCATATCTGTACAATCTAACAATGTGTCCGGATTGCATTCTTGTAACTGAAAGCAACATTTTTCATTAAAATATAAGAACTTCCTTCTACATTGTGTCCGACCTTCCTTTATATATATGTGTACTGTGTATATGATCCCAACACAGGGAGCAACTAAGCTTTTTTTAACAGTGCAGAGTATTTCAGGAGAGGAGTGTTAAATAGAGGAAGGAGCAGAATCCTCCAGCAGTGCAGAGTATTTCGGGAGAGGAGAGTTATATAAGAAGGAGCAGAGTCCTCCAGCAGAGCAGATTATTTCGAAGGAGAAGAGTTATAGAGGAAGGAGCAGAGTCCTCCAGCAGTGCAGAGTATTTCAGGAGATGAGAGTTATAGGGGAAGGAGCAGAGTCCTCACGCAGAGCAGAGTATTTCAGGAGAGGAGAGTTATAGAGGAAGGAGCAGAGTCCTCCAGCAGAGCAGAGTATCTCAGGAGAGGAGAGTTATAGAGGAAGGAGTAGAGTCCTCCAGCAGAGCAGAGTATCTCAGGAGAGGAGAGTTAGAGATAAAAAAAGACATGTCAATGGAGTTTAACCAAAGTAAATATAAATGGGGTTAAATATCCAAACCTTGTAACCTCAGATGCCTAAACCTGCAGTTGATATTGAAGATATAATCTTGTATAAATGATGGTCAAATTTCCTCTAACAGGGAATTAATTCCTTATTAATCTCCAAAGGTAATCATAAACTTCTCGGATCTACATTCTACAACATTTTTTATGAATATCCAAATCTTATTGACAAAAAAGGAACTAGATGTAAAATGAAGTTTAAGTTTAAAGGAATTATATTACAATGACAAACCAAGCTGCTGAGGTGAGTTGTATTAGTTGGACTGTCAGTTGGCAGTATGTGTCAGCAATAAAAGTGGCATGTCAGTTAGCACTGTGACTTTCCAAAGCAACACGAGGCAACTAATGGGGTTTCAGAAAGGCCAAGTATTGGTGTTGTGTTGGTCATGGATCCTAAGTCCAGGGGATCAAGCAGACCTCTGCCCCATTGCCGACACTTCAGCCGGGATTTAGGAGCTGTCGGCTGGTACTTCCCGACCCAGGCAAAGGGAGCCCAGCCCTGCTGCTGAGCAGAGTCTAGCAGCTGTCTGTAGGCGATCTCCAGCTCCCATCCCTGAATGGCTAGAAACTCCAAATCTTCCTGTGCTCAAAGCACTTCTGAAATTTTCAGCATCTAGTCTCTGTAATCCATGATTTCCTCCAAACACTACACCAGATCACTCCCAAAGTCAGGGTCTTGTGACAGTCTCCCGTACAACAGCCCCAAGCCGCCATAGCCAAAGCCTTCCATTGAGCTGTCGTCCACTATCCAAGGGCACACTTGGGCTACATGGCAAAGGATGGCTCTGTAGCTCTCATCCAGCTGCATCTCACCTGGATCAGCCTGCTTAACTCAGCTGTCCACTCCTCGTGTGGTTGTTCCCCCAACAACTGTACTCGCACTTTGTACTGCAACCAGTACCTTTCTTGGATGGAGGGGAGAATTTTTTGCCTGGAGGCGCTGCTCTCAGTCCAGCTCTTCCTTCCAGAGTTGCTGGCAGACAAAGTCATACCATCCCAGCAGGACCTGCATTGGCACTGGTCCTCTGTGTTGCACCTGCATCTCTCACAGCCTCACTAGGAATTCCTCTTCCACGGCGGCTGTTATCTGTACCTCTCCTCTTCTGCTCCAGTGGGGGTTTTGATGTCCAAGACTGCAGGAAGCATCCCAATGCTGCCACCAAATGTGACAGACCACCTGGCACCCTGCATGGGTGCTTCCGCCAAGATACAGCTTCCTCCACACTGGATCTAGGAACCAGGTATTATAGCGGAGCTTTGCACCCAAGAACTAGACGACACTAGCTTAGGTGCAAACTGGAACTGACTTTATTGTAAACTCAAACACAATATATAACACACAAGATAAGGTAAAAGCTTGATCACATTATCCTACACAATGCAAACTGTAAACAGCAATCTAAATCATCAGTACATCTAAGGAACGGCAAACATAAACAGTAATCTAATTAAACAGGAAGCTAATTAACAACTAGTCACTGGGTCAAGCCTGGGTGACTCAGATCAGTGCCCACCCAGACAGTACGGCACCAGTCCCACAGATACACAAAGTACATTACACATGCTATCTGTCAGGGGTGTAGAAAAAGTCCAAAAACAGTACCCTGGGATAAAAAAATTCTCCATACTTACCTGTCTGTTTGCCAGTGTGCAGAAATTTGCCCTGTAGCACAGCTCCCGGGATGGATCCTATGCTACACCTCTGGGTGTGTAGGCTAACATGTCCCCTGCTGGCTACTGTGGTTCCTCCCAAAGACCTCCCAAAGACGTCACTATTATGTCCTACGGTGAATAGGGGTCAGCAGGAGGAACCACAGCAGTCAATGGGGAAATCGCTATTGGACCAGCCCGAGGAGTTGAGAAGATCAACACCGGGTGTTCTACTACATAGTGAATTTCCTTCAAACTGGTTGATGTACAGGTAAGTTTAACGCTGTTTTCTTTACAGGGTAATACCTTTGGATTTTTTCTAACCCCTTGACAGGGTCACTTTAAAGTGCATGCATAGCCAACATCTGTTTTTTTGTTTTGTTTTGGATGGGGCGTGGAAGGGTTAGAACCCTTGTCAAGTTCTTATTGCTGAAAGAGAAAGATCGCATGAAGAGCTCTAAACCACAAAGGAGTCCAAAGAAATAAACATTCATAAAATAAATGAATAAAACTTCCAATATGTTTCGAGGGTATGAACACTCCCTCTTCATCAGGGCCTGAATTTATAATTTGAGTTTATATGAAGTTTATGTGAGTGATACAGTATTCGAAATAGGCAAAACAATTTGCTGCTGGATCAATTTTGGAAACTGAATATATACAACATCCACCCTGAAGAAGGCGTGTTCAGACCACCAAAACGTGTTGTTTTTGTTACTAAATATCACTGAACATCGTCTATTACTTAAAAGCTTCCACAAATGATAAAAGAAAATGAAGGAACAAATACTATATAAAAGTTGGTGATTTTATCCCCTCAATTAAGGATCATGTTTATTAAAAAGGCCGAGCTTTGCATTAAAGGACCAATCATCATAAGATTTCAATGAGTATGGGTTAAAAGATGTTTTCTTTACGGTTTATCACTGACAGTGATCAGTAGAACTGAACCTTGCTGTTGTCCTTCAGACACAAGTCATATCTGTACAATCTAACAATGTATCTGGATTGCATTCTTGTAACTGAAAGCAACATTTTTCATTAAAATATAAGAACTTCCTTCTACATTGTGTCCGACCTTCCTTTATATATATGTGTACTGTGTATATGATCCCAACACAGGGAGCAACTAAGCTTTTTTTAACAGTGCAGAGTATTTCAGGAGAGGAGAGTTAGATAGAGGAAGAAGCAGAGTCCACCAGCAGAGAGGATTATTTCAGGGGAGAAGAGTTATAGAGGAAAGAGCAGAGTCCTCCAGCAGAGCAGAGTATTTCAGGAGAGGAGAGTTATAGAGGAAGTAGCAGAGTCCCCCAGCAGAGCAGAGTATTTCTGGAGAGGAGAGTTATAGAGGAAGGAGCACAGTCCTCCAGCAGAGCAGAGTATTTCAGGAGAGGAGGGTTATAGAGGAAGGAACAGAGTCCTCCAGCGGTGCAGAGTACTTCAGGAGAGGAGAGTTATAGAGGAAGGAGCAGAATTCTCCAGCAGAGCAGAGTATTTCAGGAGAGGAGAGTTATAGAGGAAGGAGCAGAGTCCTCCAGCAGTGCAAAGTATTTCAGGAGATGAGAGTTATAGGGGAAGGAGCAGAGTCCTCCAGCAGAGCAGAGTATTTCAGGAGATGAGAGTTGTAGGGGAAGGAGCAGAGTCCTCCAGCAGAGTATTTCAGGAGAGGAGAGTTATAGAGGAAGGAGCAGAGTCCTCCAGCAGAGCAGAGTATCTCAGGAGAGTAGAGTTATAGAGGAAGGAGAAGAGTCCTCCAGCAGAGCAGAATATCTCAGGAGAGTAGAGTTAGAGATAAAAAAAGACATGTCAATGGAGTTCAACCAAAGTAAATATAAATGGGGTTAAATATCCAAACCTTGTATCCTCAGATGCCTAAACCTGCAGTTGATATAGAAGATAAAATCTCGTATAAATGATGGTCAAATTTCCTCCTTATTAATCTCCAAAGGTAATCATAAACTTCTCGGATCTACATTCTACAACATTTTTCATTAGTATCCAAATCTTATTGACAAAAAATGGAAACTAGATGTAAAATGAAATTAAAGTTTAAAGGAATTATATTACAATGACAAAAAAAGCTGCCGAGGTGAGTTGTATTAGTTGGACTGTCAGTTGGCAGTATGTGTCAGCTTTAAAAGTGGCGTGTCAGTTAGCACTGTGACTTTCCAAAGCAACATGAGGCAACTAATGGGGTTTCAGAAAGGCCAAGTATTGGTGTTGTGTTGGTCATGGATCCTAAGTCCAGGGGTTCAAGCAGACCTCTGCCCCATTTCCGACACTTCAGCCAGGATTTAGGAGCTGTCGGCTGGTACTTCCCGACCCAGGCAAAGGGAGCCCAGCTCTGCTGCTGAGCAGAGTCTAGCAGCTGTCTGTAGGCAATCTCCAGCTCTCATCCCTGAATGGCTAGAAACTCCAAATCTTCCTGTGCCCAGAGCACTTCCGAAATTTTCAGCATCCAGTCTCTGTAATCCATGATTTCCTCCAAACACTACTCCAGATCACTCCCAAAGTCAGGGTCTTGTGACAGTCTCCCGTACAACAGCCCCAAGCCGCCATAGCCAAAGCCTTCCATTGGGCTGTCGTCCACTATCCAAGGGCACACTTGGGCTACATGCCACCGGATGGCTCTGTAGTTCTCATCCAGCTGCATCTCTGCCCGGACCAGTCTGCTTGACTCAGCTGTCCACTCCTCGTGTGGTTGTTCCCCCAACAACTGCACTCGCACTTTGTACTGCAACCAGTACCTTTCTTGGATGGAGGGGAGAATTTTTTCCTGGAGGCGCTGCTCTCGGTCCAGCTCTTCCTTCCAGAGTTGCTGGCAGACAAAGTCACACCATCCCAGCAGGACCTGCATTGGCACTGGTCCTCTGTGCTGCAGCTGCATCTCTCACAGCCTCATTACGAATTCCTCTGCCACGGCGGCTGGTATCTGTACCTCTCCTCTTCTGCTCCAGTGGGGGTTTTGATGTCCAAGACTGCAGAAAGCATCCCAATGCTGCCACCAAATGTGACAGACCACCTGGCACCCTGCCTGGGTGCTTCCGCCAAGATATAGCTTCCTCCACACTGGATCTAGGAACCAGGTATTATAGCTGAGCATTGCACTCCAGAACTAGACGACACTAGCTTAGGTGCAAACTGGAACTGACTTTATTGCAAACTCACACAGAATATATAACACACAAGATAAGGTAAAAGCTTGATCACATTATCCTACACAATGCAAACTGTAAACAGCAATCTAAATCATCAGTACATCTAAGGAACGGCCAACATAAACATAAACAGTAATTTAATTAAACAGCAAGCTAATTAACTAGTCACCGGGACAAGCCTGGGTGACTCAGATCAGTGCCCATCCAGACAGTACGGCACCAGTCCCACAGATACACAAAGTACATTACACATGCTGTCTGTCAGGTGTTTGGTGTAATCTGTCCACTAAAAAAGTTATCATAATGCCGCGTACACACGAGCGGACTTTACGACAGACTTTGCCCGGCGGATGGGATCTTCGGACAATTCGATCGTGCATGGACTCCAGCGGACTTTGTTTTCTCAAAAGATGGACGGACTTAGATTTGAAACATGCTTTAAATCTTTCCGTCGAACTCGAGTCCGGTCGAAAAGTCCGCTCGTCTGTATGCTAGTTCGACGGACAAAAAGCCACGCTAGGGCAGCTGTTGGCTACTGGCTATGAACTTCCTTGTTTTAGTACGGTCGTAAGTCATCACGTACGAATTCGACTGACTTTGGTGGATTGTGTGTAGGCAAGTCCGTCATAAAGTCCATCGAAAAGTCCGCCCGGGAAAGTCTGCCGTAAAGTCCGCTCGTGTGTACGCGGCATAAGACAAAACTCATACAATGTTCCAGCAGTCTGAGAAAGTGGAATTAATTTAGCTTCATAGGTTTCTTGAGGGATATTGTTTATAAATATCTCTGTCCCAAGTGGAGAAGCTTATCCAACCCAGTCTGAAGGAGGGCCACCATATTGCCTCTGACCATTCATCTGTACATACCTGTAATACACCTTTCCATCCACTTCAGAAAGGAAGCTTTATTGTCTTCAGAGAAATAATCCAAGCCTCGCTCTCGGCATTCATCACATTGTTGTCCATCATTAGAGGATGATCTGTTCTCTCCATGGTATCAGAGATTGAAGCTCTTTTCCAGGCTCTGACAGGGAGAAGCAGACAAAATCCCCAGTCTCCTCCGTGGGCTATAATCAGTGGGTAGAAGGCTAGCCCCTAGTACTCTCCAAAAGCCCCCGTCCCAGTTGAGTTTGTCACAAGGATAATTGATGCTTAAAGTGGATCTGTCAGGACAGAAAGACGAGAGCAGCCATTGAAGACTTGTTTTCCATGGTGCAGGTTCCAGAACCATCATCCTCATCCTTGTGCCAATGACCTGGGAGAATCAAGTGCCTGTCAGGTGTGCCAACAAGTGATATACACATTGCTCTTCCAGGTCAGGACTCAGCAGGTAGGAAGGAAAGGAAAAAAAGATGGAAGCCCTGGAACCTGCACTCTAAAAAAACAAGATAAACCCAATATATTACCCCTTTTTTTTGGTAAATTATAAAACATGAGGTTATGCTGAGTAAATAGATTCCCAACATGAGTTCTTAGTCCTAATTAGTCTTATTCTTAACACTTGGGATGTTCGTTCGTTAAATAAGAATTTTGATGGATCTTGGAGTGCAGCCATTTCTTCCGTGTTGCTCCCAAGCCGACTCTCTGTGTCAGCTAACCTGTCACTGTCAGCCAGTCCCAGCCAATGATTTATGGCTGAGACCTGCTGATCAGCTGTAGCCAAACACAGCGCAGAGTCCTGTGTTTGCAAACACACAAGGCTCTGCATACAGATGAGTGATCTGGCTGTTTATTCTCCCTGCAGGGAGAAAAAACAACCAGATCTGTTAGTTAAAGCAGCACATTTTACACTCATTACATTTTTCATTTAAAATATATAAAAAATATACAGTATATAAAAAAAAACAGAGGTGATCAAAAACCAAAAAGAAAGCTCTATTTGTGTGAAAAAAATGATATAAAGTGTTAGTGAGCAATTGCCAGTTAAAGGATAAGTTCACCTTTGGGAATATGTTACATGTTCCACCCTAAAAACGGCTATGAATGAACTACAAGCCCCAAGATCCTTTGTGGCTGTCAGCTTGTAGTTCTCAAAGAACTACCATGGTGCTGTTGAGCACTGTGGTAGTTCATTGTGTATACTGTTAAAGCGGAGGTCCGTCCACCGCTGCAAAAATTAAAAGCCAGCAGCTACACATACTGCAGCTGCTGACTTTAAATAATAGGACACTTACCTGTCCTGGAGTCCAGCGATGTCGGCACCGCAGCTGTTGTTTCTATCAGTTGTTGGGTGCTGCCGCCGCCATTGCCGGTAAGGGAACCAGGCAATGAAGCATTACGGCTTCACGCCGGGTCCCTACTGCACATGCGCAAGATATCCGCTGCGCTCTTCTACTAGCAATGTACTGCGGCCAAGGCTCCCAAAAGTGGGACAGGTATCTGCTCCCCCTCCCCTCCCGAAAGGTGCCAAATGTGGGTGGAACTCCGCTTTAAAAACACGTTTATTTCCACACATTAACTGCACTTACTAAAAACAGTCTTGAATAATGCTCCAAAATAAATGATCATCAGCCAACTCAGCCATTGAGAACAACGTAACATTACAGGCTCGGCTCCTCCCTAGACGCATTGCGCCCCGTGATTGGGCTTCTTCAGTCTGTGTGCAAGAAATATTTTAATAGACTGACAACTTAATAATTTTTATTTTCTTTTCGAATTTACATAAAAACTTGGAAAAAAAAAATTATAAAAATAAAAAATAAAAAAAAGTATTCAAAAGACTCACTATGTCACAAAGAAAATATGTTGGGTTGTTTTCTTTCCAAAATGTGGTCCTTTTGTTTGTGATTCCATTGTCCTGGTGCTCCAGGGCCTTCAAAAATATGATCGGTAGTCAGGAAATTAAATGTGTAATTTATGTCCCGGAACACCTAAAAGTGTTCCTTGGATGTTGGGCCTCTGTGTAGCTAGGCTGTGAAAAAGTCTAACACATGTGGTATCACCATATTTTGGTGGAGTAGCTGAATGTGTTTTGGAGCGTAATTCTAAGTATGTCTATGCCGTATGTCAAATATCTTATTGACAACTTAATGTAAAAAAAAATACTTCTCATTTTCTTTCCTGCATGTTCAAAAGAGTCACTATGTCTTTCAGAAAATACCTTGGGGAAATCAGATGCATAATTTATGGTCCTTGAAAACCCAATGGTGTCCCTTGGGTTTTGGGTCCCTCTACTCACCTGGGCTGTGAATTTTTTTTATTTTGCATAGGTAGGCAACAAAGACAAAAAGGTTTCATAAATTGTTTAATTGTTTATCTGTCGAGCTATGCAGTCACATAGTAAATGATACTATTTGCTTTGACATACACTTAAAACTTGGATCTTATGTGCTGTTCTTGGCAGGCGGCCATGATGTAGACTGCATGTGCACGATGACTTCATCGGGGTGTGTGCTTGTGTGCTGGTACCTGTTTGGCTGTATCTTGATGGTCTTTTCTGCCATCAAGCAGATAATTATATAATAAAGGAGTCACTGTGCATTGTGAGGGTTCAGGGGTGTTGTACCGAGCCTGTCTTCAGGGCGCTGACCAGAAGATTCACCAACAAAAGACCCATCAGTGTGAATGTGAGGGTCACTCCAGTGTGTCTCAGACTTGTATACGAAGCAGAGGATGGTGAGTTGGCTGGAAAGCGGCTCTTCCCCAGATATTGAGAATTCATTGTTTTGAAATGCCTTGAGACACAGCAAGAGGCGAGTGACGGAGAGTGTCAATTTTAGGCTCTGTCCTCACTCGCTCCCTGACAACAGCTGTTTATTGTTTCATTGTAACCCAGTGCAATGGCTGAATTCTAAAGGCATCTTCCCCAATGGGCCATGTGCCCAGATCTAGTGCAGCTTTCCTCAACTATCCTAAAATTGGGGAACCCTTAAAATAACTTTCTGGTCTTCTGGCTTTCTGGCCTAATTACTCAACAACTCACAGTACATTAGTCATTAGTGGGAAGAATGCTCCTTACATTGATGGTCACTGGGAAGAATGTCCTTTACATTGGTGGTCAGTGGGAAGAATGTTCCTTACATTGCTGATCAGTGGGAAGAATGTCCCTTACATTGGTGGCCAATGAGAAGAATGTTCCTTACATTGGTGGTCAGTGGGAAGAATGTTCCTTACATTGCTGATCAGTGGGAAGAATGCTCCTTACATTGGTAATCAGTGGGAAGAATGTTCCTTACATTGGTGATCAGTGGGAAGAATGTCCCTTACATTGGTGATCAGTGGGAAGAATGTTCCTTACATTGGTGGTCAGTGAGAAGAATGTTCCTTACATTGGTGGTCGGTGGGAAGAACGTCCCTTACATTGGTGATCAGTGGGAAGAACGTTCCTTACATTGGTGATCAGTGGGAAGAACGTTCCTTACATTGGTGATCAGTGAGAAGAATGCTCCTTACATTGGTGATCAGTGGGAAGAATGTCCCTTACATTGGTGATCAGTGGGAAGAACGTTCCTTACATTGGTGATCAGTGGGAAGAACGTTCCTTACATTGGTGGTCAGTGGGAAGAACGCTCCTTACATTGGTGGTCAGTGGGAAGAACGTTCCTTACATTGGTGGTCAGTGAGAAGAATGTTCCTTACATTGGGGATCAGTGAGAAGAATGTTCCTTACATTGGTGGTCAGTGAGAAGAATGTTCCTTACATTGGTGATCAGTGAGAAGAATGTTCCTTACATTGGTGATCAGTGAGAAGAATGTTCCTTACATTGGTGGTCAGTGAGAAGAATGTTCCTTACATTGGTGATCAGTGAGAAGAATGTTCCTTACATTGGTGATCAGTGAGAAGAATGTTCCTTACATTGGTGATCAGTGAGAAGAATGTTCCTTACATTGGTGATCAGTGAGAAGAATGTTCCTTACATTGGTGATCAGTGAGAAGGATGTTCCTTACATTGGTGATCAGTGGGAAGAATGTTCTTTACATTGGTGGTCAGTACTTTAGCTGACCACCAATGTAATTTTAGCTAACCACCAGTAATTAGCTGGAGTCGAGGGCAGGGGAGACCCTTGATATATCTATTAAGAGAACCTGTCACTGGCCCATGCTATCATATAGGGGCCTTTTAGCTCACCCTTGTTATAGCAAAAAGGTTGCATTAAAAAAAAAAAAACGTGTTAAAAAAATTTAAATTGAATATAATAAAAGAAATAATAAAAACTAAAAAAACTAAAAATTGCACCATACATGTGAGGTATTGTCAAAGTGAAATTAATCATTCCTGGGGCGTCATTCATGGTTAAAAAAACCTGCAAAGGATTTTAAAGCCTATAGAAAATTCTGAGTACTGCAGTTTTTTACCATTTCATGGGCATGCCCAATTTAAGGCTTGACAAGTTTGATATCCATTTAAGAAAGGAAGGGTAACCCCCGGAAGTCGCACGTCCATGTTGTCCCACTGCAACGAATGGAGTGACAACCTAAGCCCAGACCCGACCAGGCCACGCCTTTTTACTTGACATAACCCCATCTTTTAAATCTTAACAAACCAAATCTGTATTATCAGGGCCGGCCCAAGACATTGTGCTGTCTGGGCTCAAGAATAAAATGCTTTAAATCAAATTCTTTATTTAACCCACCAGGTGCCAAAGAGCCCAACTGGTGTATCCATCATGATTCGCGTTTACTAATATCCCCCACATAGTTGGAACCACTCCATTGGCGTTTGGGTGCCTCAATGCCCCAAAATTGCATACCCTCTGTGCTTTTATTATGGACATCCCTAAAATGTATAGAGAGGTAATGTTTTTCGAACCCCTTCCTAATGTTCCTAACATGTTCCTCCATGCGGTCCTTTAGTGCTCTTATGGTTCTACTCACATAGATTAAATTGCATGGACATTTGACTGCATACACCACACCCACTGTATCGCATGGAATAAAATCCATGAAATGCATTATATATATATATATATATATATATATATATATATATATACATACACACGCACACACACTCTTAATAAATGTTCCCCAGAACACAGGCAGTAAGGGCCTGACTGACCCACTGCCAATGAGAAGGTTCCCCGATCTGGGTAGTGGTGGGCTTGGGTTCTGGGGATTGTCTGCTGCTGATCACGGTTCTTACAGCCAACTTGGATCCCGCTGCTGACTCGGGTCCTTTACCTGCCTCAAGGACTTGGGATTCCCCGGTCTCCCACTCTCACTCCGTCAACTGTTCCACGGACCCAAACTCAGCTGGCACTCCGGGGAAACCCCAATCTATGATCCGACCCTCGCTTACTTCGTCCAGCTCACCTGGAGGCGCACCTCCGTCTAGATGGGCTCCTTCTGGGATGTCATCGGGCTCCTGAACACTAGCACATGCAGTGGCCAGGCCCCTGGCTAGGCCACAGGTCATGGCAATCTCCTTGCCGATGTCCTCGGTGTTCATGGAGAGGTCGCAAGGCCACAACACCTCTCCGCCTCTGGGTGGTGGTCTTTGGCCCTCTCCGTCTTCAGGGTCTTTCGTGGCTGCAGCGTACAAAGTCCTAATAGCAGGTTGACATTGTAGTACTGCGGCTCCTGCTGGACGGGTTCCAGACTGGTAAGTGGCTCCCCACATTGGCCACACCGGGCCCAAGCAGTCACCTCCGCCGTCGGAATCCGGCACCCAGGAAAGAGCAGGCAGTGTCACTCCGCTCCATCCACCACTCCCAAGGCGAACCCTCCGCGTAGCTCCAGCCGGACGCTAGTGTCCACCAGCGCCCACTCCTGCATGTCAGGTAACCACTGCACAGTGGGCATCAGGCGATTGCCCTCTGCCATCTTCAGCTGCCTCGTGGTGTTTGCTGCTGGCAGGAACTTGTTAGTTTTCTCCAGGGTGTGGCTCTACCCTCCGACTCTCCGTCTGCCAGGTGCCTGTGGAACTGATAAGCAGGCTCCATTCTGCACGTGCTGCTTTAACCCCTTGTTAGATGAACTGAATTTTGCAGGTGTGCTGATGCTATCAGGATTTGCCCAGACATGTTGCTTAGCGATGACCACGCCAAAGTAACTAGAGACTGATAGCAGGTGAATTGTCCAGTGGTTGGCTGTGGCAAAAATGAAGTTAATGGCCAATGTCTCCCTGTAAAGAACTGACTTGACATAATCCCGCTCGCAGGCACCCTCAGGCTGCCTATTACCCGGGGCAACAGTAGACATTCTCAGGCACACTTGCCTTTAAGCAGGACTTTGGAGCAAAGTTCAAGTTTCCTGTAATCCAGTGGGAAAAGCCCATGCCATACAGAGCGCTGGACATATTTGTAATCCATGGCCACGATCACCCGCCGTGGTTGCCACGGGTGATGGCACATATTTAACAGTCACTGAATTGCAGGATTAGTACGAGTGTCTGCCCCAGCACTGGTTGGGGTAACTGGGTAGCAGAAACTGTAATTATGACAATCCTGAGTGGTTGCTATTGACAACGGCACTTGTTAAACGCTGAATTGCAGGCAACACACAAGTCCTTTTCCCTAGGGTTTAATCCTCATTGTAACAGGACAGACAGAGTCCCCCCTTCTCCTGCGTTGCTAGGGGCGAAGGCTAGCAGGTCAACCGTGACAGTGGAATCTCAGTGGGACCTAAAAATGTAGTGGTTCCCCTGTGGAGTCGCTGAGTGTAGCAAGTAGTTCCACCCGTCACACTGCTCGGCACGGCATTCACTTCCAGTCACACGTTGCCAGACAATGAACAGTCCATCAGCTTGTTTTTGCTGTTTTTTACTGAGAGGATTTAACTTGGAAGGGGAAAGGGACATGGGATGCCCAGATAATTGATCTTCTTAGATTGAACAAACTATTTTGAATCTATATTGGCAGTCTCTAAAGTTCCACACTCCTCCAGCACATCACTTATGAGTAAACTCCACTTTCTCTACAAAAATAGAAGAATCAGCCCAGGATGAGTGGAGCATGGCACCACATCCCAATTATTTGAAGGAACTAGGACAATAGGAAAGGGGGACTTTTAAGACTGCCTAAAGAAATAACAACTATTTCATGTATAACAAATATCTGATTTTATTAAATACATATAAAAAAAAAATATAACAATCTTTAAGATAAAAAAGTGTAAATGTTCAGACCAAAATGTCAGTATTTTTACTGTACAAAAAGATATTTCTCTAAATGTTTCGCTATGATGGCTTCTTCAGGAGATCCATAATTGTCTGTGTACAGCGTGTTCACCTGAAAAAATTTTCCGGTTGGCATGTGAACCTGCCCGGACCTCCAGACCGTCAAGTGTGAGGATATCAGCGTGTCATAGGAGAACCAAAGTGCCCATAAATCAGGGATCTTCAAACTACGGCCCTCCAGCTGTTCCAGAACTACACATCCCATGAGGCATTGTAAAACTCTGACATTCACAGACATGACTAGGCATGGTGGGAATTGTAGTTCCTGAACAACTGGAGGGCCATAGTTTGAAGACCCCTGCCATAAATGATCTGTGACAAAAGACCAACTGGTATAAACAATTTGGAAGCTGTATTTTCATTCGTCAGCCACCAGAAGGAGCCAAAGAATGAGGAGTTACTAGAAAGCTTGCAACATTAGCAGCAGGTAGCAGGAAAGTACAGGTAGTTTAAGTACAGGTGTCAAACTGCATTCATGATCAAGTACATCAAAAACTTCTTCAGCTGAAAATGCTGGTGTGGAGCTCCTGGTGGACTGGATGGTCTTAGCCAAAAAAAAAAAAAGAGGCCATGGTAAAGACCATCCTCCGTGCATTCCACCAAGAGCTCCACACCAGCCTTTTCAGCCTCTTTATTTTAAAAAGATCTAGATTTGGAGAGAAGGAATTTTTTGATGTCCTTGATCAGAATTCAGTTTGACACCTGTACTTGAACTACCTATACTTTCTTTGCTGCTAATGTTGCTCATTCTTTGTCTCCCTCTGGTGGCAGACGAAAGAAAATTACAGCTTCCAAATTGTTTATACCAGTTGGTCGTTTATGGGCACTTTGTTTCTCCTATGACACGCTGATATTCTCACACTTGACGGTCTGGAGGTCCAGGTAGGTTCACATGCCAACCGGAAAATCTTTTCGGGTGAACACGCTGTACACAGACAATTATGAATAGCGAAACAGTTCGAGAAATATGTTTTTGTACAGTAAATATACTGACATTTTGGTCTGAACATTTACACCTTTTTATTTTAAAGATTGTTATATCTTTTTTATATGTATTTAATAAAATCAGATATTTATTTTATATATGAAATAGTTGTAATTTCTCTAGGCACCTTAAAAGTCCCCCTTTCCAATTTTCCTAGTTCCACTTTCTCTACTGCGCAATCCTAGATTCCTGTCACTGTTAGCACATGGTTAGGCCTCACTCTGAATAAGTCCCAACTGTTCAATATCTGCCATTTGCTGGAAGTGGTCTGCAGTCCCCTTTGGTGTAGCAACCAATAATAATGAAAAAGTACTTTTGTGCTAACGTAATCTTGGTGGACTACTGGTCCCATTTAGTCCTGTGCAAGTCCTGCCAACCCTCCTGGCTGCAGCACCTTGACCTAAACACCAGCAACATCACAGTCTCTCCCTCTGGTTTCACATCCACTCCTGGCATGTTTCTCTCAGATCTCCTCACTCTGCCTGTCACTTACCGACCCCACAATGTATCCCTCTTGAATTACTTTCCCTGAAGTGCTCCCCACTGTCCTCTTCCTGCTCCTAGTCAGGACACCCCACGACAGGGTTGTATGAAGGGGTTCCTTCCCAACTCCCGAACTCCAGGCCCAAGGTCACCCCCTAGAAAGGGGACTCCCTCCAAGGCCACCACAGCCTAACACTTTAACACTCAGTTCTTCCACCCAAAAACTCCTCCCACAGCAGGCTGACCATGAGTGTATATAGGAGGCCTGCCCCATGCCAATCCTGGTTGGGGATTGGTCAGGGCTCCCAGATACACTCCATGCCACTCCATTCCTCTGCCCTGCCTCTTTTCCAGAACCCTCTAAAAACAGAGGAGGCACCAGAGAGATGAAGTGCATGTCAGTCACCTGCTGCTACTCTCAAAACCACTCCCCAGCCCCCCAGATCAAAACAAACAGGCCTAGTTCACAGCTAGGCCTGCCTAAATTTACCTGCACTGGCTGTAAAAAAAACAAAAAACACAACAACTACCTCTAGCAACATACCTAAGGTAGAGGGTGCTATATGAATTTACGAATTTTCAAATTTACGAATGACCCGAAAAACTAAAAAAAAAAACAAACAAATAAAATGAAATCGAAAATGAACACATTTTTCGGCAGTGCCCTTTTCTAGTTGTTATTGCAGTGGGAGACAAACTTCTTTATGTCATTGGTGTAGTATACAACTCTTCATAGAAGTCCAGAAAGGTCTGTACCACCTCAGTAGTATGGACAACCAGCTTACCTACAGATTTGATAATTCCAGGGATACTACAGGGTTGGTAATCAGGTTTAGACAAATAAGCTAGGAGACGGCTGCTTTTGTCTCCAAATTCAAAAATACGTTGATTCTGGTAAAGCAGCCTCTTTAGGGTACGTTTAAGGAGAATGAGGCCTAGTCGCCGAGCTTTGTCCTTCCAAGCAGCATAGATTCCAGGAAAAGGGTCAGTGGAATAGTTACTGTATGCTCTGCAGTACAGAGATCTTGCTCCACATCAGTTTGTTTGGCTTTTAGTTGTATCTATGACAGACCCAGCTACTTAAAAAGTAACTTTCAGGCATATACCAAGCTACTCAGGTTCATACGTATATATGTCCCTTGTGTTTTAGGACATAGTGCTTTTGATGCATTCCATCCCTGTCTTTTCCAGCATAATGTGAAAATGTTTATACTATTCATGATCATAGATTTCTCTAAAATGCTAACAACCACCATCCCCCTGAGGAAGATTTATTAAGTCGAAATGCGTTGGAGATCTAGATTTATGCAATCAGGATCATCATCTCTCGCTTTGTGGTTTACTACCATTTAATGTCTAATGATATGTTTTTAACCACTTGCCGACCGCCGCACGACTATATACGTCGGCAGAATGGCACGGGCAGGCAAAAGGACTTACATGTACGTCCTTGCCTGCCCGCGGGTGGGGGGTCCGATCGGACCCCCCCCCGGTGCCTGCGGCGGTCGGCAAATCTCCCCCGGCGATCGGAGGTGAGGGGGAGGCCATCCATTCGTGGCCCCCCCCTCGCGATCGCTCTCAGCCAATGGGATCATTTCCCTGCCTCTGTATTGTACACAGAGGCAGAGGAAATGATGTCATCTCTCCTCGGCTCGGTATTTTCCGTTCCGGGCCGAGGAGAGAAGACTGCAATGTGAGTGCACAACACACACACACACAGTAGAACATGCCAGGCACACAAAACACCCCCCCGATCGCCCCCCGATCCCCCCCCAATCACCCCCCCCCTGTCACAAACTGACACCAGCAGGTTTTTTTTTTTTTTTTTTTTTTTCTGATTACTGTATTGGTGTCAGTTTGTGACATTTACAGTGTTAGGACAGTTAGTATTACCCCCCTTTAGGTCTAGGGTACCCCCCTAACCCCCCCTAATAAAGTTTTAACCCCTTGATCACCCCCTGTCACCAGTGTCGCTAAGCGATCATTTTTCTGATCGCTGTATTAGTGTCGCTGGTGACGCTAGTTAGTGAGGTAAATATTTAGGTTCGCCGTCAGCGTTTTATAGCGACAGGGACCTCCATATACTACCTAATAAATGTTTTAACCCCTTGATTGCCCCCTAGTTAACCCTTTCACCACTGATCACTGTATAACCGTTACGGGTGACGCTGGTTAGTTTGTTTATTTTTTATAGTGTCAGGGCACCCGCCGAATAAAGATTTAGCCCCCTGATCGCCCGGCGGTGATATGCGTCGCCCCAGGCAGCGTCAGATTAGCGCCAGTAACGCTAACACCCACGCACGCACCGTACGCCTCCCTTAGTGGTATAGTATCTGAACGCATCAATATCTGATCCGATCAGATCTATACTAGCGTCCCCAACAGTTTAGGATTCCCAAAAACGCAGTGTTAGCGGGATCAGCCCAGATACCTGCTAGCACCTGCGTTTTGCCCCTCCGCCCGGCCCAGCCCAGCCCACCCAAGTGCAGTATCGATCGATCACTGTCACTTACAAAACACTAAACGCATAACTGCAGCGTTCGCAGAGTCAGGCCTGATCCCTGCGATCGCTAACAGTTTTTTTGGTAGCGTTTTGGTGAACTGGCAAGCACCAGCCCCAGGCAGCATCAGGTTAGTGCCAGTAGCGCTAACACCCACGCACGCACCGTACACCTCCCTTAGTGGTATAGTATCTGAACTGATCAATATCTGATCTGATCCGATCAGATCTATACTGGCATCCCCAGCAGTTTAGGGTTCCCAAAAACGCAGTGTTAGTGGGATCAGCCCAGATACCTGCTAGCACCTGCGTTTTGCCCCTCCGCCCGGCCCAGCCCAGCCCACCCAAGTGCAGTATCGATCGATCACTGTCACTTACAAAACACGAAACGCATAACTGCAGCGTTCGCAGAGTCAGGCCTGATCCCTGCGATCGCTAACAGTTTTTTTGGTAGCGTTTTGGTGAACTGGCAAGCACCAGCGGCCTAGTACACCCCGGTCGTAGTCAAACCAGCACTGCAGTAACACTTGGTGACGTGGCGAGTCCCATAAGTGCAGTTCAAGCTGGTGAGGTGGCAAGCACAAGTAGTGTCCCGCTGCCACAAAGAAGACAAACACAGGCCCGTCGTGCCCATAATGCCCTTCCTGCTGCATTCGCCAATCCTAATTGGGAACCCACCGCTTCTGCAGCGCCCGTACTTCCCCCATTCACATCCCCAACCAAATGCAGTTGGCTGCATGAGAGGCATTTTCTTTATGTCCTCCCCCTAGTACCCCTACCCAACGAACTCCCCCAAAAAAGATGTCGTGTCTGCAGTAAGCGCGGATATAGGCATGACACCCGCTATTATTGTCCCTCCTGTCCTGACAATCCTGGTCTTTGCATTGGTGAATGTTTTGAATGCTACCATTCACTAGCTGAGTATTAGCGTAGGGTACAGCATTGCACAGACTAGGACACACTTTCACAGGGTCTCCCAAGATGCCATCGCATTTTGAGAGACCCGAACCTGGAACCGGTTACAGTTATAAAAGTTACAGTTACAAAAAAAGTGTAAAAAAAAAAAAAAAAAAAACACAAACAAAAATATAAAATAAAAAGTAATAGTTGTAGTTTTATTGTTCTCTCTCTATTCTCTCTCTCTCTATTCTCTCTATTGTTCTGCTCTTTTTTACTGTATTCTATTCTGCAATGTTTTATTGTTATTATGTTTTATCATGTTTGCTTTTCAGGTATGCAATTTTTTATACTTTACCATTTACTGTGCTTTATTGTTAGCCATATTTTTGTCTTCAGGTACAGCATTCACGACTTTGAGTGGTTATACCAAAATGATGCTTGCAGGTTTAGGTATCATCTTGGTATCATTCTTTTCAGCCAGCGGTCGGCTTTCATGTAAAAGCAATCCTAGCGGCTAATTAGCCTCTAGACTGCTTTTACAAGCAGTGGGAGAGAATGCCCCCCCCCCCCCATCGTCTTCCGCGCTTTTCTCTGGCTCTCCTGTCTCAACAGGGAACCTGAGAATGCAGCCGGTGATTCAGCCAGCTGACCATAGAGCTGATCAGAGACCAGAGTGGCTCCAAACATCTCTATGGCCTAAGAAACCGGAAGCTACGAGCATTTTATGACTTAGATTTCGCCGGATGTAAATAGCGCCATTGGGAAATTGGGGAAGCATTTTATCACACCGATCTTGGTGTGGTCAGATGCTTTGAGGGCAGAGGAGAAATCTAGGGTCTAATAGACCCCAATTTTTTCAAAAAAGAGTACCTGTCACTACCTATTGCTATCATAGGGGATATTTACATTCCCTGAGATAACAGTAAAAATGATTAAAAAAAAAAAAAATGAAAGGAACAGTTTTAAAATAAGATAAAAAAGCAAAAAAATAATAAAGAAAAAAAAAAAAAAAAAAAAAAAAGCACCCCTGTCCCCCCTGCTCTCGCGCTAAGGCGAACGCAAGCGTCGGTCTGGCGTCAAATGTAAACAGCAATTGCACCATGCATGTGAGGTATCACCGCGACGGTTAGATCGAGGGCAGTAATTTTAGCAGTAGACCTCCTCTGTAAATCTAAAGTGGTAACCTGTAAAGGCTTTTAAAGGCTTTTAAAAATGTATTTATTTTGTTGCCACTGCACGTTTGTGCGCATTTGTAAAGCATGTCATGTTTGGTATCCATGTACTCGGCCTAAGATCATCTTTTTTATTTCATCAAACATTTGGGCAATATAGTGTGTTTTAGTGCATTAAAATGTAAAAAAGTGTGTTTTTTCCCCAAAAAATGCGTTTGAAAAATCGCTGCGCAAATACTGTGTGAAAAAAAAAAATTAAACACCCACCATTTTAATCTGTAGGGCATTTGCTTTAAAAAAATATATAATGTGTGGGGGTTCAAAGTAATTTTCTTGCAAAAAAAAAAAATTTTTTCATGTAATCAAAAAGTGTCAGAAAGGGCTTTGTCTTCAAGTGGTTAGAAGAGTGGGTGATGTGTGACATAAGCTTCTAAATGTTGTGCATAAAATGCCAGGACAGTTCAAACCCCCCCCAAATGACCCCATTTTGGAAAGTAGACACCCCAAGCTATTTGCTGAGAGGCATGTCGAGTCCATGGAATATTTTATATTGTGACACAAGTTGCGGGAAAGAGACAAATTTTTTTTTTTTTTTTTTTTTTTTTGCACAAAGTTGTCACTAAATTATATATTGCTCAAACATGCCATGGGAATATGTGAAATTACACCCCAATATACATTCTGCTGCTTCTCCTGAGTACGGGGATACCACATGTGTGAGACTTTTTGGGAGCCTAGCCGCGTATGGGACCCCGAAAACCAAGCACCGCCTTCAGGCTTTCTAAGGGCGTAAATTTTTGATTTCACTCTTCACTGCCTATCACAGTCTCGGAGGCCATGGAATGCCCAGGTGGCACAAACCCCCCCCAAATGACCCCATTTTGGAAAGTAGACACCCAAAGCTATTTGCTGAGCGGTATAGTGAGTATTTTGCAGACCTCACTTTTTGTCACAAAGTTTTGAAAATTAAAAAAAGAAAAAAAAATTTTTTTTTTTGTCTTTCTTCATTTTCAAAAACAAATGAGAGCTGCAAAATACTCACCATGCCTCTCAGCAAATAGCTTGGGGTGTCTACTTTCCAAAATGGGGTCATTTGGGGGGGGTTTGTGCCACCTGGGCATTCCATGACCTCCGAAACTGTGATAGGCAGTGAAGAGTGAAATCAAAAATGTACACCCTTAGAAATCCTGAAGGCGGTGATTGGTTTTCAGGGTCCCGTACGCGGCTAGGCTCCTAAAAAGTCCCACACATGTGGTATCCCCATACTCAGGAGAAGCAGCAGAATGTATTTTGGGGTGCAATTCCACATATGCCCATGACCTGTGTGAGCAATATATCATTTAGTGACAACTTTGTGCAAAAAAAAAAAAATAAATAAATAAATTGTCACTTTCCCGCAACTTGTGTCAAAATATAAAATATTCCATGGACTCAACATGCCTCTCAGCAAATAGCTTGGGGTGTCTACTTTCCAAAATGGGGTCATTTGGGGGGGGTTTGTGCCATCTGGGCATTTTATGGCCTTCAAAACTGTGATAGGTAGTGAGGAGTAAAATCAAAAATGTACGCCCTTAGAAATCCTGAAGGCGGTGATTGGTTTTCGGGGCCCCGTATGCGGCTAGGCTCCCAAAAAGTCCCACACATGTGGTATCCCCATACTCAGGAGAAGCAGCTAAATGTATTTTGGGGTGCAATTCCACATATGCCCATGGCCTGTGTGAGCAATATATCATTTAGTGACAACTTTTTGTAATTTTTTTTTTTTTTTTTTGTCATTATTCAATCACTTGGGACAAAAAAAATGAATATTCAATGGGCTCAACATGCCTATCAGCAATTTCCTTGGGGTGTCTACTTTCCAAAATGGGGTCATTTGTGGGGGTTTTGTACTGCCCTGCCATTTTAGCACCTCAAGAAACGACATAGGCAGTCATAAATTAAAGGCTGTGTAAATTCCAGAAAATGTACCCTAGATTGTAGGCGCTATAACTTTTGCGCAAACCAATAAATATACACTTATTGACATTTTTTTTACCAAAGACATGTGGCCAAATACATTTTGGCCTAAATGTATGACTAAAATTGAGTTTATTGGATTTTTTTTAGAACAAAAAGTAGAAAATATCATTTTTTTTCAAAATTTTCGGTCTTTTTCCGTGTATAGCGCAAAAAATAAAAATGGCAGAGGTGATCAAATACCATCAAAAGAAAGCTCTATTTGTGGGAAGAAAAGGACGCAAATTTCGTTTGGTTACAGCATTGCATGACCGCGCAATTAGCAGTTAAAGCGACGCAGTGCCAATTTGTAAAAAGTGCTCTGGTCAGGAAGGGGGTAAATCCTTCCGGGGCTGAAGTGGTTAATGAGATGTTTTTAATTAATGAGATGTTTTTATGCTATTACGATGGCTTTTCCACCCTCCCGCTGAGTGCTTGTCTGGGGGCTATTTTAATGTCTATTTTAATAAATATTTGACTTTTATTGACACTTGTGCCCAACATCTTTGTGGGTATCATCAAAGTCCCTCCATTTTTCCCATTTTCTCCATTGTGGATTTTCCTTATGCTAATTTGGGGACTAACACCGAAGTCGTTTTTGAACACATCTACCCAATTGATGGATTAATATTATTATTTTTATGCTGGTTCACAAATAAATACTGCACCATGAGAATGTTTATTTTTTGTCAGTGGTGACTTATTACTATGGATGTGATCTGCTAAGTTGTACTTAGCATGTGAAATAAAGTTTTCTGGTCATGACCCATGCACCCGGATACATTGAGATAGAAGGTCCTTTGATTCAGATAGAGGTGGAAAGCGCGAGCTAATGATAACAACATACCTCTGATGACCTGGATCTAATCATATGCGATTTTTGCTGTTCTAGTCACTAGACAGCAACTATATCTGGTGAGTGGATTTTTCTGGCATTGGTGGAGGTTGCACTGGGTGATTGAGGGAATAGAGGAGGAAGATCACCTGAATCATATTACTTGATACTTCTTCACAAGATTTAGGGCTGGTTCACACTGGTCTGACATGGGCTCCGACTTTCAGTCGCATGACATTTCAAAAAACAATGGCTCCCTATGAGAGCCGTCTTAACTCGTCCGACTTGTGTTGGTCCGACTTTGAAAATGCTCCCTGCACTACTTTGGTCCATTCATTTTTCAGCCCATTAATTTGAGTGGAAGTCACATCCAAAATCTTAACTGATCCAACTTGTGGCATGCGACTTGTGCTCTAAGGATCTTGAGGGAGAACTCCACACCAAAATTAAATAATAAAAGTGGCCTGGGGTCCTTTTGCGTGCATATACGAGTGAGCACCCCACCTGAACCATACCAGGCCACATGCCCTTAACATGGGGGGGTGCTTTGGGGCAGGGGGGCTCTGCGCCCCCCTGCCCCAAAACACCTTGTCCCTATGTTGATGGGGACTAGGGCTTCTTCCCGAGAACCCTGGCCGTTGGTTGTTGGGGTCTGCGGGAGGGGGGATTATCGGAATCTGGATGCCCCCTTTAACAAGGGGGCCCCCAGATTCTGCCCCCCCCCATGCAAATAAGTATGGGGTACATTGTACCCCTACCCAGTTTTGGAAAATACCTTTATTAAAGTGGAGTTCCACCCAAAAAAAAAGTCATTAATGTGCATGAAATAATACAAAGTAAAACATTTGGAGAAATTTTTTTTTTTACTTACCTTTTTTCGGCTGTTGCTATGTGATCTCTTGAAATCTTACTTCTTCATCACCTTAGGCGCCTTACGTAACTTCCCTCGGCGCCTCCACTCGCTACTGCTCCTGGGAGATGTGTGTCATCATTTCCCAGAAGGCAGTGAGCAGCGCCGAGGTCTAGGTTGCCATAACAATGGGGCGGGCACTTCCGACACGGCTGCCCGTTGGTATGGCAACCTGTATACTTTACAGCGCCGCTACATTACTCCGCATGTGGGAGAACGGGGCGGTGCATGCTGGTCGCTCAGCTGTGCCATATCCCGGAACTTAATGCTTGTGGACTTCACATGCCCACAAGCAAAATGACAACGGCCAGCAATTAATTATATATATATATATATATATATAATATATTATATATTTCGGCTATTGAATGTGACATTTGGGGACAAATTTATCCGAAAACGTGAGTATTAAATAGCAATGTCATTAACTAATGAAATGGGTTTTTTTTAAAAATTAGTAAATGTAATTGAAACTCCACTTTAAAAATGAAGAATGTCCCCCATCGTAGCTCCAACGTGTGTTATTCCTTCAGTCTTCAACATGGGAGATCTGACCATGGACCAGATGGTCCCCGACCATCTCTATGACCCTCAGAGGCCAGAAGCGACGTCATGACATCACTTCCAGCGCCGGCAGATGTAAATACTGGCCTTTTTTTTTTTGCTGGGAAGCCCAGGATCTTTTTTTTTTGTTTTTTTTCTTTGTTTTAATGTTTTCCAGCATGGAGGAGAGACCTGAGGATCTGTAAAGAGGACCTGTTATGACTTAATAGGAATAAATGTGATAAAAAAAAAATTGAAGGGAAAGTATAAAAATAAAATAAACAATAATAAAAAAAACTAAATTTAAACCGCCCCCTGTCCTCTCGTGCTCGAACGCAGAAGTGAAAGCATATGTAGGTCGCACCTGCATATGTAATTGGCATTCAAACCCCACATGTGCAGTATCGCCGCAAACATTAGAGTGAGAGCAATAATTCTAACACAAGACCTCCTCTGTAACTCTAAACTGGTAACTTGTTAAAAAATTTTAAAGCGTCACCTATGGAGATTTTTAAGTACCTAAGTTTGGCGCCATTCTACGAATGAGCGACATATTTGGGGGTTCTGAGTAATTTTATAGCAAAAAAAATGATGATTTTTACATGTAGGAGATTTGAAATTGGCCGGGTATGGAAGTGGTAAGTCCACCTGAGCCCCTGTTCACGTCGGCACGATTTGACGGGCCTACTGCCGGCGATAGAAGTGTCCCAAGCAGTGCAGGGCCGACTTTGTGGCGCCGCACCGATTTCCAAAAGTAGTTCCTGCACTACTTTTGGTGACTTTGGGGGTGACTTCAATAGACATCTATGCATGAACCCGCACAGGTGTCTTTCAAGTCGCCTCCAAAATCGGACTGAAACGCGGCTTTGAAATCCTGCGTGTTTAGATGAAGTCGCACGATTTCAAAGCCGTGTTCAGTGTGAACGAGGGCTAAAAGGCAGGTTCACCAAGCAGACAATTAAAGGCTAAGTTTACCTTTGTTCACTTTTTGTTTTCTACATTTCAGCTCCTGTAAATAAATTTGTAAATATTAAAAAAAAAAAATGAATAAAACAACCAAAAGACATTATAGATTATCATTCAGCATTTTGTATTCGGGTAAAATGAAAATAAACAACGCAACAAGAAATTCCCCGGCTGTGACTTCCATTACACCTTTACTGAGGGGAATATGGAGGAGCCATTGCTGGATGTCTTCTGAAAATACAATTCTCCTGGCTGTCTGGGGACTCAGTATTTGGGGACACTGACCTGGAACAATCATGCCGATCAGGAAATCAGAGTTAAGTCAGAACTCCGAGTCTGAATACTTGTTCCGGGTTACTGACATGGAAAGTACAGAAGCCATTGGATCAGAATGACAGCCAGGGAACTAGTATTCTTTAGAAGTAGTTATCAATGGCGGCCACCATACTTCCTCCATACAGATTCCTATAATACAATTGTGTAGGATGCAGACAGGTTAGTGTGTGATGATATATTAGTAGTATGTGTCTCCTTTGTATGTCCTGTACATCCTGGGGAAGGTGAGAGCTCTATGCTGCTCTGTACACACACACCGAGTTATACCGCTCCTCTTCCTCTGCCCTTCCCCCAACCTGCTCTGTTGTCACCCTTCACCCCCCCCCCGATCTCCATGAGTCCTCCCAGTACAGATGGAGCTCATCACCCACCACCATCTACCAGACCTCACTTCTGTCCTTCCCACTTCTGTCCTTCCCTCTCCTAGATGTAGAGGTGACCACATCCTATCCCATCACAATGACCGCACTGCATTCTCTGTACTGATGGATCATCTCCACCCTCTGTGTCTGATCATGGCTGGACATAGCGCCACCATGAGGAGGAGGGGCAGAACATCGGGGGAAGGGAAATTGCTGATATAATATGGTAACTTCCTGTTTGGAAAATTAAAGTAGAACTAAAGGCAACACTTTTTTCAATTTTGGAGAGAGTAAGAGAGGGTTATATCTTTTGTCAACTGTTTATTGCCATCTGTGTTCCATTAGATAGATAGATAGATAGATAGATAGATAGATAGATAGATAGATAGATAGATAGATAGATAGATAGATAGAATCTATGACCAATAGAAAAAATCCCTTACTATGATTAGGCAGTTATTTAAACTAGTCACAGTGATCTATGATAGAGAGATGGAGAAACTGGAAATATATTTATCACAGAAAACACTGCAGGACTATTGGCTGAATATTCAACCAATCCCATCCTCCCTTCACCCATAATGTCACCAGTCTCTGGTTGAAGTTCTCACATGTACCGACTCCCCCCACAGATCTTTATACATCCTCCCCCTACCCATATCCCAGCATGGAGGGGCTCAGTGAAGGTGGTGGTGAAGGTGTGGAGATGTCGGATCGGGTCACACAGATCATAAAAGGAGATCCGTCCGGCCTCATAATCCAGAAATATCCTGACTCTGTTACTGGAGATATTGGAGGGTAAGCGGATCTCTTTATTGTCGTGTCTCACCCAACACGGATTACCATTTTTGTACAAACTCCAGGACTTCTTATTCCTTCCCATCCCTGTCTGGTCTCCACTCCTGTCTATACTGGGGTAACACATCCCGACTCTCCATCTATCTGATCCCCCAACATCCACTTCCCAGTAATGTCTTCCTGAGGAGAAACTTTGACTGCTCAACACCTGAACATAATCTTTAAATCTCTTTGGTGTTTCTGGACGATTCTGTTTTCTATCTGACCTGGATGAAGTTTTCCTGTCATCTGATATATGGAGATTATTATGTGCTGTGTTTACATCCAGTAATATGTCTGCAGCTCCCTGTATATAGAAGGATACATTTACCTCTGTTATTATATCAGATAATGTGTGTAATGTGTGTGATATCCCATCCACATCCAGACCCCCTCCATCATGGAGGAGCTTCTCATGTCTCTCTCTGTCCTCATTATCTCCATCCTCAGTATCACACAAGTCACCTGTGTCTGATTCCTGTAAGACAGTCAGTGGATCCGTCATGTTACACAGCTCCTCAATGTGACGTATCTTCCTGGACAGCTCCTCCTTCTTTATTTCCAGATCCCGGATGGAGATGGAGATCCGCTCTGCCCTCCCGGAGATTTCCCTCAGGATTCTCTTCTCCAGGTCTTCCAGACGTCTCCTGAGATCTCTAAACAGGTCAGTGACTCTCTCGGTGTCACCAGATGCTTTTTCTTCTACTTTTCTCCTGTGTTCCTGCAGGATCTGGACTCTTTCCTCCATCTCCTCTCTCTTTATCAGAAGGTTCTGCAGAACATTCCTCAGTGTCTCCTTCTTCTTCTCAGAAGCCTGATCCAGCATCTCCACCTGGTGTCCTCGATGTTCTCCAGCCAGAGTGCAGGACACACAGATACAGGTCTCATCCTCAGTGCAGTAATACTCCAGGATCTTCTTATGGACGGAGCATTTCCTGCTCTCCATGGACAAGGTGGGGTCACATAAGACGTGTTCTGGGGACTTTTTGTGGACTCTCAGGTGTTTATCACACAGAGAAACCTCACAGTGCAGACAGGATCTAACAGCAGGTACCGGAGAGTCCACACAGTAAGTACAGAAGACCCCGGACTCCTCTTGATCTGGCTGAGCAGACAGGAAATTCTCCACTATGTTACGTAGTGTTATGTTCCTCTGCAGTGCAGGCCGATCCGGAAACTTCTCTCTACATTCAGGACAGGAATATCCTCCAGACCCCTCCTGTGTATCCAGAACACGATCAATACAGACCCGGCAGAAGTTGTGACCACATCTCAGGTTTACTGGATCTGTATAAATGTTCAGACAGACGGAACATTCCAGCTCAGCTCCCAGGTTAGCAGACGCCATCGCTGACAGTAGAAGAGAAATGAAAGTGAAAATCTCTGACACCGGAGAAGAATGTAGTTGGGAGGGGTCACTTCCTCCTACACAGGACGAGGCTGATCCAGATCAGTATTAACCACTTTTTGAGATGTGTTGTTTACAAGTTAAATACAGTTTTTTTTTGCTAGAAAATTACTTAGAACCCCCGTAAACATTATACCTTTTTTTTGTCTAACACCCTAGAGAATAAAATGGCGGATGTTGCAATACTTTCTGTCACACCTTATTTGCGCAGTGGTCTTACAAGCGCACTTTTTTGGAAAAAGTACACTTTTTTTAATTAAGAACTAAGACAACAGTAATGATAGCCCAATTTTTTTTATATTGTGAAAGATAATGTTACAACGAGTAATTTGATACCCAACATGTCACACTTCAAAATTGCGCCCGCTCGTGGAATGGTGACAAACATTTACCCTTAAAAATCTCCAAAGGCGACGTTTAAAAAATTCTACAGGTTGCATGTTTAAGTTACAGAGGAGGTCTAATGCTAGAATTATTGGTCTCACTCTACCGATCGCGACGATACCTCACATGTGTGGTTTGAGCACTGTTTTCATATGTGGGCGCTGCTCACGTATGCGTTCGCTTCTGCATGCGAGCTCGGCGGGATGGGGCGCGTTTAAAAAAAAAAAAAATCTTATTTATTTTACCTTTTATTTTTTTATTTTTACACTGTTCTTTTTTTAAAAAAATTGTGTCACTTTTATTCCTATTACAAGGAATGTAAACATCCCTTGTAATAGAAAAAAAGCATGACAGGTCCTCTTAAATATGAGATCTGGGATTTAAAAAGACCTCAGATCTCATATTTACACTTAAATGCAATATAAAAAAAAAATTGTAATTTAAAAAAATAAATCGCCCTTTAAGAGCTATGGGCGGAAGTGACGTTTTGCATTGTTATGGAGACGGGTGGGGGCCATCTTCCCCTCACTCATCTCCATGCCCAGCAAGGGTAAAGAATCGATCGCCTCCGCCGCTGGCAATGGCACCGGAGCGCGACGGGAGGGGGGCCCTCTGCCGCCACCGATAAAAGTGATCTTGCGGCGATTCCGCCGCAGAGACCACTCTTATTGGAAACTGGGCCGCTGGCTTAAGAAGAGTATACCGGGGTTATGGCAGCTATCTGCTGCCATAACAACCATACCCTCTTAAAAGTAAGGACATATATCATCGTGTGGCAGTCCGGAAGTGGTTAAAGTTCTGAAAAGGAAGTTTTTTTTCCACAGTAGTAAAGATAATCAAACCTCCCAACTTTGAGAGAAAGAGGGAAAGATGGGTGTAAAGAAGAACACACTAAGGCCTCATGTACACTGCTGCTGGTAGATGGATGTTTAGGAGCAGTTGGCAGTTTTTTTCTACAGCCCCTGAACTCTCCTCTATGTTATCTTATCTGTCCATGTACACAGGGTCGTTTATAGTCCTTTCTAGGAAGTTGAGTTTAGAGGCATTTTTTGGAACGCAAAAAAAAGTGTTAAGAAGCTGAGTTTACAGGCATTTCAAGCGCCAAACACTTCTAAATACGGTAACTCGCGTTTAGCCACGTTTAGTTTACAGGCGTTTTTTTTTTTTTGGCTATTTTTTTAAGCGCTTCTGAGTTCAAACGCGGCAAAACGCAGCTATACACGGCATGTAAACGTGGCAAAACAAACGTTTTAAACGTGGGTTACTATCTGTCAAGTTAAATCATTCAGGAGAGGTTGTAAAAATGTCCCGTGTACATGAAGCCTAAGGCCCCTTGTACACTAGACGTTTAGTCCAAGTGTGTCCAATTCTGGGATATTAGTGTTCCCAGGAGCCACAGGTGCAGCATCTAGGCCGGCTTCCTGCAGCCTGTGGAAAGGCTGACATTAGGGTGACCACATTTCCAAACTGCCATTCAGGGACACCCCCCCCCCCTCCTTTCTTGAGGGACCTGTTTCATGGAACAAACTTTTGCCAATTACCAGGGGGTGGAGGCAACTGGCGGATGGGTGGTGGTGTGCGAGGTGGTATATAGTCTCGGGAGTTGACGGGGAATTTGGCAGCGGGTGGTTTGTCGGGCGAATGGCTGGTGTTGGCACTTTAATTATCCTGACACCATGCTTGATATGGTGTCAGGATGATCTAATCACATTATTCCTATTACTGCATTATAATATATAATGAAATAGTTCAACTCACCAGAATGCAGAATCAGTGGGAGCCCTGAGCGTGTCACTTGCCACCAGATGCAGGGTGTCCAATTTGTCCGCTGCAACATGGCAGTCCCGCTAGAAGTCGCTGTTTGTCACCATTACAAGTAGAAGAAAAATAAATAAAAATTCCATAAATGTTCCATGTAGATGCTATAAACATATAGGAGCAAACCAATCAATAGACGTTTATTGGGATTTTCTTACCACAAATATGTAGCAGAATACATATTGGCCTAAATTGATGAAGATTTTATTTTTTTCAATTTTTTTATTGGATGTTTTATAGCAGTAAAAAAAAATTTATTTTTTTTTCAAAATTGACGCTCTTTTTTGTTTATTGTGCAAAAAAATGAAAACCGCAGAGGTGATCAAATACCACCGAAAGAAAGTTCTGTTTGTGGGAACAAAAAGGATATCTTTTATTTTTATTTGGTTACAGCGTTGCATGACCGCGCAATTGTCAGTTCAAATAACGCAGTGACTTTTTGCAAAAATGGCCTGGTCATTAAGGAGGGGTAAATCTTTCGGAGAGCAAGTGGATAATAAGGACCGTTTCTTTAATGGACTGTCTATAACGTGGACCTTCTCTGTACATCGGGGACTGCTTACCAAACAGGGATTAGAACTACGATAGTTACACTTGGTAGAGGGACAGAAGACAATAAAAGGACAGAGGGGTTTGTTTATAAAACAGGGACTGTGACTATTAATCAGGGATAATGCCATACACAGTAGTGGGTGAAGGAGAGGGACTGGTCTCCAGGTCAGGGACTGTCCCTATTAATCAGGGATAATGCCATACACAGTAGTGGGTGAAGGAGAGGGACTGGTCTTCGGGTCAGGGACTGTCCCTATTAATCAGGGATAATGCCATACACAGTAGTGGGTGAAGGAGAGGGACTGGTCTCCAGGTCAGGGACTGTGACTATTAATCGGGGATAATGCCATACACAGTAGAGGGTGAAGGAGAGGGACTGGTCTCCAGGTCAGGGACTGTGACTATTAATCGGGGATAATGCCATACACAGTAGTGGGTGAAGGAGAGGGACTGGTCTCCAGGTCAGGGACTGTGACTATTAATCGGGGATAATGCCATACACAGTAGAGGGTGAAGGAGAGGGACTGGTCTCCAGGTCAGGGACTGTCCCTATTAATCAGGGATAATTCCATACACAGTAGTGGGTGAAGGAGAGGGACTGGTCTCCAGGTCAGGGACTGTCCCTATTAATCAGGGATAATGCCATACACAGTAGTGGGTGAAGGAGAGGGACTGGTCTCCAGGTCAGGGACTGTCCCTATTAATCAGGGATAATGCCATACACAGTAGTGGGTGAAGGAGAGGGACTGGTCTCCAGGTCAGGGACTGTCCCTATTAATCAGGGATAATGCCATACAAAGTAGTGGGTGAAGGAGAGGGACTGGTCTCCAGGTCAGGGACTGTCCCTATTAATCAGGGATAATGCCATACACAGTAGTGGGTGAAGGAGAGGGACTGGTCTCCAGGTCAGGGACTGTCCCTATTAATCAGGGATAATGCCATACACAGTAGTGGGTGAAGGAGAGGGACTGGTCTCCAGGTCAGGGACTGTCCCTATTAATCAGGGATAATGCCATACACAGTAGTGGGTGAAGGAGAGGGACTGGTCTTCGGGTCAGGGACTGTCCCTATTAATCAGGGATAATGCCATACACAGTAGTGGGTGAAGGAGAGGGACTGGTCTCCAGGTCAGGGACTGTGACTATTAATCGGGGATAATGCCATACACAGTAGAGGGTGAAGGAGAGGGACTGGTCTCCAGGTCAGGGACTGTGACTATTAATCGGGGATAATGCCATACACAGTAGTGGGTGAAGGAGAGGGACTGGTCTCCAGGTCAGGGACTGTGACTATTAATCGGGGATAATGCCATACACAGTAGAGGGTGAAGGAGAGGGACTGGTCTCCAGGTCAGGGACTGTCCCTATTAATCAGGGATAATTCCATACACAGTAGTGGGTGAAGGAGAGGGACTGGTCTCCAGGTCAGGGACTGTCCCTATTAATCAGGGATAATGCCATACACAGTAGTGGGTGAAGGAGAGGGACTGGTCTCCAGGTCAGGGACTGTCCCTATTAATCAGGGATAATGCCATACACAGTAGTGGGTGAAGGAGAGGGACTGGTCTCCAGGTCAGGGACTGTCCCTATTAATCAGGGATAATGCCATACAAAGTAGTGGGTGAAGGAGAGGGACTGGTCTCCAGGTCAGGGACTGTCCCTATTAATCAGGGATAATGCCATACACAGTAGTGGGTGAAGGAGAGGGACTGGTCTCCAGGTCAGGGACTGTCCCTATTAATCAGGGATAATGCCATACACAGTAGTGGGTGAAGGAGAGGGACTGGTCTCCAGGTCAGGGACTGTCCCTATTAATCGGGGATAATGCCATACACAGTAGTGGGTGAAGGAGAGGGACTGGTCTCCAGGTCAGGGACTGTCTCTCTGTGTACAGTGACATGCTGTGAGTGGGTGAGGGGTCTCTCTGCACACAGCCAGTTTTGTCCCATGTCTCAGTGTCGCACACATAGGCAGTAGACATGTACAAACACACTGACAGCTGTACATTGCCCTCTCCCTCCTGAGCACTGGTTTATGGTCCTCTCACAGTGATTTATGATTCTTCTAGGACGGCCCCCGCGGAGCATTTCAAGCTGGCAGGTCAGGGAGGGGGGAGGTGAAAAAATGGACTGACAAGGAGGCTCATCCATCTAACAGACAGCTTTATAGAACTTCTACAACTCCCTCTGACAATCCAGAGTGTCCCCAGCGATTCTCCTTATGGTGTGGGCAGAGGCTGGCGGCTCCCCCCCTACTAGAATAACACTCACTGTGCGATCGCACTGATCGGGGGACATCCCTGGTGTCCGCTGCTCTGTACTGTGATTGGTCAGGTGCCCAGTAGAGATCTCTATGGAGACTGGAAGTGCGGTAGCAGAGACTCTTCTTTGGGATGTCCTGAGTGGGGCCCCCACTGACACCTGGCCCAGATGCTGTGTCACTTGCCAGAGGATAAAGGAGGTGGGAGGTCATCCAGCGTGGTGGAGAGCACTAGGCGGGAAGGAGGAGGAAGTTAACTCCTCCTCCGCTTTGAGTGCTGAGAAGGGAGTCGCATCTATTACGTCACTGGTTGATACACGCCAGGCGGCTGTAGCAACCAGTGGCCAGTAGAGTATCAGGTGGAGGCGGAGTGAGCACTAGCGCTACAGCAGGGTTTGCTCACTCTGTCAGTATCATTCCGGACACTGTATTGTCCCGGAATGAAGGTGCCCGGGACAGACCTGCTAATTGTGGGATTGTCCCGGGCAATCCGGGACACGTGGGCACCCTATTATAAACCAAAGGATGAAACTATAAATCATAAACAATATACAATAAGAACATGTATATAAAAACTACGGACATTAAAAAATGCTGAAAACAGCAGCAACAAATACTGCAATCCCTACTGAACATTATCCATTGTTGATGAAGGAATTTATATCCCATTCAACATTCATTCCAAATGGAGTGAATGATTGGGCTTGATAAATCCACCTTGTTTCCAGTCTGAAAACCTCCTTTGGTTTATAACCAATTTTTTTTATATTTCTTGTACTGAGTTGCCCTGTATTTCTCTGTGTGAATTTGTTTATTATCTTATGTTGGTGTAATACTCGCTTTTCACCACAAGATGCCGCCGCTTCCTGAGTCCGTTTGTCCTACTTTTTATCTAAAAAATTTTTTTTTTGTCTCAGATTTACAGTCCTTTTGGTTGCTAATCACCTTTGAGTGACCGTTTTTAATATGTTTTTATAGCATATATATATACACATTACTAACAGTTTGTAATAAGAATTTTGTGTGATTTCTGGGTCTGAGATCCGGCCTGTGGAACGCACCTAATTTCCGTTTTTTATGGCCTGTCCCTATAAACAAGAGCCTCGCACACGCCCTGACCACGCCCCTGATGATGCAAGTTTATGACGAAACGTTGGGTGGAGATAAGGATGTGTGACGTAGGACGCTGACCGGGACCCGGCGGCCATTTTGTTGGTTGGAAACACAGGTTGTTTCCCCTTGCCTGTCATATTTGTCAACCATGTGAGTGTAACAGTTTTATCCTTAAATAAATTTTGTTTTCTGGATACCTGTGCAATGAGAGGTCTTCTTTCTTATATTTATGTGGATACTGGAGTTTATCAGTGGAATTCCATTCCATGGAGAAAGTTTTGGAGGTCTATATTTCCCTATTGAATGAGACGTTTTGATCTTCTGTGGAGTCGATTGATCTGTGGAGGAGGATTGCTGGGTTCATAACCTATACATGACGGTAAGAGTCAGTAGCATTGGGTGTTGGTGGTGGCTTTCCTATTTGTCCTCATCAGGATTGATTAACTAGAGGACTTCGATCGTCTTCAACCAATTTTTTATAAAAAGCAAAAAAAAAAAATCTGAGAAAAAACGAGGGAATCCCTGATCCCAGCGCTCAAAATGGATGAATAGTAGATATTTTTTACACTTATAAGCTGCTATTATAACTAATAAAACATGATATAGTAAATAATGAAATAAATATATCTTCCCACATGAGAAAATATTAACAGCGCTTTAGAAATGGATTTGCAACCATAAGTGTGATTAGTAGTAGTCAACAAGTAATATAAAAACCACAAAAAGTCCTAGTCCACCATCTCTGTGGAACATATAAGAAGACTAGTGCAGAAAGTCTTTAGTATAATAACCCATGCATGCATGTGATGGATTGCGGTCCACTCTTTGATTTATCCCCAGTGCATCTTTTGTTTGGCTCTATACCTTCACCATGTCACCTCATGAGAAACCCCTTTGTGTGTATGCTCACCAGAGGTCTAGATAAGATATGCCTGTAATATCTCTCCTGGGGTCAGTCGGCTCTGCTCCCGCTTGTCATGATCGATTTTGTGGTAGGGGTCAGGTCTGCCTGTGATATCTCTCCTCAGGGATGAACTGCTCTGCTCCCGCTGGTGTAGGTCAGTTCTCCGTGTTCGTTAGGTGTCATATAAGTAAAGAGAGGGGATGCTTGCCATAGTGTTATATTTTTTATTTAAAATTTACCAAACTCCCTGCTACAATGTTGCGCTTACCAGATAAAGTATAAAAAGCTCTTAGATTAAAACACAGCCTGTCCGTAAGAAACGTCAGCTCACCGCTGGATGGAAGAGTAAACGTCCCGCCCACTTGGGTCCCGGGATGACGTGTTCTAGGTCTGGCTGTTGGGTCACGTGGTCACGCCCTGACGCGTTTCGTCATTACATCTTTAAAGGGCGTGGCCACGCAACACGACCAATTCATTTAAATAGCTTAAGGAGGCGGGAACGTTCAGCGCCGTCATCACAGATATCATCCCCTCCCCGCCCTCTCCTATGTGGACAGTGCCGAGCTGACGCACAGCATCCCATCCATCCAACTATGGTTCTCTCTATAGCATTGTTATAATGAAAGCGAATACTATATGCATAAAAATACTATACACCTCGTATTAATTCTTTGAGATTATGTTATTACATTCTAAATTGTCTCCAACTAAGAATGAAATAAAAAAGGAATTATTAATGTAATGCTGTCATTCCGCATATATGTTATGTTTATATAGTGTATTAGAGACTCAAAAACTCTTCAAATAATCTTACCCTAATAAAATTATTGATCACAGTAGATCTTATGTTTGGATCTTTTGTCACGTAAATTTGTGAGGGACAGCCAATTATATCTGTATAGTGGTTCTGACTATTTACAGTCATTAATATCACTAGAACTTGCCTCGTCATTAATATTGCGTTTATATTTTTCCTTCAAATGGAGTTTATCGTCCAAAATTCATGAAAAAACATAAGCCAAAAAACTACCACATATGCGGATGCAAACAGAATCGCATCAAGTACAATAATACATTTACTCACGCAAGAAAACTCCTAAAAAAGATAAATATTACTATTTTTAAAAAATATTTAAAATTAAAAGTTACATGAAGCTAACAAAGCTAAAAACTTAACTAAAAAAACACTTCTACTACGGGGAACCTATAGAGGATACCTTTAATCTTTCGTACGCTGGGTTATACATGTGATAAAATACGAAAGTAAAAGTCATATAGAATGTATTGCCTTTAGTAGTTGCTTATAAAGCAATTCAGGTCCAGTTCTATGTTTAGTCCATTAGGACTAAGTGTGTTAGCCAGGAATATCCACTGAGATTCCCTTTTGGAAATTTCTCTTATCGTGTTGGCACCTCTCCATTTGGGGTGTAGTTTGTCTATGCCCCAAAATTTGAGGCCCAAGGGATTTCTATCATGTTTTTCCCTAAAATGTAGGGACACCCTATGTTCTTTGTATCCTATAGTGATATTATAAATATGCTCTGATACCCTTTTGCCCGATGTTCTTTTTGTGCGCCCGATATACATGAGGCCACACGGACATTCCAGGGCATACACTACGTGAGTAGACATACATGAGACGAATTCTCTAATTTGAAATTCTTTACCATTCTCTGTTGACACGAAGCTTGTTAGGCCTCTCAAATGAGTTGCTACTTGTTGGCACGATTTACATTTTCTGCAGGCATAAAAACCTGATCGGTCCCAAAACAGTTTAGTTCTGGTTGGGGGGTCGAGTACTTTTTTCACTACTTGGTCTCCAAATGAAGGGGTTTTCCTATATATAAATGGCAGGTTTTCTGGTAACACTTTACTCAGCACCTTATCCATACACAGTATGTTCCAGTGGTTCTTTATGATTGTCTCGATTTCACGATACTGTTCGTGAAAACCACTTATAAAACCCCATTCATGCTTGGAGTCCTGTCTACTTGCTTTAGGGACCAAACAAGAGTCCTGTGAATTGCGTCCTACCTCTGTAATTAGTTTGTCTAAGGGCTGGATCTTATAGCCTTTTTCTATGAAACATTGTTTAATAAGTTCTGCTTAGGTAAAATAATCAGCATCAGAGGTGCAGTTACGACGTACCCGCATAAATTGGCCCTTAGGTATATTCCTTAACCACTGCATGTGGTGTCCACTCTGTACGGGAATATAGCTATTGCGGTCTGTGCTCTTGAAATATGGTTTCGTATGAAGTTGGTTCTCACCTTTCCTTATCATGACATCCAGGTAATGTATCTGCTCTCGGCTCCAATTAAATTCCAATTTAATATTATTGGTATTACTATTGAGCCATTGGGAGTATTCAATTAGTGAGGATTCAGTGCCCTGCCGTATGATGAACAGGTCATCTATGTAGCGTTGGTAGAACACAAATTCTTTCCTCCTGTTTAAGTACACCCATTTGTCCTCCCATTCGCTCATAAATAAGTTCGCCAAACTTGGCGCAAACTTGGCGCCCATTGCAACGCCGGTCTTCTGGCTATAAAAATCCCCACACACCAGAAGTAATTGTGGGTTAAACAGTATTCCAGTATCATCCTTAAGAATTTCTTTTGGATGAAGGGAATGTCGTCCCTCTGGCTAAAGGCCCAGTTGAAAGACAAAAGCGCGTCATCATGCTGAATTATTGTATATAATGACGCCACATCGGCAGTCACCAGATATATTTCCTCGTCCTTAGAGAAGTATACGTTCTTAATCTTCTGCAAGAAGCTTGTAGTGTCTTTCAAATACGCTTTTGTAGTCACAACACTTGTCTGTAAGAAGTGGTCTAAATACTGGCCGACTCAACATGTTACTGAGTCTATGCCGTTCACAATAGGTCTGGCTGGAGGTCTCTCTGGATCTTTATGAATTTTGGGAACTGTATATATAGTTGGTATTCTATTAAAGCTGGGACATAAATATAATTTTTTTTTCTTTGTAAGGACTCGCATGTAAAATCCATAATCTACTAGATTGTGGAGGTCTTCCCTATACTTGTTGGTAGGGTCCTTCTTAAGTTGCTCATATGTGTTTTCATCTTTAAGCATATTAGAGAGTTGTGTGTGGTAATAGGTTTTATCCATAATCACCACTCCTCCTCCCTTATCCGCTGGACGAATGATAATGTCCTTTCTATTCTCCAGGGCTTTGATGCCTTCTGTTATATGCTTAGGGTTTAGAGTTTTGTTGGGTCTAACTTTGTCCAGATCTTTCAAGACTAGTTGTTTGAAAACCTCTATCTGATGGTTGGCTGTTTGTGGAGGGTTGAATAGCGATTTATTTTTGAGTCCGCTATCAACTCCCACTGTAGCTACTGCTTTCGTTGTTCTTAAATTATAGTTATTAGACAAAAAGTATTTCTTTATATTAAGTTTTCTGACATACTTGTGTACCAAGTTTTTATGATGAACTTTTATTTGTTTTTATTTTTCTAGCGCTGCACCTCTTATATGTTGTCTCATTGCAACCAGTAATTTAGTGTCAGCTGCTTTTTTCTTAGTTTATTTTTTCAAGCACAACAGATCTGTATTTTTATAGCTGTTTTGGGTTTTTATTGTTGCAGCTGAATAGCCATATATTAATAATGGATATATTTCAATTTAGAGCTTCACATGCCATTAATCCAGAGGGCATTTTCTGTGAAACTAATGGTCCCACTAATGACATTAGTGGCCTCTTTATGCGATTTAAAAACCTGGTTACCACTGGGCTCCATACAAATTGGGACATTGGGCTGTTTTTGAGCAATATCTTGCAGACAAAATGGTCCCAAGGAGCCTACGGTGGGATGTCACTCCTTTCAGTGACATTTTAGATACCACAGAATGGTTCCAGTTTTTTAATCAAGCTGGTTTAAATCTCATTCAGTTTTTGTTGGCCAAGAAACATCAGAAACTCATCAAGGTTGGTGAGCAGATCTGTAGCCTCAGAGAAAAACTGAATCCCTACAAGGGGAAACATCTGGAAAAGGAGGAGGTAGAACAGAAAACTAAAAAGAAGAAAAAATATCTTAGAGATGTCTCCGACTACAAAAATAAGGGAGTCTTTAAATGGCAAACTAAGGATATTGTGAGTGGAAATCCTTCTCCTACAGAGGGAGCAGTGGGGGGGGGGGGGGGGGGGGGTTGCTGACTTCTCAGGGCCTTGCTCCAAATGTTCCCCTGGTACACCCTGGCCCTAGCCAGCCTCAACCTCCAAGGCCCACTAGGGGTGACTTTCAGGGCAGAGGGGGGGGGAGCATAACAGATGTCCCATACCCCTTTCCCCACTGCTGTCCACAATCATTTTGGACCTTTGGGGAGTAGGGATAGTCCCTATAGGGATGATAGATTTATCACTGAGCACCCTAATAATTGGACTCCCCAAAATCAACCACAGCACAGGTATTCACCGAGAACCCCCTTAGGTGGTAATTGGGGGCAACAACAGAATCACCCCTCTGATTATATTAAGGGAGGGAGAGTAGGTCCAGTAGAAGGACATTATAATAGTCATTTTTTTCCCGGGGCCCACAACAACAAAAGAGGCATAAAACTAAAAAGGGGTTTCATAGGGGGAGGAGGATCCACTCTAAACAGGAGGCGTGTATAAAGGACTCTGGCCTCTTTAATATAAGTAAAGCAATTTTGTCCACCGAAGAGAAAAATGTTTTGAATCATGGCCTTAAATTTGCACCTTCCAGAGCTTTAAACAAATTTGAAACGTTTATTGACGTTCAAAATTTCATTCGCAAGGTCAATATTCAACGTTACATGGTCTTGAATCCATACCGCTCTAACCTGGCGGTTTCAGTTGATATGAGGGATTCTAATTTATCTAATGCCTCATTGTTCAATCCTCCGAGCCATTTGGCTCCATCAATCTCTAAATAAGGATTTACATGCATTACAGATTAAGAAAAATAGGAGAGAGTACACTTTTAAAAAGGAATTGGAGCTTCTCAAAGAAAGGAATGACATCATTGTACGCCCCGCTGAAAAGAGCGGCGGGATAGTCATACTTGATAGGGATGCTTACAATACTGAAATGCTAAGGCTGCTCTCCCACCGGATAACGTATGTTCCCCTGAAGGAGAATCCTACTTCCAATTATAACAAAGAGTTGGTGGCATTGGTAGAAGAGGGATACCAACAGAGGATCATTTCCAAAAAGGAGAAAGCTTTTCTTATTCCAATGGCACCTAGGATACCGGTAATATATTACCTGCCCAAAGTGCATAAGGATCCAATTTGCCCCCCTGGGAGGCCAATCATTAGCGGTATCGATTCGATTACTTCCAGTGTGGGCAAACATGTGGATCACTTTTTGCAACCTCTGGTTACTATTACTCCATCGTATTTGAGGGATTCCACGCAGGTCATTAATGCGCTTAAGCATGTGGAATGGAAGGAGAGCTATATTTTTGTCACAGCAGATGTCTCCACCTTATATACGGTAATTTCGCACCAACATGGAAGAGAAGCAGTAAAACATTTTTTTTTTCATCAAACAAAGTTTTATTAAGCAAAGACAGTGCATATAAATACACAGTAATACTAATATATATATACATAAAATGCATATTAAACAAGGAAAGTATACATTGTTAATATAGTCAATATTAGGAGTAATATATGCTAATGTAGAAATAAATGTAAACAACTATGAAATACTATCATTATAATGTGTAATATTATCTCCCTCCCCCCCACCCACGTTTACAGATATTTTGTTTAATTTCATTTTATTTTAGTACACGTGGTGTATATATGCATAATGTGACGTTCTCATATGTGTTACATACCTTTAAGTCTATAGGGGATGTATTGTGTACAGTACAGACGTGACCATTTTGGGAGAACAACATGAACCATGGTGTCTTTTGATTTATACTTTCTCTGTATGTATCTGGAATAGGGTTTTAGTTACAGAGATCTAAGTGTTGTATTACTGAGCGAGTTTATAATTAAGTACAAGTTTCAGGTTCTTGCAACCATCGATCCCAAATTTTGTTGTATTTTGTCGGACAACCTCTATTAATGTAAATATGTTTTTTGTATGGCAAGGTTGCGTTAACTTCTGTTTTCCCCTCCGCCACACTGGGGGGGGGGGGGTGGTCTCATCCACTTTCTTGCAATAATTTTTCTGACAGAGAATAGAGTTTCATGTAGGAATACCTTGGTAAAATTGTCTACTGTGTCTGGAAATATCCCTAGGAGACATTGTTTTGGTTCTAACGCTATTGGGGAGCCCATGGTCGTGTAGAAATGTTATGACCTGTTTCCAAAGTTGTTGAATCTTGGAGCATGTCCATATTAAATGAAAGAACGTGCCTGTTTCTTGGCCACACAACGGGCATAGAGTAGACTGATTACGCTTATATCTGGCTACTCGAATTGGGGTAAGGTATGTTCTATGTGTTATGTAAATCTGAGAGAGTCTGTCCGAGAGTTTTGGTGATACTGCTTTGCATGTCTCGAGGGCTTCCTCCCACTCCTCATTTTCCATCAGGCCCACCTCTCTCTCCCAGCGAGGCTTCAAATCAAACGCTATTTTTGACGAAGTGGGAGTTAGAAGCATATTATAAAATGTGGATATTAGTCCACGTGGGTCTGTACTTTTAACAATGGCCATAACGGGATGAAGAGTGGGCGAAGCCTCAGCCTGTAAGAATTGTGATTGGGTCGCATGTCTTACTTGCAGGTATCTGAAGAACATGAAATTTGGAAGAGAAAATTCCTCTTTGAGTATGTTGTAAGTTTTGAGGGTTCCATTGAATAGCAGATGATGTATATAGTAAATTCCCCTAGACTCCCACAACTCCGAGTCCGGTATGTTTATAAATTCTGACATATCTCTATTGTGCCATATCGGTGTATGGTCATGCAGTCTTGGTATTCCTAATTTAGTGGAGGCAAGGTCCCAAATACGTCTGTAATGGTATAACAAGGACTTCTTGTCTCCCCCCATTTCAGTATTCCTGGATCCCGCCGATATTGCGTAGAGGGAATCGCCTGTAAGTTGCACTCTTTTGGAGCAAAGAAGGGTCAGGAAGCGTACGTTATCTGTCTTGTCTATGTGAAATAGTTGTGATAATTGTGATGCAATGTAATATAAGTTCAGATCCGGTAGGGCCATTCCCCCCATGTCTGTCGGGTTTTTAAGCGCTGACCATGCGACTTTATGTCTGCTAGTTCCCCATACAAAGGGTTTGAGTAAAGCTTTAAGAGACTTAAAGTGTTTTAATGGGAGATAGATTGGGGTATGCCACAATATGTAAAGGATTTTTGGGAGAAGGAACATTTTTATCAGATTTATGCGACCCCATACTCCTAGTGTTAGACAGGCCCAAGTACGTATTTTGGTTTTGACTAGTGAAAAGAGGGGTTCAATGTTGAGGGGAATATAATCAGCCGGATCTCTGGATATATGAATTCCTAGGTACTTGATTGTATCTGCTCTTTTTAGTGGGGTCTCTGTCCATGATTCAGGTAGTGGGAAACTGTCTATAGGTAGTATCTGGGACTTTTCCAAATTCATCTTTAAACCGGAAAACGCTCCGAAGTGTTCAATCAACTGTAATGCTTTTTGAAGGGAAGGGCCTGAGTCAGCGAGATATAATAGGATATCGTCCGCATATAAGCTAATTTTTTCGGTTAAGGTTCCCATCTGTAGACCCACAATCTCGGGGTTTGCATGGATAGACACAGCCAGAGGCTCTGCAGCTAGGGCATAGAGAAGTGGGGAAAGAGGGCAGCCCTGTCTCGTGCCTCGATTGAGGTCAAACTCTTGAGAGGGCCACCCGTTCGCCACCACTCTAGCTGTGGGATTTTGATAAAGTAGTTTGATCCACTTAAGGAATCTGGGGCCAAAGCCATATCTTCCCAAGCATTGCCACAAGTATCCCCACTCCACAGAGTCAAACGCCTTAGCCGTGTCAAGCGTCACAATCACCCGGGATCCTACATTTTCATGTGTGGCCTGTAAATTTATAAACAATTTCCGTAGGTTGAACAAGGTGTTACGACCAGGCATGAACCCCGCCTGATCTGTGTGGATCAGAGAAAGAATAACTTGATTGAGTCTAAGGGAGAGTACCTTGGCTAGTATCTTGATATCTACTTGTAATAAGGAAATTGGGCGATAGGATTCGGGGTATCCTGGATCTTTTCCCGGTTTGGGTATGAGGACTATTGTTGCCTCTCTCATAGAAGCGGGAAGTGTAAATGTCTCGAATAAGTGATTATATAAGGTTAGAAGTTTTGGGATCAAAAAAATCGCTGAATTGAGAGTAGAATTCTATAGGTAGGCCGTCCGAGCCCAGGAATTTGGACCTGGCAAATCCAGCAATAGTCATCGCTATTTCTTCCTCGGTGAGTGGTGCCTCAAGGAGGTTAACCTGGTCTTCTGTTAACTGGGGAAGTGCCGTCTCCTCCAAAAGGAGTTCATTGGGCCCTTGTCCTCAGGACTTTTTGAGGTGTAAAGGTCAATAAAAAACCCCCTAAACATAGAGGTCACTGTGAGGGGATTAGTAATGGATTGACCGCCAGGACCATGTAAAGATATTACCACCGGGGGTCTATCTTCATTGTGTACCAGGTATGCTAGGAGCTTGCCAGCCTTTTCCCCGTGCTCAAAAAGCTTTTGTTTAGCAAAGAACATTTTGTGTCGTTCCTTCCCATATTGGAGTTGGGCTACTACTCTGGTCTGAAGTTTAAGTAAGTCTGCATTTGCGGGAGAGGGATCATCCATATAATTTTGTTCAGATTGGGATAGTACCGTTACCGCTCTATCAAGCTCCCTAGAAGAATCTATTTTAATTCTGTTAATGCGGGTTGAGAGTATCATGCGAACATGAGATTTAAAAGACTCCCAGATTGTTGTCATGGAAGCTGAGCGGTCATTGTTCCTGAATAGGGATGAGCCGAACACCCCCCTGTTCGGTTTGCACCAGAACATGCGAACAGGAAAAAAGTTTGCTCGAACACGCGAACACCTATGGGACACGAACATTAATATTTAAAAGTGCTAATTTTAAAGGCTTATATGGAAGTTATTGTCATAAAAAGTGTGTTTGGGGACCTGGGTCCTGACCCAGGGGACATGGATCAATGCAAAAAAAAGTTTTAAAAACGGCCGTTTTTTCAGGAGCAGTGATTTTAATAATGCTTAAAGTCAAACAATAAAAGTGTAATATCCCTTTAAATTTCGTACCTGGGGGGTGTCTATAGTATGCCTGTAAAGGGGCGCATGTTTCCTGTGTTTAGAACAGTCTGACAGCAAAATGACATTTCGAAGGAAAAAAAGCCATTTAAAACTACCCGCGGCTATTGCATTGCCGACAATACACATAGAAGTTCATTGATAAAAACGGCATGGGAATTCCCCACAGGGCAACCCCGAACCAAAATTAAAAAAAAAAAAGACGTGGGAGACCCCCTAAATTCCATACCAGGCCCTTCAGGTCTGGTATGGCTATTAAGGGGAACCCCGGCCAAAATTAAAAAAAAAAATGACGTGGGGTTCCCCCTAAATTCCATACCAGACCCTTCAGGTCTGGTATGGATTTTAAGGGGAACCCTGCACCAAAAAAAAAAAAAAACGGCGTGGGGTCCCCCCAAAAATCCATACCAGACCCTTATCCGAGCACGCAACCTGGCAGGCCGCAGGAAAAGAGGGGGGGACGAGAGTGCGCCCCCCCCTCCTGAACCATACCAGGCCACATGCCCTCAACATTGGGAGGGTGCTTTGGGGTAGCCCCCCAAAACACCTTGTCCCCATGTTGATGAGGACAAGGGCCTCATCCCCACAACCCTGGCCGGTGGTTGTGGGGGTCTGCGGGCGGGGGGCTTATCGGAATCTGGAAGCCCCCTTTAACAAGGGGACCCCCAGATCCCGGCCCCCCCCTGTGTGAAATGGTAAGGGGGTACTTACCCCTACCATTTCACTAAAAAACTGTCAAAAATGTTAAAAATGACAAGAGACAGTTTTTGACAATTCCTTTATTTAAATGCTTCTTCTTTCTTCCTTCATCTTCTTCTGGTTCTTCTGGCTCTTCTGGTTCTTCCTCCGGCATTCTCGTCCAGCATCTCCTCCGCAGCGTCTTCTATCTTCTTCTCCTCGGGCCGCTCCGCACCCATGGCATGAGGGGAGGCTCCCACTCTTCTCTTCATCTTCTTCTTCATCCTCTTCTCTTCTTTCTTCTTCTCTTCTTCATTTTCTTCTCCGGGCCGCTCCTCACCCATGCTGGCATGGAGGGAGGCTCCCGCTGTGTGATGGCGTCTCTTCGTCTGACGGCTCTTAAATAACGGGGGGCGGGGACACCCGGTGACCCCGCCCCCCTCTGACGCACAGTGACTTGACAGGGACTTCTCTGTGATGTCACGGGGAATGCCACAGGGAAGTCCCGTCATGTCCCGTGCGTCAGAGGGGGCGGAGTCACCGGGTGGCCCTGCCCCCCATTATTTAAGAACCGTCAGATGAGGAGACGCCATCACACAGCGGGAGCCTCCCTCCATGCCAGCATGGGTGAGGAGCGGCCCGGAGAAGAAAATGAAGAAGAGAAGAAGAAAGAAGAGAAGAGGATGAAGAAGAAGATGAAGAGAAGAGCGGGAGCCTCCCCTCATGCCATGGGTGCGGAGCGACCCGAGGAGAAGAAGATAGAAGAGGCCGCGGAGGAGATGCTGGACGAGAACGCCGGAGGAAGAACCAGAAGAGCCGGAAGAACCAGAAGACGATGAAGGAAGAAAGAAGAAGCATTTAAATAAAGGAATTGTCAAAAACTGTCTCTTGTCATTTTTAACATTTTTGACAGTTTTTTTGTGAAATGGTAGGGGTAAGTACCCCCTTACCATTTCACACAAGGGGGGGGCAGGATCTGGGGGTCCCCTTGTTAAAGGGGGCTTCCAGATTCCGATAAGCCCCCCGCCCGCAGACCCCCACAACCACTGGCCAGGGTAGTGGGGATGAGGCCCTTGTCCTCATCAACATGGGGACATGGTGTTTTGGGGGGCTACCCCAAAGCACCCTCCCAATGTTGAGGGCATGTGGCCTGGTACGGTTCAGGAGGGGGGGCGCACTCTCACCCCCCCTCTTTTCCTGCGGCCTGCCAGGTTGCGTGCTCGGATAAGGGTCTGGTATGGATTTTTAGGGGGACCCCACGCCGTTTTTTTTTTTTTGGCGCAGGGTTCCCCTTAAAATCCATACCAGACCTGAAGGGCCTGGTATGGAATTTAGGAGGTCTCCCACGTCATTTTTTTTTTTTTTTAAATTTTGGTTCGGGGTTGCCCTGAACTTCTATGTGTATTGTCGGCAATGCAATAGCCGCGGGTAGTTTTAAATGGCTTTTTTTCCTTCGAAATGTCATTTTGCTGTCAGACTGTTTTAAACACGGGAAACATGCGCCCCTTTACAGGAATACTATAGACACCCCCCAGGTACGAAATTTAAAGGGATATTACACTTTTATTGTTTGACTTTAAGCATTATTAAAATCACTGCTCCTGAAAAAACGGCCGTTTTTAAAACTTTTTTTTGCATTGATCCATGTCCCCTGGGGCAGGACCCAGGTCCCCAAACACTTTTTATGACAATAACTTGCATATAAGCCTTTAAAATTAGCACTTTTGATTTCTCCCATAGACTTTTAAAGGGTGTTCCGCGGCATTCGAATTTGCCGCGAACACCCCAAATTGTTCGCTGTTCGGCGAACTTGCGAACAGCCAATGTTCGAGTCGAACATGAGTTCGACTCGAACTCGAAGCTCATCCCTATTCCTGAAGAACAACTTCCATTCATTCATAAGTTCATCATCCTCAGGGAGTAGTGAGAGAATGGGTTTAATCGCCAGTTCCGTTTTGGTTTGTCAGTGGGCACGCTTAGTGTAATCCAGTATGGGCTATGGTCAGACAACAACCTGGGAGAAAAAACTGTCTCTAATAATCGTGGTGTGAGACTTTGTGATAGCAATATCATGTCAATTCTAGACATAGAGTTGTGGGAAGAAGAGAAGCAAGAGAATGATTGTTTGTGTGGGTATTTGTATCTCCAAGAATCCACAAGGTGAAAGGGGGAAATTAGCTTGGCAAATTTGGTTTCTCTGTTGGTTATTGGATGTGGATTCGAGGGTTGAAGTCTATCTACCGAGGGGTTTAGTGTAGTGTTAAAATCCCCCAGCTAGACCGCCTGGACTGTGGGGTGTTTGGTCATGAATGTAAACCCCTCTAAGATTATGGGTATGGAAAATGGGGGGGGACATAGAAAGCCAAAATAAGAAAAGGTTCCCCATATAACTTAACAGATAAAAAGACGTACCGTCCCTGCGGGTCCGTGGAAACCTCTATAAGTTCAAATTGTACCGATTTGGCCACCAAAACTGATACTCCATGTGCGTGTGATGTGTAGGTCAAATGAAATGCCCATCCGAACCAAGGTCGGCGAAGAGCCATTTGCAATGTCCCCTGCACGTGAGTCTCTACTAAGACTAAGATGTCAGCGTGTTGTTTTTTAAGGAACGCAAGCCCCGCACGTTCCAGGTAAGACATTTTAAAGTCCCCATGTGTTCCCTTCTATACAGCTACGTATTTCAGCTATCATGTGTGCGTCTAGTTGTTTGGTTAGTCTTCTTATATGTCTGTATTGTATATTTAGTGTACACTTTACTAGGTATAGCATAGCGTTTAATATCTGCAGCAACAGTGCCAAACTTTGGTTGGTGTACAGTCTGGTTACAACACATACAAATCTGTTCAACGGTTGAACTATCCCCCCACCACCCCCCACCCCACCTTACAACCTACCCAACTGTTGCAGGCATCATCCCCAAACCAACTGAAAATCCCCAACAAGAAAATATAAAACTTTGCATGGTAAAGCCATAAACATGTGAGTAATTGGGACCACCGCACTAGAGAATGATGACGGAATACACTCCGTGTTGTAAGAACGGTATATAATTGTTCATTGCAGTGGCACCCAATCTCACTACCATATCCTCTGGTGTTGAGAGGGGTAAAGTCTCGCGGCACTTTGCAATAAAGGGGCAGGACTATGTCCTCTCTGGGGCTCCGTCCTCTCAAAAAACATAATGAGCCACATAAGATGTCAGGGGAAAACAAATTAAAATAAAAAATATGGGCAAGGGAAAAATCAGCTTGTTGACTGTTTAGTCTAAACTTAACTCTCGTAGTAAGGATACAACTCACAGTTATTTGGCGGGTCTTTCATCCGGCTCACTGAGCAAATAAATGGGCTAGTGTGAAGAGCATTTAAATCTAGCAGTTTGATCTGTATATGTCCACTTCAGTGCCCAGCGCATATCTGTTAAGTTCTAATCAGGTCTGCAATAAGTATCAGGAGTTGTATGCTGTATTGATTGTGGTAGGTGGTAGCAAAAAGTGTACTTACAGCGGTATCAGTCTGCTCTCTCCGGTGCCCCTTGGCGTTCCAACCAGGTTATTACCTCCTCGGGGTCCTCAAAGAAATGAACTCTGCCATCTTGCTCTACTCGGAGTCGGGCTGGAAATAGCATAGCATATTTAATTTGCTTTATTCTCAGCCTACGTTTGGCCTCTGTGAACCCTTGTCTGCGGCGCTGTACTTCTGTCGAAAAGTCAGGGAATATGGCGATTTTGCTGTTCCCTAGTTGAATGTTGCCTTTTTCTCATTCCATTCTCAGGGCCGCATCCCGATCCTTATAGTTAAGGAGCTTGGCTATAAAGGTGCGCTGGGGTTCTCCCTGTGGAGGTGGTCTGGCAGGCATTCGGTGGGCCCTTTCCACAGCTAGCAGTGGGGAGAAGGCCTCTTTGCCATAGTGTGTGATGAGCAGCTGCTCCAGAAATGTGGTGGGGTCCTTACCCTCAGCGCCTTCAGGGAGGCCGATTAATCGCAGGTTGCATCTCCTCAGTCTGTTCTCCATTTCGTCCTGCTTGGAGAACAGTTGCTGAATTTGGCGCTGCATACGTTCTGTCCCCTCTTGCAGGGGCGGGATGGCGTCTTCCACATTGCTGATTCAGTTTTCTGTAGTTTTAACCCGGTCCCGGAGTTTATGTAAATCTTGCCGGATGAGAGATATATCTACCTTTACCTCCTCTATCTGGGCTGTTAGTGAGGTTCTGCAGAATGTGATTGCCTCGAGAAGCCGCTCTGTGTCTCCCGTCGCATGTTCCTCCTCAGGCTTCTCCGCAACGACATTTTCCTCCATCTCCTCTCCCTCCTGCCGGCGGTACTGAGCTAGTTTTGCCGCCGTCGCTGCTTTCTGAGCCTTTGTGGGAGACATTGTGACTGAATTCTTCAGCGGTCACAAGAGGGATGCTATTGAGCTTGTTTAGAGGGGTCTGCGGGCACAGGATGAGGTAAAAGCAGGAGTAATGGACGGAGCTCCTCGGGAATGCGTCCTATTCTGCTGTCAGGCCACGTCCCCAGGAGAAACCGCTTTTAGAGGGGGATAACAGGGCCACAGTCCATGTGTACAGTACAATCAGAAGAGGTAGGTGTGCCAAAATGGCCGCCGGTCAGCACATGTAGGCCCAGGCCTCAATCCAGGCCGGTTGTGAGCGTCAGTCTCCCTGTGTCTAAGATGGATAAACAGGCCAGGAACAGGGGGATGAGTACAGTCCAGCTCCTCTAGGGAGTTGTCTAATAGCCAGGTACCTGTATTGTGGCGCTGGTTTCAAGCAGGGCCGAAGCTGAGGAGGACCAAGATGGCCGCGGCCTCCGGTTGTAGGCCGAAGCCGCGGTCTTGATTAGTTTTTGCCGCCGAGCGGGAGATCGCCGCTCCGTTCGGGCCGTCGTGCGTCCTATTTATCCAGGAATCAGACCCAACCGTCCCAGGTGTCTCAGGGAGGCAATCCAGCCAGTTAATTCGTGTAATTAGTCCAGGATTAATAGCTTAACAGGAGTAATGGACGGAGCTCTGAGTCCACACGTCCTACTCCATGCTGTGTCAGGCCACGCCCCCAGTAAAACATATTTTAAATGGAAATAACCTTCATGATAAGCAGAGAACCTTTATTTTGAGCCTTTTGGATTACGCAATGGAGCACAATTGTTTTTGGTATGGTGGCTCCTACTATGTCCAGAATAGGGGTGTGGCCGTGGGGGCAAAATTCGCCCCCAGCATGGCCAATCTCTTTATGGCCAAATGGGAGGAGGACGTCGTCTATCAAGAATCCAGGTCTAATCTGGTATTCTGGAAAAGATATATAGACGACATCCTCCTCCTGTGGGATGGTGACTTAGAATCCCTGAATATTTTTATGACAGGGCTTAATACCAATGAAAGGAGTATTTTCCTTACCTATGAAACCAGTAGGTCAGATATCCACTTTCTTGACCTTAAAATTAGGGGTGTTGATGGTGCAGTGATTACATCCACCTACTTTAAGGAAACCGATCGGAATGGTAAAATTGATTCTAGGAGCTGTCATCACAAATTGTGGCTAAAATCGATTCTTAAGAGCCAGTTTCTGTGATTGAGGAGAAATTGCACGAATCATCGTGATGATTTTGTGCAAGAGGCCTCAATACTCAGAGGAAGATTTCTGGAAAAGGGATATGATGACAATGAACTAGAAGCAGCTTTTAGATCAGCTTTAGATAGAAATAGAGATGTCGATCCCTAAATCTAAGAACCAGGATGATAGTTTTAAATTCTCCTTTGTCACCGTCTACTCAAATTGGCATTATGCGATTAAGCAAATCATGCAAAGGCATTGGAAGGTATTGAAAGCAGAAAGGGTTTTGGGATCAAACCTACCCGATATGCCCCGTGTGGTATATAGAGGGGCCCCCCTTTGAAATTTCAGCTGGCTCCCAATGTGATAGACCCTCCGAAACAACTTTCTTTTTTTCAGAACATGGGTGGTTTCTTTCCCTGTCAAAAATGTCCGATCTGTAAATTGAATGCCATTCCCTAAGCACAGCCTTTCCAAGCATTATGCTCTTAAGCATGACTGTAACCCTGAAGGTACTACCTTCTTGGGAATTGACAAGTTTTCTGGTCATTGGAGAGGGAGTAATATGGTTAGGGAGGTTTCCAGACTGGAAACGAGGTGGATTTATAAAACCCAGACATTCACTCCATCTGGAATGAATGTTGAATGGGATATAAATTCCTTCATCAACAATGGATAATGTTCAGTAGGGATTGCAGTATTTGTTGCTGCTATTTTCAGCATTTTTTTAATGTCCGTAGTTTTTATATACATGTTCTTATTGTATATTGTTTATAATTTATAGTTTTAAGCTTTGGTTTATAACCAATTTTTTATATTTCTTGTACTGAGTTGCCCTGTATTTCTCTGTGTGAATTCTTTATTATCTTATGTTGGTGTAATACTCGCTTTTCACCACAAGATGCCGCCACTTCCCGAGTCTGTTTGTCCTACTTTTTAGCTTAAAAATTTTTTTAGTCTAAGATTTACACTGTCCTTTTGCTAGCTAATCACCTTTGAGTGATCGCTTTTAATATGTCTTTTATAGCATATATATATATATATATATATATATATATATATATATATATATATATATACAGTACTAACAGTTTGTAATAATCATCAGAATTTTGCATGGTTCCTGTGTCCTGAGATGGAGACAACATACGGCTTGTGAAACGCACCTAATTTCTGTTTTTTAAGCCGGCCTGTCCCTATAAACAAGAGCCTCGCACACGCCCTGACCACGCCACTGATGATGCATGTTTATGATGAAACGTTGGGTGGAGCTAAGGCCGTGTGATGTAGGATGCTGACTGGGACCCGGCGGCCATTTTGTTGGTTGGAAACACAGGTTGTTTCTCCTTGCCTGTCAGATTTCTCAACCATGTGAGTGTAACAGTTTTATCCTTAAATTAATTTTGTTTTCTGGATACCTGCGCACTGAGCAGTCTTCTTTCTTATATTTATGTGGATACTGGAGTTTATCAGTGGAATTCCATTCTATGGAGAAAGTTTTGGGGGTCTTTATTTTCCTATTGAATGAGACATTTTGATCTTCTGTGGATTTGATCAATCTGTGGAGGAGGATTGCTGGGTACATAACCTCTACATTTAATGTGTGTACCCTACACACAGACGGTAAGAGTCAGTAGTATTGGGTGTTGGTGGCGGCTTTACTATTTGTCCTCATCAGGATTGATTAACTAGAGGACTTCGATCGTCTTCAAACAATTTTTTATGATGAACTTTTTTTATTTGTTTTTGTTTGTCAACAGCTGGAAGGGAGATGAATCCTTCACAATAAGGTTGTCCAGATGATCTGTGACCTGGATGCCCTTTGTTCAGTGAAGGGCAAGAAGAGGTGCTAGGAAATTTGTGAATACTCTGTGAGCAAAGGATAGGCCAAAGGGCAGAGCGACAAACAGGAAGTGATTGTCTGCCACTGTGAATCGCAGAAAGTGCTGATGAAGTAGATAAATGGCAACATGCAGATAGGGATCTTGGATGTCTACAAATGCCATTTATTCCCTTTGTCTGAGAGAGGCAATGACCAACCTTGTGGATTTCATGGAAAATTTGGGGGATTTTGGTCCAGAATAGAATGAATATCCCTGTTGGGCATTGGTACTATGAACAGGCTTGAGTAAAATTCTTTAAGCCTGTCTTGTGGGGGTACTGGCACAACTACTCCGTGGGATGAGAGATGGCTCAGGGCATTTTGCAAATCTGACTGTCCTTATACATTGGTTGATATGAAAGAAGAAAGCATAGAGGGGGTAGAGTTTTGAACTCTATTTTGCACCCCCTTTCAAACCACAGATTAAACCCACAGGTCTGGGGCACCTGGGACCCAGAGAGGAGCAATCTGTAACAGATATCCCTCCACTCTTAGGAGTGAGGGCGCCCCTTAATTGGGAAGAGGGCTTTGGAGATGTCTGGGTGGGCTTTGTAGGCTAAGTCTTGCACTGATAGGAAGGGCTGAATAAAGCGGTTAGGGGCTCTGCATTTTGCAGAGGTAGAGGCTCCAGAGGAGGGGGGTTTTGGAATCTTCCTCTGAGGAAGTTAAACCTTCCCTTCTGTGCCACCTTTTATGAATTGGTCACATGCCTGTTCAAATAGTCTTCTTTAAAGGTCATACGTGTGAATAGTCTTATATAGGCAGCTTCAGCTGTCCAGGCCTTTAGCCACAAGAGGCCCCTTGCTATGGGAGCACTCGAGCAGACTCGCTCCCGAGCTGCACTTCTGTGAATAGACACTGTTCAATGACTCCTGTGTGAGCCAATGAAGAGAGAGCTAGCCGGGAGAGCCGCCGCTCTCATGCACATTGCTGGATCGAGATGGGGCTCAGGTAAGTATAAGGGGGCTGGGGGGGAACTGCACCCAGAAGGTTTTTTACCCTAGTCCATATAATGCCTTTAGAACCACTTTAATATTTAATATTTTATATTAGGTAAAAAATATTCCTCTGATCTTTGACATGATGACAATTGTTGGTAAATGGTTCAGAGTCTTCTGTGTCTACAGGCCTCTTCCCCAGCTTCCCAGAGTTCATAGTCAATACATCTACAGATTCCCTTCCAGGCTTGGTAAGGTGACAGTTCATTTATCCTTATCTATAGCTACAAGGATATCACAATGTTTCCAGCATCTGATTGTTAATTTCCTCAATCTTCAGGCTCAAGAGTTGTCTTTTTAGGTTTTTAAATTGTGACCATTTGTCTGCTACTCTGACTGCTGAATTATGAAAGTCCTGTATGTGTAATAAGGGTCATTGAATGAAAAGAATATCTGTATTATCACACCATTGTTACAGGTTAATGTCACATCTTAACTATAGATAGTATCACCCCTTCATCCACGTGTACATTATTCATCCACCAATAATATCACCCGCTTTTACATTTATATATTTATATTACAATTAGGGATGAGCCGAACACCCCCCGGTTCGGTTCGCACCAGAACCTGCGAACGGACCGAAAGTTCGCACGAACGTTAGAACCCCATTGACGTCTATGGGACTCGAACGTTCGAAATCAAAAGTGCTCATTTTAAAGGCTAATTTGCATGGTATTGTCCTAAAAAGGGTTTGGGGACCCGGGTCCTACCCCAGGGGACATGTATCAATGCAAAAAAAACTTTTAAAAACGGCCGCAGTGATTTTAATGATGCTTAAAGTAAAAAAAAAAAAAGTGAAATATTCCTTTAAATATCGTACCTGGGGGGTGTCTATAGTATGCCTGTAAAGTGGCGCGTGTTTCCCGTGTTTAGAACAGTCCCTGCACCAAATGTCATTTTTAAAGGAAAAAATCTCATTTAAAACTGCTTGCGGGTTTAATGTAATGTCGGGTCATGGCAATATGGATGAAAATCAGTGAGACAAACGGCATGGGTACCCCCTAGTCCATTACCAGGCCCTTTGGGTCTTGTATGGATATTAAGGGGAACCGCGCACCCAAATTAAAATAAGGAAAGGTGTGGGGCCACCAGGCCCTATATACTCTGAACAGCAGTATACAGGCGGTGCAAACAAGACAGGGACTGTAGGTTTGTTGTTAAGTAGAATCTGTTTGTCATTTTGAACGGTACATTTTTAACGTGTTTAGCTCCAGCCAAAAAATCTTTTTTAAGCTTTTTGGAAAACATAGGGAAGGGTTATCACACCTGTGACATTTGTTTTGCTGTCTTTCCTCCTCTTTAGAAGATTTCACCTCACTTTTTGTCCCAATGACAAATGCTTTTTGAGAATTTGGGGTTTTTTGTGGAACAAGGATTGGAAAGCATCAATGCTTACAGGAGAGAATTTCCCTTCCTAGGGGTAGATTTCATCTCACTTCCTGTTGTCTCCTTCCGTTTGCAAGTAGGAGTCGTTTGTAAGTTAGATGTTTGAAAGTAGGGTCCTGCCCTATATACTCAGCAGAAATTTAGGCCTTAGGTGTTGTTGTGGCCACAACACTGTAAGCCCTCACAGGGCCCTGCTGTGAAATATTAGATCAAGAATTGTAATTACATGCCCCTGTTGAACAGGGGCAGAAAAACTGGGCCTTTGGTGGTGGTGGTGGTGGTGGCGCTGGTGCCACAACACTGTAAGTCCTCACTCGCTCTTGGTGGGTGCAGAAATGGGCCCTGCTGTGAAATATTAGATTAAGAATTGTAATTACATGCCCCTGTTGAACAGGGGCAGAAAAATTGGGCCTTTGGTGGTGGTGGTGCTGGTGCCACAACACTGCAACCCCTCACAGACACTCTAGTTGGAACGCAGGAACGAGCCCTGCTGCAAAGTATTGCATCAAAAATTGTAATTACACGCCCCTGTTAAACAGGGGCAGAAATATTGGGCCTTAGGCACAGTGATCCATCCTCAAGACCCAGTAACCCAGAGGATTTTCGGTGGGAAAGGTGTCCAAGTCTGATCTTGCCCCTAGGTATTCCTGCACCATGTAAAACAGACGCTGGCGATGGTTGCTGGAACCGATCATACCTTGGGGCTGCGGACCAAAAAAATGTCTGAACGCATCGGTCAGACGGCCACCTTCTCCACCGCTCCTTCTTTGACTGACCGAAACCTCAGCAACACGTTGTCCAGAAACAGGAGTTTGTAACCTCCCAGTCTCTGGGAACGCGTTGCACAGACCTTTCTGCAAGGCCTCCCGAAGATGTTTCATCCTCTGCTCCCTCTGCGATGGCAAGATAAGGTCCGCAACCTTACCCTTGTAACGTGGATCAAGGAGGGTTGCCAGCCAGTATTGGTTCTTCTCCTTGATACCACGTATACGAGGATCCTTATGCAGGCTTTGCAGGATCAGGGAGGCCATGCAGCGTAGGTTTGCTGAGGCATCCGGTCCGAAGACCTCTGGGTCACAAAGGACGACATGGTCCGCAGCCACCTCCTCCCAGCCACGTACAAGTCCATGTGTTTCTTGGGACTGATCCCTTAAAGACTGCTGCTGATGCTGAGTGCCAGGCTCCACCTCCATACTGACACAATCTTCCTCCTCCTCCTCGTCCTCTTCCTGTGTGATCGGCGGGCACGCAGGAACACTCTCTGGATAAAGGGGGCCTTGAGAGCTAAGGAAGTCCTCCTCTTCCTGCCTCTGTTCTGCCTCAAGTGCCCTGTCCATTATTCCACGCAGCGTGTGCTCCAACAGGTGGACAAGGGGGACAGTGTCACTGATGCATGCACTGTCACTGCTCACCATCCTTGTGGCCTCCTCAAATGGTGACAGGACAGTGCATGCATCCCTGATCATGGCCCACTGGCGTGGGGAAAAAAAAACAAGCTCCCCTGACCCTGTCCTGGTGCCATAGTCGCACAGGTACTCATTGATGGCCCTCTGCTGCGTGTGCAGCCGCTGCAGCATGGCCAACGTTGAGTTCCACCTGATGGGCATGTCACAGATTAGGCGGTTCTTGGGCAGGTTAAACTCCTTTTGGAGGTCCGTCAGCCGAGCACTGGCATTATATGACCGGTGGAAATGCACACAGACTTTCCTGGCCTGCCTCAGGACATCCTGTAAGCCCGGGTACCTGCCCAAGAACCGCTGCACCACCAAGTTAAGGACGTGAGCCAAACAGGGTACATAGGTCATTTGTCCCTGTCGGAGGGCAGAGAGGAGGTTGGTGCCATTGTCGCAAACCACCATTCCTGCCTTAAGTTGGCGTGGCGTCAACCACCTCTGAACCTGCCCTTGCAGAGCTGACAGAACCTCTGCCCCAGTGTGGCTCCTGTCCCCCAAGCACACCAGCTAAAGCACCGCATGGCATCTTTTGGCCTGCGTAATTGCGTAGCCCCTTGAACGGCTACGGAGCACCGCTGGTTCCGAGGACAAAGCACAGGAAGAGGCCATGGAGGAAGAGGAGGGGGTGGAGGAGAGAGGTGTGTCATAATCATTAGCATTTTGGAGGCGTGGTGGCGGAACAACCTCCAACACTACTGCACCTTGTCCTGCATCCTTCCCAGCTGCCAGCAGAGTCACCCAATGCGCCGTGAAACTTAGGTAACGTCCCTGTCCATGCCTGCTGGACCATGAGTCAGCGGTAATATGCACCTTACCGCTGACCGCCCTGTCCAGCGAGGCATGGACATTGCCTTCCACATGCCGGTAGAGAGACGGAATTGCCTTCCGTGAGAAAAAGTGGCGTTTGGGTACCTGCCACTGAGGAACCGCACATTCCACAAACTCACGGAAGGGGGCAGATTCTACCAACTAAAAGGCAGCAGTTGAAGTGCTAGCAATTTTGCCAAGCTAGCATTCAACCGCTGCGCATGTGGATGGCTAGGAGCAAACTTCTTTCGGCGGTGCAGCAGCTGGGGCAGGGAAATTTGCCTGGTACAATCTGACGTCGGTGTACCAAAAGCAGATTGTCCACAAGTACTTGGCTGTGACACACCTAATTCTACACCTTCATTCCTCTCAGTGCAGGTCTCAGAGAGGACTGAAGGTATAGTGGGGTTGGAGATCTCAGCTGATGAGGAGCAAGGAGAGGTCCTCTTTGTTCTTTGGTGTGGGTCTTTTAGATACGCTTGCCAACGAACTGCATGGCAGGTCAACATATGTCTGGTCAAGCATGCGGTACCCAAACGGGAGATGTTTTGGCCACGCGAGATATGCTTGAGACATATGTTGTAAATAGCAGCGGTGCGATCTGATGCACTCGTCTCAAAATAGGCCCACACCAAAGAACTTTTTGAATAACGCGCAGAGACTGCAGCGCCCTGCACATGTGGAGCTTTGGGGTGTGATGCAGTCAATGTGCTGCCCTTAGGCTGGCCCCTGGCCATCCTGCCTCGTTGGTGATGTGCCGCCTCCTCCTCCTCTTCCTCTCTCCTATCAGGCACCCACGTTGAGTCAGTGACCTCATCATCCCCTCCCTCCTCATCACTGGAGCAAACCTGGCAGTATGCTGCAGCAGGGGGAGCATGACTGCCAGATTGCTGTCCTTCTTGGGCACCCCCCCTGTCCGTGCTCATGTTACTGCCTTCATCGAGCTCAGTATCATCATCAGAGCCTTCCAAACACTGGGCATCCTCCTGGAGCATGTACCCAACACTGTGGTCAAACAGTTCGAGGGACTCCTCAGGAGGACATGGTGGGGCTAGGGAAGGAGTCACTGATGACATTGAGCCAAGGGAAGAGGCCGCTGCTTTGCCAAAGTACCCTGAGCATGGGTGAGAGAGGATGAGGAGGATGAGGACGGCTTGGTCATCCACTCGACCAAGTCTTCCGCATGCTGCGGCTCAACACGGCCAGCTGCCGAAAAAAAGGCCAAGCGTGTCCCACGGCCATGTGCTGATGAGGATGCACCGTCTCCACGACCAGCACTAGACACAGAGCCTGCTTGCCCTCTCTTATTGGCTTGTGACTGTCTGCCTCTCCTTCTTGGCCTTCCAGACATACTAATGGCCTGTAGCTGCACTAAGCTGGGATATATATATCCCATATATATATATATATATAGATATATATCTATATAGATATATAGATATATATCTATATATATATATATCTATATATATATATATCGATATATATGTATCGATATATATATAGATATATATATCTATATATATACTGATACTGATACTGCAGCTAGCAATATCAACTGCCTGCCTGTAGTATGAGAACACCACCAACCTTCTACAGGTAGCTTTAGCTGAACACTGCAGAGCTCGCAAAAAACTAACTTGTAGGTTTAGCTGAACACTGTGAGGTGGACGCACTGCACTAACTTGTAGCTTTAGATGAACACTGTGCAGAGGTCTCACTACACCAACTTGTAGGTTTAGCTGAACACTGTGAGCAGGACGCACAGCACTAACTTTTACTTTTAGCTGAACACTGTGAGCAGGACGCACAGCACTAACTTGTAGTTTTAGCTGAACACTGAGCAGGACGCACTGCACTAACTTGTAGCGATGAACACTGTGCAGAGGTCTCACTACACCAACTTGTAGGTTTAGCTGAACACTGTGAGCAGGACGCACTGCACTAACTGTAAATAGTCTAGTTGCCTGACTGTGGTACTAATAGGATCAAAAGAACACCAGCAATTTTATTCAGGTAGCTGTAAATACTGTAACAAGATAAGCCTGCCTGTCAGTAAGAAGATAACAGGAATGGATCTAGCTGAACACTGTGAGCAGGACGCACTGCACTAACTTGTAGCTTTAGATGAACACTGTGCAGAGGTCTCACTACACCAACTTGTAGGTTTAGCTGAACACTGTGAGCAGGACGCACTGCACTAACTGTAAATAGTCTAGTTGCCTGACTGTGCTACTAATACAATCAAAAGAACACCAGCAATTTTATTCAGGTAGCTGTAAATACTGTAACAAGACAAGCCTGCCTGTCAGTAAGAAGATAACAGGAACGGATCTAGCTGAACACTGTGAGCAGGACGCACTGCACTAACTTGTAGCTTTAGATGAACACTGTGCAGAGGTCTCACTACACCAAATTGTAGGTTTAGCTGAATACTGTGAGCAGGACGCACCCCATTAACTTGTAGGTTTAGCTGAACACTGTGAGCAGGACGCACCCCACTAACTTGTAGGTTTAGCTGAACACTGTCAGCAGGACGCACTGCACTAACTGTAGATAGTCTAGCTGCCTGACTGTGGTACTAATAGGATCAAAAGAACACCAGTAATTTTCTTCAGGTAGCTGTAAATACTGTAACAAGACAAGCCTGCCTGTCAGTAGGAAGATAACAGGAACAGATCTAGCTGAACACTGTGAGCAGGACGCACCGCACTAACTGTAAATTGTCTAGAAGATAACAGGAACGGATCTAGCTAAACTGAATACAGTGTATATATATATATGCAACACCTGGGATGCATATATATATATACACAATACACTGTAAGTGCAGCTAAACTGACTGACTGTTCTGCCTAATCTATCTAACTCAAATCAAATGTCACTGTCTGTCTCTCTATCTCTCTCAATGAACGCGGGAACACACACTACACAGGGCCACCGTGCAGGCGGCCTTATATAGTGTGGGGTGTGTACTAAATCCCCTGAGCCATAATTGGCCAAAGCCTCCTTGGCTTTGGCCAATCACAGGTTTCTGTTCAGACGGCGCTGTGATTGGCCAAGCATGCGGGTCATAGTGCATGCTTGGCCAATCATCAGCCAGCAATGCACTGCGATGCCGCAGTTAATTATGGGCCGTGACACGCCACACGAATTTGGCGCTAACGGCCCATATCGTTTGCAATTCGGCGAACGGGTGAACAGATGATGTCCGAGTCAAACATGGGTTCGACTCGAACACGAAGCTCATCCCTAATTACAATATAAAAAAAAGAGATCAGAAAAACCACCCCATCCCCATATCCCAAATTATTCACAAAGTATGTAAAATGTAGACTTCAATGGTTAACCTACAGATCACGTCACAATATCCTATGATCCAAGCTACCCGGACCAACTGACATCATTTACCCTCAGCCTCATCCAGCCCTGGCAACTTGTAAAACATTGTAACACCTCTAGAATACTTGGAATATTGCCTTCCCCATATCATGAAGCCAAGCGGACATTCCCTCTATAATCCCTTCAGTGTGTGCGCTCACCTTAGAGCGAGTGACCTTGTCGTTATTCTTGGCCAAAACACGCATATGAACCTCCTCTGGGTTCAGTGTTTGTACTGGGATCCTGGGCTGATTGCTGGTACATTATCCACATAAAAATATAACACAGGAAACTAGATAGTGTGATGTCATTTAAAATATTTATTCATATACAACAATAGTCCCTTTACTGGGGTACTCACATTTAGTGGGTGCTGCAGTGCACCGCTCTATACAGATATCAAAAGCCGTTGTGGTCGCTGAGCTGGTTCCACGCTGAGAACACTCTGTTGTCTCCTGCACCGTCCTGTCCCCTATCTTTTGATTGTAATCATATGATTTATAGTGATTTGGTGAAAGCAGATATAGAAGTATAATATTTGTTGCTATCACACTTTTAGATTAAGATAGCGCGGCTCTCCTTTGTATCTTAGTTTGGTCTGCACGGTCATATGGGACGTGATCAGTGCTAGCAGCTGTCTAGCCACTTGACGACCGCCTCACGCCGATGTACGTCGGCAAGGTGGCACGGACAGGCAAAATCACGTACATGTACGTGATTTGCCTTCCGCGGGTGGGGGGTCCGATTGGACCCCCCCGGTGTCTGAGGCGGTCGTCTTTTGTCCAGCGGCGATCAGAGGTGAGGGGGAGACCATCCGTTCGTGGCCCCCCCCTCGCGATCGCCGCCAGCCAATTGAATCATTCCTTTGCTGCTGTATGCTAAACAGCAGCAAAGGAAATGATGTCATCTCTCCTCGGCTCGGTAATTTGCGTTCCGGCCCGAGGAGAGAAGACATGTGAGTGAGTGCACAACACACACAGTAGAACATGCCAGGCACACAAAACACCCCGATCCCCGCCCCCGATCCCCCCCCCCCCATCACCCCCCCCGATCACCCCCCTCCTGTCACAAACTGACACCAAGCAGTTTTTTTTTTTCTGATTACTGCATGGTGTCAGTTTGTGACAGTTACAGTGTTGGGACAGTTACTGTTAGCCCTCTTTAGGTCTAGGGTACCCCCCTAACCCCCCTAATAAAGTTTTAACCCCTTGATCACCCCCCGTCACCAGTGTCGCTAAGCGATCATTTTTCTGATCGCTGTATTAGTGTCGCTGGTGACGCTAGTTAGGGAGGTAAATATTTAGGTTCGCCGTCAGCGTTTTATAGCGTCAGGGACCCCCATATACTACCGAATAAATGTTTTAACCCCTTGATTGCCCCCTAGTTAACCCTTTCACCGCTGATCACCGTATAACTGTTACGGGTGACGCTGGTTAGTTCATTTATTTTTTATAGTGTCAGGGCACCCGCCGTTTATTACTGAATAAAGGTTTAGCCCCCTGATCGCCCGGCGGTGATATGCGTCGCCCCAGGCAGCGTCAGATTAGCCCCAGTACTGCTAACTACCACGCACACAGCATACGCCTCCCTTAGTGGTATAGTATCTTAACGGATCAATATCTGATCCGATCAGATCTATACTAGCGTCCCCAGCAGTTTAGGGTTCCCAAAAACGCAGTGTTAGCGGAATCAGCCCAGATACCTGCTAGCACCTGCGTTTTGCCCCTCCGCCCAGCCCACCCAAGTGCAGTATCGATCGATCACTGTCACTTACAAAACACTAAACGCATAACTGCAGCATTCGCAGAGTCAGGCCTGATCCCTGCGATCGCTAACAGTTTTTTTGGTAGTATTTTGGTGAACTGGCAAGCACCAGCCCCAGGCAGCGTCAGGTTAGCGCCAGTAGTGCTAACACCCACGCACGCACCGTACACCTCCCTTAGTGGTATAGTATCTGAACGCATCAATATCTGATCCGATCAGATCTATACTAGAGTCCCCAGCAGTTTAGGGTTCCCAAAAACGCAGTGTTAGTGGGATCAGCCCAGATACCGCCTAGCACCTGCGTTTTGCCCCTCCGCCCGGCCCAGCCCAGCCCACCCAAGTGCAGTATCGAGCGATCACTGTCACTTACAAAAGACTAAACACATAACTGCAGCGTTCGCAGAGTCAGGCCTGATCCCTGCGATCGCTAACAGTTTTTTTGGTAGCGTTTTGGTGAACTGGCAAGCGCCAGCGGCCTAGTACACCCCGGTCGTAGTCAAACCAGCACTGCAGTAACACTTGGTGACGTGGCGAGTCCCATAAGTGCAGTTCAAGCTGGTGAGGTGGCAAGCACAAGTAGTGTCCCGCTGCCACCAAAAAGACAAACACAGGCCCGTCGTGCCCATAGTGCCCTTCCTGCTGCATTCGCCAATCCTAATTGGGAACCCACCGCTTCTGCAGCGCCCGTACTTCCCCCATTCACATCCCCAACCAAATGCAGTCGGCTGCATGAGAGGCATTTATATGTGCTCCCGAGTACCCCTACCCAATGAACCCCCCCAAAAAAAATGTTGTGTCTGCAGCAAGCGCGGATATAGGCGTGACACCCGCTATTATTGTCCCTCCTGTCCTGACAATCCTGGTCTTTGCATTGGTGAATGTTTTGAATGCTACCATTCACTAGTTGAGTATTAACGTAGGGTACAGCATTCCACAGACTAGGCACACTTTCACAGGGTCTCCCAAGATGCCATCGCATTTTGAGAGACCCGAACCTGGAACCGGTTACAGTTATAAAAGTTAGTTACAAAAAAAGTGTAAAATATATATATATATATATATATATATATATATATATATATATATATATATATAAAATTAAAAAAAATAGTTGTCGTTTTATTGTTCTCTCTCTCTCTATTCTCTCTATTGTTCTGCTCTTTTTTACTGTATTCTATTCTGCAATGTTTTATTGTTATTATTTTTTATCATGTTTGCTTTACTTTACCGTTTACTGTGCTTTATTGTTAACCATTTTTTTGTCTTCAGGTACGCCATTCACAACTTTGAGTGGTTATACCAGAATGATGCCTGCAGGTTTAGGTATCATCTTGGTATCATTCTTTTCAGCCAGCGGTCGGCTTTCATGTAAAAGCAATCCTAGCGGCTAATTAGCCTCTAGACTGCTTTTACAAGCCGTGGGAGGGAATGCCCCCCCCCACCGTCTTCCGTGTTTTTCTCTTGCTCTCCTGTCTCAACAGGGAACCTGAAAATGCAGCCGGTGATTCAGCCAGCTGACCATAGAGCTGATCAGAGACCAGAGTGGCTCCAAACATCTCTATGGCCTAAGAAACCGGAAGCTACGAGCATTTTATGACTTAGATTTTGCCGGATGTAAATAGCGCCATTGGGAAATTGGGGAAGCATTTTATCACCGATCTTGGTTTGGTCAGATGCTTTGAGGGCAGAGGAGAGATCTAGGGTCTAATAGACCCCAATTTTTTCAAAAAAAGAGTACCTGTCACTACCTATTGCTATCATAGGGGATATTTACATTCCCCGACATAACAATAAAAATGATTAAAAAAAAAAAAATGAAAGGAACAGTTTAAAAATAAGATAAAAAAGCAAAAAAATAATAAAGAAAAAAAAAAAAAAAAGCACCCGTGTCGCCCCCTGCTCTCGCGCTAAGGCGAACGCAAGCGGCGGTCTGTCGTCAAACGTAAACAGCTATTGCACCATGCATGTGAGGTATCACCGCGAAGGTCAGATCGAGGGCAGTAATTTTTGCAGTAGACCTCCTCTGTAAATCTAAAGTGGTAACCTGTAAAGGCTTTTAAAGGCTTTTAAAAATGTATTTATTTTATTGCCACTGCACGTTTGCGCGCAATTGTAAAGCATGTCATGTTTGGTATCCATGTACTCGGCCTAAGATCATCTTTTTTATTTCATCAAACATTTGGGCAATATAGTGTGTTTTAGTAAATTAAAATTTAAAAAAGTGTGTTTTTTCCCCAAAAAATGCGTTTGAAAAATCGCTGCGCAAATACTGTGTGAAAAAAAAAAAATGAAACACCCACCATTTTAATCTGTAGGGCATTTGCTTTAAAAAAATATATAATGTTTGGGGGTTCAAAGTAATTTTCTTGCAAAAAAAAAAAACTTTTTCATGTAAACAATAAGTGTCAGAAAGGGCTTTGTCTTCAAGTGGTTAGAAGAGTGGGTGATGTGTGACATAAGCTTCTAAATGTTGTGCATAAAATGCCAGGACAGTTCAAAACCCCCCCCAAATGACCCCATTTTGGAAAGTAGACACCCCCAGCTATTTGCTGAGAGGCATGTCGAGTCCATGGAATATTTTATGTTGCGACACAAGTTGCGGGAAAGAGACAAATTTTTTTTTTTTTGCACAAAATTGTCACTAAATGATATATTGCTCAAACATGCCATGGGAATATGTGAAATTACACCCCAAAATACATTCTGCTGCTTCTCCTGAGTATGGGGATACCACATGTGTGAGACTTTTTGGGAGCCTAGCCGCGTACGGGACCCCGAAAACCAAGCACCGCCTTCAGGCTTTCTAAGGGCGGAAATTTTTGATTTCTCTCTTGACTGCCTATCACAGTTTCGGAGGCCATGGAATGCCCAGGTGGCACAAAACCCCCCAAATGACCCCATTTTGGAAAGTAGACACCCAAAGCTATTTGCTGAGAGGTATAATGAGTATTTTGCAGACCTCACTTTTTGTCACAAAGTTTTGAAAATTGAAAAAAGAAAAAAAAAAAGTTTTTTTCTTGTCTTTCTTCATTTTCAAAAACAAATGAGAGCTGCAAAATACTCACCATGCCTCTCAGCAAATAGCTTGGGGTGTCTACTTTCCAAAATGGGGTCATTTGGGGGGGGTTTGTGCCACCTGGGCATTCCATGGCCTCCGAAACTGTGATAGGCAGTGAAGAGTGAAATCAAAAATTTTCACCCTTAGAAATCCTGAAGGCGGTGATTGGTTTTCGGGGTCCCGTGCACGGCTAGGCTCCCAAAAAGTCCCACACATGTGGTATCCCCGTACTCAGGAGAAGTAGCTAAATGTATTTTGGGGTGCAATTCCACATATGCCCATGGCCTGTGTGAGCAATATATCATTTAGTGACAACTTTAGGTTGTTTAACTTTGATTTAATTCTGTGCTGCATTATTTTGCTAAATCTTCCTCAAGATGTTGTGACTAATGTTTAAATCCTTAATAGATGTCTGTTTGTGGGCGCAGTCCTTTTAACTCCTGTTAATTTCCTCTGCAAAATGGTCAGATCTCAAAACCATATTCTGTTAGTGTCTCAAATTAACGTGTTTTTTGCTTTCCTTCCTTTTTTCCAAGTCCTGTTTTGTTGACCAATAAAATTTGTAGCATATTTTTGTTTTATGTGTTTTGTTAATTTTCATGTAACAATTTCCCAGCTGCAGCTTTAACAATGCTGATTGGCATGGCAAAACAAAAAAAGTGCATTTCGTCGCTCTGACGTCATCTGGAGTGCTCCAGATGACGCCAGAGTGACGAAACGCGTAGGGCGGGGTCAGTACACCGGTCTTTGTGTCAGCAACAAATGCTTTTTGTATCTTACTGAATGTGAGTACCCTTTTCATGTTTTAAACAATAAATTGGTTGAAGCAATATCACACTATTGGCACCTTTTTTCTCCTATACCTTATATGACATTTGGGACAAGATTGGCAACTACTAATACACCAGGAACATCCAGCCCTCAGATTGCTGCACAGTGGCAGATACTGTGAATGCTCCACACCCCAAGAGGGGGGGGGGTAATTCTGGTGAGTGCGGCCACAATAAGAGCACAGAAAGAGCACGCATGCTGTGATCACTTTTATAAAACGGACTATATTGTTTTTCACCAGCACAATAGCACCTTATTATTTTTTGGATACCATAAGAACTTTATATTGGCAATATTATAATCTCTATTTACAGTTTTATATTTAGATTTGCAATATAACCCATAAAAGTTTGCACTAAAGCACTTTAATCAGAATGGAACCATGTAATGTTTTATAGTAACTTTTAGTGGGAATTTATTGATTTTAGTATACCAGCACAGGAAATTACTTTGTTTACAACAGTTTGATAATGTATTATATGTGCATTTTTTTGGTTAATTGCACCAACACTTACACATTCAGTAATTTATTTATTCAGCTGAAAGTTTTTCAACACGGGGATTAAACGGCGCCATATCTACTTTACAGTAGGTATTGGAGCAAGACAAAATTCTGGGCAAGGGGTCACTGCAAGATGGGTATAAGCATGCACGTGCAAACAAGTGGTGCGTGCACACGTATATGCCTGGCATTGGCGTCAAACAGCCTATTAAGGCTGGATTGTAACATGAACAGATTGCTGAGTGGTCTTCAACTAGTTCCTGATGTACCTGTGCCCTGACCTACTATATTTGCCTTCCCGTGCTTGACCCAGCTTGCCTCTGACAGATCTTTGGATTCCTGCCTACCTGTATAGGCTTGTACTCTGACTCCGCTTCTTCCTTACGTTTCTGCATTTCGCTGCCTGAGCTGTGAACTGACCCTAACTTATATCCTGATGCTTCCTTTGCCTAATGTTCCTGTACCTTGCTGCCTGGCTGTTCATGACCTTTTGGCTTGTGTCCTGGCTTTGCTCCTGTCCACTGATCAAGTGTCACTGTGTACTGGTCTCTGGTCCCTGTCCGGTGATTCATGGTCATCCAGATCTTTCAACCAACAGTTGCCACTGCCTGCTACATTGGCCTTTGTGATACTCTGTGTCCTGTCCCCACTACCAGGGGTGTTTGACAAGAGGTGCAGGAGAAGCCCCCCATTATTTAGCTCGATCTTCATCAGGTGCGTGACAAGCTGGTAATGGTGGCAGGTCTAATTCTAGTCTATAGTATCAGCGGCAGAGGTTTTGTAGTCATTGGTAATCCAAGACTGGTTCATTTTAATAAAAGTGGTCGACTGTCAGGGGATAGGTGGATTCTCCTCTTTGTAAAAAAAAACTACTGCTGTGCTGAAGGCCTTCTTGTTCCAGGGCAATCCACAAGCTGCAGCGCATACTGTGCAAGCTCCAGCCCATGATTCAGCCTGGACACCCAATAGTATATAGGGTCTACGTATCTGAAAGTGCCTACATCAGCCCTGGACCCGATGTAGTCAGCAATCATGTGATTAAGGCACTGCCCGAAACCAGGCCTGTCTGCTGTAGTTTGAAAAACCATACAAAGCAATGCTGAAGCAGCTGCTGCCATTGTTGCTTGTTTTTTCAGGGATCAAAGGATCAGAGGCATGTTAGTTATCAGAAGGGATCCTGCCACCATCAGGAAATGCAGCAAAGAAGTTCTTAAAGCCCAATTCTGAGAATTTTTAAAAATACACCCTTGCAATGTGCTTGCTTTGCAAGTATTAAATGCTTGTTATATCTAGGGATCAAAGAACAGGTTGTAGTACATACCTTACATTCCCACTCTGGCCGGCTCTGACGCCTGGAGGTGTCACAGTTGAGGCAGCTAATATTGGAGCTGTAGTTCTGCTAGGCAAGCTATAACCACCCAAAGCACCACAAACCCTTCTGGCCTGACGAAAGACTCACTGAAAGCTAGGGCACTTCATGATGATCCAATGAACCACTAGGACATGTGCCAGGCAAGGTACATGTGCTTTTTTTCCAGGCAAGGGGCATCCATAAGTTTAGTGCTGTTGTCACACATGACTTTGCCTGGATATAGATGGTGTGTGGGGTCAGCCACCTTTCAGCCTAGAGAGCTGCCAGCAGCTCTAAATCAGAATTGCTCCTGTCCCCAGCATGGCAGCATTTAGCCTGGAATATTGCATATGCTCTGGGGTTCTTAGGGGAAGGCTGCTGGTTCCAAGGAGTCAGAGGATGAAGTAAGTGAGGAGGATGGGATAGAGATGCTTGTACTGTCACCATCGGACAAAATGTGTGGCACCACCACCTACTCCGGTGTTCTGCTCAGTCCTGCATTCTTCCCAGCCACCATATGTTTGACCCAGTATGCTATGAATGATATGAAGCATCCCTGCCCATACTAATTGAACCACATCTCCATTGTCATGTGTACATGTGTACAATGTCAGTCCAGCAACACACACATTACATTCCACATGCTGGTCGAGGGCAGGGATCTCCTTCTGGACAAATCAGTAGCAAATAGTTACCTTTAATGGTGGTGTAGCACAGTCCCTAATATTATAGACTCATATGCCCTGGGATGAATGCTGCTGGAGACAGTGGGGTGGGTGTAGGAGGATTCTGCAGAAGTTTAAACCTTTGCTTGACCCTCCTCATTGTGGTCCCATGACCATCTTTCATGGAAGGCTTGTCTGAGAATTTATCAAAATTTGAGCCCAAGAACTTGTGAGTAGACTGGAAGCCAAGCTTGGTGGGTCTTGATGGGTAAGATGCAGGGGTGGAGAAATGAAAGGAACATTTTGAAGACTTTGTAGTCTGTTTCTTAGGCTTCTTCTGCTGAAGAAGTTAGCTGCTCTTGCCACCAGTAGGCATCCCTGATAATGGAATCAAAAGTAGATGTGAAGATGTTGTCCTTCAAAGGCCATGCTAACCAGATTCTTCCTCTTAGAAGCAAGTTCTGCAGTCTTTAGCCAAGTTGTTTTATGTATGTGTAATGACATGACACCCATGTGATGAGCCGGGAAGCTTCACGCAAACCGCCAAAATTACAGCTACAGCCATTTTCTCCACACATTGTATAAACATGGTATCAACAGCAACACTGGTAACATCTCTAAAGCTGGCCCATACACAGAACTAATTTTGCCAGTTCCTGATGAACCAGTTGTAGTTTGCTCAGTGGATGGCCCTATCAACACTCTCCTACCCAACATCCTTCTATCTATACATGGAAAAATGCAGATACAGCCACTGTATGAGTATTCTGACAACCACAGATGTCACACTACAATAGCTGACACTAGATTTGTCCATCCGCTCCGAATAGGTGTTGAAGAAATTGATAGATTTGTCCTATTCAGTTGTTGTGGCTGAATGAGAGAAATTTTACAGTGTATGACCAGCTTTATGCCGCGTACACACGATCACACATTCCGTCAACAAAATCCATGCTTTTTTTTCCGACAGATGTTGGCTCAAACTTGTCTTGCATACATACGGTCACACAAATCTTGTCGGAAATTCTGAACATCAAGAACGTGGTGATGTACAGCACGTACGACGAGCCAAGAAAAATTAAGTTCAATAGCCAGTGCGGCTCTTCTGCTTGATTCCGAACATGCGTTGAATTTTGTGGTTCGGAATTGTGTACACACGATCGGAATTTCCAACAACAGATTTTGTTGTCGGAAAATTTGAGATCCAGATCTCAAATTTTGTTTGTTGGAAATTCCGACGGAAAATGTCCAATGGAGCCTACACAAGGTCGGAGTTTCCGACAACAAGCTCCCATCGAACATTTCCCGTTGGAAAATCTGACCGCATGTACTGTATGATGGTTAGACAACTGGGCTCAAAGTATGTGGCAAGCCCTCAGGTTCTCACAAAATAATTCTTTTTTTTACTATTTGGTGACAATTGTTGCGCAACTTTTTTTGGTTTAGTAAAGATTGTGAAATTAGGATTGTAAAAGATTTTCTGGAACACTGAATGGAAAAGAACTCTGCCATCTCCTGCTTAAGCCTTGTGTGTCCTGTGGTCTCTGAGTGCAGAAACTTTCCATATCAGCCATCAGCCATACAGGCAGTAAATTCCTCTCTACTGTAGTTTAAAAGGAGGAATGGGAAGTACACGAGGAGGTAAGGAAAAATGTTGAGGTGTGAAGACAAAGTTTTGAGAGGAACCCTGAACAACCCCACATGGCCCTGTGCATGGTGGGTGCTAGGCAGCTCCCATGTCTTATTTCCCATTTGTCCGACATATGTCATGAGGGTCAGGGGAAGGGGCAAAGCCTCAGACTCACCACATCGGGAAAAGGCACCTTCACAGGGGATGTAGCACCAGGTTGAACTACTGGGACTCGGATCACCACTGCTCTGGACCTGTAGAACACTCTGAGTCCAGTTCTAGAGTCAGCTTTTATAGGCTCACCCTACATCTCCCCTGTGGCAGGGTCTGATCTGATCTCTTAGCAGAGGGCAAGGATGTCGATCACCTGAGGACATTAGCAAAAAAATTGAGGATTGCTGGGAGCAGTTATATAAGCAGTCCTAACAACATTGTTTGCCAGTGACCTCACCTGAAGGTGGCAGCATATAACCCATAGTCAATTCTTAACCGCTTCACTGTCATCGATGTAAGGAATACAGCTGGCCAGCCCAGCATCACTTATGTTGGCTGCATTCTTGCTTTTGCAATAAGCTCATGGTCGCTTCAGCAACCTTCAACTTTTCAACTTATACCAGAAGTGATCCCCACACTTTGGTGAGTAGAATAGTAGTTGATTACAACTATTTATTCAAAAAGTGGGCACCCCTCGATCCCTGCAGTTAGTGCCATTCCTTCTTCCTGGGTTGTAGTGTCCTCTCCCCTCAGTGGCTCTCTGCTACCTCTTCTGATCTTCTGTGGGCTTTTATCCCCCTCTGTCCTCCGAACCCCCCATGTCCACCAATTCCTCTTCCTCCATGTGCTTCAAGGGGCATATATATATGCAGCTGTGGGATGAGGAAGGTCTACGCTGCTTATGATTGGCTGTCTGCAGTGCACCAGCACTGAGGCTCATTCAGGCTAGCATTTCGGGGTGGTAAAACCCATCAGTTGAGCCATGGTTTTACTGGCCCTGAACTTCTCCCTGTTAACTGCAGAGGCACCAATCAGAGATGCAGGCATGCCACAGCCATGAAGCAAAGCTGGCATTTCTTAATGCATTCGGCAGATACCACCACTAACCTAACATGACCCATTCATAGATTTCATACGATCCAGTTTCCATCAAATGATTCCGATTGCAGCTTCAAGGTCGGTCATGCCCAGAGCAACCCTTCCCCCGGACTCTGCAGTAGATAGGGACACTCTGCAACCACCCCATATCCATGTGCAATGCACATGGTTGCAGGGTGGTGGCGCTGCATTTGATCTGAGTATGGAACACTTTTCGAAGGAGTGTCAGTCCCTGCCCCTAGTGTGAATGATCCCTAAAGCTGGCCATACATGGATGGAAATTCAGCCGGTTTGGCGGGGATCGGCTCAATGTCATTCAGTGTGCGGCCGTCCCTGCTCAGCAGAAGTCAATCATTAGAACAAATTCTATAGAAGGGGCGTGTTGTGAAATTTTTCTTAACCCCAACTGGCTGCTGCCATTGGTCAGTGTAAGTCGCCTATTTACAGTTCTGTGTTCCTTCAATTCTCACTGGTTTGCAAAAAAAACCCACAAATTACAATTTACAAATATTAGTTATTTATTAGCTCAATACAGGTTCATGTTCTAAAATTAGAAGGAATTTTGTAAGTTATGTTGTATTTGTATCCACTAATAATGATTTTCCCGTATTTTCAGCAAAAATATTATTTTGATTTGTGCAATTATCATGTGACCTAAATCTAAAAATCGAATAAATCAAAAACCTAAAAATCAGTATAAGTGATACAATATTAAGTCAGTAGTTATAAAAGTGATCCCATAGAATTCCATTGGTGATCCATTCTATGGGGACACATTATATTAGGATCCATTATAAAAGTGATATAATATATGATAAAATAATGTAGATACACTTATCAATCATACATGATGACAGAGATATATGATGAAAAAGAATGACACAATCTTCAAACTTATTATATTCTTATTTCTACTACATATTGTAATTAGATAGATAGATAGATAGATAGATAGATAGATAGATAGATAGATAGATAGATAGATAGATAGATAGATAGATAGAGTCTTAAAGGGCCACCTCCATCTGTGCCTCCCATAAGTCATGTTACACTCTGCGCTCTGTCTCAGGTCCAGCACTCTATACAATGTCCCATCTCACTATACATACTGATCATGTACTGGGAGGAGCCATAGGAAATAATACCCCGCCCCCTTCTGTAAGTAATGTAGCTGCCGTACACCCCCTATAGAGTCTCCATGTACATCCACACTCAGAGCCGGAGAAGTGTACACTGTTATATTGTAGTCTATAAATAACAGTAAGTACATCTCTCCAGGTAAACACTGCACCCCCAGATCAGTGCACCCCATCACCTCTTACCACTGAACATAGTCATACTGATTGATCAACCTTTGGCCAGCCCAGAGGCGGGATAAAGAGACTCCACCCACTTTGTTCTTTCAGGGTAAAGTGGGAGGTTCTCTTGAAAACCCTCCAAACCCCCCTATATATTCTCCTTTGCTGTTCCCCAATATGTTGTTGCTCCATCAAAGCCCTTGCTAGGTTCCCAATTTCCCGGGTATGAAGGATCATGTGATTTTCTCTCAGCATACAATCTTCAGGACTAAGCAACCAATCACCAGGCTTGAATACTGTCACATGAGGGAGGGGGAGGGGTGGCATCAATTCTGTGTAAGCTCTGACATATTCCAACATGGAACCTACACAGGGGGGGTGGAATGGAGCATCAGAGGAGAGCAATATTGGGGAATATAAAGGGGTAGGGATGGGCCTTGAGTGTGCAGGTGACAGAGTCTCTTTTAGACCATTTGGGGTTCCAAAGCAATGTGACATACCTGGGTCTCAAAAGAAAAAAATAAAGCCTCATATAGGATCCCTAGGTATTGAGACACATTTGGGGCCCCAGACAGACTCCTTTAGCACCCAAGGCAAAAAAAACAATGAGCTGTGAACTATAGCGGTATAGGTTGCAGGTTCTGACATTTTTGTGCTCCCATCTCACTGAAGTACCCAAGTTGGCCGCCTCTTCTGCAACTCTTTGGCTCGGCCCTGCCACCAGACCCTTGGCAATGTTTGGGGGCCCCAGGTACTGTAATGTTAGATTTTTCAGGCTTCCAGAGAATGTGACATATTTGGGCCCCCAGGGACTGGGACATATTTGGGGAACCCTAGAGAATGTCACATACTTGTGTTCCCAAGCCATATGATATATTTGGGGCCCCTAGGCAATGTGATATTTTTGTGGCCTCCAGACAATGTCATATACAGTATTTGGGCCCCCGGCTTCCCTCGTAGGCTTTCAGAAAGATAAAGTAACAGATTAACCCCGTGTTCTCCTTTTCCCATAATACATCTCTTCTTATTCAGCACAGTAGTGCAGAGTGTGAGACCCGGAGCAACCAATCAGATGGTGTGACTGTTAGCAGCACTGTGATGTATATTGGTGTTCAGCGTGTTCAGGGCCACAGAGGGGGTAGAACCGGCCCTCCTGTATGGGGTCTGGGCAGCTTTATGTTGCAGGCAGTTCAAAAAGCTGCTGATCACAGCTCAGAGCCCCACCATCTCCCCCGCAGTACAGATGACTTCTCCTTCTCTCCCTCGCAGCGGTTGCTACAGGGGGGCCACAGGGGGATCAGTTTCAGAGACTGGTCCCCCACTGCTCTGATCACCCCTCTCCTGTCCACAATCCCCATTCCCCACAGCTCTGATCCCATGGTGGCCCTCTTCTCCCCACAGCTCTGCCAGCTTTTCCTCCTCTCTCCCGATGGCTGTCAGCTGCTGTGGGCACACAGGAGGACCAGTAAATATGTCATATTTATCAGCCCCTTCTTTTTCTGAGTGAACACAGTGAGTGATTGATAACGATCACTTCTGTATTCATTCATAATTGAAGTGTGTTTACTATGCTTCAGTTTGTGAATGAACAGAAAGCCTCTGTACAGAGCACCTCCTGTTCATTCATTCTCTGCAGCTTCAGATGTAGTGAAAGGATTGGAGATCTCTGTCCTCAATCTCTTCTTCTGTCTTAAAAGTGAGACATCAGCAGACTGTTTAGAACCCTAAAATTTCACCAAAGCCCCCCACTGCCTACAGGAATGTTAATTTTTTTTATAAATAAAATTTAAAAAAAAACATAATTAAGGGTTCATTCACACAAGTACTTTGGTCACATGAATAAGTAAGCCGTATTCAGGGCCATACACCTGACCCCACACACCCATCCAGGCTGGGGGGTCCCTGTCAGGTAATGTACGGGGCCCCATGATTTCTAACAGCAGCCCTGATTGTGTTCTCCGGTCTCACCCTCTTTGGCTTCCCGTATATTCTACATATTACCAGCCTAATGTATGCCGTGTCTCTGTAAGGTATTGTCCTCTCTGGTGGGGAAGATGAGGGTGAGACCGGAGAACATGCTGCACAGCAATATACATCTCAGTGCTGATAACAGTGACACCAACACAATTATATTACTGATACATTCTATTAAAGTCTATGCCAAGCAAAGAACTTTTCTTTATAGTTTTGGATGGAGTGAGGGAGGATTAGAATCCCTGTTGGGTTTTTACTGATATCTGGGGATTCCCCTCACTTCCTGTCCTGCTGACAACAATGTACCGAGCAGGAAGTGAGAGGAAATCAGCAACAGGGACCCAGACATACATTTTTAGTAGAATAGGGGAAGACTAGAGCCCCAATCATATTTTATTACAATTGTGGAGAGCTCTCCTCACTTCCTGCTTGGTAAAATCTTGTCACCGGGACAGGAAGTGAGGAGAAATCTCTTTAACGGATATTTGGATAGCAGTAAAAACCTGACAGGGGTTCTAATTCTCCCCCACTCCATCCAAAACTAAGAAAAGAAAACATTATGGGTGGACATACACTTTAATGATACATCACATTTTATTGTCTTAGCAGTAAATCTCTAGATCCCTTCTTCATATATTTCCTCTGAGATTGTTACATTTCTTTTCATCTCTATTTAGTATAGATTGTATGGAATAGGAGGAGGAAAGAGAGGAGAAGTGACCCCATCCTATCCAATCACAGCGACCGCACTGCACCCCGCACAGAGTGACTATTATTCCCTATTCCCCCCCACACATCTTTATATAACCTTTATATACCCATATCCCAGCATGGAGGGGCTCAGTGAAGGTGGTGGTGAAGGTGTGGAGATGTCGGATCCGGTCACACAGATCATAAAAGGAGATCCACCCGGCCTCATAATCCAGATATATCCTGACTCTGTTACTGGAGATTTTGGAGGGAAAGGGGATCTTTTTACTGTCATGTCTCACCCCATACTGATTATTACATCTGATCAAACTCCAGGACTTTTTATTATATCCAATCCCTGACTGCCCTCCTATCCTGTCTATACTGGGGTAACACATCCCAACCATCCATTCATTTGATGCCCCGACATCCACTTCCCAGTAATGTCTCCCTGAGGAGAAACTCCGACTGCTCAACACCTGATACCAATCCTGAAATCTCTCTGGTGTTTCTGGACGATTCTGTTTTCTATCTAACCTGGATACAGTTTTCCTGTCATCTGATATATGGAGAATATTATGAGCTGTGTTTACATCCAGTAATATGTCTGCAGCTCCCTGTATATAGAAGTATACATTTACCCCTCTTATTATATCAGATAATGTGTGTAATGTGTGTGATATCCCATCCACATCCAGACCCCCTCCATCATGGAGGAGTTTCTCATGTCTCTCTCTGTCCTCATTATCTCCATCCTCAGTATCACACAAGTCACCTGTGTCTGATTCCTGTAAGACAGTCAGTGGATCCGTCATGTTACACAGCTCCTCAATGTGACGCATCTTCCTGGACAGCTCCTCCTTCTTTATTTCCAGATCCCGGATGGAGATGGAGATCCGCTCTGCCCTCCCGGAGATTTCCCTCAGGACTCTCTTCTCCAGGTCTTCCAGATGTCTCCTGAGATCTCTAAACAGGGCAGTGACTCTCTCGGTGTCACCAGATGCTTCTTCTTCTACTTTCCTCCTGTGTTCCTGCAGACTCTGGACTCTTTCCTCCGTCTCCTCTCTCTTTATCAGAAGGTTCTGCAGAACATTCCTCAGTGTCTCCTTCTTCTTTTCAGAAGCCTCATCCAGCATCTCCACCTGGTGTCCCCGATGTTCTCCAGCCAAACTACAGGATACACAGACACAGGTCTCATCCTCAGTGCAGTAATACTCCAGGATCTTCTTATGGATGGAGCATTTCCTGCTCTCCATGGACAAGGTGGGGTCACATAAGACGTGTTCTTGGGACTTTTTGTGGACTCTCAGGTGTTTATCACACAGAGAAACCTCACAGTGCAGACAGGATCTAACAGCAGGTACAGGATAGTCCACACAGTGAGTACAGAAGACCCCGGACTCCTCCCGATCTGGCTGAGCAGACAGGAAATTTTCCACTAAGTTACATAGTGTTATGTTCCTGTGCAGTGCAGGCCGATCCTGAAACTTCTCTCTGCAGTCAGGACAGGAATATCCTCCAGACCCCTCCTGTGTATCCAGCACACGATCAATACAGACCCGGCAGAAGTTGTGTCCACATCTCAGGTTTACAGGATCTGTATAAATGTTCAGACAGACGGAACATTCCAGCTCAGCTCTCAGGTTAGCAGACGCCATCGCTGACAGTAGAAGAGAGGAATGAAAGTGAAAATCTGACACCGGAGAAGAATGTAGTTGGGAGGGTCACTTCCTCCTACACAGGGGGAGGCTGATCCAGATCAGTATTTTTTAACCACTTAAGGACCGAGCCTCTTTTTGAGATTTGTTGTTTACAAGTTAAAAACAGTTTTTTTTTGCTAGAAAATTACTTAAACCCCTTTTACACTGGGGGCGGCATTAGCGGTAAAGCTCCGCTATTGTTAGCAGTGCTTTACCATCGGTATTCGGCCACTAGCGGGACAGTTTTACCCCCCCCGCTAGTGGGCGAGAAAGGGTTAAAAATCACCGCAAAGCGCCTCTGCCCATTGACTTCAGTGGGCAGGAGCGGTATACACACCGCTCCGAAGATGCTGCTAGCAGGACTTTTTTCCCGTCCTGCTAGCGCACTTTTCCATTATGATAGCCCTCGGGGCTTTCACACTAGAGAGACAGCAGCGGCTGTTTCGGGTCGGTTTGCAGGCGCTATTTTTAGCACAATAGCGCCTGCAAACAGCCCCAGTGTGAAAGGGGCCTTAAACAAAAACCAAAACTTTATACATTTTTTTCTAACACCCTAGAGAATAAAATGGCGGTTGTTGCAATACTTTCTGCCACACCGTATTTGCACAGTGGTCTTACAAGCGCACATTTTTAGGAAAAAATACACTTTTTTGAATAAAAGAATAAGACAACAGTAAAGTTAGTGTGTAACATGAACAATCGGCGCTACCCCCAAACAAATAAAGTGCCAAAAAATTGTTGCTAAATAACTTTGAAATAAAAAATAACGTGACTAAAGGTGCTGCAACCTAATAAACCCTAAACATAAGGTTTTGACATTTACTCAACAGTAAAGTTAGCCCAATTTTTTTTTATAATGTGAAATATAATGTTACGCCGAATAAATTGATACCCAACATGTCACGCTTCAAAATTGCGCCTGCTCGTGGAATGGCGACAAACTTTTACCCTTAAAAATCTCCATAGGCAAAGTTAAAAAAATTCTACAGGTTGCATGTTTAAGTTACAGAGGAGGTCTAGAGCTAGAATTATTGCTCTCACTCTACCGATCGCGGTGATACCTCATGTGTGCTTTGAACACCGTTTTCATATGCGGGCGCTACTGCACACGAGCTCGGCGGGACGGGCACGTTTAAATTTTTTTTTTTTCTTATTTATTTTACCTTTTATTTTTCTATTTTTACACTGCTCTTTAAAAAAAAAGTGTGTCACATTTATTCCTATTACAAGGAATGTAAACATCCCTTGTAATAGAAAAAAAGCATGACAGGACCTCTTAAATATGAGATCTGGGGTCAAAAAGACCTCAGATCTCATAGTTACACTTAAATGCAATAAAAAAAAATTGTCATTTAAAAAAATAAATAAAAATAAATAGCCCTTTAAGAGCTATGGGCAGAAGTGACGTTTTGATGTCGCTTCCACCCTGCATTGTTATGGAGACGGGTGGGGGTCATCTTCTCCTCACTCATCTCCATGCCCAGCAAGGGTAAAGATCCGATTGCCTCCGCCGCTGGCAACGGCTCACCGGAGCGATTAAAGTGATCTTGCGGTGATTCCGCTGCAGAGACCACTCTTATCGGAAACCGGATCACCGGCTGAAGAAGAGGATACCGGGGTTATGCCAGCTATCTGCTGCCATAACAATGATATCCCCCTTGAAAGTAAGGACGTATATCGTCGTGTGGTGGCCGGGAAGTGTTTAAAGTACTGAAAAGGAAGGTTTTTTCCACAGTAGTAAAGATAATCAAACCTCCCAACTTTGAGAGAAAGAGGGAAAGATGGGTGTAAAGAAGAACACACTAAGGCCTCATGTACTGCTGGTAGACAGACCTTTAGGAGCAGTTGGTAGTTTTTTTCTACAGCCCCTGAACTCTCCTCTATGTTATCTTATCTGTCCATGTACACAGGGTCGTTTACAGTCCTTTCTAGGAAGTTGAGTTTAGAGGCATTTTTTGGAACACAAAAAAAATGCATTCAGAAGCTGAGTTTACAGACATTACAAGCGCCAAACACTTCTAAACGCGGTATCTCGCATTTAGCCACGTTTAGTTTACAGGCGTTTTTTATTTTTGGCTATTTTTTTTTTAAGCGATTCTGAATGCAAACGCGGCAAAACACCGCTATACACGGCATGTAAACGTGGCAAAATGAACGTTTTAAACGTGGGTTACTATCTGTCAAGTTAAATCATTCAGGAGAGGTTGTAAAAACGTTCCGTGTACATGAAGCCTAAGGCCCCTTGTACACTAGATGTTTAGTCCAAGTGTGTCCAATTCTGGGATATTAGTGTTCCCAGGAGCCACAGGTGCAGCATCTAGACCTGCTTCCTGCAGCCTGTCGCAGTCTTTGAAAGGCTGACATACACTGCAGCTGGATGGGGCTGAACACTCTACTGCCTTAGGGAGAAAGGAGGCCCAGGGACTAAAGACCACCATTTCTTTGTGAAGAACAAGGAAGGGTTCCTTACTGGATAAGATTGCTAATTCTGAAATCTGTCTCATTGACATGATACACTGATAAAACCCACCTTACAAGTAAGGTCAGCCAAGGGAATATCCTGAATGATCTCAAGGGGAGGCTTCTGTAGAGCCAACATGACCAAATTGAGATCCCGTTGTGACACAGGTGAATGAAAGTGGAAGCAATGTGAGCCACCCCTTAAACAAAGTCCCCTTCCCAACCGCCTCACGCAGATATACTGCGGCAGAAGGGCACGTACAGGCAGATAATGTACCTGTATGTTGCCCTTTAAGAGGCGGCTTGCGAGCATGCGCCGCACCATGACCGTGATCGTGGGTCCTGTGGACCCAATGTCTGCGGAGATACCCGCGATTGTCTCACGGTGAGGAAGAACGGGGAGATGCTGATGTAAACAAGCATCTCCCTTTTCTGCCTAGTGACAGTGTCACTGATGTCAGCTCCCTGTAATTGGGAGCAGCGATCAGTGATGTGTAACACACCGCCCCTCCCCCCACAGTTAGAATCACTCCCTAGGACACACTTAACCCCTACAGCGCCACCTACAGTTTAACCCCTTCACTGCCAGTGACATTTTTACAGTAATCAATGCAATTTTTTAGCATTGATCGCTGTATTAATGCCAATGGTCCCAAAAATGTGTCAAAATTGTCCGATGTGGGGGATGACAGGAGGCCAGAGGCTGCGGGGAGGGACAACAGGAGGTCAGAGGCTGCGGGGGGACAACAGGAGGTCACAGGCTGCAGAAGGGGACGACAGGAGGTCAGAGGCTGCGGGGGGGACAACAGGAGGTCACAGGCTACAGAAGGGGACGACAGGAGGTCAGAGGCTGCAAAGGGGATGACAGGAGTTCAGAGGCTGTGGGGGGGGACAGGAGGTCAGAGGCTGCGGGGGGCAGACAGGAGGTCAGGGGCTGCGGGGGAGAGGGGATTAGAGGCATATATGCAGAACATTGCTCTGTATAATGGCATTTTTGCAGGTCATCGCTCTGTATAATGGCATATCTGCAGAATATTGCTCTGTATAATGGCATTTTTGCAGGTCATCGCTCTGTATAATGGCATATCTGCAGAAAATTGTTCTCTGTAGTGGCATATCTGCAGATAATGGATATAATGTATAATGGATATCTGCAGAACATTGCCCTTTTATACTGGCAAGTCTACAGAACATTGCACTTGCTGGCTGTCACAGACCTAGCCAGAACAGAGGCTGTTGGAGAGGACTGTATGCAAGCCTGTTGCCTTTTGATTATGGGCCCTTGATTTTCAATGGATTCATTCTGTTGGGACACATCCTGTGAGGAGATGCTGGTGTCATCAACCTGTGTTTATGTTAATTGAATGAGCTAATGACATTGTCCTCTATACAATGTAGGAGACGGGACGACTCCTATTGTGTTGATATAACTGTGTGAAGCTCGGTGACCACAAGTCTGGGCGAAAGGTCATGTCTCAGTCACCTAGGCTGTATAAAGGATGAGATAATTAGCTCATGTTAATTAGGTTACGTTTGTATTGTTAGAGTAATCTTCTCCTGTGTATATAAGACTGTATTCTGGTTCTGAATAAAGTGTGTTCATGGTAGCAACAAGCAAGTGTCGCCTTGTCTTGATGCTCAGAGAGGTTGGAATATCTGATATCTGTATACAGACTGGGAGGAAGTGGTATATGATGGAAGCACTCAAGCGGAGTGTGGGACGTTCCGTGACATTGGTGGCAAGCAGCGGGAAAGCTTCCTGAAGTCTGGGACATCCAAACTTCCATCTGGATCCAAGGTCCAGATAGCAGGAGAGGAGAGGTATAGATACCAGCCGCCATGGATGAGGAATTCAGAAGGAGGTTGCGAGAGATGCAGATACAGCACAGAGGACCAGTATCGGAGCAGGTCCTGCTGGGATGGTGTGATTCTATTTGCTGCAAACTCTGGAAGGAAGTTCTAGCCCGTGAGCAGCGACACCAGGGAAAAGTTCTCCCCTCCATCGAGGAAAGGTACTGGTCGCAGTACGGACTGCGGGTGCGGTTTTTGGGAGAAAAACCACACAAGAAGCAGACAGCTGAATTAAGCAGGCTGGTCTGGGCAGAGATAAAGCTGGATGAGAGCTACAGAGCCCTCCGGTGGCATGTATCCCAAGCATGTCCCTGGATAGCGGATGACAGCCCAACGGAAGGCTTAAGCTACGGCGGCTTGGGACTGTTGTTTGTGAAGCTGACAGGGAGGTTTCCCCACATTTATTATTATTTATTATTATTATTATTATTTTTTAGTTATTTTTTCCTTGCAAATCTTTATCCCAGGTAATTTGGTGCCTTCCGGTTGGTTGTCTGATCTGGCGGGCGGCGCTTAAAAGTGTGACCTCTCGTAAGCCACATCGCATCTCACCATCCTGGTCTGGGCTGTGGCGGTGGTAGAGGAGGTTGGAACCCCCCTCTGGAGAAGAGGACAAAGCAACATAATTTTTAAAGGGATCTCCATGTGGGAACTTGTGTTTTTCGTTGGACATACCTGTATTTGGTAACTATACTGTACTGATATATCGTACAATCAATGTTCACATTATATTTATATGGAACATGCATGTGTATATCAACCCTTTCTTCATGCTTTTTTCAGCAGACTGATCCTCTGAAGAAGACCCCAACTATAGGGGTTGAAACGCGTCAGTTTTAATGTTCATGATACAAAATATTGCTATGAACAAATGTCTGCTTATGTATGTTCAGCCAATTATTCTTTTAAAATAATTCCCACTGGAGCTCATTGTTTTTAATTCTGATGATATACTATTATCTAATAAAAGTGTTATTTTTTCATACAACATTGACTATATTTGTTACTGTGCTGCCTAAAAACCCCAATGTGGGGAAACCTTCCTTTTTTGCTCTAATTTTTTAAGGGGTGAGCAGCAATCCTTTTCTCTCCTCCCTAGTGTCCCCTCCATTTTTTGTGAAGCTGACAGGGGACCCTAATTTTGGGAGTGATTTGGAGCGGCGGGTGGACGAAATCATGGATTTCAGAGAAGGGCTACTGAACATTTCGGAAGTGCACTGGGCACAGGAAGATTTGGAGTTTCTGGCCGTTCAGGAATGGGAGCTAGAGATCGCCTACAGACGGCTGCTAGACATTGCTCAGTGCCAGGGCTTGGCTCCCTTTGCCTGGGACTATCAGGAAATACCAGTTGACAACCCTGAAATCCTGGCTGAAGAGTCGGCAATGTGGCAGAGCGATAGTGTGCTTTGCCAACCTGCCCCCACAGCTATGGAGGCGGAGGTCTTATGGCGGATGCAGCAAGTGCTGACTGACCTTGATGATCCTGTTTCTGCATGGGATGATCTTGGATGGAGGAATGTGCCTGTCCAGCAGCATGCCAGAGAATCTGCAGTGGAAAATCTGGAGATTGCCATCCCCAAAACTGAAGTGCTGACAACAGGGCAGAGCTCTGCTAACCTCTGCCCAGCACTGATAACATCTTCTGGGTTCCATGGACAGGAAATGGTGAACCTCCATCCCCAGACACCAGTTGCAGAGACAGGGGATTTGATAGACTTTTCTGCTGAGGAAGAACCATCGGGTGAGCCCCCAGCAGAAGAGTTGGGATTAAGGCCAAACTTCATTGCGCTCTGCTCAGCACTGATGGCATCTTCTGAGTTCCACGGACAGGAGATGGTGAACCTCTATTCACAGACACCAGTTATAGAGGTAGGGGATTTAATAGACTTTTCTGCTGAGGAAGAACAACCTGATGAGCCTCCAGCAGAAGAGCTGCTATTGGGGCCAAACTTCACTGTGCTCTGCCCAGCACCAACAGCAGTATCTGTGGAGTTACAGGGAACTTCCTCAGTTGAAGCACCGGCAACCGGGCAGAGTGCTACCAACCTCTGGCCAGCACCGGCAACAACTACAGAGTTCCAGGGAGGCGGGGCAGTCGGCCTCCCTCCCCAACAGTTAGCCAGAACAGATGGTGTGGGGTTTCCGGCAGAAGGGCTGGCAACAGGGCCGAGGACTGCTGGACTCTGCCCTCAACTAACAGAGGATGGATTTCCTGTGAAGATGGATGGGACTTCAGTCTCCACCTGTATACCCCAGGGATGCTGGGCAGTGGGCCCCGATCCCCAACAGCATGACAGAGTGAGCCCAGACACCTTGAGACACCCTGTCTTCTCTCCAGCGGCAGAAAGGATTCCAGGGAGAAGAGCCAGTCCAGGCCTCTCCCCAGCGGCAGATATGTTCTCTGAGAGAGGCAGAGGTTGGCTGGGTGAGTAATACTCTGTTTGGAACAATTTGTTTGGGGTACTGTGTGGGTACAGGCAGTAGAGGACTGGAACTATGGACTAACTTCGGAGTCAACCCGTCTGGGGTCTCCTCCTGTGTTAGTCTCCTGCCGAAAGGGGAGAAATGTCACAGACCTAGCCAGAACAGAGGCTGTTGGAGAGGACTGTATGCAAGCCTGTTGCCTTTTGATTATGGGCCCTGGATTTTCAATGGATTCATTCTGTTGGGACACATCCTGTGAGGAGATGCTGGTGTCATCAACCTGTGTTTATGTTAATTGAATGAGCTAATGACATTGTCCTCTATACAATGTAGGAGACGGGACGACTGCTATTGTGTTGATATAACGGTGTGAAGCTCGGTGACCACAAGTCTGGGCGAAAGGTCATGTCTCAGTCACCTAGGCTGTATAAAGGATGAGATAATTAGCTCATGTTAATTAGGTTACGTTTGTATTGTTAGAGTAATCTTCTCCTGTGTATATAAGACTGTATTCTGGTTCTGAATAAAGTGTGTTCATGGTAGCAACAAGCAAGTGTCGCCTTGTCTTGATGCTCAGAGAGGTTGGAATATCTGATATCTGTATACAGACTGGGAGGAAGTGGTATATGACGGAAGCACTCAAGCGGAGTGTGGGACGTTCCGTGACACTGGCCCTGGCTCCCTATACTCTGCTAGCTTCCAGCCCTGGGAACATACTACCTCTCATGCCCCCTGGGCACCTACCACTGGACCCCTGGGCACCTACCACCCCTCATGCCCCCTGGACACCTACCACCCCACATGCCCCCTAGGCTCTCATCTGTCTCCGGGTGACTGTCCTTTGTGTGTCCAGCAGTAGTCACAACCACTGAAGCCACGGGAGCCTTCGGGGCGGGGGAAGGTCACAGGCGTTGCCGATCAGAGAGTGTGCACTGCTGGCGGGACTCTGGACAGCAGAGAGAGCGGACTCAGCTCCAGGGTGGGGGGAGGGGAGGGTGCTGGTGGGGGTGCGGGGCTGGGGGTAACTGGCTAGAGCATATGCCGCAGCCCGGGTTTCAGGAGAGCAGACGGCCAGCATTTACCTTCAATGGCGCCGCTCTTTCAGAATCCGAGCCTAGAAACGGGAAGTGATGTATATAGCACCGCCCATGCCCACTCTCCTCTCCTCCGGTGTCCTGTCCCCCACAGTGATGCAAATAATACCGCCCACTGTCCTCTCCTCCGGTCCCCGCCGCACACAGCTTGCGCCCTGCACACGCCCTAAACATGGGCAAATCAGCTGATTGCAGGCTGGGAAGCTTCCCATAGACCGCCACATATCCGGAGCCCGGTCACTATTAAAGTGACATTTTTTTTTCAGCTTGGGGGGGCGGCGCCCGATCACCCCCTATTGAGGGGCCACCACTGTTCCTATTATTTTTTGGTATTGTCCTAAAGCTGACCATACTTTGTCCAATCCTCTTTTTTCAGCAGAACATACACAATACAGTAATATAGAAAATGATTGCACTACTAATAAAGAAAAGATGAGCTGCCAGCACCAACAATAAGACTAATTGTGTGTAAATGTGTAATGGGAAAAGTGCAGCGCTAGAGATACAAATGTACCCCAGGTATGAACCTAGGGGGAAAAGGGGGACCTGCACAATAAGAATTGTGGCAACCTCCGGGTGTTTTCGGGCAAGGGGGCTATGCGCCTTGCCCCATGTTGATGAGGATAAGGACCTCTTCCCGACAACCCTTGCCTGGTGATTGTCGGGGTCTGCGGACGGGGGGGCTTATCAGAATCTGTGGTAAACCAAATCCCGGCCCCGCACCCTATGTGAATGGGTATCGGGTACATTGTACCCCTACCCATTCACCGAAAAAGCAGTGAAAAGTAAAAAAAAACAAGAGCCTGTTTTTGACAATTCCTTTATTAGTAAAATAGCCATCTCTCCCGATGTCGTCTCTCCCGGTGTCGTCTCTCTCTATGTCATCTCTCCCGGTGTCGTCTCTCCCGGTGTCCTTGCCTTTTTCTGCCATCATTTTTCCCCGTGCTATCATCTCCCGGTGTCGTCGTCTTCTTTCTCCTCCTCGTGTCACCGCCGTCTTCTTCTTCTTCTTCCTCGCCAGTCACTGGTTACCCGTTAAAAAATAAAAAAAGCTGGTCTTGTCGCAAAGCTGTGTTCCTCCTCCGTCCCCGCTGTCCTGTGCCTCTTATACAGGTATGGGGCGTGGCCATCCAATGACATCGCCCAGACAGCCCGCCCCTTCTGACATGTGTTGCCACAAGGGGCGGGCTCTTCTAGAGAGGAGAAGATCTCTCTCTACGTGGACGATGCCCTTATATATTTGGACGGTACAGAGAGCTTGTTTCATAAATTGATGTGTTTCGTGGAGGAGTTCGGTGCAGTTTTGGGACTACAGGTGGATTGGGAAAAATCTCAGGCCTTTCCTATAGGCCGCCCTTCCCCATTGATTATCTACAAGGGTCGCATATTCAATTGACATCCTCCTTTAAACATCTAGGTATTCAAATACATGCTGATATCTCTAAATACGAAGAACTTAACGTTACTCCTATAGTCAAACAAATGATAGATAGGTTTCATACCTGGTCGTCATTGCCCCTTAATCTAATTGGTCGCATAAACATATTTAAAATGATTTTTCTACCAAACTTTCTCTATTGTTTTCGAGCCGCCCCAGTCTTTTTCACTAAAATGTTTTTGGGGAAAATAGACTCCACCCTTTCCTCCTTTGTCTGGAATGGCCGCCAACCTCGTATAGCCAGGTCCTCCTTACAGGCGGCAAAGGCCGCGGGTGGCCTGGCTTGCCCAAACTTAAGAAATTATTTCCTTGCTTCCCAACTTACCTATGTCCATGCTTGGTTACACTTTGACCCAGTGACTCCTGCCATAGCACTTTTATTGACCCTCTTTCAACCTCCTACCTCTCTGCGGGATGAAATCCATAGATCAAAAAGATCGGGTGGTTCCAGATTCTCCTCTGTTGAGGTTAGCTTTATGGCCTGGAGGGAGGGGGGGGAAACTCTGACACAGTCTTCGTTGAGTATCTTGCCACAGACATCTCTGTGGCGGAACCCCAACCTCCCTTAGCTCTTCGGTCACCCGGACTCAACATGGTGGAGTCGATTTGGTATTACACACCTAACCCACATAGTTGAAGAGAATACCTTACTACCCTTTGATGTACTCAGACTTAAATATGACCTGGATAATAAATTATTTTTCAAATATCTCTAACTCAGACAAGTCATTCGGGCACAATTTGGGTCACTGACCATTGAGCTCAGGTAATAGTCTATTGAAGACCTCCTGTCGTTCCCCAAAATTGCCAAACTGGTGACAACCTTTTATGGTCGCCTCCAGCTGGTGGGAGCTGATCCTTTTCAGAACTCTCATCGCAAATGACTATTGTCTATGCCTGAGCTTTCTGAAGAAGACTGGGAAGAAGCAACCGAGATATGTTTTTAGGACATAATTAGCACTGCTGACCTACTGGTACAATTTAATTTATTTAAGTTTATTACACCCCAGCTAGGCTGGTCCGCATGGGTCTGGGACAGGATATTGCATGTGCTAGATGTGATATGATTGCTGCTGACTTTTTTCATATTTTCTGGACCAGTCCCGGACTTTCAACCTTCTGGAAGGAATTATTTGCTTTCTTCGACCACAAACTACATCTACCAATACCTAAAAGAATGGAAAACGAATGCGCAAACCACAAGGGGAGAAACAAATACTAACAGACCTAACACCGTAGCTGCCAACATAAGGGTGTTCGCACACCAATGTAAAATCATATGGTAAAATAATATATATGTGGCACTTAATAAAAAAAATATATTAAAAAATATAATAAAATAAATGTAAAGAGACAAAATCTTTGGAGATCCAAAAGGGAAAATGCAGACAGATGATGCGTCCTAACAATTATTCTTTCATCAGATTGTGTATCCAGAGATTATCAAAAACCAATGTTACAACAATAAATGAATATAAGATACCCCACTCTAGAAATAAATATTAGGTGAGCCCTTGATGAGAGGGTAACTAATTCCTAAAAGCTGAATGAAATCCTCAAACCTAATTAACAAATAAATAATTAAAAATAAGGGGGCGTGGCCTGGACGGGAATGAGATAGGACGTGAGTGACCAGTGCTCTGCTTGTGGCAGATCCTTTACCTGATATCCTGAGACCCCGAGATAGCCATTTCTCTCGCACTGCCGCGAGTCTGAAGCTGGGTACAGTCTAGATCATGTCTCCGCCAAAGAGGAACACAGTCGCCTCCTCGTCCCTGGACAGGTACCGTAGAACGGAACGCGACCATGAACGGCAAGATGGCGCCTCCTCACCAGAGCACGCAGCTCCCCAAGCTGACCAGGGGACTGCTGATACAGCCAAAGTGCTCGAGGCGATATCCCTATGCCAATCCACCCTCACAATGAAGTTGGAAGAGGTTAAAGTGGACATATCTTTAATCAGGCAGGACATGACCAAGCTCAGGGAAAGAGTCACTGAGACAGAGACCAGAATCAGCCGCGCGGAAGACACACTTTACCCCCTGCAACATTCTCAGGAGGATTTAACGCTCCAAATTCAGCAGCTGGCACAGAAGCATGACGACTTAGAAAATCGCGCCCGTAGATCCAACCTACGCTTTATTGGTCTCCCGGAGGGCTCAGAGGGACCGGATCCAGCTACCTTCCTAGAAAAGCTCCTAATCTCCGCATATGGCAGAGAGGCCTTCTCTGAGACCTTCGTAGTTGAGCGGGCTCACCGTATGCCGGCACGCCGCCCACCTGAAGGGGCCCCGCTGCGCACGTTAATAGCGAAGCTATTAAACTTCAAAGACCGTGATGCTGTACTACGCCTTGCCAGGCTGAAGGGTAACATCCCATTCCAATCGGGACATGTATCAGCCTTCCCAGACTTCTCCGCCGAAGTACAGAAACAGAGGGCCCGGTTCATGGAGGTAAAAAGACGCCTTAGGGCCCACCATTTGAAGTACGCTATGCTTTTCCCCGCCCGGCTCCACGTGGCTGGGGACGATCGTGCCTATTTCTTTGAGGACCCAGTACAGGCATCGGAGTGGCTGGACCATCGTGATGCTGAGCGGAACCGTCCGGCCCAAGACTGATCTTCAAGCAACGGTATGTAAAGATGGGACTTTGTGATAGTTTCCAGACTACTGCACTCATATGCATTTTCCCTCACCTAAATCTCTGCAATATGTGATGGCTTGGCAATGTCAGATGCTGCAACCTCACCCTTGGAATAACTCTTTGCCCCAAGCTATGTTGGCACTCAGGGAACTACCCGTTACACACTCCAGCGCCTGGATTTACACCCATGTTTCAGCTATGCACAAGCCATAACCGGCCACATCCATCATACAGAACACGGGGCCTAAATTAGAGCTCTGCTGGGCCTTGAACTTTCTCACTATGAAGATGTCCACCCGCACTGATGAACTACCATCATGTGGCCCTCTCTCACACTCCATAGGAACTCACGCTAACCCATCACCCAAGAAAGAAGCAAAGAGAAGATCAGAAGTTACAACACGATATCCAGGGGATAAGTAGCTCTTAACCCATGCAATATTTCGGGTTGATTATAATTTCTATATGCCACAACCGGAAGAGAGAATGTCTCTCACTCCCGGTTTTAACCCAGTGTTTATTTGCCCTTACTAAAAGATTTAACCCTCTACCAAGAGTGTAGCCGAACAGGCCTGCATTACGGATGTTAGGGTTGTTGTGCACTACCTTGGTTCATACAGTTTGTATTATGTTCATAGGTAGTGGCACTGGTTATGGGTTTGATGTCCCAGCTAAGTTGGGGTGGCTGAGGGCTGGGAGGGGGGTAGGGGTTATGTTTCAGTTATTATTATTTTTAAAGAACATGGACTTTATTTTAATGCAACATAAGAAGCGTGAACACAGAATGCACTTAACACTAATACGATGCCATAACTTAAGACCTATTGTATTGAATGTTCATGGACTTGCCCTGGGAGGTGGTCTCGAGCCGATCCCACACAAATGTATGTTTGTTGGAGGATGACTGACATCAAGTTCTTGACTTGGAATGTCAGAGGAATCCGAGACAAGGTTAAGCGCACCGCAATTTTCGGATGCCTCAAGTCATATCGAGCAGACATAACAGTACTGGTTGAAACGCATATCACAGGCCAACTCCAGTTGGCAATGAGGCGCCCATGGATAGGTTGGGCGTATCATACCACCCACTCTCCTTACTCCAGAGGAGTATCCATACTTATTGCCAAATCAGTTTTGTTTGGACTTGTGTCGGTGCGGACGGACCCCCAGGGCAGGTTCATTTTTCTGCAGTGTACAATTTGTGGCTAACAATATCTACTCATGGCCTTCTATATTCCTCCACCATATAATTCTAGCCTTATTACTGAGGGCTTATCGTACATGGCACAGTACCCTACAACACCTGCTATTTGGTTGGGTGACTTTAATGAGGTAGTGAACCCCTCTTTGGACAGACTACTCATACAACAAGGCGGCCTAGTCCCGGATACCACTAGATTTGGGCGTCTGCTGCGTGACTTCTCTCTAACTGATGCGTGGCGCTGCAGACATCCACATACTCAAGCCTACTCATGCTTTTCGTCGACACATTCCTCTATGTCCCGAATAGACCTAATATTAATCTCAGACACACTTGTACCATCCCTTACGGAATCTGGGTACCACACTAGATCCCTCTCAGACCATGCCCCTTGTTGGGCCACCCTGCGCATTGCTCCCCCCACGGGGCCCCGCAACTGGCGTTTACATCCCTTCTGGCTTTCAGTACTTGATGACCAGGAGGACATTAGCTCGGAATGGCAATTCTATTTCAATACAAACCGGGACACCGCCCCTATAGGTATGATATGGGAATCATTTAAACTACATGTCCGTACGATTATCTCCCATCGTATAAACAGACTGAAAACCGCATCCAAACTCAAATTGACTCAGGCTACCGAACAATTAGACACAGACACCAGAGAATTCAGCTTAGACCCAACACCTGCCAAAGCATCCCTGCTTAAACTACAAACGAGAGTGCTAGACCAACTCCTTTTTGAAAAAGCTAACCAGAAACTTCTCTTTTCTAAACAACGGGTGTTTGAGCAGGGGGAACGGGCGGGCAAGCTCCTGGCATATCTAGCAAGACAGGACATGAGCCCCCCGGTGGTGGTCTCTTTGAAGGACCCTCAGGGCACAATAACATCAGACCCAGAAACGGTAACAAACATTTTCCGTAGATATTATGCTGATCTATACTCTTCCAAGGTGGGGGCTGCTGCACAGGAGACCCAGGCTTTTCTTCAGAACATACCCCTTCCTAAATTATCAGAGTCCCAGATGCAAGAAATGGAGGCCCCAATCTCAACTGACGAGATAGCGGCCGCGATAGCTTCGTTGGCCCCAGCTAAGGCCCCTGGGCGAGATGGTATTCCTCTAGATTTCTACGCCACCTATTCCGAAATCTTAGTTCCTGAATTGTTAAAACTATACCAACATATCTTTGAGACTGGATCTCTTCCACAGTCCCTTAGACAAGCAGTAATTGTAGTGATCCCCAAACCAGGCAAAGACCCCCACTATCCAGAGTCCTACCGCCCAATCTTGCTCCTTCAGGCAGATATCAAGATTTTAGCCAAAATATTAGCTCTCCGCCTTAATCGTAATATCCTATCCATAATCCATCCCGATCAAACAGGGTTCATGCCTGGGAAAAATACAGCTATGAACCTGCGTAGGCTCTATATTAACATACAAGCAATACACGACACCGTCGGGGACAGAGCAGTGGTGGCGCTAGACGCCGCCAAGGCTTTCGACTCCGTGGAGTGGGAGTACCTGTGGGAGTGCCTTAGGGGGTTCGGTTTCGGTCCTAACTTTGTCAAGTGGGTACAATTATTATACTTCTCACCGGAGGCTAGTGTACTTGTGAATGGGAGGACCTCGACACCTTTCCCACTGCAACGGGGAACCAGACAGGGGTGCCCGCTCTCCCCACTCCTTTACGCCCTGGCAGGCTGAACCTTTGGCTATATCCCTCAGGGTACACCCAGACATTCAGGGTCTTAGGCTGGGGAACCTGGTGGAGACGGTGAGTCTATATGCAGACGATATGCTCCTATACCTGCAGGATACTGGCCCTTCCCTCCAGGCTGCCCTACAGACTATTGAGGACTTTGGTAGACATTCAGGTTTAAGTATAAACTGGACCAAATCACAGATCATGCCACTGGACCCAACGGCACCCACACACCCCTCCGCATCCCTCCCTTTACAAAGAGTAGCATCTTTTAAATACCTAGGTATACAGATCACCAAGGAGCCTTCAGAATTTCTCCCCAACAATATTGAGCCATTATTTGCATACTTAAAACAGCGTACACAATCGTGGGCAAGACTCCCATTGGGAATAATGGGCAGGATTAATCTATTCAAAATGGTACTTCTCCCAAAATTCTTGTATATAATGTGGAACTCGCCAGTTCTTATCCCTCTTAAAACCTTTAAAGCAATAGATCATATTCTTAACTCATTTATATGGGGAACCAGCCGGCATAAGTTGGCGTGGCACACTTTGAAAAACCCGACCTCTTCAGGAGGCACGGCTCTCCCAGACCTACATGCATATTATATATCGGCACAACTTTCACACTTATATCACCTCCACAAAACTGACACCATTAGATACCAATCCTTGACTTGTAAGAAACCAAACTCAGCTGCCCACTCCCCTCTCCAGGTGATCTTTAGAGGCAGAGGCAGCAGGAGGGGCTGGGCTGTTCAGAACCCCCTGCTGCACCAACACAAGAGCGTCTGGGAGAGTGCACTTAAACTCGCCAGGGCGGATTTTTTCCACTCACACACACCATTGTGGCACAATCCACAACTACCAGAACTAAAGCAAATGTCGGGAGCGTCTACATGGGCGACAAAGGGTATAGTGTATCTGTTTCAGGTGATCTCCCCTCTGGGTGTGAGAAGCTTTCAATCACTACAAGATGAGTTTGAATTACCCTTACACATGAAATTTAGATATATCCAATTAAGGCACGCGCTGAGAACCCAATTTGCGACAGGATTTCCCAACATACAAATGCTCCCTATGGTAGATGTAATCATGGGAGAGGACCCTGAGAAATTAATCTCCACCCTATACACCACTATACGCACACGCACAGTAGCGAGGGTTGTTGACACAGCCAAGCTCAGATGGGAGGTGGATATTGGCCCAATAGACGACTCGGACTGGGATGAGATACTGGAAAATGTTAAACAAGCGTCACCTAAACTTTCTGACCGCCTAACCCAACTGTACATTGTCCACAGGTCTTACCTTACTCCGGCCAGACTAACAAAATTTCGCCCCGACCAGAGCCCTGACTGCCCAAGGTGTGCAGACAGCCCATGCTCTTTCTTCCACCTGCTCTGGTCCTGCCCACATATCCAGAGTTACTGGGCACAAATCATCAAATTTCTACACGACCAAATGGGCTCTCCAGTACAGGTGGATCCTAAGTTGTGCCTTATGGGACTGCTCCCAGATATCACAATCGAGAAATACCAAGCCATATTCTTACAGGAAACTCTTTTCTGTGCCAGAAAAGTAATTGCCAAATACTGGATGCGGCCTCACTCTCCTTCAATCCAAAATTGGATCGATGAGACCAATAAATCACTGTCCAACAAAAAAATGCTATACAAACATAGGGGATGCCCGAACAAGTACAATAAAGTATGGGATAAATGGCTTGAAGCTAGTGAGACTTGTACGGAATAGCTTGATGTGGACACGGTATAGGGGTGTAATGCAATTGTGATAAGCTATACAGTTTGTAATACTTTCAGATTCCACTGTACACTATGATAACGAAACAGGATCAATAGAAGAAACTAATGTTTTTATGTTATGATATTGTATGGAATACAAGAGGTTTACAACAAACCCGAGACACAATGTGAACACATTTTTGTTTGATGTGCAATACATTTCACGCCTGTAATTATATGTTGTATACGATATCTATGTATGTCATGAACATGAATAAACATGTTCTTTTCAAAAAAAAAAAAAAAAATAATTAAAAATAATTCATCTTCCTATAGCAAATGAATGAAAAAAAATATAAATCACAATATAAGCACAAATCACAATAATGAAAGCGCATGCAAATAATGTGCAAATATGCAATCTGTGCAAACAATGCAAAAATTAAATATAATAAAAATAGTGGATAAATCATCAAACTATGTGATAAAAAGTGCAAATATAGCAAAACATGCAAAAATTCTTTACTAAAGAATTAATTAAAATAATAAGGTCCGCAATGGTCCAGGACAAAGTGCTTAATGCTAAAAGGTGAAAAAAAAGATCATAAATAAAAATAAAATTGAAAAAGGAATCCCATACACAGTGCAATCTGATTGAGACAATCTTGATTCAATGTGAAACAAACAGTTCATCAAAGGAATTCCAGTACCACCATTCAGCCAATCTCCAGTGTGAGGAAAAAAGATGTGGTTCCCCCAGCCTCTCACCTCATAGCAGAACAGAATAAGCCCTGCTGACAGGTAAAATCTATCCAGTTCACTCCGCAGCCCCCTCAGTGGCACCTCTCCTAGGGATCTTTGGCCTATCCACCAGATCTGTTCCCAGAGCGCCCCAGAATCTCAGCCACATAATTAATTGACCATACAAGAGAAGGGAAGGGGGGACTCCATGGTGCAGTATTTAAAACAAATATATTTAATAGAGGTAATGCATTTACAGTTAGGGTAAAATATATGAGCGTATCAAAGATGATGCTTCCCGATCCCGGCCGTGATCAGAAAGCCGAACGTCACCCGACTCTCTTCTCTGACGCATTGCGTCACTGATCACGTGCCTTTCTCAAAGGGTATAGAGTCGGGTGCACGGCGGTGACTCATATAGCAGGGCGGTTGCCATAGTAACCCTGCTCTTCATATACAAACACATAAAAATGCAATGACAACATTTCGCTAATATAATAGAAACCAATCTGTCGTAACAGTGTATATAGTATGTTAAAAATTACATAATAAGACCACATAAGATCTTTAATCGAAATAATGGATATAATGGCACCATCTAGTGGGCAATCAAGTTACTGAATCTGAGCTAAAAACCAAATAGAATAACATCTGCTTATGACGCTGACCTGCCATCCAGTGGACAATTAAAATAATTCTTCTAAGCTGAAGACTACTAAATGGAATATCTATTATAAAGAAATGTTCATAACTCCAAGCCAGCAACTATTAAAAAGCTCAACTGGAGCAGCCATAAAACTAATAATAACATGAAGTCCTCATATAAAGCAGAAATGGGACACTCTAATTACTTTAAAAAATACAGATTTAATTGAAACTCATCGTAATTGATGAAACTAACGTGACAAATTATTCAAACTAAAAACAAATAATTGCATCAATACTAAAAAGACTCCTCATAACACAGACCTGCCATCTAGTAAAGAACTCAAAAAATTCCTAATGATTGACAGGGAGGGCAGTGATTGAACAATCTCAATCGTATTCAAGGATTATAGGAAGAAGGTATAAAAAACAAAGCAACAAAGACGACTAAATGAAGATGTGGAGTGAAACTAAACCGTTAAAAGGAAGAGGGACTAAAATCAATAATCGGAAATAAAACAGAGTTCGCTTTTAGTTCGTCCAACGTACTGGATCTGACACGGACATTCCAGAAGATAGACCATCCCTTCTGTTCGGCAAGATATGAAATCTTTTATCTGGTACTCCCTATCAGTGACAGTAGATTTAAAGCTAGATTTTTTCTTTTTTGTTTCATTTGTATGCCTACATGTATAACATGTCTTGCAGGGGTAGAACCCTTTACCATCAAAGAAGGAAAACTTTTTTTGAGTAGGAGGATCCAGCACATTCATTGCAAAAAGATCCCTCAGAGTCGGTGCTCTCCCATATGTGAATTTTGGCTTTTCTGGTAATATTGCTCCTAAATGCCGATCGACTTTCACAATATTCCAGTATTTCTTGCAAATTTTCTCTATTTGTTTATGCTGGATGCTGTAATCCATAACAAGAGGTACAGCATTCATACATTCTTTATTTCTAGTTGAATCTTCAATAAGATTTCTTCTGTCCAAAGCCTCTACATCTTTAATTTTTTCCTTGATAAAACTATGTTGGTATCCCTTTTCTACAAATCTCTCGCAAATGAATTCCGCTTGTTTAATAAACACTTCCTGTTTAGTACAATTTCTTCTTAGCCTAATTAGTTGGCCTTGAGGTATATTCTCTAACCAAGGGGCATGGTGGTAGCTGTCCAATGGGAGGTAACTATTCCTATCAACCTGTTTAAAATGTGTTTGTGTAAACAATTTTCCATCTTCTTTGGAAATTTCCCGATCAAAAAACTGTATCTTCTCATCACTTATCTCCCATGTCAGTCTGATGTTCTTATTGTTTAAGTTCAAATTAAAACCAAAATCCATCAAGCTTTCTCTATCACCGGCCCAGATAACAGTAATATCATCAATAAATCTCTTAAATAGGAGGAGTTGCTGCGGCTTCTTGTTATAAAGAGCTTCCTCCTCCCATTCGGCCATGTAGAGATTGGCTACACTGGGTGCATATTTAGCGCCCATCGCTATTCCGCAAATCTGTTTATAATAATCACTTTCATACCAGAAGTAGTTGTGGTCCAGGCTATATCTAAGACAATCCAGCAAGAACTTCCTCTGCACAGCCTTCAATCCGCTAAATTCCTTTAAGGCCCATTTGGTTGCTTGTATTGCTTCTCCATGATTAATTATAGTGTAAAGCGATACTACATCTGTCGTTGCAAGGTACACTGGTCTATCATCAAATGTGATTGTATCAAGTAATTGTATCAGGTGTTTTGTATCTCTTTGTTTCTTACAGCCATTAGTAAGAAAAACAGTCTATATACTCTCCTATTCTCGCTCCAACTGAGTTTATTCCATTCACTATTGGCCTACCCGGTGGTTTTTCCTTATTTTTATGGATCTTCGGGAAAGTATATATTACTGGAATTCGGCATCCACGCGGCTGCAAGTATTTCGCTTCTTTTTTATTTAGAAAACCTTTTGACTTCCCTTTTTCTATTAGATAAGCTAGATCATCTTTACATCCTACTATTGGATTGCCAGACAATTTCTGATAAGTATCTCTATCACTCAATTGTCTATTCAATTCTTCCTGATAATCTTTCTTTGATTGGATCACTATGGCTCCTCCTTTATCAGCTTGTCTTACTACAACATCTTTCCTCTCTTCAAGTTTTTTAATGCCATTCTTTATATCAACAGGGTCATTTATTTTTGTGATCTTCAGATCTTGGAGATCTTATAAAACCATTCTTTGGAATACTTCAATGTGTCCTTCTGTTCCAATTGGAGGATTGAACAAAGATTTATTCTTCAAATCACTAAACTTAATCTCACTTTCCACAATAGTATTTCTTGGTATATTTTCTCCTGGTTTATTTAAAATGCATTTCTTAATATGTAGACTCCTAGCAAATTTGGTAATGTCTACATAGGCGTTAAATTTATTCAGATTCTTTTTTGATGCGAATTTGAGACCTTTATCCAATACTTTAATTTCATCTTTCGTTAATTCCACTCTACTAATATTTATTATTCCTTCTCCTACTACTCTCTTCTTCTGTTTTTTTGTTCCTGCTCTACATCTGCGCCTTGTTTTGCGTTTCTTCCAGATGGATTTTCTGACCTTCTTCTCTGAGATCTTCTTGGTCTCTCTTCCCGATCTATGTCTCTCTGCTGATCCTGATTTCTTTCTTCCCTCCTTGTCTCCTTCCTCATTGTATGATCTGGGCTCCGCCTGACTGATCTCCGAGGTCCATTCTCCATCTGGTGACACCTGGGAGAATCCAGGCGTCTCATCTCTAAAAAACGCCTCGGAGTTCTTTCACGTCCCCCATATTGATGTTTAGGTGTTCTTCCTCTTTCCTAATGATCTCTAGGGGTTCGTCCTCCCTCATCAATCCTTCTCAGATATTCATACCGGTTATACGTTGGAATACTATAATGATTATCGTAAGCTGCTTGTTCCCGTCGTCCATCATAATAGTGTGGCCTGATGTCTCTAGTACCATTTTCATATCTAGGATTTTCATAGTTTCTCCATGGAGGTGTTGGTGGCTCTCTTCTATCAAATGACTGTTGAAAAGGTCTCGGAGAATTGTAGAAATTATTATTCTGCCAATTGTTTTGTCAAAAAGGCTTTTTCCAATTATTATTCCCATTCCATCCTTGTCTCTGATTTGGAGTATTGTAATTATTACGGTTCCCCCCTGGGCCATTAATGAATTGATTCTTCACTTTTTCTGTAATGGCCATAGTCTTTTCATCTTTTTCTGGGGAGCTATTAGTAGAATCTGTTGTGGATTCTTCTAGTTTATTTCGCATTTAAAAACCAAATCATCCTCATAATCTTTCAAGTCTCTTTGATACTTTCTTCTTTTCCTCGCTGCTGTCTTATTATCTTTTTGTTCCATATCTCTCTGCAGCTGTTTTGATAGAGCAGTAAACTCAGGGAGTTCCTTTGAGATTTCTACAGATGCTTTCAATTCGGCAATATTCCTTTTTATTAAAAGATTAAGTAGTTCCAGACCTTTATCATTGAAAAATTGGAACCACTCATCAGTGGATTCCTTATCCAGCAATCCATCATTAATAGGAACATCCCATCTCAATCTTCTTGGTAATAATCTATCTTTTATATATTTTTCATGGGTGGCTATCACAATAAGATTGCACCATGTATGGGATTCCTTTTTCAATTGTATTTTTATTTATGATGGGTTTTTTTCACCTTTTAGCATTAAGCACTTTGTCCTGGACCATTGTGGACCTTATTATTTTAATTAATTCTTTAGTATAGAATTGTTGCACCTTTTGTGTATTTGCATGTTTTATCACATAGTTTGATGATTTATCCACTATTTTTATTATATTTAATTTTTGCATTGTTTGCACAGATTGCATATTTGCACATTATTTGCATGCACTTTCATTATTGTGATTTGTGCTTCTAGTGTGATTTATATTTTTTTTCATTCATTTGCTATAGGAAGATGAATTATTTTTGATTATTTATTTGTTAATGAGGTTTGAGGATTTCATTCATCTTTTAGGAATTACTTACCCTCTCATCAAGGGCTCACCTAATATTTATTTCTAGAGTGGGGTATCTTATATTAATTTATTGTTGTAACATTGTTTTTTGATAATCTCTAGCTACACAATCTAATGAAAGATTAATTGTTAGGAAGCATCATCCGTCTGGATTTTCCCTTTTGAATCTCCAAAGATTTTGTATCTTTACATTTATTTTATTATATTTTTTTAATATATTTTTTTATTAAGCGCTACATATATTTTATTTTACCATCTACCAATACCTCACACCCCGGAGGTGGGACTTTTGGGAATCCTCAATGACCATGTTCACCTCATCCACGCCAGGACTTTGCTACGTATACTATTATTTTATGCACGTAAAACCATCCTATTGCACTGGAAGGATGTGAGCCCCCTTTCAGCCCACACCTTCTTCCGCATTGTTCATGGGGTCCTTCCCAAATTCAAATTGATATACAAGAGTAGGGTATGCCCTAAGAAATTCACCAAAATCTTGCAACCATGGCTTGATGTCTCGGGGGATTTCTGGGGGGATGTCCTTTCTTCACAGCTTTCCCAGTAGGCCCACTACTAATGTACTCTAATATTACTTTTCTGCAAGATGCCAAAATTGATAATCACAGATTGTTTTATATGAAACATCCAATGCATGGGGGGATCCTAGATCTCTGCTGTCTTTACGGGGTTGCATGTGTTGCAAGTTTGAGTGAGTGCAAGTATGAATGTGTGAGTTTGTGTTACTGGGGTTTTATGTTTCTTATGAACTGTTAAAATTGATTCACTCTCCCTACTATGTAAGTGGTTCTGTTATGTGCACTTTACACAGATGCAGTTACAGTCCTTCTTTTATTGTTTTTATGTTACAAAATCAAAATAAACACCTTTTCAAAAAAAAAAAGATATTTTGGGGAGGGGTGCTGCTGGGGTCCATGTGTGCCTGTCCCCGACGGGGAATGATTGATTATTTGGCACTTCTGGGAGTTCTATCAAAAGAGGCAACTCCTCAAAATCTCCAATTCCGTCACTTCCGGTTTCTCTCCCGCAGTAGTAAACACATATTTTGATGACTTGCCTCTTTTCAATGAACACCAGCAGTGTATACACTACAGTAGACAATATAATGAGTGGGCATTGTTAATTTGCCCGCTACTAACCAACAACATGGCCGCCTCCAAGGTGGGGACAACTCTTTTACTGCTTAGCCGTTGTTCATTGTTCATCAAAACAGCCAAGTCCTCATATACCGTAGTGTATAAGCTACCGGTGTTCATTGAGAAGGGGCAAGTCATCGAAATCTGTATTTACTACTGCTGGAGAGAAACGTGACATAATTGGAGATTTTGACAATTTGGCTCTTTTGACAGAACACCAAGTCTCGGGACCATAGGATTGTGTCATTTCCTGTTTGGGATGGAGGCTTGGTTTCCATCTGCTTTACTTCCTGTGTCCCCGGTGGTCGCTGTGGATTACCTTTCCAAGACTATTAGCTGGGAATGATTTATTATTGAGGAATGACACTTTCACCGGAACGATTAAATCGGAGGATGTGAGGATGGACTTTGAGGCCTCATGTACACTGGATGTGATAAAAACGCCAATAGCTTTATCTGTAGAACGCCGCTTTGAAAACGTGAGTTTTTCTGCATTTTGCAGCAGCGTTTTTTTTTAACATTTGCGCTTTTCAGCTTTTTTTTTTAAAAACTACTCCCACAAAATCTTGAGGCTCAAAAACGCTCATAAATGCCAGATTCAGCGTTAGAGCATTTTTACAGCTAAAAAACTCCTCTTCAAACGCACTAGTTCTGTTTTTTTTTTCCAGCCAGAAAACGCTGATAAAAGTCTGATGCCCGAAACAAAAGGTATTATATGTTCTGACACCCGGGAGACTACGTATGTCATGTGACTAGTCAGTCTCCCGGGTAGACATGTGCAATTCGTTTCGTTCCAAATTCGTTTTTTTTTAGATTATATTTATTAATTTTTAGAAAAAGACACACATAATACATAACAATCAAAAATATCGACATGAAAAAAATACAAAACCTTCACATTACAGTAAACCTGGTACATGACATTCCTAAGCTATATAAATCATACAGCATTGCCACCTCCTATTGATGAACATATAATTCTAAGAGTCCTCCTTCCATATACTCAACTTTTATGAGAGTGATGGGAGAGAGAAAAAAATAAATAAATACATTTTAAAAAAATTGTTTTTTAATGAATTTTGACAAATTTATTAATTTGGAAATATCCGAATTAACGAAAAGCCGTTTAACTAACTTTTTAGAAAATTTGTAAATTAGTGAATTTGTAAATTCGAAATTCGAAAAACCGAAAACCTGAAAATTTGAAAATCTTAAAAAATAACTAACTATGAAATTATAGGTATTGGAATTTCCTTTTAAATTTGGCTGTTAGTGAACATAACGAAAAGGAATAAATCCAAAGTTACGAATTATCCAAAATAATGAATGCCGCATCTAAACGAATAGAACGTAGCTAATTAAAAATAATAACTAACAATAAGAATAGAATGTAGCTAATTAATAATAATAAATAACAATAATAATAATAAAATCGTTTCATTATTATTTATTATTAATTCATTCCGTTCCATTTGTTTAGATGCGGCATTCGTTATTTCGAATAATTCGTAACTTCGGATAAATTTGTATTCGTTACATTCGCTAACAGCCAAATTTGAAAGGAAATTCCAATACCTATAATTTCATAGTTAGTGTAATGGAAATTTGTACGTTCTGTATATAATTGTATTGTATTTTGTATGTATTGCACACTGCCCTCACTGTGCACACAGCACTAATAATGTTTTCAGTACATGTTTATATTCTTTTGAGTCCTGATTAGAATTAGCCTGTTTATGTAACGCCCCTTGTTACCATAAACGTACAATTGTAATATTAATGTGATACCTACGTAATCATGTGTATAAAAACCTTCAATTGCGTCATAATAAAGCAGAACAGTTATTTGGAAAGATGCTGAGCGTATCTTTTGTGTCTGTTCCCTACTGCAGTAGTTATTATTAATTTGGAACCACTAATCAATATGAGGATAGGAATTGCCTATCATTAATTTAACCGAGTCAATGGCGAGCCATTGCCTTAGGAGGGGATTCCAGGTGACCCTGAGTATCTGAAACGAGGAGCTTGAAACGATCCGGGAATTTCTGATAATCAGCCGGCTGAGGTAAGCCTTTTGCTTACATTTGAGTTATCAGACTTCCTTGATCGGTAAGGCATTTTCGGGACAAAGGGTACCTATTTTACTCCCCTTAATCGAACTGTATTGATTGGTGGTTATATGTTATGTTGTCCCTGTCTATTGTCCATTGGAGTGTTATAGATAAGAAAGGGAAGAATAGTGCTGTTCACAGGTATATGTAGTACATATGCTAGATAAAGTAGTTTAGAGGCAAGAGGGTATAGGTACATGTAGAGAAGAGAGAAGACTGGCCAGTCATTATGGGCATTGAATTAAGTAAGGGAATGAAGGGTAAGAGACGCTCAAAAATGCCCAGCGCAAGAGGAGCGCTATATATGAACCAAAGGTGAGGTTCCGCCTATACTGAGCCCCTAGATTAATGGTTAGAGTGGACAGGGATCCACAATGGGTAACTGGGTTACCAAAGTCCACAGGGACTAAGAATCATGCAGAGAAAACAGCTAGAGAAACAGCTAACTATGTGAGCAGGATGGATCAAGGGTGACATTAACACTAGACAGAAAGGGACATTTTCATGTTAAGTTGTGGGATGAATTTGGGGTCAGGCACTACAACTATTAGAGTCAGAAACAGAGAAATGAGAGGTAAAATAGAATACTTTATATGTTTTCAGAGAGGGAAGATGGGATGAGCACTCTGGCTGCCTGTCTGATCATAGAAGCTAGATATAAAAGATATCTGAACAAAATAAAAGAAAGTGAGAGAATGATATGCATGTGTTGTGTACAAATGGGAAAAATGTAAGCGATTTTAGAGAGATATTGGTGTATGTGTGTGGGAATGCTGGGACCTTTAGTTCTATCCCTTGTGTGTGTCATGTATGCAGATTTGACCCCCTCCTTTGTACTCTCCTGAAACAATGTGGCTGGGATGAGAGGTCAGTGATAAGCTGGAAGGACACCATGCCAATTCCAGTTTTTTAGACAAAACATGTGCCGGGTTAATGAATCTAATGGTAAACAATGTGATCACAATTATTTTTTGAATCTTTTCCAGACATGGTAAAATGAAGGTTACATTTAACCGTGTATTACACAAATTGAATATCCTTTGAGAGTGGAAACTGTGCATTTAAAAAAGGGAGATTAAGTCAAATTAAGTAATAATGAGTATTCATTTCTAATATGAGTTTAACAATGTTATTATTATAGATATATTGAAACTGGTTTAGACAACCTTTGGTTGGAAATGAAATCCAGGTTATTGGGGAAATTTGTAATAAATGGGATTAGTTAAGATTAAGATAACAATTTTGTAATTTTACGTTTATACAATAAGCCCTTATTGAGAGAAAAAAAGATTAAGATGAGGTTGTTATTTTGAATAAAGCTACCATAATATTTAACAAAGCCAAGATGGATGGGATACATTAAAAGTTTTTCTACAAAAATGAAATGTTAAGGTTTTTGATAATAACTTGATGTGCGGTCCATGATGTGAGAGTAATAATAAATAACATTTAAATATAACAGACCCATCACATCAAGTCCACACACCTTGTTAGGATAGATGCCACCTGCAGCCAGTTGTTTTATAGTTTTTGATGCTTTCTGGTCCATCATACAGATTGTTGGTCCTTTTGTTTTATTTATTTTTATTTTTGAAATCCAAAGCAGAATGTGTGGATTGTGATGTGCCCCTTTTCCTTGTACAGTGGTATAAGCAGAAGAATATTTTGGATTTATGGGCATCTCTGCATGACTGCAGGGTATTGTTATCATTTATTATAATATTGCCAGGAAGAAGTTGTCTTTTCAAACATGAAACTGGAGTTCTTACACAAACAGCATGATAGAAAACAAGCCATTGTAATATATTTATGCAAGCTGGACCCAGTAATGAAGGGTTCATCCCGATATATCAGAGCTGTAGCTTTTATGCAAAGGTGCTATTAGACAAAGTTAGATATTGTTTTGGTCAATGGTCCGACATTCTGCGCAGCAAATATACAGATAACTAAATGTTTGTCTAATGAAAGGTTTAAAATATGAGTTTGTTTATGTACAAATCTAACAATGAAAAATGTGTACATTTGAATCCAGACACCTTATTGCCTCTATTGGAGGAGGCTGGAGACAAAGGAAGACATGTGTGTTAAATTGTAGGAATCAGCTGCTGTGAGCCCAGTGCGGGACACACTCCCTGAAGACCCAGATATTTAATTTTTTGTAGATTTGAGTATGCAATTTATCACCCAGAAGGATACTCTGTATTCAAAGTCATTGGATCCTTTTGCCTCAGCTCAAGAAGCAGAGCTCCATGTTTTAGCAAAGCCTGTGAGCTATAAAAAGAGTGTACATTTATATAGATAGTCGAGATATAGAGAGCTTTTGGTTCCATTTAAAGGACCAGAAGTTTGTTTTTACTTCGGCAGGTAAACCAATAAAGCATGCCAAGTTAATTTGATTGGCTGTTTTCAGCCTTCCAGCTTCTTGCTGAGGTAGCCATATTAACTTTCACACATGGAAGCAGACCAGGCGACTAAGGATGCTGCATTTACAGCCCCGGACACTTGATGGGTCTGTGCAACTAACAGATTCCACCCTAGTTCTGGCCCAGTATAGCTGGGATTAATAATTAAACTTTAAGGACCCCAGAACGAGAAGAACAAGTGGTCCACAGGGGGCAACTTCTTATGAAACAGGACTTTGGAAAAGGTGATCATTTATGTCTGACAGCCACTCTTTTCCCTCCAGCTTGACACATGGACCGTGTCATCAGTCACAAGAAGTTATGACTGCCTTAGTAAATGAGCATGGGATAGAGCCAGGGTTCTCCACAGTTGTTTTTATAACATACCACTTCTTGCTTTACCTGCTACCAAAGGTGTTACCAAAAGCTGAACATCCCTCCCAGAGATTACAAAAAGATATATCCAGATGCCCAAGTTAGGATCTTACGAGTATGCATTTTGTCTGTATGGACATGTTCTCTGGATATCCAGTGGCAAATGCTACTGCAAAGGCCACAGTAAAAAGTGTTGTCAGAAGTAGTTTGTAAATATAGAGTGCAGAAAGTACAGAGAGTAACAAAAGAAATCATTTTTTATAGGAGAGTCCTTACTAGAAGTTTTGAGGTTTTATTTTTACACCCCCTACTGTCTACAATGTAGCGGACAAAGTAGAGTAAGAAACTAGAAAACTTTTGCCTGAATGTTTTCTTATATTTGATCAAGCCCCTAAGGGGGATGTTGGACTCTCTCCCTATGGGATTTGGTTTGGGAGTGTGTTACTCACTTGCTTATATTTTGTCTCAGCAGCTGAAGTCCTCCATTCGGATCTCACAGAGAATGTTGCTGATCTTTTAAGGTTTTTTGACAAACTCATTTATGTGTTTTCTCCCCAATTCCAGATCCTAAAAGTTTGGAAGGATCTAAAACTAAAGCCAGGTGACTTGTGGATTGTTAAGAGACATTTATATATAAGGAAAAGTTTGGAGACTCAATACAGGATCTATTTCATGTACAGTTTTTGCAAAACTTGAAGGAAAAGTCACCTGGATCCACACCAGACACTGCAAAAATGACTTAATTAAATAAATCTCTGTGTTTGATTTGTTTCCCTCTTGTGATCACAGTCTAGGGTACTTTTTGATACAATTACTTTAATTGTAAGGGATATATATATATTTGAAAAGTAGTTTAGCCATGTTGAAGTCATATTTTGTCTTTTGTACGTTTTCCATTTTATGTAGAATTGTCTGTGTTTACATATGCTGATAAGTCAGCATGCCAACAATTCAGCTAGAAGGCCATTCTGGCCACAGGAGTGTACAGCCAGTACTCTGTAAATATGTCTTATCAATCATTTGTTTTTCACAATGAAAAGTCATTTGGTAATGAAAAAAGTTGCTCAGCTATTATTTTCTCCACAATGGAGTTTTTTTTGCCTCTTTGGCCAGGACTACCTCCACCTAAGCGTGTGGAGGTTCCAGGTTAAAGGTGATAGCAGGTATGGTTAGTGATCAAAATATTGATCAAAAGAGGGGAGACTGTAATGGAAATTTGTAAGTTCTGTATAATTAATAATAATAATAATAATTGTATTCTATTTTGTATGTATTGCACATTGCCCTCACTGTGCACACAGCACTAATAATGTTTTCAGTACATGTTCACATTCTTTCAAGTCCTGATTAGAATTAGTCTGCCTATGTTACGCCCCTTGTTACCATAAACGTACAATTGTAATATTGATGTGATACCTACGTAATCATGTGTATAAAAACCTTCAATTGCGTCATAATAAAGCAGAACAGTTATTTGGAAAGATGCTGAGCGTATCTTTTGTGTCTGTTCCCTACTGCAGTAGTTATTATTAATTTGGAACCACTAATTAATATGAGGATAGGAGTTGCCTATCATCAATTTAACCGAGTCAACAGCAACTTGGCAACCATGGATAACAGATACCTCAGACCCTGGCCATATACCCTTTAGCTTAGATGTGGCCCTACTTGAGTTAGCTGATCTGACCTTGAAGGCACGCCTTAAAGATAACTAAATGGGAACTCTGCTTTATGTGCTAAAATACCAGTCTATTATTTATACAAAAGGGAGAATGGGAAAGAGCCACGTCTTTTCTTCCTTAGCCTGTGGTGCTGGTGGGGGTGATCGGAGAGGAGACGGAGTCGGACGCAAATTCCCAGGTATATCTCATTTTACTTTTCCTACATCTTACTACTTTTTCTATACCTTTTTTTCATTTATTGAAAGTTACGATTTAACTGGTTATAGTTGCATATCTAAAAGTAGATACTGTGTCTGAAGTTGTAGAGACAGGCAGAAATGGACAGACAGGCTGACAATGTGGCCTTTCAAGATCCGATGCCATGAGATACCCTGACCTGTTAGGGGTATTGGCACCTTTGTGCTGATGTGGTATGGATCTCTGGTAGATGGGGGGTCTGGGGGAGGTGGGGCCGTGAGGGTTGGTCAGATGGAGGCATTAATTGCCCCCCTGCCCTTGTGAGTCCCCGCCTCCCTCATCCCGTCACTCTCCTTGATAAATAAAGGTGGGAAAGAAGTGATGTAAGATGTTTGTCCTTTCTAGAAAGCTTAGCCATTGAGCCACACAGACTCCATTATATTGCCACTTGACCAAACTGTTTTAGACACAGACTAAAATACCAGCTACAGTTACAGCAGTTGCACATTCTTTATTTTGAAGTTGAATAGTTATTATTTATTTACTTTTACTCTTATGTTTATTACTATTTTTCTCCTGTATACATTAACAAAAAGAAAAAAGTAAGAAAGATTAGTGTATTACCTGGAGTTATCACTTTTTGAAGACATAACTGTACCTTACAGTTTGCTATTGTGCAATGTAATATTCTGTCATTCATAAATAAAGATTTTATAAAAAAAAAAAAAGTTATAGCTTAAATAAGGTGCAAATGTACAATCTAAATGTCATACTGTGCATGCCATGCACACAGCAAGCAAACACTACACAAAGTGACTTGTGCAACAGAACCAAAATCCTTGTGATTAAAAGTACAAAAATGTCCAAATAAAGTGAACATATAACAGTCCTCTTTAAAAAAATGGGGTGGCTGGAACCAATCTATAGTGATACTTCCACTTTGTGCAACAAACCACACACTTATATAAGTAGTGGCCCCTTACCTTCAGGTAATGGGGTAACAGCATAAGACCAGTATTAGCAGTAAGCCTTTTATCCTTATGCAGGAACTTGGTCCTTCCAGATAGCGGGGTATCAGCGTATGACCAGTATTATTGAGTAGCAACCTTTTATCTTATAAACGACATGCTCATGCAGAAGCTCAGTCCCTCCATGGATATAAGGGGGTAACCAATGAAAGAAAAGTAAGGTCCTAAATAGTGTAATATTGTCGGCTGAGAACTTGGTTTTTATTAATATATTAAAGTACTCACATAACAGTAAATAAACAGGAACCTTATCTCTGACGAGCGGCGAGCTCGTAATCTCCAGCTAGCATAGAGTGTCTGTCCCGGGACAGGCACTCTATGCTAGCTGGAGATTACGAGCTCGTCAGAGATAAGGCACCTGTTTATTTACTGTTATGTGAGTACTTTATTATATTAATAAAAACCAAGTTCTCAGCCAACAATATTACACTATTTGGGACCTTCCTTTTCTTTCATTGGTTACCCCCCTTATATCCATGGAGGGACTGAGCTTCTGCATGAGCATGTCGTTTATAAGATAAAAGGTTGCTACTCCCTAATACTGGTCGTACGCTGATACCTCGCTATCTGGAAGGACCACGTTCCTGCATAAGGATAAAAGGCTTACTGCTAATACTGGTCTTATGCTGTTACCCCATTACCTGAAGGTAAGGGGCCACTACTTATAAGTGTGTGGTTTGTTGCACAGGAGGAAGTATCACTATAGATTGGTTCCAGCCACCCCATTTTGTAAAGAGGACTGTTATATGTTCACTTTATTTGGACATTTTTGTACTTTTAATCACAAGGATTTTGGTTCTGTTGCACAAGTCACTTTGTGTAGTGTTTGCTTGCTGTGTGTATGGCATGCACAGTATGACATTTAGATTGTACATTTGCACCTTATTTAAGCTATAATTTTATATATATATATTTTTTAGATTATTTTCACCGATTGGGTCTGTAAGTTGTACCCATACACATTTCACATGCTTTGGTCACATGTGTGTTATGTTTGTTATGTTACTGTCACTTATTGCTATGTGATATTATTAGCACTGTCACTTTATTTCACTTGCATCATCTTGTGTTTTTTATCAGTGTGTTTATCAATAGTACTGTCACTTTATTTTACTTTGCAATATTTACCTGTTGAAAACTTGCTCAGCTGGCATCCCTTCTGGCTCCTGATCCTGCTTGCTGTACTACTACGTTGATCTCTGGCTCTCTGACATTGACATTGGCTGACTACCCAATCTGGTTACTGAACTCTGGCTATGTATTGACTACGCTCACTCTGTTTACCTTTTTATAATTATTAAACTAGTGTGATTAACTGAAAAGAAAGAAGGATAAGGGGAGCGCTGGAAATTGTGAAAAAACTAATGTGTAAAAAATATAAATATTATATTATAAATCCACTCAGTGTAAACCATAGATAATAAATTCAAATCTATGATAACCAGCCTACCTATGTGAATGAATAAAAATTATTGAAACTAAAAACAATGAAAAATAATAGTGTTCAATAATAATTGTGCAACCATAACATAATATGTGATGCCAATATTGAAAACTCAAAATGAAAAAATTAAAACAAATATGCAATATATAATAAAAGTCCATCAAAGATGAAAAATTAGTTGAAATGAAATCCTGATATGAATCTTGATATCAAGGCGTGAACAGCAAAATCCCTTCACCATCACTGAAAAACACCAATGTGCTCATGAAAATGGGTGTCAGCTTACCAGATGAAGTTGACCAATTTAGTGAAAAAAAGGTCAAATAATGCTTGCTGCAATGGAGAAAATTGGACCAGACTCTTGTCCTCACATCACAGGGTCTCACGCACAGGATATAAAACAGATGGAGAGGAACCAAACATAGTGTAACACCATTTTTTAAAAAACTGATAAAAGAAAACATAGCCAAATGGCTACTCACATACAAGGTGCCATCGCCCAGCACTAAGGCTGGAAAGCGTATCTTTTAGTGGGGAAACTGCTCTGCAGAAAAGTTCCCAGCTGATCGCGGCAGTGGCGTGCGTTCCACCCTCGACAGACAGACGAACCACGGAGGCCGGATGTGATGTAATTGCGTGACCAAGTACCATCCCTGGGTTTATCAGATGTAGCACTGCCGAGCTAGTTTAACCCAACACCGGGCACCATGCCTTGCCAGGCTCCAAAACCTGATGACAGTGCCGCCACCCGATTATTGTGTCTTGCAAGCATGCAGATGTAAACAGAAAAGGCCGGGGTGCAAAACCCGTTGATTCAGCCAAAAGCAACACCCCTGGCCTCAGGACCCCCAAAAGGCCGGGTATAGCGCTGCCTTGAGCACCGAGCTGGTACCCAACACAAAGGAGACCATGAGAGTGTGACAGATATGACACGGAAAAATGACCCATGATGAGAAGTCTGCTGAGCACAGCAGGAGGGCTACTCTTCAGGATCCCTGAGGATGGCTTAAATAGAGTGCACAGAAAACAAAGGAAGACCTGTCGGGGTCTACCAACAACATGAAATGCTGAGTCCCAATCAGATACGCCCCGACAGTGCTGTGCCGATATAAGTTAAAAGAGGCAAAAAACAAAACCAAGTAGGAACTGTATGTTAACCGTCAGGACTGGGAAAATATTTTTGACTGGAAAACATCCCAAGCAGTGTCATGAACCTTCCTGGTGTCCAAAATAAAGACTTGACGATCAAGGCTGCTGCGTCAGCCAAACAGAAACCCAATCCATCACAAATACTGGAAACCAAAGAGAAGGCGTGATGCCAGCATCTGCGGCCGAGACCTGAGCCTACCGATACTGGCTGACTTACCAATAGTTCCATACTTGCCAGTCCTGGCCAGACGTAGCTAGGAAATAAAAGGTCGTGTGCATTTGGACAGGGAAGAAACCACAGTCCGCTGGGTAACCTACTCCGCACTTGCGCTCAATGAGCAAGGGAACAGTAACTTAAAAACTGGGCTTTCCCTGCCAAAGCCAGGAAAGCAATCCACTGCGTAGGGATACTGCCCTCGGGTCAAGAAATAGAAGCTACCTGAGTGTGAAAAAAAAAAAATTAAGCATTGGGACGGACCAGGTTCTGAGAGAGGGTGAGCTACTGTGCTCCGACCCAACCAGCTGGAGAAGGAGGGAAAGAAGCGAAGACCCCAAAATCCGCTGCTTGAGACATGTCCTGCAAAAACCGGATATTTGCAACCTGAAAACGTATCCAGGTGCTGAAGTAAGTGGTAAGATGTAATTTATAAAAACAGAACTGAGATAAGAATGAACCTGGATGAGAATAATTGCTGCTGCCCACTCCAATTAAAACCGACCAACTCAACCGAGAGGACAAAACATATGAACGGTACCCCGCAAAATAATAAAAATAGTAACCATGAACTGAGTGGAAGTGACACACCACTGGGATAGCAACATGAACTATGAGAGAAACGTGAGCAGACTGAGAAACCTGCGCCAGGAACGTAAGCGGCGTGAAGGAACAAAACACATGTATAGCGCGAGCTGACGAAAACGTGAGCAGCATGAGAATCGAGGCCGCAAGAAAACCGCAAACTACATGAGAAACACTGGTAGCACGAGAACGTGAATTGATGAATAGCGTGAAAAACATGAGAACGAGAGTAACCTTGGGAAAACATGAAAATCCTGGGAAAACGAGAGAAACATAAAAATGTGAGTTTATCATAGAAACAACAAATTGCATGAGAAACGGAACTAGTATGAGAGACGTAAATTGCATGAGAAACGTAATTTGCATGAGAAACGTAATTTGCATGAGAAATATACATTGCATGAGAAAACGAAAATTGCATGACAAACGTGAGTTTGTACGAAATACATAAGCAGCGTAAGAACAGATGAGGAGACTTGCCACCGAACAAGCCAATTAAAAACGATCACCTCAATCTGTTAAACCCATAGACGTGATGGGTAATCTGCAGTGGCAGAACATGAACAACCCAGCTGTTTGAAAGCAACCAGATAACATTACAGACAACCAGCCCAAGACATAACACCCCTGGTACCTGACAAGTATGATGATGTGGGTGCAGAAATGACAAGACCAAGAGCGCAAGAATGTGAACCTAATGACAACACCCCCCTACTGTATGCAGTGAGCGAGCCCGAGCAACCTGCAGCCCCAGGACAGGAAATTAAAATGAACACTCAGGGCTAAGGTACCCACAGACCATGGTGGGTAGAAGTAAATGTGTAATGGTGAACGTGCACGTATGACGTATGGAAAACAGGCGGGAAGATTGTGGGGCAACAATCAATTAGAACGAAACCTCAGCCCGTACGGATCTGTAAACGTGACAGACCCTGAATGTGAGCACTAGCTAACGGAAATGCAGCGAACAAAAGGCCGTGACATAAAAAAGCATATGACATGAAACGTAAGAGACTGGGAAAACGAGAGAAACATGGGAAAATGAGAGAAACATGGGAAAACGAGAGAAACATGGGAAAATGAGAGAAACATGGGAAAATGAGAGAGCATGGGAAAACGAGAGAAACATGGGAAAATGAGAGAGCATGGGAAAACATGGGAAGCGTAAGAAACATGGAAAACATGAGAACCAAGGGGAAATGTGAGAACCAAGGGAAAACGTGAGAACCAAGGGAAAACGTGAGAACCAAGGGAAAACGTGAGAACCAAGGGAAAAACGTGAGAAACATGAGAAATGTAAGAAAAACATGAATAGGCATAAGAAGTGACAAATTGCATGAGAAACCGTAATTGCATGAGAAATCGTACATTTCATGAGAAAACCGTAAATTGCATGAGAAACGTAAATTACATGAGAAACGTAAATTGCATGAAAAACCGTAAATAGCATGAGAAACCATAACAAAGCATGAGAGATCGTAAAATGCATGAGAAACCGTAAAATTTTATGAAACCGTAAAATGCACGAGAAACCGTAAAAATGCATGAGAAACCGTAAAAATGCATGAGAAACCATAAATCGCATGGAAAAACCGTAAATCGCATGAAAAAACGTAAATCGCATGAGAAACTGTAAATCGCATGAGAAACCGTAAAATGCACGGGAAACCATAAAATGCATGGGAAACCGTAAAATGCACGGGAAACCGTAAAATGCACGATAAACCGTAAAATGCATGAGAAACCGTAAAATGCATGATAGACCGTAAAATGCACGAGAGACCGTAAAATGCATGAGAAACCGTAAAATGCATGCGAAACTGTAACATGCATGAACAACTGTAAATCGCATGAAAACCGTAAAATGCATGCGAAACCGTAAATTGCATGAAAACCGTAAATCGCATGAAAACCTTAAAATGCATGTGAAACCGTAAATTGCATGAAAACCGTAAAATAAATGAGAAATCGTAACTCGCATGAAAACCGTAAAATGCATGAGAAACCGTAAATTGCAAGAAAAAAATGTAAAATGAATGAGAAAACGTAAAAAATCGCAAGCAAACTGTAAAATACATGAGAAACCATAATTTCATGAGAAAACGTAAATTGCATGAAAACCGTAAAATAAATGAGAAACCGTAAAATGCATGAGAAACCATAAATTGTATGAGAAACCGTAAAATGCACGAGAAACTGTAAAATGCATGAGAAAATGTAAATCGCATGAAAAACAGTAAATAGCATGAGAAACCGCAAGTCGCATGAGAAACCGTAAAATGCATGAGAAACCGTAAAATGCATGAAAAACCGTAAATCGCATAAAACCGTAACATGCATGAGAAACCCTAAATTACATGAGAAATCGTAAATTGCATGCCCCCAAAGGACCCCCACAGAATATCATGAGATGACAGGTGATGAGCAAGTGTCATGACAACCCCACAGCTTGCATTAACCCCTGAACCCTGTGCTTATGCATGCGTGGCATGAGGTAACCGGGTGCTAGTAGCGTGGCCCCATGCAGGTGAAAAGGCAGCACCCGCAGGCTGCCCTGTCTGCAAACTGTACCATGGACACCCCCATCCGCATTAATACATTAAATACCTTTGCAATACCACAGCTGATCCCCTTCCCCCACGGCGCGAGTATCGGGATGGCGGCTTCCACGTGGAGGTGGATCTGCACAGGGAGAGGAGCAGACAGGTGGCCGATCACCCCCCATGTCAGCACCGGGAGGAACGGACAGGCAGCCCCCTAAAAAACTGGAGCAGCACAAGGAGAGGAGCAGAGGGTGGCCGAACACCCCCATCACCACCCTTTAAATACACAAGGCTTGCCCCAGAGCCGTCATGCTCCCTGCAACAGGCTGCCCCCCCCAGCCCAGGCCGGCACCTGAGCGGGACGGGTGGCATCCGATGTGGATCCTCCGTTGATGCCACCCGCCCACACCTACCGGAACCGCGACCACCGAGAGAGAGAAACCAATGAGAACCTTGCAGCCGACCGTGCTGCCGCTCTGCAACCCGAAACAGAAAGTGATATGCTGCGACCTGCCCTAACCCAGAAATGACATGTCGGCTCACCCGAGATCCTACGAGCACAGGGAAGGAGGAAAAGGAGGGCAGGCTTTATGCAGCCTGACTCCTCCTACAATTACAGACTGACCTGCGGTCAGCCTTACACTTATTATTGAACACTATTATTTTTCATTGTTTTTAGTTTCAATAATTTTTATTCATTCACATAGGTAGGCTGGTTATCATAGATTTGAATTTATTATCTATGGTTTACACTGAGTGGATTTATAATATAATATTAATATTTTTTACACATTAGTTTTTTCACAATTTCCAGCGCTCCCCCTTATCCTTCCTTCTTTTCACTTATGCATTGATGAATTTATTCATCTTGTTTAGGTTGTAGCTGCTTTTTATTTTACTTTCAAAATACTGTTTGGCGCGGAATTGTTCACTATTAATTCAGTGTGATTAACTGTACTTCTGTCTCGGTCTGATTCCTGGTTTCTGACAGACTGTAATGCAGGAAACCTCCAGAAGTCTTGGATCCTCAGGTCCATCTGCACGCTGATCCAGCTGGCTGTGCTCTGGAACACCTCAGAGGCTGATCGATTCTGCTCCACGCCTCACAGGCTGCAGTCTGCCGGTTCCACACACAGACCTCACTGCAGGTAGGTATTGAATGATGTTCCAAGAGGCCGAAAGATGGCTGCACCGTTCTTTTTATTTCTGCTCCCAGCAGGCAGCGCAACAACTTGGCCTTGTGGGTCCGTGACTGGGCATTGTGGGTCAGTAGTTCCCAAACTAAGTTCACACATGAGTCACTTTCCTCATTAAACTACATCTCCCACAATGCTTTGTAAACATTGCTTCACAGAAACTGTCCATAGGTCTCAATAGCATTAAAAGGACATTAGAGGGAACCAATCTCTTATTTAAGAACAATGCATTATTTAGCAGGATAACTTTGGTAATGAAACCCCTGCGCTACATACTCCCCCCGCTTTAAGTCTTTGGTCCCCAAAGATAGTCAAAATCGGTGAGCTGTTACATGCTGTTACAATCAAGCGATGACACAGGACTGACAGTGGAGCCTCCCACAAATTATCACATGGAGGGAGACTGTTCTGTACACCTGCTACTGACACCGTAGTGTCCTGTATAGATGTGCCAGTGGGTGAGACAGGGTTGTCCTCCACCAAATCAGCAGTGGAGAGACCAGGCATTTCAGAAGTTCTTTTTGAAGCGAGACAGACCTCCTCAGAGCATTTTCCCAGAATGCCATAGGTCAGTCTCTTGGGTGGTTGAATAATTCTCTTCACTCTCTGCTCTTTGGGTGCTACAGGCACACTGGTACTGTCTTTCTCCACTTCAGCTTCCGGTACTTCAGTATCTTTTATCTCGGCTCCTGTCGTGGAAAAAAAATCCTCAGAATCTGTTCCCCGCAAGGAGTATTCAGGGTCTCTGGTGTGCAAGACAACCACAACCAGTCTAGTCCCATCTCCTCATCTTCGCCGTCTTCATCATCTACAGCAAGAGGCTTAGACTGAGATCTAGTCACTGGTCGAGGTCTGTCAGAAATGGTGGATGTAGATGGTGAATCTTGCTGGGGTGTTACCTGGACTGCTTGTGATAGAAGCAAAAGTTGATTACGAAGTCTTTAGTGGCCCTGTGCATCCTTCTGGCCGAATCTGGTACACTGGCAGCCCTGGGAGTTGCTTGCATATGACATAGGGCTGTGACTTCCAACAATCAGCCAATTTGTGTTTCCCGGGTATACCTAGATTCCTCAACAACATTCTGTCTCCTGAGAGGTGATAAGGGCGCTCTGGTGGAGGTGGGTAGCTGGTCAGAGGGATGATAGTGATGAGATGGCACTTCTGGCAGCACTTTGGTTAGAGGAGAAGCAACTCTGAAGATATAAAAAAGGAAAAGAAAGGCGCCTCTAAGTGCAGTATGTAAAATTTAATAGAGTGCACAAAGGGTTAAAAGCACTTACAAGATTGTTGAGTGTTAAAAGACATGATAAAATCAGGAGTCCTCATCTGTGGCATGTGTCCATCCTCAGCACGGTGGTAGAGAGCCGTGTAGAGCCGTCCAGCAGCTGTAAAGCGTTCTCATGCGTGTTGAAAAGAGGAGGCAGCAGGGAAGCCTGTATTCACTGCGGGACACACAAGGCTGATGGTGTCAGTGTAGAGAAGGGGGTGGTAACGCGTTTCGGAGCATGTGCGGCTCCTTCGTCAGAGGTCTGACGTTTCTTTACTGTTCTGTGCAATATTTATCAGTTGGTGGTACAGTTCAGAAGCATTTTCCTCTTTGTAGTGGCTTTTTATTATCCTCCTGAGTTGTACTAGGGTCAGTCCATTCTTCATTTCTAGCATACCTCTGAGACTTAGGTGGGACTGATTGCTTTGACCACAGCTTCCACAATGTCAGATTGAAGATACCCTTTGTGGAATCCCATGTCGATCTGGTTCATAACGTTTGTGTAGGACAGCTTGTCTTTCTGTTCCTTTTCACCTATCTGACCGGCTATCTTAAAGTCCTTCCTGATCATCACCTCTGGCAGATTACCACGGGGAAGCCTCTGCACGACTGAAACAGGTCCTTGTTTTAGATGACTGTCACTCTAGTCCTTGCACTTAGTATTTAGCTCTCTGATCTGCTCCGCCATCAGTCTGGAGGTTTGCTGGAACCTCTCCTGTATATTGTGATACTGCTGCTTCAGATCGGCTAATTGCTGTCCTGGTTGGGGACCTCTCTTGTGGGTCCTGAATGTTTCAGCACTAACTCTCTTCTTATTCATAGGTGTTAAGTCGCCCCTATCTCTCCTTTGAACTTGGGTTGGACCTATAGATGTATGGATAGAACTCTCTGATGGATCGGGTAATCAAGACACACACATGGGATGGTGAATCTGAGCAGGCGCCTTCTGCTTCACACCACTGAATTACAGTGTTGGGATCCATTTTGGTGCTAAGGGGTGTTGTCAGGGGGGTTGATTGCAGAGTAACAGGATCCCGGACGAGCCCCCATGTGTAGCAATACCCCCTTAGGAGCTGCTAATGAATGTTCAATCCTGCACCCTGCCTATCAACCCCGAGAACAGTCTCAGCCCCTCTGGCACACCTGTATAATGATATTAGTATAGGACCCAGCAGTGGAGAGAAACACAGAAAGTATACACGATACAGTATATTTACCGTAACCTTGGAACCCGTCACTGCACCAGCTGCAATAAAGATAAATACTCACACAGGATATCCATTAACCATTTGAAAAGTTTACTGAGAAGAAAGTTCAACACAGTGAACAGTGTGATAACTCAAAGACAGTAAATGGCAATATAACAGTCAATGTGAATGTGAAACTGTAGATTCAAGGATCACCATGGAGAGCACATGCAAACAGGTGCACAATGGGACAGGCACTCAATACTAATCAACAGCTTTATTAAACACCTTCCCACTGAAACCCCAGAGCACACACACACCAACTCCACAGCACAATGCTATATATTTATCCTATACTCAAGGGCTCCCCCTAGGTGATAATGCAATGTTCCAAATGCAAAGTAAAGGGTGATAAAAGTTCCTTGTCTTCAGAATCTTCAGCTAGCTTATGGTATTAGACTGCAGTATTTCTAAATCCAACCGGGAAACAAGTAGAGAACAATCTGTAAGATAAAGATGTGCTGGTAATTGTGTACTTGCAAATATAAGGCACTTATAACACTTCCCCCTTAGCAGTGAGTGTAATTCTGCATGGACTTTATAGCACAGAGAAACAAATGTTAACGTTCTACCGCATGCAGCCTGTGGGTAAGTGAGATCACTTCTGTGGGACTACAAGTCCCACCGCAGTTTGCAACTAACTCACACAGTAACAGTGCACTCTACTGATCTGGGCAAGTGCCCCCTCACCACAGAAGGCCCAAGTACTGTAAGACTCCTTCCACGCTCCTTTCCTGATATCTCAGTCTGATCCGAAGTTGGTGCCGTCACACCGCACTGCTCCTTTTGATGACTGATGACTGTAATGCAGGAAACCTCCAGAAGTCTTGGATCCTCAGGTCCATCTGCATGCTAATCCAGCTGGCTGTGTTCTGGAACACCTCAGAGGCCGATCGATTCCACTCCGCGCCTCACAGCCTGCTTTCTTCCAGTCCCACACACAGACCTCACTGCAGGTAGGTATTGAATGGTGTTCCAAAAGGCCGAAAGATGGCCGCGCTGTCCTTCTTATTTCTGCTCCCAGCAGGCAGCGCAACAACTTGGCCTTGTGGGTCCATGACTGGGCATTATGGGTCAGTAGTTCCCAAACTAAGTTCCCACATGAGTCACTTTCCTCATTAAACTACATCTCCCACAATGCTTTGTAAACGTTGCTTCACAGAAATTGTCCATAGGTCTCAATAGCATTAAAAGGACACTAGAGGGAGCCAATCTCTTAATTAAGAACAATGCATTATTTAGCAGGATAACTTTGGTAATGAAACCCCTGCACTACACTTATATATGAGCACGCAGAATTACATATCTACCAGCCGGGTGTCCGCTTTGACTTCAATAAGCCTAAATGGCAAAGTTTTTCTAACTAGGATGCTGACCCCATGAGCATAGGTGGAATATGTGGCGTGGTAGTGGAGGCCCACCCATGATTTTTTAAGGCAGGTAGTTTTGGATCCCTGGGAGATGTGTCTCCTGGAGTACACAAATATGCAGGTTATGCTTCTGGAGGAAGCGGATTGCCAAGGACCATTTAACAGCAGAATTCAGGCTCCGAACATTCTAGGAAATCACAGTGAATTGAGACATCGGGAGTGTGGAGAGATAAATTGGAGATAAACACCTGCTCACAGGGGCAGCAGCCCAGCTCCTGAGTTATATAAGACAATTATATAGCACACATTACATAGTATTGCTTACCCAAAGCACAGTAGCATTCTAATGTCAAGATCATACATACAGAGAAAAAATGAAGCACTTTGAAAAACAAAAAAAAACCCATAACAAAACATCCCAAACCTCCCCCTCCCCGCATGTACCCTTAAACATGTTACACCCAATGATAGGAGGCGTGGACCAGTGGGTGTAGTCTCGTAGTGGAGTCTGTCAGCTTAGCTTGGAGGAAATGGAATCTCCACTGTAGAAGAATTACAACAGTAATAGAATAAAATGGAGAGCTTCTCCTGCATGAGAAGGAAAAGAAAAAAGAAAAGAAAACGGGCAAGAAAAAATTGAAAAAACGTAATCTGTTGATGGGAAAGGATGATCCAGGACATTAAAGCGGAGTTGCACCCAAAAGTGGAACTTCCACTCATTTGTATCCTCTCCCCCTCCAGTGCCACACTTCGCACCTTTTGGGGGGGGGAGGGGGGACAGGATACCTATCTTTGACAGGTATCCTGTTCCCATTTCCAGGAGTCTGGGCCGTGGCCCGTGACATCACCGTGGGGCTCCCTCACCCTCCCTCCTCTCCGTGTCACCGGGCCAGTAGAAGAGAGGAGCGAGGCCTCACGCATGCGCACTAAGGTTCCCGGCGTGAAGCCGTAAGGCTACACTGCCGGGTACCTTTACCTGCAATGGTGGCGGCAGCACCCGACAGCTAATGAAAACACCAGCTGCGGTGCCGACATCGCTGGACTCCAGGACAGGTAAGTGTCCTATTGTTAAAAGTCAGCAGCTGCAGTATGTGTAGCTGCTGGCTTTTAATTTTTTTTTTTTTTTTGGCGGAACACCACTTTAAGGTAACTGCTGAGGAACAGTAAGAGTTGACGTGCAGCCAAGGTAAGTGTCCCAGCAGAACAGTGATTGCGAGAAAAGAGTACCCTGGGATCTTGTAAACAAAAGGACCCTGTAATTCCCTTAACAGAGCTCGTCAAGCTGCAACAATAGGTTTTGAATGTAGAGAAAATTCCTCATCCCTTTTCCATTGTTAAAGGAGACATCAGCATATTTTCCCATAGGAGGTTGCCAATGGCAACAGGTGACAATACAGCATATGGAATACAGCAGGATCTTCCACAGTTCAAGGATAGATACAAGGTTAACCTGAAAAACACCTGGGTTTACCAAGGGCACAGTTCTTTAATGTGTTACTTGAGAGGAACACAGTAGGCACAACAGGTGCAAAATAACAACTTGGTGGTGCACATAGGCAACGGTTTTAGACGATAACAACCCTACACAGAAAATCAACAGTCCAGAGCAGTCACCCGACCCAAAAAGGACTCAAAGCCTACAGACTCCTGCAGGGTGTTGGGAAAAGGATGTAGAGCTCACCTCTCCACGGTGCGGTGGCCAAGATTCCAGCCAGGAGGATGCATCTCTGGGTGATGTAAAGAACCTGGTAGTTTCGCCATCTTGGACCCACAGCTGGGCCAGAAAGAGGACACTGTAGCGAATACCCCGGGTACACATGGCAGCTTTAACCTGGTCAAAGGATCACCTCAGCTTCTATCTCTCCACCGAATAATCTGGGAAGATTAAAAGTTTAGTGTTCTGGTAGTCGAGATCCCTCTGTACCCTCGCAGCTCAGAGCACCTCATCCCTGTCTCTAAAGTTGGGGAGTTTCAGGATAAGGGTGCGTGACCATGACCCCAGGGGCCCAGGTTTGGGGGAATAAGGTGGGCTCTCTCCAAAGCATAGAAGGGTGAGAACTGGACAGCAGGCAGGAGAGTACGCAGCAGCTTCTCCGCGAACTCCGTCGGGTGGGGACACTCCACCCCTTCTGCAAGACCCACTATGCAGAGATTGTTCCTCCGGTTGCGATTTTCTGCATCTTCAGCCTTGTATTCCAGGGCACGGATCTTGGTTTGCAGGGAGCGGAGATCATTGGAATGGTCTGCAACAGTGTCCTGCACATGCCCCAGCCTTTGCTCAGCAGAGGACAGCCTGGATCTCACTTTGTCCATGTCCTGCCTGAATAGTCCCACATCCAGCTGCACAGCATACACTTTGGATGTTAGAGTAGTGGTAGAAGCCTGACAGGTGGCTATGGCCGCCAGGACTTCAGCCAGGCCTGGCTGTGTAGAAGAGGTTTCTCCCCCCTGCTCAGTCTAGGATTTCATGCTGGCAAAGGAGCGTGCAGATGCCTCCACACAGTCCCCGCAGGCCAGGAACGATTCCTTCGGTATAGGGGAAAATGAAGCCTCTTTCCACATACTTTAGTTGCCCCAGAGGATCAGCGTCACATGAGGGTGTCAGCAAGCTATCAGCGGGCGATATTGGAGCCGGATGGCAGGAGATTGGCCCTGTTTAACAGCAGAGCTCCAGCACAGATATCCACTCAGTTTGCCATCTTGGCCACGTCCCCATGGTTGTTGTTTTTGTAGTTATTATATTTTTTTGTCTTCGAATGGCTGAGATTGTTATTTGTTGTATTGTAACCAGAGATATGTGGGCCCCGTGCACTGTGTTTTTGTTTTAACTCTTGGCCAATGAGGTGCCAACTGGCCCAACTGGTTCTCCTTTCCTGTCGATGTGGGGGTGGTGCCTGGACTGGTTTTTACTCCAGCGAGTGTGTGGTCCCTTATGCAGGACACTGCGGACACCTTGCAGTCTATCTGCCGTCCACTAGGTGTCACTGGGTTGACATCATGTGACGACAATATCCTGTATTGCCCAGGGTGCCCAATGGACTGGACTCTTTACCATGGCAACCCTCGTTAGACACTACTCATGTGCTGTTTTCGGCGCATGTGCAGTACGGGATCGGGCCCGGTGATGTCACTGGTGGCCGGGCAAGAGCCAGGGCTATATATAGGGGGATGGGCTCCCCTAAAATTGTCACAGACCCTCTGGCAGTGATATGTGATCTTTTGGACCTGTTGGTAAGATTAGAAACTTTGTAATTTTGTTTTAAGGGACTTACCTGAATCGGTCGATCAGCTGAATTCACTTATATGTATCTTACCATGGTTGTCCTGTTTTTCAATTATAGTTTTCCCTCAACTTACCCTTATCTCTCAGTCTGTGAAACTATCAGCACATAAATTATACCCTTACATGTTTTAATGGAATTACACTTATTCGCTCCAAGGATGGCTGGAACATTATATGCTTAGGATTATGACATCATTAAAAGTGGTATATACATCTAACCTCAGGCTGCTGTCATGATCTGCTGATTCAGGCTGATTTCTGAGGTGAGCTATGAAGTCCATCTATAGAGCCCGAGATGCCCACAATTTTCGATAAGGGTTAATGATTACCAGTTTTGGATGAACCTTTCAGGCTGAACATGAGTTCGGGCCAAATATTGGGAACACCTGAATTTGCAGGGTGTTCGGTGGGTGTTTGCACAGTGCATTCTGGGCTCTGATTGGGCAAAGCTTTGCCCAATCAGGGTGCAGTAAAAGCTGGTTGTAAAGGAGCAGGGCCTGGTAGCCGGCCGCGGCGTCCTTAACAACTGATGAGTCATCAGCTGTCAATGAGCTTCCCCGCTGACAGCTGAATAAAAGAAAAAAAAATTGCCGGTAAAAAAAATAGTAAAAAAACCCCCAAAGGGCCTGGTATGGAGTGGGGGGACCCCATGCCGTTTTTTTCTTTTTTTTCCCAAAAGCCGGGTCCCAGCAATTGCAACCGCGAGTTAATATAACCACTTGACAACTGGGCACTTAAACCCCCTTCCTAACCAGACCAATTTTCAGCTTTTGGTGCTCTCACATTTTGAATGACAATTACTCAGTCATGCAACACTGTATCTTTATGAAATTTTTGTCCTTTTTTTCACACAAATAGAGCTTTCTTTTGGTGGTATTTAATCACTGCTGGGTTCTTTATTTTTTGCGCCGTAAAAGAAAAAAAACGAAAAATCTGTAAAAAAATACATTTTTCTTCATTTCTGTTATAATATTTTGCAAATTAGTAATTTTTCTTCATATATTTTGGCCAAAATTTATACTGCTACATATCTTTGGTAAAAATAACCCAAATCGGTGGATATTATTTGGTCTTTTTGAAAGTTATAGAGTCCAAAAGCTATGGTGCGAATATCTGAAAATTGATCACACCTGAATTACTGACGGCCTATCTAATTTCTTGAGACCCTAACATGCCAGAAAAGTACAAATACCCCCCAAATGACCCCTTTTTGGAAAGAAGACATTCCAAGGTATTTAGAAAGATGCATGGTGAGTTTTTTGAAGTTGTCATTTTTTCCCACAATTCTTTGCAAAATCAAGGTTTTTTTTTACTTTTTTTTTTTTTCCACAAAATTGTCATATTAGCAGGGTATTTCTCACAGACCGCATATGCATACCACAAATTACACCCCAAAACACATTCTGCTATTACTCCCGAGTATGGTGATACCACATGTGTGAGACTTTTACACAGCGTGGCCACATACAGAGGCGCAACATGCAGGGGAGCACCTTCAGGCGTTCTGGAGCACCCAGGCCAATTCTGACATTTCTCTCCTACATGTAAAAATCATCATTTATTAGCTAGAAAATTACTTAGAACCCCAAAACATTATATATGTTTTTTTAGCAAAGACCCTAGAGAATACAATGGCAGTCGTTGCAACTTTTTATCTCGCACGGTATTTGCGCAGCAATTTTTTTAACGCTTTTTTTTTGGAAAAAAAACTGTTTTGTGCTTTACAAAAACCAAAACAATAAGGTTAGCCCAATGTTTTTGCATAATGTGAAAGATGAAGTTACGCCGAGTAAATAGATACCCAACATGTCACCCTTCAAAATTGCACGCGCTTGTGGAATGGCGCCAAACTTTGCTACTCAAAAATCCCCATAGGCGACGCTTTAAAATTTTTTACTGGTTACATGTTTTGAGTTACAGAGGAGGTCTAGGGCCAAAATTATTGCTCTCGCTCTACCGATCACAGCGATACCTCACATGTGTGGTTTGAACACCGTTTTCATATGTGGGCGGGACTTACGTATGCGTTCGCTTCTGCATGCGAGCACACAGGGACAGGGGCGCTTTAAAAAAATTTTTTTTTTTTTTTATTGTTCATTTTACTTTATTTATTTTAGTTTGATGCTTTTTTCCAAAAAAAAAAATTTTTGACAACTTTTATTCCTATTACAAGGAATATAAACATCCTTGTAATAGGAATATGGCATGACAGGTCCTCTTTACAGTGAGATATGGGGTCAATAAGACCCCACATCTCACCTCTAGGCTGGGAAGCCTGAAATTTAAAAAAAAAAAAAAAAAAAAGATCCTGGCTTCGATCGTAGCGGTGAGTCGGTAGAAGCACCGCAAGGCGGCGGGAAGGGGGGACGTCCCCTCTCGCCTCCCGTAAGAACGATCAAGCAGTGGAACAGCTGCTATGATCATTCTCATGGTGTAGGGAATCGCCGGCTGAAAAAGCTGATATCTGAATGATGCCTGTAGCTGCACCCATCATTTAGATATCTCCGCACAAAGTCAAGGACGTTGTATGACGGCCGGCGGGCGGGAAGTGGTTAAAACGCTTTTTTTTTTTTTAACACAAAGTTGTCCATTTATACAATATTTCTACCACATAGCATGTACATACCAAAAATGACACCCCAAAATAGATTCTCCTGCTCCTCCTGAGTACAGCGATACCACATGTGTGAGACTTCCACAGCCTGGCCACATACAGAGGCCGAGTACAGCTGAGCATGGCTCAGCATGGCACGGGGTATGGCGGGGTATGGCGGAGTATGGCGGGGTATGGCGGAGTATGGCGGGGTATGGCGGGGTATGGCGGGGTATGGCGGAGTATGGCGGGGTATGGCGGGGGCATGGCAGAGTATGGCGGGGGCATGGCAGAGTATGGCGGGGGGCATTGCAGAGTATGGCGGGGGCATTGCAGAGTATTGTAGGGGCATTGCAGAGTATTGCACAGCATTGCAGAGTATTGTGGGGGCATTGCAGAGTATTGCACAGCATTGCAGAGTATTGCACAGCATTGCAGAGTATTGTGGGGGCATTGCAGAGTATTGTGAGGGTATTGCAGAGTATTGCACAGCATTGCAGAGTATTGTGGGGGCATTGCAGAGTATTGCACAGCATTGTGGGGGTATTGCAGAGTATTGTGGGGGTATTGCAGAGTATTGTGGGGGCATTGCAGAGTATTGTGGGGGTATTGCAGAGTATTGCACAGCATTGCAGAGTATTGTGGGGGTATTGCAGAGTATTGTGGGGGTATTGCAGAGTATTGCACAGCATTGCAGTAGTAAGGGATGGCTGAGCATGGATGGATGGATGTCTCTGTGCAGCGCTGTGGGCACTACACCTACAGCCCACAGCGCTGCAGACATCCATCCGTCCCCCTCCCTGCTCACTGTGTACCGATCGGTACACAGGAGGGGAGGAGAGGAACCGGCGTCATCAGATGACGCCGGTCTGTTTACATGCGATCGCGCCGTCATTTGACGGCTCGATCACATGGTAAACGGCCGCGATCAGCGGCCATTTACCGGGATCCGTGATGCGCCGGGTCCCCTGGACCCGGCGGTCACGGATGTGTTCGGGTGCGCGCCCCAGGGGGCGCGCGAGAGGGGAATTCTGGGAGGACGTCATAGTACGTCCTCCCAGAGTTATCCAACCGCCCTGCAGCCGTCATTCGGCTATGGGCCGGTTGGTAAGTGGTTAAATGGGATTTGACTCTTTTTTTGTTTTCTTTAGAAATGTCATTTTTGCTGCAGCCGGTTCTATATATGCTACAGATGCTCCACTTTAGAGGCAGACTAAGGGGACCCTCCCCCCGGAATATATATTTAAAGGAATTTTTCATTTTTTATGTTGCACTTTAAAAATGTTTTTGCATAGATACATATCCCCCAGTACCCGGCCCCATATCCCTTTTATGGCCAATTACTAGCATATAAGCCTTTCAAATGGGGACTTTTGATTTTTTTCCTGGTCGGCTCCCATAGACTTCAATGGGGTTTCACCGTTTGGGTTAGAACCTTTCCCCTGTTCAGGAATTCTGCTGCGAACTGAACCCAGGAGTGTCTGGCCCATCTCTAGTGATTTCTCTCTACTTATCTATATAGGTTTGGTTTTGACCAGCTGGTACTTTTGAAGGATTACTATTTCTTTGATCACGCACCGCCAGTGTACAATATTATAGGATCCTTACATTTCCTTGGTGTGTTTATAGAGTACTCTGTACACTATGTACAACGTCTGGTTGGCTACCCTTACAATGCTATAATATTAAGAAATACGTATATCAAACAGAGCTTATCAGCCCTCACCTTACCTGGCTTCCATACTGACCGGGGGAGACCTCCATATGTGGCGTTCCCTTCCTGGATGGGTCTGTGTGAATTTTTGGGTGAGTGTTGCCCCCCCTCCTCCCCTTCTCCTGTTTCCATTGGCCATATGAGTTTCTTGCACAGTGCATGTGGTGATGCATTGCATATAGTGAATTTATTATGTGTGTGTATCTTGTGTGGACATGTGTATGTGTGTTTTATCATACGTGTATACATGGGCACATACTATATTTCTATACATATTTTGTTGGTGTGCTATGATTTATGTCTTGTGCTCTGCAGATTATTACTCCTTCTAAAACTCCTGAGGAAGCGCTTACCCCGCAAAACATGTCGGCAGGAAGGCTGGACTAATATCTATTATAGGTTCCTTACATTTGTGGGGGACTATATGAAGACATCCAGTCTTTGAAGGGGTTTAGTTCCCTTTTCTTTTTTAATATTATTACATTTTGTCGCTGGTGTGTGATGTATTTATTAATGGTTTTGTATAACTTTTGTAATAAACATAATGATTTTACACTGTATTTAGTGTAGTGAGTTCAATGGTACCATGAAAGTCCTTAGTGCCTCAAAACATTTCTATTTCTAACCTTCAACTTATACCAGAAGTGACCCCCAGACTCTGGTGAGTAGAAAAATGGCCGATTACAGCTATTCATTCAAAAAGTGAACCCCCCAATCCCTCAACCCCCCGCAGCTAGCACCATTCCTATTTTCTATTGGCTGCAGTTAGTGTCCTCTCCTCTCTGCAGATCTCTGACATCTCTTCTGATCCTCCATGGGCTTTCATCACCCCGTTTCCTCTGATCCCCCGTGTCCACTGATCCCCCTCCCCCATGTGCTTCAAGGGACATGTATATGTGCAGCTGCAGGGTGAGGAATGTCTCCTCAGCTTATGATTGGCTGTCTGTGGTGCACCAACACACATGAGAATCGATCACACTAGCAGTTGGGGGGTGGTATAACCCCCTGGTTGAGCCCAAAACTGCTCCCCCTTTAGCTGCAGTTAGGGGTGTACACATGTTGTGGCCATGAAGCAAAGCAGGTACCTCTTTATTGCATTCGGCAGATACCACCACCCACCAAACATGACCCATTCATAGATTTCATAGGATCTGGTTTCCATCACATGATTCTGATTGCAGCTTCCAGGTCAGTCGTGCCCAGAGGAACCCTTCCCTCCGGACTCTACAATAGATAGGGCCAATCTGTAACCACCCTATATCCACGTGCAATGCACACAGGTGCAGGGTGGTGGCATTGCTTTAAGGGGTTAAAACGGGTGGTGAGGAGGTGAGATATTGTCAAACACCTCTGAAAAGTGATCTGAGTATGGACCACTTTCGAAGGAGTGTCAGTCCCTGCCCCTAGTGTGAATGAGCCCTAAAGCTGTCCATACATGGATGGAAATTCAGCCGGTTCAGAGGGGATCGGCTCAATGTCAATCAGTGTGCGGCCGTCCCTGCTCAGCAGAAGTCAATCGTTACAATGATTTCTATAAAAGGGGCGTGTTGTAAAATTTTGTCTCAATCCCAACTGGCTTCCTTCATTGGTCAGTGAAAGTCGCCTATTTACAGTTCTGTGTTCCTTCAATTCTCACTGGTTTACAAAAAACACAATTTAAAATTTACAAATATTTGTTATTTATTAGCTCAATACAGGTTCATGTTCTAGAAATAGAGGGAATTTTGTAAGTTATGTTGTATTTGTATCCGATAATAATGATTTTCCTGTATTTTCAGCAAAAATATTATTTTGATAAACACTTACGCAATTATCATGTGACTTAAATCTAAAAATCTAATAAATCAAAAACCTAAAAATCAGTATAAGTGATACAATAATAAATCAGTAGTTATAAAAGTGATCCCATAGAATTCTATTGGTGATCCATTCTATGGGGACACATTATATTAGGATCCATTATAAAAGTGATATAATATATGATATAATAATGTAGATACACTTATCAATCATACATGATGACAGCGATATATGATGAAAAAGAACGACACAATCTTCAAACTTATTATATTCTTATTTCTACTACATATTGTAATCTTATATTATAGATAGATAGATAGATAGATAGATAGATAGATAGATAGATAGATAGATAGATAGATAGATAGATAGATAGATAGATAGATAGATAGATAGATAGACAGATAGATAGATAGATAGATAGATAGATAGATAGATAGATAGATAGATAGATAGATAGATAGATAGATAGATAGATAGATTTGGTCTTAAAGGGCCAGTACACCTCCATCTGTGCCTCCCATAAGTCATGTTACACTCTGCGCTCTGTCTCAGGTCCAGCACTCTATACAATGTCCCATCTCACTATACATAATGATCATGTACTGGGAGGAGCATCGGAGGAGAGCAATATTGGGTAATATAAAGGGGAGTGGATAAGTGACAGAGTCTCTTTAAGACCATTTGGGGTCCCAAAACAATGCAATATACTTGGGTCTCAAAAAATAAATAGCCTCATATAGGATCCCTAGCATACTTGCCAACTGTCACGAATTTCCCGGGACATTCCCGGGATTTACCCCCCTTTCCCGGATTTAGCCATTCACGGGAAATGTCCCGGGAAATTCAAATTTTACCGATTTTTTTTTCACCGCCGCCCACCGCCGCCCGCTGCTAGAGGTTTGTGGCCGACGGAGACCATGTCTCCACCGGCCGCCATTTTCCCAGAGGCCAAATTACTATTTAGTAATGGCCGGGTGACTGCCAATAGAATTTGAGCTGTGGCACCGCACACCTCCCGCCCCATTGCGACCTGATGTGGGAAGGGGCAGGTGTGGGCGGCGCCGCAGCTCAATTGCTATTGGCAGCCACCCGGCTATTTTGTCCCATTCTGCACTGCTGGGAATGCCTGACTCCATTGGGGGATGCCTGGTGTAAAGACAGGACTCTGCTGGCAGTGCCTGATGTAGGGGGGGACTCCGCTGCAATGCCTGATGTAAGGGGGGACTCCGCTGCAATGCCTGATGTAAGTGGGGACTCCGCTGCAATGTCTGATGTAAGAGGGGACTCTGCTGCAATGCCTGATGTAAGGGGGACTCCGCTGCAATGCCTGATGTAAGGGGGGACTCCTCTGCAATGCCTGATGTAAGGGGGGACTCCGCTGCAATGCCTGATGTAAGGGGGACTCCGCTGAAATGCCTGATGTAAGGGAGACTCCGCTGCAATGCCTGATGTAAGTGGGGACCCCTCTGCAATGCCTGATGTAAGGGGGGACTCTGCTGCAATGCCTGATGTAAGGGGGACTCCGCTGCAATGCCTGATGTAAAGGGGGACTCCGCTGCAATGTCTGATGTAAGGGGGGACTCCGCTGCAATGTCTGATGTAAGGGGGACTCAGCTGCAATGTCTGATGTAAGGGGGGACTCCGCTGCAATGCCTGATGTAAGGGGGACTCTGCTGCAATGCCTGATGTAAGGGGGGACTCTGCTGCAATGTCTGATTTAAGGGGGACTCTGCTGCAATGTCTGATTTAAGGGGGACTCTGCTGCAATGTCTAATGTAAGGGGGACTCTGCTGCAATGTCTGATGTAAGGGGGGACTCCGCTGCAATGTCTGATGTAAGGGGGACTCTGCTGCAATGCCTGATGTAAGGGGGGACTCCACTGCAATGCTTGATGTAAGGGGGACTCCACTGCAATGTCTGATGTAAGGGGGACTCCGCTGCAATGCCTGATGTAAAGTGGGATTCCGCTGCAATGTCTGATGTAAGGGGGGACTCCGCTGCGATGTCTAATGTAAGGGGGACTCCGCTGCAATGCCTGATGTAAGGGGGGACTCCGCTGCAAAGCCTGATGTAAGGGGGGACTCCGCTGCAATGCCTGATGTAAGGGGGGACTCCGCTGCAATGTCTTATGTAAGGGAGGACTCCGCTGCAATGTCTGATGTAAGAGGGACTGCGCTGCAATGCCTGATGTAAGGGGGACTCCGCTGCAATGCCTGATGTAAGGGGGGACTCCGCTGCAATGCCTAATGTAAGGGAGGACTCTGCTAGCAATGCCTGACGTAAGGGAGGAGTCAGCTGGAAATGCCTGATGTAAGGGAGGACTCCGCTGGGGACACCTAATGGCATCTGGTGGCAGGTTACGTGGCAGGTGACACGCTCAGGGTTCCCACTGATTCTGGATTATGGTGAGTTAAATAATTTCATTCTATATTACAATGTAATAACAGAAATAATGCACTTCAATCATCCTGACACCATAACAACCATGGTGCCGGGATGATTGAAGCGCCAACACCAGGTGCTTGGAGTATCTTTATCTGCTGATTTGTTAAACTTTCTGGAATACACATATTTCTATTGTGGTGTAGGATCTGGGCCTGCTGTCCCTCCACCCCTCTTTCTTTCTCTTTTTCTTTCTCTCTTTCTTTTTCTTTCTTTCTCTCCCTCTTTCTTTCTTTCTTTCTCCCTCTATCCCTCATTCATCTCATACCACACCCCTTCCGAGCCACGCCCATTTAAGACACGCCCACTATTCCGCGTAAGCCACGCCCATATCTTGCAGTGGCGCGCTTAGCGCGCCACATTTTTCTGTTGCAGTATGCCCCGCCCACAAACGAATGCCAAGTGTGTTCCCAAGCCTTATGATATATTTGGGGCCCCTAAACAATGTGATATTTTTGTGGCCTGCAGACAATGTCATATACAGTATTAGGGCCCCCGGCTTCCCTCGTAGGCTTTCAGAAAGATAAAGTAACAGATTAACCCCGTGTTCTCCTTTTCCCATAATACGTCTCTTCTTATTCAGCACATTGATGCAGAGTGTGAGACCCGGAGCAACCAATCAGATGGTGTGACTGTTAGCAGCACTGTGATGTATTTTGCTGTTCAGCGTGTTCAGGGCCACAGAGGGGGTAGAACCGGCCCTCCTGTATGGGGTCTGGGCAGCTTTATGGTGCAGGCAGTTCAAAAAGCTGCTGATCACAGCTCAGAGCCTCCACTATCTGCCCCGCAGTGCAGATGACTTCTCCTTCTCTCCTTCCCACCAGCTGCTGCAGGGGGAGCCACAGGGGGATCAATTTCATAGACTGCCCCCCCCACAGCTCTGATCACCCCTCTCCTGTCCCCAATCCCTATTCCCCACAACTCTAATCCCCCTGTGTCCCCCCCTCCCCCCACAGCTCTACCAGCTCCTCCTCCTCTACCTGACACTGGCTGTCAGCTGCTGTGGGCACACAGGGGGGCCAGTATATATGTCATATTTATCAGCCCCTTCATTTTCTGAGTGAACACAGTGAGTGATTGATAATGATCACTCCTGTGTTTATTCATAACTGAAGCATGATAAACTGTGCTTACTATGCTTTAGTTTGTGAATGAACAGTAAGCCTCTGTACAGAACACTTCCTGTTCAGTCATTCTCTGCAGCTTCAGCTCCAAAAAAAAAGAGTGGGGATCTCTGTCCTCAATCTCTTCTTCTGTCAAAAGAGTGTATCATCAGGGGTCTGTATGGACCCCTAATATTTCACCAAACCCCTCCACACACAGGGCTGTTAAAAAATGTAAACAATAAAACAAAAATAAATTGTAAAAAACAAAAAACACAATTAAGGGTTTCTTCCCACCGGTACTCTGACTGCATGAATTTGTTCATGCGGCTGAAGCCGTGTTCAGGGCCATACACCTGACCCCACACACCCATCCAGGCTGGGGGGTCCCTGTCAGGTAATGTACGGGGCCCCATGATTTCTAACAGCAGCCCTGAGCGTGTTCTCCGGTCTCACCCTCTTTGGCTTCCCGTATATTCTACATATTACCAGCCTAATGTATGCCGTGTCTCTGTAAGGTATTGTCCTCTCTGGTGGGGAAGATGAGGGTGAGACCGGAGAACATGCTGCACAGCAATATACATCTCAGTGCTGATAACAGTGACACCAACACAATTATATTACTGATATATTCTATTAAAGTCTATGCCAAGCTAAGAACTTTTCTTTATAGTTTTGGATGGAGTGAGGGAGGATTAGAACACCTGTTGGGTTTTTAATGATATCTGGCGATTCCCCTCACTGCCTGTCCTGCTGACAACATTGTACCGGGCAGGAAGTGAGAGAAAATCAGCAAAGGGGACCCAGACATACATTTTTAGTATTATAGGGGAAGGCTAGAGCCCCAGTCAGATTTTATTATAATTGTGGAGAGCTCTCCTCACTTCCTGCTTGGTAAAATCTTGTCACCGGGACAGGAAGTGAGGACAAATCTCTTTAATGGAGTTCTAATTCTCCCCCACTCCATCCAAAACTAAGAAAAGAAAACATTATGGGTGGACATACACTTTAATGATACATCACATTTTATTGTCTTAGCAGTAAATCTCTAGATCCCTTCTTCATATATTTTCTCTGAGATTGTTACATTTCTTTTCATCTCTATTTAGTATAGATTGTATGGAATAGGAGGAGGAAAGAGAGGAGAGGTGACCCCATCCTATCCAATCACAGCGACCGCACTGCACCCCGCACAGAGTGACTGCATGTGGGGGAGGGGCAGAGAGTAGGGGGAGGGGCCAGAGGAGGAGATTGGTGATGTCACACACTGTGATAACTTTCTGTTTAATGATTACAATGAAAGTAATTGTCATGAGATAGATAGATAGATAGATAGATAGATAGATAGATAGATAGATAGATAGATAGATAGATAGATAGATAGATAGATAGATAGGCCACACCCCTCTTTACTGACAAATAGGAACATGTCATTCACTGTTACTCCAGTAACTGGAGAGATCTCCTACCCAATCACAGGGAGTGACAGAGGGAGAAATCTCACATTTAACAAAAACCTGCAGGGCACTGACTGAAGTCCCACCCACTGCATTATCCTATTGGCTGAATACTCTACCAATCCCATTACCCATCCCTGTGACATCACCAGTCTCTGGGCGGAGTTCTCACTATGACTATTATTCCCTATTCCCCCCACAGATCTTTATACAACCTCTCCTTACAAATATCCCAGGATGGAGGGGCTCAGTGAAGGTGGTGGTGAAGGTGTGGAGATGTCGGATCGGGTCACACAGATCATAAAAGGAGATCCGTCCGACCTCATAATCCAGATATATCCTGACTCTGTTACTGGAGATATTGGAGGGTAAGAGGGTCTGTTTACTGTCATGTATCACCAAATACTGATCACCTTTCCTCCACAAACACCAGGACTTGTTATTATTTCCAATCAGTGACTGCACTCCCCCTCCCCTCTCTATACTGGGGTAACACATCCCGACTATCCACCAATCTGATCCCCCGACATCCACTTCCCAGTAATGTCTCCCTGAGGAGAAACTCTGACTGCTTATCACCTGAGGACAATACTGAAATCTCTCTGGTGTTTCTGGATGATTCTGTTTTCTATCTGACAAGGATACAGTTTTCCTGTCATCTGATATATGGAGATAATTACTGGCTGTGTTTACATCCAGTAATATGTCTGCAGCTCCCTGTATATAGAAGTATACATTTACCTCTGTTATTATATCAGATAAACCTGTGTGTAAGACCCCTGCCACATCCAGACCCCCTCCATCATGGAGGAGTTCCTCATGTCTCTCTCTGTCCTCATTATCTCCATCCTCAGTATCACACAAGTCACCTGTGTCTGATTCCTGTAAGACAGTCAGTGGATCCGTCATGTTACACAGCTCCTCAATGTGACGCAACTTCCTGGACAGCTCCTCCTTCTTTATTTCCAGATCCTGGATGGAGATGGAGATCCGCTCTGCCCTCCCGGAGATTTCCCTCAGGACTCTCTTCTCCAGGTCTTCCAGACGTCTCCCGAGATCTCTAAACAGGGCAGTGACTTTCTCGGTGTCACCAGATGCTTTTTCTTCTACTTTCCTCCTGTGTTCCTGCAGACTCTGGACTCTGTCCTCCATCTCCTCTCTCTTTGTCAGAAGGTTCTGCAGAACATTCCTCAGTGTCTCCTTCTTCTTCTCAGAAGCCTCATCCAGCATCTCCACCTGGTGTCCACAATGTTCTCCAGCCAAAGTGCAGGACACACAGATACAGGTCTCATCCTCAGTGCAGTAATACTCCAGGATCTTCTTATGGACGGAGCATTTCCTGCTCTCCATGGACAAGCTGGGGTCACATAAGATGTGTTCTGGGGACTTTTTGTGGACTCTCAGGTGTTTATCACACAGAGAAACCTCACAGTGCAGACAGGATCTAACAGCAGGTATAGGATAGTCCACACAGTAAGCACAGAAGACCCCGGACTCCTCCCAATCTGGCTGAGCAGACAGGAAATTCTCCACTATGTTACGTAGTGTTATGTTCCTCTGCAGTGCAGGCCGATCCTGAAACTTCTCTCTACATTCAGGACAGGAATATCCTCCAGACCCCCCCTGTGTATGCAGGACCCGATCAATACAGACCCGGCAGAAGTTGTGTCCACATCTCAGCATTACAGGATCTGTATAAATGTTCAGACAGACGGAACATTCCAGCTCAGCTCTCAGATTAGCAGATGCCATCGCTGACAGTAGAAGAGAAATGAAAGTGAGAATCTCTGACACCGGAGAAGAATGCAGTTGGGAGGGTCACTTCCTCCTACACAGAGGGAGGCTGATCCAGATCTGTATTATCAACCACTTTTTGAGATGTGTTGTTTACAAGTTAAATACAGTTTTTTTTGCTAGAAAATTACTTAGAACCCCAAACATTATACCTTTTTTTTGTCTAACACCCTAGGGAATAAAATGGCGGACGTTGCAATACTTTCTGTCACACCTTATTTGCGCAGTGGTCTTACAAGCGCACTTTTTTGGAAAAAGTACACTTTTTTGAATTAAGAAATAGGACAACAGTAATGTTAGCCCAATTTTTTTTTATATTGTGAAAGATAATGTTACACTGAGTAAATTGATACCCAACATGTCACACTTCAAAATTGCGCCCGCTTGTGGAATGGTGACAAACATTTACCCTTAAAAATCTCCAAAGGTGACGTTTAAAAAATTCTACAGGTTGCATGTTTTGCGTTACAGAGGAGGTCTAGAGCTATAATTATTGCTCTCACTCTACTGATCGCAGAGATACCTCACATGTGTGGTTTGAACACCGTTTTCATATGCGGGCGCTGCTCACGTATGCGTTCGCTTCTGCATGTGAGGTCGGCAGGATGGGGCGTGTTTAAAACTTTTATTTTTTTATTTTTACACTGTTCTTTTTTTAAAAAAATGTGTCACTTTTATTCCTATTACAAGGAATGTAAACATCCCTTGTAATAGAAAAAAGCATGACAGGACCTCTTAAATATGAGATCTGGGATCAAAAAGACCTCAGATCTCATATTTACACTTAAATGCAATTAAAAAAAATTGTCATTTAAAAAAATAAATAGCCCTTTAAGAGCTATGGGCGGAAGTGACGTTTATGATGTCGCCTCCGCCCTGCATTGTTATGGAGACGGGTGGGGGCCATCTTCCCCTCACTTGTCTCCATACCCAGCAAGGGTGAAGATCCGATCGCCTCCGCCGCTGGCAACTGCTCCGGTAAGCAGCGGAGGGCACCGGAGCGCGAAGGGAGGGGGGCCCTCTCCCGCCACTGATAAAAGTGATCTTGCGGCGATTCCGCCGCAGAGACCACTCTTATCGGAAACCGGACCGCCGGCTGACAAAGAGGATACCGGGGTTATGGCAGCTAGCTGCTGCCATAACAACGATATCCCCCTTCAAAGTAAGGACGTATATCGTCGTGCGGCGGTCCGGAAGTGGTTAAAGTACTGAAAAGGAAGTTTTTTTCCACAGTAGTAAAGATAATCAAACCTCCCAACTTTGAGAGAAAGAGGGAAAGATGGGTGTAAAGAAGAACACACTAAGGCCTCATGTACACTGCTGCTGGTAGACGAACATTTAGGAGCAGTTGGCAATTTTTTTCTACAGCCCCTGAACTCTCCTCTATGTTATCTTATCTGTCCATGTACACAGGGTCATTTATAGTCCTTTCTAGGAAGTTGAGTTTAGAGGCATTTTTTGGAACGCAAAATGCTTCTAAACACGGTAACTCGCCTTTAGCCACGTTTAGTTTACAGGCCTTTTTCATTTTTGGCTATTTTTTTTTAAGTTCTTCTGAATGCAAACGCAGCAAAACGCCGCTATACACGGCATGTAAACGTGGCAAAACGAACGTTTTAAACGTGGGTTACTATCTGTCAAGTTAAATTGTTAAAGGAGAGGTTGTAAAAGCGTCCCGTGTACATGAAGCCTAAGGCCCCTTGCACACTAGAGTCCAAGTGTGTCCAATTCTGGGATATTAGTATTCCCAGGAGCCACAGGTGCAGCATCTAGACCTGCTTCCTGCAGCCTGTCGCAGTCTTTGAAAGGCTGACATACACTGCAGCTGGATGGGGCTGAACACTCTACTGCCTTAGGGAGAAAGGAGGCCCAGGGACTAAAGACCCCCATTTCTTTGTGAAGAACAAGGAAGGGTTCCTTACTGGATAAGATTGCTAATTCTGAAATCTGTCTCATTGACATGATACACTGATAAAACCCACCTTACAAGTAAGGTCAGCCAAGGGAATATCCTGAATGAGCTCAAGGAGAGGCTTCTGTAGAGCCAACATGACCAAATTGAGATCCCGTTGTGACACAGGTGAATGAAAGTGGAAGCAATGTGAGCCACCCCTTAAACAAAGTCCGCTTCCCGACCGCCTCATGCAGATATACTGTGGCAGAAGGGCGCGTAGAGGCAGATAATTTACCTGTACGTTGCCCTTTAAGAGGCGGCTTGCAGCGCATGCGACAGGAGGTCAGAGGCTGTGGAGGGGATGACAGAAGGTCAGAGGCTGCGGGGAGGGACAGGAGGTCAGAGGCTGTGGCGGGGATAACAGGAGGTCAGAGGCTGCGGGGGGGACAGGAGGTCAGAGGCTGCAGAGGGAGTTTAGAGGCTTCGGGAGGGCGAACGGGAGGTCAGGGGCTGCAGGGGGGAGGGACAGGAGGTCAGAGGCTGTGGGGGGGGCACAGGAGTTTAGAGGCTGCAGGGGGGGCGGACAGGAGGTCAGGGGCTGCGGAGGGGAGGGGATCAGAGGCTGCAGGGGGGAAGACAGGAGGTCAGAGGCTGCGGGGGGAGGGGATCAGAGGCTGCAGGGGGGACGACAGAAGGTCAGAGGCTGTGGGGGGGACAACAGGAGGTCAGAGGCTGCGGGGGGACAACAGGAAATCGGAGGCTGCGGAAGGGGATGACAGGAGGTCAGAGGCTGCGAAGAGGATGACAGGAGGTCAGAGGCTGCGGGGGGAGACAGGAGGTCAGAGGCTGTGGGGGGGACAGGAGGTCAGAGGCTGCGGGGGGAGACAGGAGGTCAGAGGCTGCGGGGGGAGACAGGAGGTCAGAGGCTGCGGGGGGGCAGAAAGTCAGAGGCTGCGGGGGGGCGGACAGGAGGTTAGAGGCTGCGGGGGGACATAGGAAGAGGCACACGCCACCAGACGAGACCTCACTGAGCGCTGTAACTGCTTTAATTTTAAAAATGGCACCTCTCTGTGCCATCATGTCACTGCACATGCACCCGCCTTTTCAAAAATTGCCAAGCGTGTACGGGCTTTCCCGAGCACAGCTAGCTTCGGAACAGTGCTGGCGCCTGCGCAGTTGTATGTCGGCCCGGCCCCGCAGCCATATTTTTTTCAGGCGCCGCTGCCCTCACTGCGGCCTCAGGGGCAGCCAGCCCACCAGGAAATTTCCAGGTATCCCGGTAGGCCAGTCCGGCCCTGGTCAATTTTGTTTGGGAGCCACGTCGCACGACGCAGTGCCGAATCACAAAAAGTGTTCTGGTCTTTGGCCAGCAAAATGGTCCGGGGCTTAAGTGGTTAAAAAAGGAATAAGTGACCATCAGTCTCTGAAAGAGAATGGCCAATGCTAAGACTTGACCCTTCAGGGTGCTAAAGGGAATTACTGCTCCAGAGAAGCTATACAGAGCCCTCCAAGGTGAGAGACCTTGTGAGAGGTTGATTTCTAGCCTTAAGCAGCATAGAAATAACAGAGTCAGAGAGACCTCAAACACTCACGACTTGGGTGTTAAAAGCCAAGTGTTAAAGCCAGCGACCATGAAGCAGGATGGTACACTGGTCCTTGAGACAGCGTGTCTGATTGGTCTGAAAATGACCATGGATTGTCTCCCAGGAATTGGAGGCTGTCCAAGTATCAACTTCTTCTTGGTCAAAATGGTTCAACTAAGATGGCTAGAATGTCCTCTATCTCGATCCTGCAAAGCTGTTGAGAGACATCTGTAGCAAATAGAAAATGCATCAGTGGCGGCCCCTCTATTAGGGGCACAGGGGTGCCGCCCCCCTATCCATGCGTCCAGTCCCCTAATCTACATGCGGGGCGCCAGGCAAATGGATTCCAATGTGGGTTTTTTTTTTTGAAGCACGTGATTAAGCACGTGATTGGCTTCAAAAATGGTGGGCTTGGGGTGCAGAGCACTGTACACCAAATTGTGTGACGTTAGCAAATTAATATTCTCTAATGTCTTCCTGCTTCTCCTCTTGGCCAATCAGGAAGCCAGTCCTGAGACCCGGGAGTCTTAGAACAGGTCTCAGGACCCACCTCCTGTTCGGCCGGGAGGAGAAGCATCGGCCATAGCAGCAAGAGTCTCTTCTAGGAGGAGTCCTACCCCAGAGCGGATTGCCACTGTGACTGATCGAGAGCCATGGGGGGGGATCACTGTTGATAACTAATTATGGACTTACTCCTAGTTGTCAGGAATATTCACCTCCCCAAGTTACAAATCAGATGTCGCTACATTTAAACTTGAATAAGAGTCACATGCTCCGCATTTCCGAGTAAATCAAATGCCTAATAGGAAGGCCAGAGTAGACGACAGCTGATATCACGGATATGTGTATATATGTGTATATCCTGGCTATCCCTCCACTTTCCTATACAGTGGTGGCTGGTGAAATTTTAGGATGGGGGGACGCCAGACCCGCCCCTCCTTTTTGACCCCTCCCACTTATAAGCCCCACCCCTTATAGCATCCACCCACTCCATCCCCTGTATTCCACTTGCTTCCACTCATAGTTTCAGGAGTATACAGCTCAGGACAGCTCATCACAGGACAGAGTATACAGCCCAGAATTGCAGCAGAGTATACAGCCCAGAATCACAGCAGAGTATACAGCCCAGAATCACAGAGTATAGCATATAGCATTTCTATGGTATATAGCATTTCTCACAAAGCCTGGTATATAGCATGTCTCACAAAGCCTGGCATATAGCATTTCTCATTGGTATAATACACCCATCGTCATCATCCCCACAATATACACCAATAATCATCATCCCCATCCCCATATTATACACCCATCATCCCTATCCCCATCCCCATATTATACACCCATCATCCCTATCCCCATATATTAGACCCGCCATCTTCATCATTGCACTGTATGATGACATATATAAAGAACACTGCAATGAGAAGACTCATTATGATATGTTGTATGCTGCAGAGTATCTTATCAGCCAGGCAGATACAGTGAAGGATCTGCAGAACAATGCTCTGTATAATGGCATGTTTGCAGAACATTGCTCCGTATAATGGCATGTCTGCAGAACATTACTCCGCATAAGGGTATGTCTGCAGAACATTGCTCCCTATAATAGCATATCTGCAGAACATTGCTCTGTATAATGGCATTTTTGCAGGTCATCGCTCTGTATAATGGCATACATACAGAACATTGCTCTGTATAGTGGCATATCTGCATAAAATTGCTCTCTGTAGTGGCAAATCTGCAGAACATTCATTGCAATGTGAACAAACTCATTGTGATATACTGTATTCTGCAGAGTATCTCACCAGCCAGGCAGCTAAAGTGATAACTCTGCAGCACATTGCTCCATATAATGGATATCTGCAGAACATTGCCCTTTATACTGGCAAGTCTACAGAACATTGCACTTGCTGGCCCTGGCTCCCTATACTCTGCTAGCTTCCAACCCTGGGAACATACTACCTCTCATGCCCCCTGGCCACCTACACCCCTCATGCCCCTTGGGCACCTACCACCCCTCATGCCCCCTGGACACCTACACCCCTCATGCCCCCTAGGCTCTCACCTGTCTTCGGGTGACTGTCCTTTGTGTGTCTGGCAGCAGTCACCACCACTGAAGCCACGGGAGCCATCGGGGGCGGGGGAAGGTCACAGGTGTTGCCGATCGGAGAGTATGCACTGCTGGCGGGACTCTGGAGAGTGGACGCAGCTCCAGGGCAAGGGGGGGTGCTGCTGGTGCTGGCGCTGGCAGTGGGGGCTGGAGGTAACTGGCTAGAGCATATGCCGCAGCCCGGGTTTCAGGAGAGCAGACAGCCAGCACTTACCTTCAATGGCGCCGCTCTCTCAGAATCCGAACCTAGAAACAGGAAGTGATGTATATAGCACCGCCCACGCCCACTCTATTCTCCTCCGGTGTCCTGTCCCCCATAGTGACGCAAATAGTACCGCCCACTGTCCTCTCCTCCGGTGTCCTGTCCCCCATAGTGACGCAAATAGTACCGCCCACTCTCCTCTCCTCCGGTACCTGCCGCGCCAATTCTAGCCACTACTGTAGGCATACTGACCAATCAAAGTAGAGTGGGAGTGTGTGCGGGCGCACAGCTTGCGCCCTGCACATGCCCTAAACACGGGCAAATTAGCTTCCTAGCCTGCAATCTGCTGATTGCAGGCCGGGAAGCTTTCCATAGACCGTTGCATGTCCGACGCCTGCTCACTCTTAAAATGACATTTTTTTTTCTTTATTCAGCTTGGGGGGGGCGGGCGGCGCCCAAGCGCCCCCTATGGACGGGCCACCACTGTTCCTATATGAAAACTGTTTATTTCTTGGTATTGTCCTAAAGCTGACCATACTCTGTCCAAATGTCTTTTTTTCAGCAGAACATATACAATACAGTAATATAGAAAATTATTGCGCTACTAATATAGAAAAGATGAGCTGCCAGCACCAACAATAATACTAATTGTGTGTAAATGTCTAATGGGAAAAGTGCAGCGGTAGAGATACAAATGTACCCCAGGTATGAACCTAGGGGAAAAAGGGGACCTGCACAATAAGAACTGTCTTGAAATGTGCAGAAGGTTAGTGGAAGTGTTATGCTCCGTACACACGGTCAGATTTTCCGATGGAAAATGTGTGATAGGACCTTGTTGTCGGAAATTCTGACCGTGTGTGGGCTCCATCACACATTTTCCATCGGATTTTCCGACACACAAAGTTTGAGAGCAGGATATAAAATTTTCCGACAACAAAATCCGTTGTCGGAAATTCCGATCGTGTGTACACAAATCCGACGGACAAAGTGCCACGCATGCTATTGGCCACTGCCCCGCTTATAGTCCCGACGTACGTGTTATACGTCACCGCGTTTATAACGGTCGGATTTTCCGACAACTTTGTGTGACCGTGTGTATGCAAGACAAGTTTGAGCCAACATCCGTCGGAAAAAATCCTAGGATTTTGTTGTCGGAATGTACGAACAAAGTCCGACCGTGTGTACGGGGCATTAGGAGTGTTTGTGAAAAGTGTGATGTGCACTGATAATGAATCAAGTGCAATCAATGCTATCAAAGGTCGGGTAGCACCATGTGATCAGGTGACACCTTAAAATACAAAAGTATACATATACATTATATATATATATATATATATATATATATATATGTAGCGCTGACAACTTTTGTTTTTAGCCATATGTGTGTTATGCAGTACATAAGTTGTATAGTGCCATCTTGTGGATAATTGAAAAGGTACAATACTTTTATGTTTCATGATTAAGTGAAGTGACATGGAAGGGATTGATTGTTTACTTCAGAACTTTAGCTGTGACCCACAGATAATGCTCCTGGACAAGAGGAGAACTGAACTGCATTGTGGGAGGATATAAAAGGGTAAGGAGTGGCCATCTTAGGTCTCTTGTTCCTGGAACGCGTGGCCTGCCAGCAGAAATCTGTGGGTGTGTGTGTCCCACAGGGTTGCGGCCTACTTTGTGAAGGAGCAGAGCAGCTGCAAGGATCCTGCCGTAGTATCACAGTGTGCTGGAGCAGCAGAAGTGATGATTCCGGAGACCCGTGGGGAGGACTCCTGGTCGTTAGTGAACGGAACAGTGTGACGGCGTGGTGGTGCCTTCATACGGACTGAGAACTGCTGAAACGGAGACATCCATTTGCCTGGATCCCGTGTGGTGAGAGGGTTAACACCCGGAAGTTTGTTTAATACTACACACACACTTAGAACTGTTACAGAGTGTTGCTGGGACTGATAGTCCCACAGAACAAGTTAAGTTGGAAAACAGTACATCTGCATAGACTTCAGTATTCAAGAGCGGATGCTAGATGTTTGTCTTCTTTATATAAGAACACTTAGTCAGTCTGCCGGATTATAACTGCTTTAGTGTATTACCTTACACTGCGCCACAACCAAGAGGAACCCCTTGTGGATTACAATTACAAGTTCTTAGCTAGCGAAGACTGAAGATGTCAAGACTATCTTTTTCATTGCAGGGGCCTGCATTTAGTTAGAAAGAATAGTGACTTTACGGTTTAGAGCAGGGGGAGCTCCCTGTTAAAAATTTATATATAATTAGGTAAATTTGTGTATGTTACCAATTGTCATAACCATTTCCTATACTGTTGCACTGCTTTGGTGTGATAGTATAGTCATTGTAATAACTCTTGATATAAATATATTATTTACTCAAAGAAAGAAGTTATTCTTGGTTATTATTGAAGTTTGTGTGCAGTGTTGTTATTTCTCCTGCAGGTGGAGCCACCAGCACCCAGGTAGAGGTAAATATAACTATAAGAGTGTATTGTGGGTTAAAGTTGATATTCATATTATTACAACACTGCACTACAGTTGTGTCAAGGGGATTGAACAATTTAAGAAGGGTGAAGAGCATAGAGGACAGGCCCGCTTTAAACCAGCAGCTCCACCGAGAGTTATTGCAACATGTGGGGGCTCATCCGGGATAACTGTAGCTCTAAAGCCAAGCACCCCCTTAAGAACCCTAGAATGGATCCCCCCACTGTGGCACAGTGGTGTGAGGCAGAAGGCGCCCACTCAGAAGCGAGCATGGCCATGGAACTCTGGGGAGATATCTGGGAGAAGGAACACATCAACCAAGTGGTAAAAACACTATCCCCAGGACAAAGAGCCAAGGTGGTCGCAGTAAGGCCCGATCATGAGACATTCCGCACCTATGCATTATTGGAGTGGAGGAAGGGAGTTCCGGAACATTTCAAGGGTGCAAGTGTTGAACTTGCTGACAAGACCAAATTTTATCTGACCCACCCAAGGGAAGAAGGGAAGAAACTTGCCACCTTCTCCCAAATGAGTTCAGCAGAAATCAAGGTTCCATCACAGTCAGCCCCAGCTTCAATTGAGCCAGAACTCATCACAGCCCTGGGAAATTTGGTGTCCCAATGTCAAAAAGGGAACCCAACCTATTCAGGGGCTGGGTACCGAAAACTGGGTCATTTTCTCATTTTTTCAACGGCCTGTACCCAAAGGTGAAGACACCTTTGAAGAGTGGTTGGAACAGACCACGGAGGTGCTGGACGAGTGGGACATCCCTGAAACACAAAAAAAAACAGCGGATTACTGAGAGTCTCAAAGGGCCTGCTTCCAAGGCCATTCGAAATTTAAAGCTCAGCAAACAGAACTGTGTAGCCCAAGACTACTTCGATATCCTGCAAGATGTGTTTGGACATACTGAAAAGGTTTCTGACCTAATTTACCAATTAGAACACACCTATCAGGAATCTGGAGAGAAGTTGTCAGAATATATGAGACGGCTGGACAGGATTATTCACCAGATATTACTGAAGAAGGGATTAGATCCTTGTAAGGTGGATGAAATTTGAGCCAAACAAGTCTTAAGGGGTGCCCGGCCTTTGGACCCCATCACCCTCCAGTTAAGAACTTGCCAAGATGGAGGCATATTGAAGTACCCAGATCTAATTTGGATTGTACAGGAGGAAGAAGCTATTATAGAAAGGAAGAAGGAGAACATTTAAGAACCAAAGCACACTGTTGGAGTCAGAACAGTTAGTGTGATGGAGGATGATCCCCAGATTGAGCTTCTTAAGACTCAGGTGGCTCAGTTAATGGAAATTATGGCTTTGCTGACCACCAAACCCCCAAATCCACCCAATGGAGGAACAAAAAAATTGAAGAGAGTATCAGAGCCCACCTTCAGAAGCCGATCTGGACTTTGTTTCAACTGTGGAGGGGTTGGACATTTCGGGAACGTGTGCCCAAGTACAAGGGCAGCAGTACAACGTCAAAAGCCGGTGGAAAACTTCAAAGGGCCCCAGTGAAGGAGTCAGCTGGGCGCCTTGTAACTGTCGTCAACTCCAACGAAACCCAAGTTCCCAAAGTTTTGGGAGTAAGGGGAGGAATGAAGTTGAGTGAGCGGCCATGGAAACGAGGAGTCAAGATGTGCACTAACCAGCAAAGGAAGACCCACACTCATGGTGAATTTCCCCTCAACTTAGTGGGGCCCTCCCCGATTATCCCCATCCAGGTAGAAGGAATCTACGCCAAGGCACTGTTGGATACTGGAGCCCAAGTGACCTTATTGTATAAAGATTTCTACATGAAGCATCTCAAGCATCTGCCCCTGCAAAAGTTGGAAGAATTGGAAATATGGGGCCTAGGTACCCAGAACTTCCCCTATGAGGGGTATATCCCTATCAAACTTACCTTTGACCCGAGTGTGGCTGGAAAGGCCGAGACTTTCGACACCCTGGCAGTTGTGTGTCCTCGGCCCCCTGGGGCTCATAAAAGTTCCCTTATCATCGGAACAAATACTGATCTGGTCAGAAGATTCCTGACACCGCTTGTACAGAAGGAAAGTCCCCTGGCCATGAAGGTGCATCCCATGCTAACCCAAGTGTACAAGAATATAGTACACGAACAGAAGGCCCACAAGAAGGGGTGGGAAAAGTTTAGCGTTTAGACTGAGGTGAAGAACTGCTACAACCGGGCGAAGTGGTATGCATGAGAGCCTCTGTCAAGTTGAGCTGGAGACAACCTGGTCCTTTCATTGTCTTGGAGACAGACACTCAGGAAGAAGATGTGGGTCTGGAGATACTCGCAAAAGTGTTATCTACTAAGGCACTTAAGAGAAGCAGGGGGAGAGTCTCAGTTAGTGTTCGGAACATGACAGCCTTGCCTGTGAAGATACCAGCAAGAATGCTGCTTGGGCAGGCGAATCAAGCAACTCCAGTTTCGCCAAGAGATGTGAAAAGGAGACCCGAAAAGGAGATTACCATAGAGAATTTCTAACCGAAGAACACCTCCCTTATGCCGGTTTGGATGGAGAGGGCCAAAGCCCAGCTCTTGAGATGGAAGGAAGTTTTCTCAAAGAGTGAGTTTGATGTGGGGTATGCCAAGAGTGCAGAGCACAAGATCGGGCTGGAAGAAGACAAACCTTTTCGGGAAAGGGTCAGGAGGATCCCACTGGGAGATCTTGAAGAACTCCGAGAACAACTGGCTGAGCTGAAAAGGACTGGGATTATCAAGGAGTCCAGGAGTCCATACGCCTCCCCGATAGTGGTAGTGAGGAAGAAAAATGTGTCACTCCGGCTGTGTATCGACTACAGGACTCTGAACCGACGGACCATTCCTGATCAATACACTACCCCTCGTATAGAAGATGCCCCACAGAGCCTGTCAGGGGCGAAGTGGTTCAGTGTATTAGATTTGAAGAGTTGTTATTATCAGATCCCCATGAGTCCTGAGGATAAGGACAAGACTGCTTTCATCACCCCCGTGGGGTTTTATGAATTCAACCGGATGCCACAAGGTCTGTCTGGGGCCCCAGCAACTTTCCAGCGGCTCACGGAGAAGACAGTAGGCGACATGAACTTAATTGAGGTCTTAGTATACTTAGACGATATCATTGTATTTGGCCAAACTGTTGAAGAGCATGAAGAGTGACTGGAAAAGGTTCTAAATCGGCTACATGAAGAGGGTTTGAAACTTTCAATGGAGAAATGTCAGTTCTATCAATCTTCAGTGAACTATCTGGGGCACATTGTATCTGAAGAAGGGATAGCAACTGACCCTGAGAAACTGGAAGCTGTTACCTCTTGGCCAAGGCCCACGAATGTGACTGAGCTCAGGTCATTCCTAGGATACTGCTCCTACTACCGGAGGTTTGTGGAGGGGTTCGCAAAGATAGCCCACCCACTTACAGAACTACTGAAGAATCAGGAAGAGGCTGATGTGGATTCAGAGAAACCTGGGAGAAAAAAGAAGGGCCTCGGAAGAAAAGGGAATCTATCCTGGATCAGTGGACTCAGGAATGTGAAGAGACATTCAGTCAATTTAAGAAAAGTCTTACAACTGCTCCAGTGTTAGCTTATGTGGATCCTACCAAGCCCTATGAACTACATGTGAATGCCAGCTGAGATGGGCTGGGCGGAGTACTCTATCAGGATCATAATGGACATTTAAGGCCTGTTGCTTATGTGAGCTGCAGCCTGTCTCCTGCTGAGAACTACCCAACTCATAAACTTGAGTTTCTGGCCTTGAAGTGGGTCGTGGTAGACAAGTTGAGAGATTATCTGTATGGTGCCGAATTTGTAGTTAAAACAGATAACAACCCCCTCACATACTTACTCACCCCTGCAAAATTGGATGCCACGGGCCATAGGTGGTTGGCTGCTCTCTCAACATTCTCCTTCAGCCTGAAATACAGACCGGGAGTAGGCAACAGAGATGCAGATGCGCTGTCAAGAAGACCCCACAGTCCCCTGAGCTCCCAAGAGGATTGGACTCAACTTGCCCCCCCGAAGGGGTAAGAGCCCTTTGTGAAGGAGCAGAAAAGCAGGAGAAAGGTAGAGCTAGAGCAGAAGAGATTGGAGTGACTACAGCAGGAGTACCCAGGTATTACTGTAATGTCTCCCAGATTGCTGCAGAGGGTTTACCTAAGTTATCAAGGAAAGATCTTAGGAAAGATCAACAAGAAGATCCACTCTGCAGCTTGGTATTAGAAGCTCTGGAGGGTAAACACCCTGATTCACTTTTGAGAAGCGCCCGAAAAGAAACTCTGTTGTTACACAAAGAGTGGGATTGGTTGCAGTTGTTGCAAGGGGTGGTCTACCGAAGGGGCCCCTCTGAAGATCCAGAGCAGAAGTGGCAACTGTTTCTGCCAAAGAAGCACAGAGAGACAGTGTTAATCGCTCTACATGATTGTCATGGACATTTGGGTCAGAAAGAACTCTTCAGTTGATAAGAGATAGATTCTACTGGCCTTACATGAGGAAAGAAGTGGAGAGTTACTGTCACTCCTGCCATAGGTGTATCCAGAGAAAGACTCTGCCGCAACGGGCAGCCCCAATGGGTCATTTATCAAGTCAAGGTCCCATGGATTTAGTTTGCATAGACTTCTTGTGTCTAGAATCTGACTTGAGAGGGCAAGGAAATATTCTGGTAGTCACAGACCATTTTACCAGATATGCTCAAGCTTTCTCCATGAAGGATCAGAAGGCAGTCACAGTGGCAAAGACATTAGTGGAGAAGTTCTTCGTCCATTACGGCTTACCACAGAGGATCCACTCAGATCAAGGAAGGGACTTTGAGAGTACACTCATCAGGAGGTTGCTGGATCTATTGGGAATTCAAAAGTCCAGAACTACACCCTATCACCCACAAGGAGACCCTCAGCCGGAGAGGTTTAATAGAACTCTTCTTAATATGTTGGGGACACTAACCTCTGAGCAAAAGCCTAACTGGAGTAAGCATATTGCCACTTTAGTACATGCATATAACAGCACCAAGAGTGACATCACAGGATAATCACCTTCTCTGGACCACACCTCAGAGGCTTCTCATCGAGGATATACAAATAGGAGGAGGAAGAGTCTGAAGGTTGCTTATGAGAGGGCTCGGACTAGGTCAGACAGCAGAGGGAGTAGAAATAAAAGAAACTTTGACCTCAAAGTGAGGGTTCAAGATCTTCAACCCGGTGACCGAGTCCTATTAAGGAATTCCTGGCAAGCACAAGTTGGCGAATCGCTGGAGATCACAGCCATATGTCGTATGTAACAAGCTCCCAGGACTTCCAGTATTTGAAATTAGGCCAGAAGGAAGTGCTGGACCAACAAAAACTTGGCATCGGAATCACCTTTCGCCCCTAACTGATGCAGTCAGGATAATTCCAGAGGAGGAGTTATCATCTACATCAGAAGTTGCACAATGGCCTGTAACTAGGTCCCAGTCTGGGGCTTTGACAACTGAACACAGTGAGGAGAGAGACATGGACATTAGCTGGTTGTGGTCATCTAATATACCCGAAACTGAAGCAAGTGTTTCATCACCAACAGCCGAGGAGAGTAGTGAGGCTCTCAGGCCAGAAGCTCCAGAGTTTGTGCCATTGTCCGGAAAAGCTGAGAAGTGTTTATCTCCCACTTAAGTAGAAGAGAATAGTGTCCATCCAGAAATAGAGGACACACCAAAAGAACAAAGGGGAAAGAGGAACATTCGCCCACCTAAGAGACTAACATACGATACATTGGGCGAGTGTTCTGAGACAACAAAGGTTACCAGCAAAAGAAATGTTGATGAGCCTAGTTGCTCCTTAGTCAATCTGGATAATGAGAGCCCTGTTTCACCCCTTGGCACATCTGTATCTAATACTAAGGTGACAGTTGTGGGTACACAGAGTAGCTTTCCAACACCTGAGAATTGGTGGGAGGCTCCTCTGTCGGTCCTGTGCACTCGTTTAGATGCTAAGATGTGTAGCAGGAACAAGGTCTTACATATCTTTGGGGACCAAAGATTTAAAGCAGGGGGAGTATGTAGCGCTGACAACTTTTGTTTTTAGCCATATGTTTGTTATGCAGTACATAAGTTGTATAGTGCCATCTTGTGGATAATTGAAAAGGTACAATACTTTTACGTTTCATGATTAAGTGAAGTGACATGGAGGTGATTGATTGTTTACTTCGGAACTTTAGCTGTGACCCACCCACAATGCTCCTGGACAAGAGGAGAACTGAACTGCATTGTGGGAGGATACAAAAGGGTAAGGAGCGGCCATCTTAGGTCTCTTGTTCCTGGGACGCGTGGCCTGCCAGCAGAACTCTGTGGGTGTGTGTGTCCCACAGGGTTGCGGCCTACTTTGTGAAGGAGCAGAGCAGCTGCAAGGATCCTGCCGTAGTATCACAGTGTGCTGGAGCAGCAGAAGTGATCGTTCCAGAGACCCGTGGGGAGGTAACTGAGGACTCCTAGTCGTTAGTGAACGGAACAGTGTGACGGCGTGGTGGTGCCTTCATACGGACTGAGAACTGCTGAAACGGAAACATCCATTTGCCTGGATCCCGTATGGTGAGAGGGTTAACACCCGGACGTTTGTTTAATACTACACACACACTTAGAACTGTTACAGAGTGTTGCTGGGACTGATAGTCCCACAGAACAAGTTAAGTTGGAATAACAGTACATCTGCATAGACTTCAGTATTCAAGAGCGGATGCTAGATGTTTGTCTTCTTTATATAAGAACACTTAGTCAGTCTGCCGGATTATAACTGCTTTAGTCTATTACCTTACACTGCGCAACACCCAAGAGGAACCCCCTGTGGATTACAATTACAAGTTCTTAGCTAGCGAAGACTGAAGACGTCAAGACTATCTTTTTTATTGCAGGGGCCTGCATTTAGTTACAAAGAATAGTGACTTTACGGTTTAGAGCAGGGGGAGCTCCCTGGTAGAAATATATATATATAATTAGGTATATTTGTGTATGTTACCAATTGTCATAACCATTTCCTATACTGTTGCACTACGTTGGTGTGATAGTATAGTTATTGTAATAACTCTTGATATAAATATATTATTTACTCAAAGAAAGAAGTTATTATTGGTTATTATTGAAGTTTGTGTGCAGTGTTGTTATTTCTCCTGCAGGTGGAGTCACCAGCACCCAGGTAGAGGTAAATATAACTATAAGAGTGTATTGTGGGTTAAAGTTGATATTCATATTATTACAACACTGCACTACAGTTGTGTCAAGGGGATTGAACAATTTAAGAAGGGTGAAGAGCATAGAGGACAGGCCCGCTTTAAACCAGCAGCTCCACCGAGAGTTATTGCTATATCTATATCTATATCTATATCTATATATATATATATATATATATATATATATATATATATATATATATATATATATATATATATGTATTTTAAGGTGTCACCTGATCACATGGTGCTACCCGACCTTTCGTAGCATTGATTGCACTTGATTCATTATCAGCGCACATCACACTCATTCTTCAAGTCAAACTCAAACACTTTAGTGGCGCACAGCAATTTTTTTTATAGTATAAACTATACATTTATTTTGCAATTAAATAACATTTCTAATCATATGAAGTTAATCACAAGATTCCCCCTTTACAGCAGAGTCCACAGAGTTCCCCTTTTACATCTGAATCTGCAGAGTTCCCCTTTTACATCTGAATCTGCAGAGTAACCTCACATTGTAAGGGGGGACTCTGCAGAATCTGATGTAAGGGAAAACTCTGGGGACTCCAACATAAGGGATACTCTGGGAACCCTGATTTAAGGGGGAAAACTGAGAACTCTGATGCACAGTGAAGACTCTGATGTAAGGGAGAACACTGTGGCCTCCGGTGTAAAGGGGATCTGTGATATAAGGGGTGCTCTGAGAACCCTGATTTACCTTACTGTACTCACTCAGAGGCAGGAGATAGAAGGGGGAGACTTCAGTCACAGACAGGGATGGATGGTGAGCTCACTCACCCCTTGGCAGTCAATACCTGATATCCAGCTGTATCTGAGGCTGCTGGACTTCAAATTTCCAGTCCCCCACTTCTGAGGCACAGCGCCGGGGATTGGAGTGTGGGCAGACACAGAGGGGTAGGGACGGGATGAAGAGGAGCAGATCGAGCCCTCTCTCCTCTCCCGTCTGTATGTGGGGGGAACTGTTAGTGTTGGCTTTGGGCAGTGTGATAGAGAGTGTAACAGACACTCTCAGCTCAGACAACTGCAGCCAGCAACCCTGCTGGGAGGCCATAGTCCAGTCTGAATCTTGTGTCTGGGTTTTAGGCAGTCTGAAACCTGGATGCCTGATTCCAAACCCGAACTGTCCGGGTGAATCCCGGACAGGTGGCAACCCTAACAATACAGTCTGTGCAATCTCCTATAGATCTGCCAACTACTATGTAGTGCAAGAGCCTGCCTTGGGGAGCGGTTGGTGCGAGTGAGGGGCCGTCCCCCCCCAACATATTTGACCACCAGCTGCCACTGAAATGTATATTAGCTGGAACTGATCACATAGGGCCACCAGTGTGTCCACCACAAAGGCCTTTGAACTCCTGATCCCCCGCTGAAAGCTGAATTGAAAAAAAACGGCGTGGAGTCCCCCCCCCAGTCCATACCAGGCCCTTTGGGTCTGGTATGGATTCAGAGGGGATATCCACGCCAAAATAAAAAAACAAAAAAAGGTTGTGGGGCCCCCCTCAAATCCGTACTAGACCCTTATCCGAGCATGCCGCCTGGCAGCACTGGAAAGGGAGGGGACGAGCGAGCGCCCCCCCCGGAACCATACCAGGTGACATGCCCTCCACATGGGGGATGGGTGTTTTGGGGCAGGGGGGCTATGAACCTTGCCCCCATGTTGATGAGGACAAGGGCCTCTTCCCGACAACCCTTGCCTGGTGGTTGTTGGTGTCTGCGGGCGGGGGGCTTATCGGAATCTGGAAGCCCCCTTAACAAGGGGACCCCCAAATCCTGCCCCCCACCCTATGTGAATGGGTATCGGGTACATCGTACCCCTACCCATTCACCAAAAAAGCAGTGAAAAGTTAAAAAAACAAGAGCCTGTTTTTGACAATTTCTTTATTAGTAAAATAGCTCTGAGTCGCCGTCTCTGCCGGTGCCCTCGCCTTTTTCTGTCATCATTTTCTCCCCGTGCTGTCATCTCCCGGTGTCGTCGTCTTCTTCCTCCACCTCCTCACGTCGCCGCCGTCTTCTTCTTCCTCGCCAGTCACCGGTTACCCGCTAAAAAACAAAAAAAAGCTGGTCTTGTCACAAAGCTGTGTTCCTCCGTTGTTATGTTCCCTGCTGTCCGATGCCTCTTATATAGGCATGTGGGGTGGCCATCCAATGATGTCGTCCGGAGAGCCCGCCGCTTCTGACATGTGACGCCACAAGGGGCGGGCTCTCCTAGAGAGGAGAAGATCTCTCTCTACGTGGACAATGCCCTTATATATTTGAACGGTAGAGAGAGCTTGTTTCATAAATTGCTGTGTGTCATGGAGGAGTTTGGTGTGGTTTTCGGAACTACAGGTGGGTTGGGAAAAATCTCAGGCCTTTCTTATAGGCCCCCCTTCCCCATTGATTATCTACAAGGGTTGCATATTCAGTTGACATCCTCCTTTACATATCTAGGTATTCAAATACATGCTGATATTTCTAAATACGAAGAACCTAATGTTATTCCTATAGTCAAACAAATGATAGATAGGTTTCATACCTGGTCGTCATTGCCCTTTAATCTTGGTCACAAACATTTTTAAAATGATTTTTCTACCAAATTTTCTCTATTGTTTTCGAGCTGCCCCAGTCTTTTTCACTAAAAAGTTCTTTGGGAAAATAGACTCCACTGTTTCCGCCTTTGTCTGGAATGGCCACCAACCTTGTATAGCCAGGTCCTCCTTACAGGCGGCAAAGGCTGCGGGTGGCCTGGCTTGCCCAAACCTAAGAAGTTATTTCCTTGCTTCCCAACTTACCTATGTCCATGCTTGGTTACACTCTGACCCACTGACTCCTGCTATGCCACTTTTATTGACCCTCTTTGAACCTCCTACCTCTCTGTGGGATGAACTCCATAGATCAAAAAGATTGGGTGGTTCCAGATTCTACCCTGTTGAGGTTAGCTTTATTGCCTGGAGGGAGGGGGGGAACTCTGACACAGTCTTCGCTGGATATCTCGCCACAGATTTCTCTGTGGAGGAACCCCAACCTCCCTGAGCTCTTCGGTCACCCAGACTCAACATGGTGGAGCCGATTTGGTATTACACATCTGACCCACATAGTTGAAGAGAATACCTTACTACCCTTTGATGTACTCAAATATGACCTGGATAATAAATTCTTTTTCAAATATCTCTTGCTCAGACACGCCATTCGGGCACAGTTTGGGTCACAGCCATTGAGCCCATGGAATCATCTATTGAAGACCTCCTGTCATTCCTTGAAATTGCCAAACTGGTGACGACCTTTTATGGTCGCCTCCAGCTGGTGGGAGCTGATCCTTTTCAGAACTCTCATCGCAAATGACCATTGTCTATGCCTGAGCGTTCTGAAGAAGACTGGGAAGAAGCAACTGAGATATGTTTTCAGGACATAATTAGCACTGCTGACCTACTGGTACAATTTAAGTTTATACACCACCTGCATTACACCCCAGCCAGGCTGGTCCGGATAGGTCTGGGACAGGATATTGCATGTACTAGATGTGATATGATTGCTGCTGACTTTTTTCATATGTTTTGGACCTGTCCCGGACTTTCAACCTTCTGGAAGGAATTATTTGCTTTCTTCGACCACAAACTACGTCTACCGATACCTCACACCCCGGAGGTGGGACTTTTGGGAATCCTCAACGACCATGTTCACCACACCCAATCCAGGACTTTGCTATGTATACTATTATTTTATGCACGTAAAACCATCCTATTGCACTGGAAAGATGTGGGCCCCCTTTCAGCCCACGCCTTCTTCCGCATTGTTCATGGGGTCCTTTGAGTGAGAGCAAGTATGAATGTGTGAGTTTGTGTTACTGGGGTATTTCGGTTTCTTATGGACTGTTAAAATTGATCCACTCTCCCTACTATGTAAGTGGTTCTGTTATGTGCACTTTACACATCTGTAATTACAGTCCTTCTTTTATTGTTTTTATGTTACAAAATCAAAATAAACACCTTTTAAAATCAAAAAGTGATATTTTTTGGGGGGGGGGGGGGGTGCTGCTGGGGTCCATGTGTGCCTGTCCCCGACCGGAAATGATTGATTATTTGGCACTTCTGGGCGTTCTATCAAAAGAGGTAACTCCTCAAAATCTCCAATTCCGTCACTTCCGGTTCCTCTCCCGCAGTAGTAAACACAGATTTTGACGACTTGCCTCTTTTCAATGAACTCCGGCAGCGTATACACTACAGTAGACAATATAATGAGTGGGCATTGTTATTTCGCCCACTACTAACCAACAACATGGCTGCCTCCAAGGTGGGGACAACTTTTTTACTGCTTAGGTGTTTTTCATTGTTCATCAAAACAACCAAGTCCTCATATACTGTAGTGTATACGCTGCTGGTGTTCATTGAAAAGGGGTAAGTAATTAAAATCTGGATTTACTACTGCTGGAGAGAAACCGGAAGTGACGTAATTGGAGATTTTGACAAGTTGGCTCTTTTGACAGAACAGAACACCAAGTCTCGGGACCTCAGGATTGTGTCATTTCCTGTTTGAGATGGAGGCTTGGTTTCCATCTGCTTCACTTCCTGTGTCCCCGGTGGTCGCTGTTGATTACCTTTCCAAGACTATTAGCTGGGAGTGATTTTTTGAGAAATGACACTTTCACCGGAACGATTAAATCGGAGGATGTAAGGATGGACTTTGAGGCCTCATGTACACTGGATGTGATAAAAACGCCAATAGCTTTATCTGTAGAATGCCGCTTTAAAAACGTGAATTTTTCTGCATTTTGCAGCAGCGTTTTTTTTTAACATTTGCGCTTTTCAGCGTTTTTTTTACACTCCCACAAAATTTTGAGGCTCAAAAACACTCATAAATGCCAGATATTTTGTCTCTGCCACACATTACGGCATTGGCGAGATGGGTAGCATTGTCTCTGCAGGCAGCACATGCGTTATGGGCCATAACACATGTGCTACCTGCAGACAGTGCCACCCATGCTGCCAATGCCATATTGTGCTGCAGACAGTGCCACCCATGCCGTCAATGGCATAATGCCATTGGCAGCATAGTTGGCACTGTCTGCAGCACATAATGCCATTGGCAGCATGGTTGGCACTGTCTGCAGCACATTACGGCATTGGCGGCATGGGTGGCACTGTCTGTGGGCAGCACATGCATTATGGCCCATAACTCATGTTGTACCTGCAGACAGTGCCACCCATGCCGCCTATGCCGTAATGTATAGATGCTGCTGCAGTAGTAGTAGATCTCAAATCCCCCCCAAGCAAGCACACACCTGTGTTAGCCGGGCCCCAGGAGTCACTTCCTCCCTGATCCTGCTGCTGCCTGGACTGGAGTGCGAGAGTCCACAAACTATTCCAGTCAGATGCCAGCTGTTTTTTTTTTTTTTTCTTCTGCCGCCGGCGTCCCGCTCGCCTGACTGCTTCTTCTCTCGGGCCAAGTGAAGAACAGAGCAGAGGGAGAGGAATCACTCTGCGGTGCCAAGGAAGGACGTGCTGGCCGGGACTTGAGCCAGCATGAGGAGCGGGGAGCGGAAGAGACATTCCTGTGTGTCCAAAATAGAAAAATAGTCCCTCCCCCTGTTGCCACCTGCAGGGGGGAGGGATAACTCGGACGGGCAATGTTTGGTCGTGGTGGCTGGAGGATTTTTTTTTTTTACATTAATTTGTTCTGTGTTCAGGTTGCCCCCCTGCTGGCCCGGCCCGGTACAACAGGGCCAGTTATACTGGCCTATCAGTGGCCCTGGGCATACCGATAGATTTGGAGACATTCACCGTCAGGCCCAATAGTGATGAGAATGATTTAAGATATGTCATAAATTTGGTAAAGCTATATTGGGTTGTGTGAGGAATAAAATCATATCGTCCGCATACATACTCAATTTATAGGTGTTATTATTAAATTCTAACCTTTGATATCTGGGTGTTGCCGTATTGCTGTAGCTAAGGGTTCAAGCGCTAATGTGAACAGTAAGGGAGAGAGGGGACATCCCTGGCATGTGCCCCTGACCAACATGAAAAAGTCTGAAATACAGCCTGGTAATGTAATCCTAGTAGATGGGTTATGATAGAGAGCGTGAAAGGCCTGGAGAAATTCACCTATGAAGCCATATCTCTGCATCACTAAATTGAGGAAATTCCAGGATACACCATTAAATAGACATGTGCAATCCGTTTAGTTTTTTAAAAATTTTGACAAATTCGTTAATTCCAAAATTTCTGAAATTACAAAATTACGAATTTCCGAATTTTCAAATTTCGCAATTTCGAATTTCCGAATTTCCAATTTTCCGAAAATTCGGAATTTCGGAAATTCGAAATTAGGAATTTCGGAAATTAGAAATTTTGGAAATTTGTATAATCGAAATTTCATAAATTTAAATGTTCTAAAATTTGGAAATTTGAAAATGCAAGAATAAGAATGAAAATCTGAAAGTTTAAAAACCCGAAAATCTAAAATAATAACTAATAATAAATATTAAATTATAGGTATTGGAATTTCCTTTCAAATTTGGCTGTTAGGCTATAAGTTACGAAGTATCTGAAATAACGAATGCCAAACAGCCAAATTTGAAAGGGAATTCAAATACCTATAATTTAATAGTTAGTTATTATTTCAAATTTTATTGATTATCTTTCTTTTTTTCAGATTTTCCAATTTTTGAATTTCCGAAAATCTGAAAACTCGGGAATGTGAAAATTCGGAAATTAGAAAATTTGAAAATCCGAACATTCGAAATTCAGAAATTCGAAAATTCGAAATTCAGAAATTTGAAAATTTACAAATTCGGAAATCCTAAAATGCGAAATTTGGAAATTCGAAAATCTGAATTTTAATTTTTCCGAAAAAAACGAATGAAATGAAAAAAAAACAAATTTTTGGTCAGTGCACATGTCTACTATCAAATGCTTTATTAATATGAAGGCTAAGTAATGACACAGATCTGGAGTTGATATTTGCGTCTTGTATTATGTTTGTAACTAATCTAATGTTATATAAACAGAATCCACCCTCCAATGGTGCAGATGGATAGCGGCGCTAACTATAACAATGATGAGAAAAAAAAATTTAAAAAATTTTGCTTGAAACCCCACCGTTCTTAGTACCTTGGGGTGAGTTAGAGATGTGCTGAATCTCAAAGGTGATGAATCATAACTTAGCTCTCACTCTTATAACACATAAAGTATTAGTGATTTAAATTAATAGAACACTCCCGTGTGTACAACAAAATAAATGCCCCCCCCAATATTCGAACTAATATGTGATGAATATATATTACCATACACCACGTGAAAAAATACAAATAGTTCCTACAATATATAATCACTTGAAAAATATATATAAAAGCTAAAAATAAAATTGTATATGAAAACTAAAAGTAAAAATAAAATAATATAATTAATAAATAAAGTCCAAAGTGAAATCAAAAAAATCCAAAAATAGTCCACAAAAACAGTGATGATAATGTGTGACAAGAAAACACCACTCCAAGAAGAAAGTGCAGGTGTCCTCAAAATTGTTTTGCTGTGATCCGCAAATTTCTCCACACCTCAGTGACGCGATTCCACTCCCTTCTGAAATTCAAACTCACCAGCTATTCAGGCCTCCCACTCTCGTGTTTGGCCGAACAGAGCCTCAACCCACTCTCATGGGGGTTAGCATGCGTTCCAGATCTCCACTGCTACACACTGGCTTTCCTCCTCATAATCGTGAATTCATATATGAGATAAAAGAAATGCTCCAATAGTGTAGTATCATTAAAAAGATCAATTTATTCACACTAAAACTGCGTCAAATGAACTCACATTCAAATAAAAACTGGTAGGCAAAACACACTTCACAGTAGTATGGAAAACAGCACGGCACACTGAACAGGATACAAAGCGAAACCACAACACACGGCCACGGCGGACCCAGGGAGTATGGAAGCTGGAGTACGTCTCACCCGCCTGCAGCGACCCATCCCTCGGCCGATCCCCGCTCCGTCACCCTTCACTCCTTCCTCTAATCTAAGTATTAGATTTCCAGACGGCTACGCCCTGACATGTTTCGTGACCAGCACTTATTCATGGGTTTGCAAACCCATGAATAAGTGCAGGTCACGAAACATGTCGGGATTGCAAACCGAGGGATGGGTCGCTGCAGGCGGGTGAGACATACTCCAGCTTCCATACTCCCTGGGTCCGCCGTGGCCGTGTGTTGTGGTTTCGCTTTGTATCCTGTTCAGTGTGCCGTGCTGTTTTCCATACTACTGTGAAGTGTGTTTTGCCTACCAGTTTTTATTTGAATGTGAGTTCATTTGACGCAGTTTTAGTGTGAATAAATTGATCTTTTTAATGATACTACACTATTGGAGCATTTCTTTTATCTCATATATGAATTCACGATTATGAGGAAAGCCAGTATGTAGCAGTGGAGATCTGGAACGCATGCTAACCCCCATGAGAGTGGGTTGAGGCTCTGTTTGGCCAAACACAAGAGTGGGAGGTCTTAATAGATGGTGAGTTTGAATTTCAGAAGGGAGTGGAATCACGTCACTGAGGTGTGGTGAAATTTGCGGATCACAGCAGAACGATTTTGAAGACACCTGCACTTTCTTCTTGGAGTGGTGTTTTCTTGTCACACATTATCATCACTGTTTTTGTGGACTATTTTTGGATTTTTTTTATTTCACTTTGGACTTTATTTAATAATTATATTATTTTATTTTTAGTTTTAGTTTTCATATACAATTTTATTTTTAGTTCATATATATATTTTTCAAGTGATTATATATTGTAAGAACTATTTGTATTTTTTCACGTGGTGTATGGTAATATATATTCACACACGGGAGTGTTCTATTCATTTAGATCACTAATACTTTATGTGTTATAAGAGTGAGTGCTAAGTTATGATTCATCACCTTTGAGATTCAGCACATCTCTAACTCACCCCAAGGTACTACGAACGGTGGGGTTTCAAGCAAAATTTTTTTTTTCTCATCATTGTTATAGTTAGAGCCGCTATCCATCTGCACCATTGGAGGGTGGATTCTGTTTATATATGATTTGATATTTAAGTGGCAGCTCTATTCTGTGCTCTCTATTTCATCTAGCGCGGAGGTGGTAGTGCAGGTTTAGGCGGACTCTCCTGGTTACCTTTCAGTTTACAACTAATCTAATGTTGTCTGTAATTTGTCTGCTGGGTACGGAACCTGATTGGGGAGGGGAGATTAGTGAGGGATTTATTGATGCCAGTCTATTGGCTAACAGTCTACAGAATATCTTAAGGTCGTTGTTTATTATGGAAATTGGTCTGTAATTGTGTGGCAATGTATGGTCTTTGTTTGGTTTTGGAATGAGAGACGTGTTAGTGAGAAGCATTTTGTCTGAGAATTGTTCTCCTCTAAGGATGTTGTTATATCATTTTGTTAAATTTGGTGTTAACAATTGTTGATATTGTTTATTATAGAATGAGGAGAATCCGTCTGGGCCGGGGCTGAGTTTTTTTAGGGATTTTATTATAAGAAGTATTTCCTCTTTTGTACATGGGGCGTTTAAAGCTTCTATTTGTGTTTTGGGTTCGCTTTGGAATAGGGATTTTATCTATCCAGGGAATCGCTGTGGGCGCGATCGATGAGGTAGAGAGGAGATTGGAATAGAATTTTTTGAATATAGATAATATTTCTTGTGGATGGGTGACCAATTGATTTGAGTTATTTTTTTAGTTTATAAACATGGGTGGGTTTTATTGATTGATTAAGATTGCGAGCAAACATTGTAGAATACGGATTACTAGACAGGAACATTTTTTACTTTTGACCATCGAAGAGCCTTTTCTGCTTTTTATGTGAGTAATGAGTATAACTCGTTATGTTTTTGGGAAAATTAACCACTTAAGGACCGAGCCTCTTTCTGAGATTTGTTGTTTACAAGTTAAAAACAGTTTTTTTTTGCTAGAAAATTACTTAGAACCCCCAAACATTATACATTTTTTTTCTAACACCCTAGAAAATAAAATGGCGGATGTTGCAATACTTTCTGTCACACCGTATTTGCGCAACGGTCTTACAAGCGCACTTTTATGGAAAAAATACACTTTTTTTTAATTAAAAAATAAGACAACAGTAAAGTTAGCCTAATTTTTTTTATATTGTGAAAGATAATGTTACGCCGAGTAAATTGATACCCAACATGTCACGCTTCAATACTGCGCCCGCTCGTGGAATGGCGACAAACTTTTACCCTTAAAAATCTCCATAGGCAACATTTAAAAAAAATTACAGGTTGGGGCGGAGCTAGCCGGAGTCCAAGATGGACGTGTGAGAGCAGAGCTCCAACACCAGCGGGAGCAACGCGGCTCACAGCACCTTGCCCGGGACCGATACTGAGCCCAAACCATGGCGTTCCGGTCCGCAAGAACCCGGGGAACACACCGATACCATGACCAGGAGGAAAAAGGAGGGGAACCGGCCGATGAGACTGACGGAGTTTTACTCCTATGAGGCCAGGCAAGATGGCGCCGGCCCGACAACCACGCCGACATCCGCGGCCAAAATCAACTGCAAGCAGATGAAAACACAGAAAAGAAGCAGCCCACCTAAAGACTCAAGGTCTCCCCCAGCTACCCCATCAACAGGGAGCCCGGACAAGTCCAGATTCAAGGCGGATGCCATGGATGACAGCACTGAGGTGAGCTCTCCCCCTGACTCAGGTGATGATACCAGGGAGCTGCCTGACTCCATTGATTCATTCCCTACAAACGGCCAGCCTGTCATAGATACTATGTTAAAAGAGATGTTAGTGTCACTGAGAGGTTAACTCCACTCAGATATGATCTCCTGTATGCACAAATTCAGCAATGAGATCAAATCGGTAACTAACAAAGTGACCCATATAGAACATAAAATGGGGGAATATGCCACAACAATAAACAACCTGGTAGATGCAAATGAAGCTAAAGATGAAGAGTTAGAAAAGATCATAGCCAAAATGGTGGACATTGAGGACAGATCCAGAAGAAATAACATGAAGATTAGAGGGGTCCCAGAAACAGTTAAACAACAAGATTTGAGGGATTATGCCACCCAGCTATTCACAGACATTTTACCAGAACTATCGACATTAGATCTCACGGTGAACAGAATTCACAGGCTACCTAAACCCGCATACCTAGGAGAAGACATACCGCAGGACGTGATCCTATGCCTACACTTCTACCACACCAAGGAAAGAATAATGGCGGCTGTAAGACAGAAAGAAGCTATTCCATCGCCATATTCAAACCTGCAATTCTACGCAGACTTATCACAATACACTCTACAAAAAAGGAGAAATATGGCAACCCTAACTAAAGCACTCAGAAACCACAAGATTGAGTACAAATGGGGCTTTCCAACCAAATTGATTAACAAAAGAAAGCAAGGAGTATGTGATGGACTCCCTAGCAAAAGGCATGGCACTACTCACCTCTTGGGGGATAATCTCAGACAACCAGTCACCCCATAGGTCAAGAAGCCCCAACACAAGCCCGGGACCAGAATGGCGCACGGTTGGTCGCAGGAATGCCCGCACTCACCACTGAAACCAGTATGGGCAAATCACATTACCAACGACCCGTGTTGGAGTACACATTTCTGTTCCGTTAAGTTTGTTTAAACTTATTACCCACAAGTTAATACCTGAGTGACTGAGAGTCACACTTTAACATACTCACTAGTTGGCACGCAGCCACAAATGTTGAACCTCGGTTCCTGCAAGTTTTTTTTTCTTTTTCTCCTCTTTTTTTCTTCTCTTCTCACCCCGACAGTCAAGACCATTGCTTCACACCTGGGAGGATGTCGCATCAATCAAGAAAAGTCATCTCCAGACAGTCTCAAAGTCCAGCAAGAAATCAACATCCAGGTCAGGCACCTAAACAAAGTAAGTGACACCTATATTATAAGTCATACACACCATCACATAAACCGAATACATGGCAGTGAATTTCCTGACCATTAATGCAAAGGGACTTAATCACCCGGCCAAGCGAAAGTCCCTATGGAAGGAAGTGATACAAAAAAACAGCGACATCCTATGCACACAAGAAATCCATTTTCACATTGACTCACCACCTAAATGCTCCCACCCGAGATTCCCCCATATTTTCTGTGCAAACGCAAAAGCCAAAACGAAAGGGGTGATGATCGCAATTAAGGACACTATCACATTCCTCCTGCACAAGATCTTATTGGATCCACATGGCCGCTACATAATTATGGTGCGACATTAACTCTGAAACTTTCACTTTGGCAAACATTTATGCCCCAAATACAGGACAATCCAAATTCCTGCACTCAGTCCTCAAGAAAATTGATCAGATATGCCAAGGAGCAACAGTGATATGCAGAGACTTTAATATGGTGCCTGACTCTGGACTCAACATACAACCCTAAAAGATCTCCACCAACCCTACAACCTATACTTCACAAGTATTCATTGTATGATGCATGGAGATGCCTCAATGCTAATGAAAGAGACTACTCTTTTTTTTCCCACTGTCATAATTCTTACAGTAGAATAGACCTATTTCTGGTAGATAAACGATTGCTGTTTAAATGTAGAACTGCTAAAATACATAGTATAACTTGGTCGGATCATGCCCCAGTGGAGCTACAAGTGGGGAAACCCTCTACGATTAAAAATACTTATATATGGAGAGCCAATCCCAGGCTGTTCCAGCATGGCCCGACCAAGCTGTACATAGAGCAGCAGATGAAGGAGTTTTTTTTCACTCAATAAGGGGTCGGTTTCAGATCCATTCACCCTGTGGAATACCCACAAGGCATTTGTAAGGGGGGTGTTGATACAACAAGAGGCGAGGTCCAGGAAGATGAGGCAACAGCAGACAACGAGAATCATAAACCAAATTGAAATTTTAGAGAAGCAAAATATGACACTTACTTCTCAGAAATTGATAGATAAACTTAATATGCTCCATACAGAGCTGAGACTAATTCTATTGGAGGACTTCGAAAAGGCCTCCAGGAAGCTAAAATTGACATACTATACTAGGGGCAATAGAGCAGGGAAACTACTTGCCAATCAATTAAAAGGTCACAGACATAAAACACACATACCATATATCACGCATCCAAAAACACAAATCAAACACCAACATCCACAAGAAATAGCCGATGCCTTTAGCCACTACTACGGCTCTTTATATAATCTTAAAAATGACTCCACAATACCGCAACCTAATATAGAAACATTCCTACAAACTATACATTTACCTACACTAACCGCAGAACACCTTCATACATTGAACTCTCCTATAACAGAGTCGGAAGTCAATCTCACCATTCAGTCACTGCCTATAAACAAATCCCCCAGACCAGATGGCTTCTCAGGGGAATATTATAAGGCCTTTCATAATATACTAACCCCACATATGACAGAGATGTTCGGTGCTGCTGTTGCCTCCTCGTCATTCCCTCCAGAGATGTTGAAAGCAACCATAATAGCATTACCTAAAAAAGGGAAAGCTCCGGATTCCCCACAGAATTTTAGACCTATTTCCCTATTAAATACGGATATTAAAACTTATGCAAAATTACTAGCGAACAGGTTAATGCACATTCTTCCTGAAATTATTCACGTAGATCAATCAGGGTTCACAAAGGATAGGCAAACTTCAAATGCCACAAGAAGACTGATTAATGTAATCCACATTGCGGACAGATGCAAAACGCCTTCTCTGCTCCTCGCTTTGGACGCAGAGAAGGCATTTGATAGAATCCACTGGCAGTTTCTCTCCCAAGTATTGGGGAAATTTGGGTTTGAGGGTACAGTATACTCAGCCATAATGGCCCTATACACACATCCATCAGCACAAGTACTCATAGCAGGAGCGCTTTCTGCCCTGTTCCAAATTACTAATGGGACGAGACAGAGTTGCCCTCTTTCCCCCCTGATCTTTAACTTATTAATGGAACCATTAGCAACCAATCTATGAACACAACCAAGCATCTCCGGGGTACAGATAGGACAAAGAAGCCATACCATCAGCCTATTCGCAGATGACATCATACTGATGCTCACAGACACAGAAACCTCCCTACCGTCAGTCCACAGGGCCTTACAAACATTCAACAAAGTATCGTATTATAAAGTAAACAAATCTAAGTCCTATATCTTAAACCTAGGAATAACGCCACAGGTTAGTCACAAACTAGAACAAAACTTCCCATACATATGGAAAAAGGAAGGAATAAAATACTTGGGCATTACACTAACTCCTAAGTCTGGAGATTTATTGACAGCCAATTACACCCCCTTTTTGAAACAGCTTCCCGGCAAACTAAAAAAACTGGCAAAAACTGAACTCTCGTGGCTGGGTAGGCTTGCAGCTTTCAAGATGCAAATTCTACCACAAATACTCTATCTATTTAGGACCCTTCCAATCCCACTACCAAACTCTTTCTTCAACTCCCTTCAATAAATAGATACATATGGCAAGGAAAGAAGGCAAGATGTGCCTTCACCAAACTTATAAAGCATTGGACAGCAGGAAGGGTGGGACATATACACATGCAGGACTATTACTTTGCAACCATATTAGCGCAAACAAGAAATTGGATGACATCAGAGAAGGATCTCTCTACACTGTGGGCAGAGACAGAAAAAATCCAAATAAATAATAAATCATTGAAAGACTTCCTCATGATAGCCCATATGAACTTCTCCCTAGATGCAAAGCTATCCCCAACCATACTAGCAGCAATAAGAGCATGGGGTTACCTTAGAAATTACCCAGGTTGGACGGGAACATTGGCTCCACTTAAGCTCCAGATCTCCGCACTTAGCCATATTATCCCAGATAATAACTTAAAAACATGGAAGATGAAGGGTATACAACACATTGAAGACCTAGTAGAAGGTAGTTCAATTAAAGCATTTAACATGCTACAGAAGGAATATGGCATACCACATACAGAATATTACAAATACGCACAAATTACTCAACTCCTGAAAAAACACCCTAACGTATTTACCAACTTACCAACAAAGATACTCCAATATCTAACACAAACCACAACAAAATTAAAAGGGATATCAACCCTATATCTGGGTCTCCAAGAAAAAAAGGTTTGCACCAAATCCCAAAACATAATAGCTTGGGAAATGGAAATAGGACAATACTACCCGGTGGAAAAATGGGAAACAACTTTTAACAATATATACAAATCCACCAAAAGCACTAACCTAAGGGAAATGCAGCAAAAAATATTCCACAAGTGGTACCTCACACCCAGTCGTATATCTAAAATCTATCACAACTCCTCTCCTGAATGTTGGAGACTGTGGGAAGTGCGGCACGTTATCCCACATCCTATGGAACTGCCCAAAAATAAAGCCATTATGGAGGCAAATAGAAAGTATAATACGTAATTTTTCACAACAAACCCCTCCTTTAAACGCATCAATGGAGATATTATCAATGAACCTAGATTCTACTCCAAACCAATTCAGAACAATAATCTCTCACATTTTGTTGGTAACCAGGCTTACAATTCTTAGACACTGGAAGGACATAGAGCCCCCTTCCATATCAGAAGTTATAACTACAGTCCACAATTATGGTACATATGAAGTTTTACACGCATCAGCTGTGGGGAATTATGAGAAGATATCCAAACTATGGGCACCATGGAACTCATGGTACTCAAGATGATTGATTTATTGAGAGTAAGAATAAGTTGAATTGAGACATCAACCCAGGGGAAGCAGTAAGTCTGTTGGGACAAGTTTTATTTGTTTATCTGTTCTCTTTTTTTTTTTTTATACGTTACCTTAAATAAATATTAAGACCAGAGGTACTTTATCTATAAAGGTACAAGTAATTACTAACTTACCAATACAAACAGTCATAGTATTTGTAACCGCTAGAAGCACTAAGAGCAAGTTGTAGAAGACATGGCTTCATGTCGGAGGATGCGACCATAATGAGAGATCGCTCATTCCAACGATGGAGAAGTCATGAATATATTCCACAACAGGAATATTACAATTACTTAACATAACGTAAGATACAGTTATTGTAATGAGAAAAATGTGTAGAATGCTACAGCAATATGGAACGAAAGTCAACAATACACAATTGTATGTATCATATCTTGTACATTGTTCAATAAAAAATATTTAAATAAAAAATTTTACAGGTTGAATGTTTTAACTTACAGAGGAGGTCTAGGACTAGAATTATTGCTCTCGCTCTACTGATCGTGGCGATACCTCACATGTGTGGTTTGAACACCATTTTCATATGCGGGCGCTAGTCACGTATGCGTTCGCTTCTGCATGCTAGCTCATCGGGAAGGGGCGCGTTTAAACTTTTAAATTTTTTTTAATTATTTTTTTAAACTTTTTTTTACATTGCTTTTTAAAAAAATTGTGTCACATTTATTCCTATTACAAGGAATGTAAACATCCCTTGTAATAGAAAAAAGCATGACAGGACCTCTTAAATATGAGATCTGGGGTCAAAAAGACTTTAGATCTCATATTTACACTGAAATGCAATAAAAAAAATAAATACATTTTGTTTTAATTAAAAAAAAATGAAAAAAAAAATGGGTTATGACTAAGGCCTTATAGGCTGAAACACGTCAACTGTTCTTATTTGCGTTTGGTCACTGTGGCTTGTCAATAAATATTATACTTCTTAGAGCAATCACTGGAGTGCGGATCATCTTTTCCTCATTTACCTACTCAGCCGGCGACTGTGGATCGAGCACCTGGGATCTCTGCTTTCTATGTGATGTATGGGTAGTAGCACTGACTTTTTTGTTTATATAAAAAAAAATGGCCCTTTAAGAGCTATGGGCAGAAGTGATGTTTTGATGTCGCTTCCACCCTGCAGTGATATGGAGATGGGTGGGGGCCCATCTTCCCCTCACTCGACTCCATACCCAGGCAGGGGACAGATGCAATCGCCTCATCCACAGCCGACGGCTCCGGTAAGCGGTGGAGGGCACGGTGAATCCGCCGCAGAGACCACTTTTATCTTAAACTGGACCGCTCACTGAAGACAAGGATACCGGGGTTAGCTGCTACCATAACAACGATAACCTCCTTCAAAGTACCGACGTATAACGTTGTGAGCCGGTCCAGAAGTGGTTAATATGTATGTGTTCAGGTCGTGTGAGTTGCTATGAATTTTATAGAGGTTGTGAAGATCTTTGGAATGTTTTCCCATTTTATTTTATTGCATCGTGCAGCTCGTTTAATGAGAAGGACTCTGAAAACTGCCTTATGGACGAGACACAATGAAGCTGGAGAGATATCTGGGGTAGAATTTGATGTAAAATAATCTTTTATATCTGATACAATCTCCGGTTTGTGTGTGGGGTCTGTTAGTATTGATTCATTAATTCTCCATGAATATGGGGTAGAGGTAAGGCCTATAAATTGAGTATTAAAAGTTGTGATTTGATGGTCTGACCAACAACGAGGGTGTATTGAGGGGTCTCGGGAGTCGGCTAGGATTATTGGAGTGCAGAATATATAATCTATAGGTGAGTATATAGAGTCATGTGGGTGAGGGTAAAAGGTATACTCACGACCCCCGACATTTAATGCTCTCTAGGAATCGATCAGTTGTAAACTATTTATGTGAGTTATGGTTGTTTTTGACAATGTTTTTGAATTTTGATTTTGTTTGCTGCGATCCAGGTTAGGTTAGAAGGCCGAGTTAAAATCACCTCCCAAAATAAGATGCGGTGAGCGGTATTGTTGTAATATATTAACTCCTTCAGATCTGGACTATAGCCAAATGATGGCTACAGAGCGGATCTGCTTTGCTGGGAGGACATCAATAGACGTCCTCCCCTTTGCAATCTGGCCGCACCCCCCTGCAGGGCGTGCGGTGTGATCACCCGAGTCAATGAGACTCGGGTGATCACAGATCCAAGTAAGGGGTCGATCCCGACCCCTTACCACATGATCAGCTGTCAGCCAATGACAGCTGATCACGTGATGTAAACAGAGGATCGGTAATCATTTTTTTTTCTTCTCACGCTGACAGCGTGAGGAGAAAAAAAAGCTGATCGCCGGCTTCTGTTTGCAGGGACATTGATCCCAAGCAGGGAGAGGCGAAGCTGCCTCATATGTACCCACAGTGCCCACCAATCAGTGCCCACAAGTATATCAGTGCCACCTATCAATGCCCACCAGTGGTGCCTCATCAGTGCCACCTAGCAGTGCTGCCTATCAGTGTCACCTACCAGCGCCGATCAGTGCCCATCACTGCCACCCATCAGTGCCCATCACTGCCACCCATCATTGCCTATCAGTGCCAGCTATCAGTGCCACCTATTAGTGCCCTTCAGTGCCGCCCATCAGTGCCCACCAGTGCCGCCTATTAGTGCCTATCAGTGTCGTCTTATCAGTGTCCATCAGTGCAGCCTCATCAGTGTACATCAATGAAGGAGAAAAATTACCTGTTTGCAAAATTTATTAACAAAACATAAAACGGTTTTGTCTTTTTTTTTTATTCGGACTTTTTTAATTAAAAAAAAATAAATAAATAAAAAACCCAGAGGTGATCGAATACCACCAAAAGAAAGCTCTATTTGTGAGGAAAAAATGATAAAAATGTCAAATGAGTACAGCATTGTATGACTGTGTAATTGTCATTCAAAGTGTGAGAGCACTAAAAGCTGAAAATTGGTCTGGGCAGGAAGGGGGTTTAGGTGCCCAGTAAGCAAGAGGTTAAAGAAATGTGTGAAAAATGTAGTTTGTGATTGGTTTGGTGCGTATACGCTAGTGATCGTTAATTCTCTACCAGATAACGTGCCTTTTATGATGATGAACCTTCTATCTTGGTCCTTGTAAACCTGCTGAACCTCTAATGGAAAAGATTGATGGACAAAGACGGCCACACCTTTGATTTTGGATGGAGGATAAGATATAAAAGGATCAATTAAAATCTTTGTGAAAATATGTAGGGTGGTCGTCTTTCATGAAATGTGTTTCTTGTAACAATAATACTTTGGCATTTAGTTTTTTTATATTGTAAGAATGTTTTTTTTCCTCTTGTGTGGTGAATTAAATCCTTGGACATTATGAGATAAGATTGTTATAGTCACGTGGTAAGAAACCATTTTGGGGGCTCATCAGGAAGTGATAATGTTTGATAAATTGAGGGATATATGATGTATAATTGACCTACTATGCTAGAGATAGATGCGGTTCACCACTTCCAGACCGATGCACACCGATGTACGTCCTCACTTTGACAACGGATATCGTTGTTATGCAGCAGCGGTGTTTGGCCGGCGGTCCGGTACAAGATAAAAGTGGTCTCTGCGGTGGATTCGCCGTGAGATCACTTTTATCAGGGGCGGGAGAGGGGCCCCCCTCCCGCTGTGATCCGGTGCCCTCCGCCGCTTACCGGAGCCGTCGGCAGTGGTGGAGGCGATCCGGTCCTTCTCAGGGCTGTGCATGGAGACGAGTGAGGGGAAGATGACCCCCATTCGTCTCCATGACATTGCAGGGCGGAAGCGACGTCAAAACGTTACTTCCGCCCATAGCTCTTAAAGGGCCATTTTTTTTCATTTTTTTAAATGACTTTTTTTTTTTTTTTTTTTTTTTACTTTCAAAATATTTTATTTTTTATTTTTGAAATACATAGAATTGCAATACATTTTTTATTGCATTTTAGTGTAAATATGAGATCTGAAGTCTTTTTGACCCCCAGCTCTTATATATAAGAGGTCCTGTCATGCTTTTTTTCTATTAATAAAAGTGACACTTTTTATTTTAAACAGTGTAAAAATAAAAGGTAAAATAATTAAGAAAAAAAAATTTTAAACGCACCCGTCTCGCCGAGCTCGCGCAGAAGTGAACGCATACATGAGTAGCGCCCGTATATGAAAACAGTTTTCAAACCACACATATGAGCTATTGCCGTGACCGGTAGAGTGAGAGCAATAATTCTAGCCCTAGTCCTCCTCTGTAAATCAAAACATGCAACCTGTAAAATTTTTAAAATGTCGCCTATGGAGATTTTTAAGGGTAAAAGTTCGTCGCCCTTCCACGAGCGGGCGCAATTTTGAACCGTGACATGTTTGGTATCATTTTACTCGGTGTAACATTATCTTTCACAATATAAAAAAATTGGGCTAACTTTACTGTTGTCTTATTTTTTAATTCAAAAAAGTGTATTTTATACAAAAAAAGTGCGCTTGTAAGACCGAAAGTATTGTAATGACCGCCATATTATTCTCCAGGGTGTTAGAAAAAAAATGTATAATGTTTTGGGGTTCTAAGTAATTTTCTAGCAAAAAAAAATGTGTTTAACTTGTAAAAAACTCATCTAAAAAAAGAGGCTCGGTCCTTAAGTGGTTAAATAGGTGTACAAGGACTTAGTCCAGATTATATTCTTTACAAACATGTGCAACTTGAGGCCTAGTAAAAAGAGTTGTACCATCATTTATTTTTCTCTATAATATGTAAAAGTGATATAACATTAATTAAAAGTAACCAATATTTGTGGTGAACAAACTGTATGGGGTTGGAAAAGAAATCATTTTCCAACCGACCGAAAAACTTAATACGACTGATAGGTCTTAAACTCCGTCTTTGAGAATAAAAATCAAAATTTTTCAATCTAACAAGAAATAACAAGAAATAACAGTAAGAGGCACATGAAGAAATATACAAATAATCTTTTAGGAAAAACAGGAATAATGTCTCTAGTGAGAGAATTTGTAGTGAGTGAGAGGGGGGCCAATCATGTCGGCATAGGGGGGACGCCACCTCCAATGTCATGAACATGTATAACTGTGCAATCTGCCCCGGGGGCCTTCCCGCCCTGCAACCGCCCCATTGCCAGTCCAGGGTGATGTCCGCATCCAACCTCTTCCTATCTGCTACAGCTAGTTGTGGAAAAGAGATGGGATCAAGAAAAGAGGATAGGTCAGAATGCGAGAAACCAGCCCGGGAGGAGTATAGGTCCTGAAAAAACGCACTGAATCTGAGATTAATGCAGTCGGGTGCTGTTAGGGTTTGGCCATTTGCATCTTTAATACAACCGATGGGTGTGGATGGGATGCTACCTTTCGCCAACCATGCCAGCAGTCTACCATTCTTCCCCCCAAATTCAAAAACGTTTTGGGCCTAAAATAATAGGGCTTTATCAATCTGGGCTACTCTATTGGTAGACAACTCCTGTAATGCCTGTTGCCATGTCCTATAGTGATCACTATCCGGGGTAGAAACATATTCAGCCTCCAGTCTAGTTGCTCTATCCTCCAGCTCCTCCAGGGAATGGGCAGCCTCCTTCTTGATACGTGAAATTTTGGAAATGTATTCCCCCTAGTCCAGGATTTAAAGGAGTGCCATAGCACAGGTGGAGAGGCAGAGTCCTGGTTGTCTGTCCAGTAGTTACAAATAGAAGCAGTTAGTGGCACCTGTAGGCAATAATCATTTACCCAAAATCTGGATAGCCTCCAAATGCGAGATTCAGGGGGGTGGACAGAGCAAGGGAGAGACATAGAGGGCATGATCAGAGATACCCAGATCTATTCTAGACAGGGTCTTGTACGTAGCAGAGTGACAAGTGAATTCTCTCAAATTCGGATGCATGTGTCTCCAAACATCCGTGAGGGCAAAGGTGTCAGCCCACTGCCAGAGGTCAGGAGAGTCACGAGCCGAAGTATGCAATCTATCCATAGCAGAGGAAGGGACCATACTGAAATCCCCCATAGGATAGACCGCATTAGTATCAATCTGTATCACAATTTGCATAATAAGCTGTAGAACCTAGACTGAGGCTAGGGGTGGAACATAGATCCCCACCAACAGCACATACTTATGTAGCACTACCCCTGTAGGAGCTGCTGATGAATGTTCAATCCTGCACCCTGCCTATAAACCCCAAGAACAGTCTCAGCCCCTCTAGCACACCTGTATAATGATATTAGTATGGGACCCAGCAGTGGAGAGAAACACAGCAAGTATACACGATACGGTATATTTACTGTAACCTTGGAACCTGTCACTGCACCAGCTGCAATAAAGATAAATACTCACACAGGATATCCATTAACCATTTGAAAAGTTTACTAGGATGAAAGTTCAACACAGTGAACAGTGTGATAACAGTATATGGCAATATAACAGTCAATGTGAATGTAAAACTGTAGATTCAAGGATCACCATGGAGAGCACATGCAAACAAGTGCACAGTGGGACAGGCACTCAATACCATTTAAAAGCTTTATTAAGCACCTTCCCACTGAAACCCCAGAGCACACACACCAACTCCACAGCACAATGCTATATATTTATCCTGTACTCAAGGGCTCCCCCTAGGTGATAATGCAATTTTCCAAATGCAAAGTAAACGGTGATAAAAGTTCCTTGCCTTCAGACTCTTCAGCTAGCTTATGGTATTAGACTGCAGTATTTTTAAATCCAACCGGGAAACAAATAGAGAACAAACTGTAGAATAAGGATGTGCTGGTAATTGTGTACTTGCAAATATAAGGCACTTATAACACTTACCCCTTAGCAGTGAGTGTAATTCCACATGGACTTTATAGCACAGAGAAACAAATGTTAAAGTTCCACCGCATGCAGCCTGTGGGTAAGTGAGATCACTTCTGTGGGACTACAAGTCTCACCGCAGTTTGCAACTAACTCACACAGTAACAGTGCACTCTACTGATCTGGGCAAGTGCCTGCTCACACAGAAGGCCCAAGTACTGTAAGACTCCTTCCACACTCCTTTCCTGATATCTCAGTCTGATCCGAAGTTGGCGCCATCACACTGCACTGCTCCTTTTGATGACTGATGACTGTAATGCAGGAAACCTCCAGAAGTCTTGGATCCTCAGGTCCATCTGCACACTGATCCAGCTGGCTGTGCTTTGGAACACCTCAGAAGCCGATCGATTCCACGCCACGCCTCACAGGCCGCAGTCTGCCGGTCCCACACACTGACCTCACTGCAGGTAGGTATTGAATGGCGTCCTAAGAGGCCGAAAGATGGCTGCGCTGTCCTTTTTATTTCTGCTCCTAGCAGGCAGCGCAACAACTTGGCATTGTGGGTCCGTGACTGGGCATTGTGGGTCAGTAGTTCCCAAACTAAGTTCACACATGAGTCACTTTCCTCATTAAACTACATCTCCCACAATGCTTTGTAAATGTTGCTTCACAGAAACTGTCCATAGGTCTCAATAGCATTAAAAGGACACTAGAGGGAGCCAATCTCTTATTTAAGAACAATGCATTATTTAGCAGGATAACTTTGGTAATGAAACCCCTGCGCTACATACTCCCCCCACTTTAAGTCTTTGGTCCCCAAAGATAGTCAAAATTGGTGACCTGTTACATGCTGTTACAATCAAGCGATGACACAGGACTGACAGAGGAGCCTCCCACCAATTATCACATGGAGGGAGACTGTTCTGTACACCTGCTACTGACACTATAGTGTCCTGTATAGATGTGCCAGGGGGTGAGATGGGGTTGTCCTCCACCAAATCAGCGTTGGAGAAACCACGCATTTCAGAAGTTCTTTTTGAAGAGAGACAGACCTCCTCAGAGCATTTTCCCAGAATGCCATAGGTCAGTCTCTTGGGTGGTTGAATAATTCTCTTCACTCTCTGCTCTTTGGCTTTGGGCGCTACAGGCACAGTGGTACTGTCTTTCTCCACTTCAGTTTCCGGTACTTCAGTATCTTGTATCTCGGCTCCAGTCATGGAAAAAGAATCCTCAGAATCTGTTCCCCGCAAGGAGTATTGAGGGTCTTCTGGATCTTCAGAAGATCTATCTTGCGGCACAAATTCAGGGGCCTCTGACTGAAGAGTTCCACTATCTGTCACCGTGGGATGTGGGAAAAGGGTTGTAACAATCTCTGGTGTGCAAGACAACCACAACCAGTCTATTCCCATCTCTTCATCTTTGCTGTCTTCATCATCTACAGCAAGAGGCCTAGACTGAGATCTAGTCACTGGTCGAGGTCTGTCAGAAATGGTGGATGTAGATGGAGAATCTTGCTGGGGTGTTACCCAAACTGCTTCTGATAGAAGCAAAAGGTGATTAGGATGCCAAGTCTTTAGTGGCCCTGTGCATCCTTCTGGCCAAATCTGGTACACTGGCAGCCCTGGGATTTACTTGCATATGACATAGGGCTGTAACTTCCAACGATCAGACAATTTGTGTTTCCCGGGTATACCTAGGTTCCTCAACAACACTCTGTCTCCTGGTTGTAAGTCTTGTACTCGCACCCTGAGGTCAAAATTTCTTTTGTTCCTCTGTCCCCTCTCATCCAAAACAGCTTGGGCCTTATCATAGGCAGTTTTCAGGCTTCTTTGCAGTCGGTCTACATACCCTCTGTGAGAAATTGCTGAAGTATGGTCCGAGGATGTACCGAAAGCCAGATCTACTGGTAGCTGGGCTTCCCGCCCAAACATCAGTCAATAGGGAGAGTATCCTGTGGCATCACTTGTAGTACTGTTGTAAGCATGCACTATAGCCGTGCTTGCTCCAGTGTTGCTTTTGTTCGGAGGTTAGAATTCCGAGCATGTTCAAAAGAGTTCTGTTGAATCTCTCTGGTTGAGGATCTCCTTGAGGATGGTAAGGAGTAGTTCTAGATTTCTTGATGCCCAACAAGTCTAATGCCCTGTACACACGGTCTTCTGATGGAAAATGTGCGATCAGAGCTAGTTGTCGGAAATTCCGTCTGTGTGTGTGGGGTCCATCGGACTTTTTCCATCTGAATTTCCGACACACAAAGTTTGAGAGCAGGCTATAAAATTTTCCGACAACAAAATTCCGACCGTGTGTGGACAATTCCGACACAGAAAGTGCCACTCATGCTCAGAATAAATTCAGAGACGGAACTGCTCGGTCTGGTAAAATTAGCGTTCGTAATGGATATAGCACTTTCGTCATGCTGCAATGTTTTAAATTGTTTAATGCAGCACACTCTCTTCTTTATAATGCTAGAAGAATGAAGTTGTTTTGCTGCTCATATTCACACAGACTTCACACAAACTTCTTTCTTTATTATTTATCGTGATTTCATGAATAGGGATGAACCGAACACCCCCCTGTTCGGTTCGCACCAGAACATGCGAACAGGCAAAAAATTTGTTCGAACACGCAATCACTGTTAAAGTCTATGGGACACAAATATGAATAATCAAAAGTGCTAATTTTAAAGGCTTATATGCAAGTTATTGTCATAAAAAGTGTTTGGGGACCTGGGTCCTGCCCCAGGGGACATGGATCAATGCAAAAAAAAGTTTTAAAAACGGCCGTTTTTTCGGGAGCAGTGATTTTAATAATGCTTAAAGTGAAACTATAAAAGTGTAATATTCCTTTAAATTTCGTACCTGGGGGGTGTCTATAGTATGCCTATAAAGGGGCGCATGTTTCCCGTGTTTAGAACAGTCTGACAGCAAAATGACATTTCAAAGGAAAAAAAGTCATTTAAAACTACTCGCGGCTAATAATGAATTGCCGGTCCGACAATACACATAAAAGTTCATTGATAAAAACGGCATGGGTATCAACCAAAATTTAAAAAAAAATGACTTGGGGGGTCCCCCTAAATTCCATACCAGGCCCTTCAGGTCTGGTATAGATATTAACCACTTCAGCCCCGGAAGGATTTACCCCTTTCCTGACCAGAGCACTTTTTACAATTTGGCACTGCATCACTTTAACTGCTAATTGCGCGGTCATGGAATGCTGTACCCAAACGAAATTTGCGTCCTTTTCTTCCCACAAATAGAGCTTTCTTTTGATGGTATTTGTTCACCTCTGCGGTCTTTATTTTTTAACGTATAAACGTAAAAAGACCGAAAATTTTGAGAAAAAATGATATTCTCAACTTCTCCTGAGTACGGGGATACCACATGTGTGGGACTTTTTGGGAGCCTATCCGCGTACGGGGCTTTGAAAATCAAGCACCGCCTTCAGGATTTCTAAGGGTGTAAATTTTTGATTTCACTCCTCACTACCTATCACAGTTTTGAAGGCCATAAAATGCCAAGATAGCACAAAACCCCCCAAATGACCCCAATTTGGAAAGTAGACACCCCAAGCTATTGCTGAGAGGCATGTTGAGTCCATGGAATAATTTATATTTTGCCGAAAGTTGCAGGAAAGTGACAAACTTTTTTTTTTTTGCACAAAGTTGTCACTAAATGATATATTTCTCAAACATGCCATGGGCATAGGTGGAATTACACCCCAAAATACATTCCACTGCTTCTCCTGAGTATGGGGATACCACATGTGTGGGACTTTTTGGGGGCCTAGCTGCATACGGGGCCCCGAAAACCAATCACTGCCTTCAGGATTTTTAAGGGCATACATTTTTGAATTCACTCCTCACTACCTATCACAGTTTCGAAGGCCATAAAATGCCAAGATAGCACAAAACACCCCAAAATTACCATTTTGGAAAGTAGACACCTCAAGCTATTTGCTGAGAGGCATGGTGAGTATTTTGCAGCTCTCATTTGTTTTCGAAAATGAAGAAAGACAAGAAAAATGTTTTTTTTTTCTTTTTTCAATTTTCAAAACTTTGTGACAAAAAGTGAGGTCTGCAAAATACTCGCCATACCTCTCAGCAAATAGCTTGGGGTGTCTACTTTCCAAAATGGAGTCATTTGGGGGGGGGGTTGTGCCATCTGGGCATTCCATGGCCTCCAAAACTGTGATAGGCAGTGAAGAGTGAAATCAAAAATTTACACCCTTAGAAAGCCTGAAGGCGGTGTTTGGTTTTCGGGGTCCCGTACGCAGTTAGGCTCCCAAAAAGTCCCACACATGTGGTATCCCCGTACTCAGGAGAAGCAACAGAATGTATTTTGGGGTGTTATTTCACATATTCCCATGGCATGTTTGAGCAATATATCATTTAGTGACAACGTGCAAAAAAAAAAAAATGTCTTTTTCCCGCAACTTGTGTCACATAATAAATATTCCATGGACTCGACATGCCTCTCAGCAAATAGCTTGGGGTGTCTACTTTCCAAAATGCGGTCATTTGTGGGGGTTTTTAACTGTCCTGGCATTTTATTTACAACATTTAGAAGCTTATGTCACACATCACCCACTCTTCTAACCACTTGAAGACAAAGCCCTTTCTGACACTTTTTGTTTACATGAAAAAATTATTTTTTTTTTGCAAGAAAATAACTTTGAACCCCGAAACATTATATATTTTTGTTAAAGCAAAGGCCCTACAAATTAAAATGGTGGGTGTTTCATTTTTTTTTTTCACACAGTATTTGCGCAGCGATTTTTCAAACGCATTTTTTTGGGAAAAAACACACTTTTTTAATTTTTAATGCACTAAAACACGCTATATTGCCCAAATGTTTGATGAACTAAAAAAGATTATCTTAGGCCGAGTACATGAATACCAAACAAAACATGCTTTAAAATTGCGCACAAACGTGCAGTGGCGACAAACTAAATACATTTTTAAAAAGCCTTTAAAAGCCTTTACAGGTTACCACTTTAGATTTACAGAGGAGGTCTACTGCTAAAATTACTGCCCTCGATCTGACCTTCGCGGTGATACCTCACATGCATGGTGCAATTGCTGTTTATATTTGATGCCAGACCAACGCTTGCGTTCGCCTTTGCGCGAGAGCGGGGGGGACAGGGGTGCTTTTTTTTTTTTTTTTTCTTATTTTTTTTGCTTTTTCATCTTTTTTTTAAATTGTTCCTTTCATTTTTTTTTTTTTAGCATTTTTATTGTTATCTCAGGGAATGTCCCCTATGGTAGCAATAGGTAGTGACAGGTACTCTTTTTTGAAAAAAATGGGGTCTATTAGACCCTTGATCTCTCCTCTGCACCCAAAGCATCTGACCACACCAAGATCGATTTCCTGATTTCCCAATGGCGCTGTTTACATCCGGTGAAATCTAAGTCATAAAATGCTCGTAGCTTCAGGTTTCTTAGGCCATAGAGATGATTGGAGCCATTCTGGTCTCTGATCAGCTCTATGGTCAGCTGGTCGAATCAATGGCTGCATTCTCAGGTTTCCTGTTGGGACAGGAGAGCCAGAGAAAAACATGGAAGACGGTGGGAGGGGGGGCATTCCCTCCTACTGCTTGTAAAAGCAGTCTAGAGGCTAATTAGCTGCTAGGATTGCTTTTACATGAAAGCCGACCGCTGGCTGAAAAGAATGATACCAAGATGATACCTAAACCTGCAGGCATCATTCTGGTATAACCACTTAAAGTCCAGCAACATACCAGTACCTTGCTGGTCCTTGTTGGGCATTTTATTGTAAACTTTTTTTTCATGCAGCCTGTGGGCTGAATGAAAAAAAGAGATTGATCGGTGGGTATGCCCACCATTAGAATACCTACCTTCGTCCACCCACTTCTAATGATGGGCATATATGCACCGTTTATATATGCCGAAGCATGGGGGCATCCACCCGCAAAAGGTAGGAGCAAATCGCTCCTCCACCCACTGCTGCCCCCACGCTTCGGCATATATGCTGAAGTATGTAACTGTGGTGGTGAAATCACCTCCGACAGCGCTGGAGTCACGGCTTTAGGTATTGTGGGAGCAAACGCTGTTGCTGTCAAGATAAATAAATCCGTGCTGCAACTGAATGGCGTACCTGCTAAGCAAATGATGGTTAACAATAAAACAAAATAACATTACAGTATAACAGTAAGACTTACCATACCTGCAAAGCAAATACAAAATAAAATAGTAAAAAATAAAACATTTAATGCAACCTGTGCCTAAAATATATATATGCCGAAGCATGGGGGCATACTCCTGCAAAAGGCAGGAGCAAATTGTTCCTCCACCCACTGCTGCCCCCACGCTTCGGCATATATGCAGAAGTATGTAACTGAGGTGGTGAAATCACCTCCGACAGCGCTGGAGTCACGGCTTTATGTATCGTGGGAGCAAACGATGTTGCTGTCAAGATAAATAAATCCGCGCTGCAGCTGAATGGCGTACCTGAAAACAAAAAAATGGTTAAAACACAGTAAACTATAAAAAAATTACATACCTGAAAAGCAAACACGATAAAACATAACAACAATAAAACATTGCAGAATAGAATACAGTAAAAAAGAGCAGAACAATAGAGAGAGAATAGAGAGAGAGAGAACAATAAAACGACAACTATTTTTGGTTTTTTTATTATATTTTTTTTTGTGTATTTTATTTTTTTACTTTTTTTTTTTTACATTTTTTTTATAACTGTAACTTTTAAAACTGTAATGGTTCCAGGTTTGGGTCTCTCAAAATGCGATGGCATCTTGGGAGACCCTGTGAAAGTGTGTCCTAGTCTGTGCAATGCTGTACCCTACGCTAAAACTCAACTAGTGTATGGTAGCGCTCAAAACATTCACCAATGCAAAGACCAGGATTGTCAGGACAGGAGGGACAATAATACCGGGTGTCACGCCTATATCCGAGCTTTCTGCAGACACGATATTTTCTTTGGGGGGCTCGTTGGGTAGGGGTACTCGGGAGGACATAAGGAAAATGAGGTGGAGCACCGTCTGGAAACAGAAGGGCTCTGACGAGCTCTTCCTGGAATTTAAGGAAGGATCCAGTCTGTCCTGAAGCTCTGTATAGCCCATGAGCGTTCAGCAAAGCCAATTGAAATAAGTATACATTGTTTGAACAAGCGTCTGGCCTTACGGGCAACTAGGTACGGCGCCAACAACTGGTCGTTGAGGTCCACCCCTCCCATATTTTGGTTATATTCGTGGACACAGAGGGGTTTCTCCACAACACCAGTCGCCATAGTAATTTGGACCATCGTGTCTGCATGAAGAGAGGTAAGAACGAAAACATTCTTATTGTCCCTCCACTTCATAGCGAGCAAATTATTACACCGCAAGCAGGCTCTCTCCCCCAGCCTAAGACGGGAATCTACAAGCCACTAGGGAAAGCCCCGGCGATTAGATCGCATGGTGCCACATGCTCCAATTTGATGATCAAAAAGGTGACTAAAAAGTGGCATGCTCGTGTAATAATTGTCCACATATAAATGGTACAGTACCTGACCGCGAGATTGTGTTTCCAGCGCGATACCATCACGCTGGTTCTCGGCGACAGGGTGCTGTGCATGTCGCGCTGGCTCACTCATCGCGAAAGGAAAACTTTGTTTTCCTTCCGCGATGAGTGACAGGCAGCGCTGACAGCTGTCTAGTATGAATCCTGAGGCGGGAACACCGCGCCAAATTTTAAATGAAAAAAACGGCGTGGGTTCCCCCCTCGGAGGCATACCAGGCCCTTAGGTCTGGCATGGATTATAAGGGGAACCCCCTATGCCGAAAAATCGGCGTGGGGGTCCCCCCCAAATCCATACTAGACCCTTATCCGAGCACGCAGCCCGGCCGGCCAGGAAAGGGGGTGGGGACGAGCGAGCGTCCCCCCCCCCTCCTGAGCCGTACCAGGCTGCATGCCCTCAACATGGGGGGTGGGTGCCTTGGGGGAGGGGGCACCCAAAACCCCAAACTCATTCACACAGGGTGGGGGGCCGGGATCTGGGGGCCCCCTTATTAAGGGGGGCTCCTGGATTCCGATAAGCCCCCCGCCCGCAGACCCCGACAACCAACGGCCAGGGTTGTCGGGAAGAGTCCCTTGTCCTCATCAACATGGGGACAAGGTGCTTTGGGGTGGGGGGGGCCGCAGGGCGCCCCCTCCCCCAAGACACCCACCCCCCCATGTTGAGAGCATGCGGCCTGGTACGGCTCAGGAGGGGGGGGGCGCTCGCTCGTCCCCACCCCCTTTCCTGGCCAGCCGGGCTGCGTGCTCGGATAAGGGTCTAGTATGGATTTGGGGGGGACCCCCACGCCGATTTTTCGGCATAGGGGGTTCCCCTTACAATCCATGCCAGACCTAAGGGCCTGGTATGCCTCTGAGGGGGGGAACCCACGCCGGTTTTTTCATTTAAAATTTGGCGCGGTGTTCCCGCCTCAGGATTCATACTAGACAGCTGTCAGCGCTGCCTGTCACTCATCGCGGAAGGAAAACAAAGTTTTCCTTTCGCGATGAGTGAGCCATCTCGGCGCTGGCTCCTGCGACGGGGTTCGTAGGTGTCAAATCTCGCCGAGAAGTGCGGCGAGATTGACACAATATCGCGGTCACCTACTGTACCTCTTTCCAAATAAGGGTGACACCAACTCCCACACTATCTTGCCAGCGCTTCCTATGAAGTCAGGGCAGTTTGTCGGCTCTACGTGACTATCTTTGCCCTCGTAAACCATAAAACTACATGTATAGCCTGTGGCCCTGTCACAGAGCTTATACATCTTGACCCAGTATCTGGCACGCTTGCTGGGAAGGTACTGTTTGAATGACAAGCGGCCAGAAAATTTAATCAGGGACTCATCAACGCAGTAGTTCCCAAACTAAGTTCACACATGAGTCACTTTCCTCATTAAACTACATCTCCCACAATGCTTTGTAAATGTTGCTTCACAGAAACTGTCCATAGGTCTCAATAGCATTAAAAGGACACTAGAGGGAGCCAATCTCTTATTTAATAACAATGCATTATTTAGCAGGATAACTTTGGCAATGAAACCCCTGCGCTACACTTATATATATGAGCACGCAGAATTACATATCTACCAGCCGGGTGTCCGTTTTGACTTCAATAAGCCTAAACGGCAACGTTTTTCTAACTAGGATGCTGACCCTATGAGCATAGGTGGAATATGTGGCGTGGTAGTGGAGGCCCACCCACGATTTTTTAAGGCAGGTAGTTTTGGATCCCTGGAGATGTGTCTCCTGGAGTACACAAATATGCAGGTTATGCTTCTGGAGGAAGCGGAACACCAAGGACCGTTTAACAGTGGAATTCAGGCCCAAGACATTCTAGGAAATCACAGTGAATTGAGACATCGGGAGTGTGGAGAGATAAATTGGGGTAAAACACCTGCTCACAGGGGCAGCAGCCCAGCTCCTGAGTTATATACCGTATATACTCGAGTATAAGTCGAATTTTTCAGCACATTTTTTTGTGCTGAAAGTGCCCCCCTCGACTTATACTTGAGTCAAGCACTTTTCTGCAGCAAAAAATTTCATTTTCCGAACCGACTTTGGGGCCCCGTATCTCAGGGCCATGTAGTGCTAGGAACCCCAAATTTGGTGTGCAAACCCAGTGGATCTGGTACCACAACATATCCAAAGATGAAGTTCCTAACACTAAGTGGCCCCGAGATACGGGGCCCCAAAATCAGTTTGGAAAATGTCATTCTCTGCTGAAGAAAAGTGCTTGACATTTTCTGAACTGATTTGTGGGGCCCTGTATCTCGGGGTCACTTGGTGCTAGAAATCCCAGCTTTGGAAATTTTATGGTGCTAGTTCCACTGGGTTTGCACACCAAATTTGGGGTTCCTAGCACTAAGTGGCCCCAAGATACGGGGCCCCAAATTCGGTCAACTGTGTCCATCTGCAGCAATGTCATTTCAGGACCCTTTGGGTTCAGAGACCCCAAATTTTGGCTGCAGCTAGGGGGCATCTAGGAACCCTTAACTACCGAGTTTGAAGTTCAGGGGACCTATGGCTGCAAATGGGCACAGTGAGGCATGCAAATAGGCACAGTGATGCTGCAAATGGGCATTGTTGACCCTCTTTTCCACTTACAGTAGCTGTGCATTTCTCACCCTCGTCTTATACTCGGGTCAGTAAGTTTTTCCCATTTTTTTTGTAGTAAATTAGGGCCTCGACTTATACTCGGAACGACTTATACTCGAGTATATACGGTAAGACAATTATATAGCACACATTGTATAGCATTGCTTACCTAAAGCACAGTAGCATTCTAATGTCAAGATCATACATACAGAGACAAAATGAAGCACTTTGAAAAACAAAAAAACCCCATAACAAAACATCCCAAACCTCCCCCTCCCCGCATGTACCCTTAAACATGTTACACCCAATGATAGGAGGCGTGGACCAGTGGGTGTAATCTCGTAGTGTCTCGTAGTAGAGTCTGTCAGCTTAGCTTGGAGGAAATGGAATCTCCACTGTAGAAGAATTACAACAGTAATAGAATAAAATGGAGGGCTTCTCCTGCATGAGAAGGAAAATAAGAAAGAAAAGAAAATGGGCAAGAAAAAATTGAAAAAAAATGTAATCCGTTGATGGGAAAGGATCATCCAGGACATTAAAGCGGAGTTCCACCCAAAAGTGGAACTTCCGCTCATTTGTCTCCTCTCCCCCTCCGGTGCCACACTTCGCACCTTTTGGGGGGGAGGGGGGACAGGATACTTTGACAGGTATCCTGTTCTCACTTCCGGGAGTCCGGGCCGTGGCCCGTGACATCACCGCGGGGCTCCCTCATCCTCCTTCCTCCTCTCCGTGTCACTGGGCCAGGAGGAAAGAGGAGCGGGGCCTCGCGCATGCGCAGTAGGGTTCCCGGCGTAAAGCCGTAAGGCTACACTGCCGGGTACCCTTTCCCGCTGTGGGGGCGGCAACACCCGACAGCTGATGAAAACACCAGCTGCAGTGCCGACATCGCTGGACCCCAGGACAGGTAAGTGTCCTATTGTTAAAAGCCAGCAGCTGCAGTAGGTGTAGCTGCTGGCTTTTAATTTTTTTTTTTTGGGCGGGAACACCACTTTAGGGTAACTGCTGAGGAACAGGAAGTATTGACGTGCAGCCAAGGTAAGTGTCCCAGCAGAACAGTGATTGCGAGAAAAGAGAACCCTGGGATCTTGTAAACAAAAGGACCCTGTAATTCCCTTAAAAGGCCACTAGAGTCAGCCAGTAGCCATATTAAAGAGGAGGGCCAGTCAAAAAAAAAAAATTAAAAGTCAGCAGCTACAAATACTGCAGCTGCTGACTTTTAATTGGACACTTACTTGTCCCTGGGTCCAGCGATGCGGGGGATCGAAGCCCCACTCGTCTCCCCCTCCGTTCGGCGGCGCTGGCATTGCAACTGTGGGCGCCGGGCTGTGGCTTCACAGCCTGGTACCCACTGCGCTTGCGCGAGCGGCGCAGAGCGCCGTGATTGGCCGCTCAGTCACCTGGGACCTGTAATGAGTCCCAGATGATTGACAGGAGGGAGGGATCAGAGCTGAGCCCTTCCTGTGCCGAGACGGAAGTGATGTCACCAGCCCAGGCACTGAAAGAGGCAGACTACGAGGGACCCCCTAGCAACAGGCATTTAGAGGTGAGTAAAAAAAAAAATATCCAAATTTTTTTTGTATTTTTTTTTAGGATTTTTCATGTCGTTTTTTTTTTGGGTGGAACACCACTTTAAGAGGTGTAACAGAGCTCGTCAAGCTGCAACCATAGGTTTTGAAGGTAGAGAAAATTCCTCATCCCTTTTCCACTGTGAAAGGAGACATCAGCATATTTTCCCATAGGAGGTTGCCAATGGCAACAGGTGACAATACAGCATATGGAATACAGCAGGATCTTCCACAGTTCAGGGATAGATAAAAGGTTAACCTGAAAAACACCTGAGTTTACCAGGGGCACAGTTCTTCAGTGTGTTACTTGAGAGGAACACAGTAGGCACAACAGGTGCAAAATAACAACTTGGTGGTGCACATAGGCAATGGTTTTAGCCGGTAACAACCCTGCACAGAAAATCAACAGTCCAGAGCAGTCAACCGACCCAAAAAGGACTCAAAGCCTACAGACTCCTGCAGGGCATTGGGAAAAGGATGTAGAGCTCACCTCTCCACAGTGCAGTGGCCAAGATTCCAGCCAGGAGGATGCATTTCTGGGTGATGTAAAGAAACTGGTAGTTTCGCTATCTTGGACCCGCAGCCGGGCCAGAAAGAGGACACTGTAGCGAATACACCGGGTACACATGGCAGCTTTAACCTGGTCAAAGGATCGCCTCAGCTTCTCTCTCTCCACCGAATAATCTGAGAAGATTAAAAGTTTAGTGTTCTGGTAGTCGAGATCCCTCTGTACCCTGGCAGCTCGCAGCACCTCATCCCTGTCTCTAAAGTTGGGGAGTTTCAGGATTAGGGTGCGTGGCCGTGTCCCCAGGGGCCCAGGTTTGGGGGGAATACGGTGGGCTCTCTCCACAGCATAAATAATCTATAAGCTCCGCGCTCAGGACAATACGGGTTGCAGCCCCCCTGTAGGTTCCCAAGAGAACTTAAAATGTATAAAAGTGTGAGGATGGGGTGGTTGGCGCTACCCTAAAAATGTGTGTGTACCAGGAGGGTAGGTGAACAGAAAAGAAAATGTTGTATATTATATATGATTGTGTGACAGAGAAGTGTCTATACTATACAACTACACATTAATGTGCTATCCCAAATAAGTAAAAGTGAGTGTACCATCCAGAGATAAGTGTAACCGTAACTTATACACAAATGTAGTAAAACAAATAACAGTACATATAAACCACATGTGAAGAAAGTGCTTTGCGTGGTCATACAGACTTCACCATACACATCCCTTCGTATATATATATGTGTATACCATGAGCAAGTTAGATATAAAAAGAAAAGAAATCACAACACAAGCTAGATTATCAAGCCCTAAATTAAAGTTCATAGGTAAATTCCATGTGCATATAAAAATAGATGAAAATAATAATATATATCCAAAAAACAAACAAAGTCCCACAGTGTAGAAAAAATAATGCCACCAATTGTATATTGCAAAGGAGTAGTGTCCAGTTGTAATTCTTCAAAGTGACTTTAGTGTTCAGCAGCAAAAAGTGACTGGTAGTGCTCCCCCCATCAGGTCCCCACTCACCAAAAGACGGAACCCCTGCAGGGGTAATGGGCGTTTATGGATAACCGTAGATGGAAGTCCTCCTCCACTCTTATTAGTGTCCCGTCTATGGGTCTATCGGTCTCCTGCAGCTGACTCCCCTCGATCAGGCTGTCTCAGCTGTCTCCATTCATTCAGGGGTGAATCCTTCAGTCAGTTCTTACCAAGCCGTCACTCCACATTTCGGTCCTCATATGAAGGAAAGAAGGGCTCCCATAGTGTAGTATTAAAAGGCTTTATTAAAACAAAATTAAAAAGGCTTCCCCAACAAAAGCGTGGAGAAGCTATGCAAACTACACTAGTATAATGTGTAGGAAGAGCTGGTCCGTGGCATAGAAGGGTTAGAACTGGACCACAGGCAGGAGGGTACGCAGCATCTTCTCCATGAACTCCGTCGGGTGGGGACACTCCACCCCTTCTGCAAGACCACTATGCGAAGATTGTTTCTCCGGTTGCGATTTTCTGCATCTTCAGCCTTGTATTCCAGGGCAGGGATCTTGGTTTGTAGGGAGCGGAGATCATTGGAATGGTCTGCAACAGTGTCCTGCACATGCCCCAGCCTTTGCTCAGCAGAGGACAGCCTGGATCTCACTTTGTCCATGTCCTGCCTGAATAGTCCCACATTCAGCTGCACAGCATACACTTTGGATGTTGGAGTAGTGGTAGAAGCCTGACAGGTGGCTATGGCTGCCAGGACTTCAGCCAGGCCCAGCTGTGTAGAAGAGGTTTGTCCCCCCTGCTCAGTCTGGGATGCCATGTTGGCAAAGGAGCATGCAGATGCCTCCACACGGTCCCCGCAGGCCAGGAACAATTCCTTCGGTATAGGGGAAAATGGAGCCTCTTTCCCCATACTTTAGTTGCCCCAGAGGATCAGTGTCGCATGAGGGTGTCAGCAAGCTATCAGCGGGTGATATTGGAGATGGATGGCAGGAGATTGGCCCTGTTTAACAGCAGAGCTCCAGCACAGACATCCACTCAGTGTGCCATCCTGGCCACGTCCCCATGGTTGTTGTTTTTGTCGTTATTATATTTTTCTGTCTTCGAATGGCTGAGATTGTTATCCGTTGTATTGTAACCAGAGATATGTGGGCCCCGTGCACTGTGTTGTTGTTTTAACTCTTGGCCAATGAGGTGCTGACTGGCCCAACTGGTTCTCCTTTCCTGTCGATGTGGGGGTGGTGCCTGGACTGGTTTTTACTCCAGCGAGTGTGTGGTCCCTTATGCAGGACACTGCGGACACCTTGCAGTCTATCTGCCATCCACTAGGTGTCACTGGGTTGACATCATGTGACGACAATATCCTGTATTGCCCAGGCTGCCCAATAGATTGGACTCTCTACCATGGCAACCCTCGTGAGACACTACTCATGTGCTGTTTTCGGCGCATGTGTAGTACGGGATCGGGCCCGGTGACGTCACTGGCGGCCGGGCAAGAGCCAGGGCTATATATAGGGGGATGGACTCCCCTAAAATTGTCACAGACCCTCTGGCAGTGATATGTGATCTTTTGGACCTGTTGGTAAAATAGAAACTTTGTAATTTTGTTTCTAAGGGGCTTACCTGAATCGGTCTGATCAGCTGAATTCACTTATATGTAGCTTACCATGGTTGTCCTGTTTTTCAATTATAGATTTCCCTCAACTTACCCTCATCTCTCAGTCTGTGAAACTATCAGAACATAAATTATACCCTTATATGTTTTAATGGAATTACACTTATTCGCTCCATGGATGGCTGGAACATTATATGCTTAGGATTATGACATCATTACAAGTGGTATATACATTTAACCTCGGGGTAGCTGTCATGATGTGCTGATTCAGGCTGATTTTTGAGGTGAGCTATGAAGTCCATCTATAGAGCCCGAGATGCCCACAATTTTCGATAAGGCTTAATGATTACCAGTGTTGGGTGAACCTTTCAGGCTGAACATGAGTTCGGGCCAAATATTGGGAACACCTGAATTTGCAGGGTGTTTGGTGGGTGTTTGCACAGTGCATTCTGGGTCCTGATTGGGAAAAGCTTTGCCCAATCAGGGTGCAGTAAAAGCTGGTTGTAAAGGAGCAGGGCCTGGTAGCCGGCCGCGGCGTCCTTAACAACTGATGAGTCATCAGCTGTCAATGAGCTTCCCCGCTGATAGCTGAATAAAAGAAAAAAAAACGTAAAAAAAACCCCAAAGGGCCTGGTATGGTGTGGGGGGACCCCATGTCCTTTTTTCTTTTTTTCCCCAAAAGCCGGGTCCCGGCAATTGCAACCGCGAGTCAATTTAAATGGGATTTGACCCTTTTGTTTTCCTTAGAAATGTCATTTTTGCTGAAGCCGGTTCTATACATGCTACAGATGCTCCACTTTAGACGCAGACTAAGGGGACCCTCCCCAGAAATATATATTTAAAGGAATTTTTCATTTTTTATGTTGCACTTTAAAAATGTTTTTGCATTGATACATATCCCCCAGGGCAGTACCCGGCCACCATATCCCTTTTATGGCCAATTACTAGCATATAAGCCTTTCAAATGGGAACTTTTGATTTTTTCCTCTTCGGCTCCCATAGACTTCAATGGGGTTTCACCGTTTGGTTTAGAACTTTTCCCCTGTTCAGGAGTTCTGCTGTGAACTGAACCCAGGAGTGTTTGGCCCATCTCTAATGATTTCTCTCTACTTATCTGTATAGGTTTGGTTTTGACCAGCTAGTACTTTTGAAGGATTCCTATCTCTTTGATCATGCACCGCCAGTGTACAATATTATAGGATCCTTACATCTCCTTGGTGTGTATATAGAGTACTCTGTACACTATGTACAACATCTGGTTGGCTACCCTTACAGTGCCATAATTATAAGAAATACATATATCAAACAGAGCTTATCAGCCCTCACCTTACCTGGCTTCCGCACTGACCGGGGAGACCACCATATGTGTGTCCCCCTCCCCTTCTCCTGTTTTCATTGGCCATATGAGTTTCTTGCACAGTGCATGTGGTGATGCATTGCATATAGTGAATTTATTATTTGTGTGTATCTTGTGTGGGCATGTGTATGTGTGTTTTATCATGCGTGTATACATGGGCACATACTGTATGTCTATACATATTTTGTTGGTGTGCTATGATTTATGTCTTGAGCTCTGCAGATTATTACTCCTTCTAAAACTCCTGAGGAAGCGGTTACCCCGCGAAACATGTCAGCAGGAAGGCTGGACTAACAACTATTACAGGTTCCTTACATTTGTGGGGGACTTTATGAAGACATCCAGTCTTTGAAGGGGTTTAGTTCCGTTTACTTTTTTTAATATTATTACATTTTGTCGCTGGTGTGTGATGTATTTATTAATGATTTTGTATAACTTTTGTAATAAACATAATGATTTTACACTGTATTTAGTGTAGTAAGTTTAATGGTACCATGAAAGTCCTTAGTGCCTCAAAACATTTCTATTTCTAACCTTCAACCTATACCAGAAGTGACCCCCAGACTCTGGTGAGTAGAAAAATGGCCGATTACAGCTATTTATTCAAAAAGTGAACCCCCCCCAACCCCCACAGCTAGCACTGTTCCTATTTTCTATTGACTGCCGTTAGTGTCCTCCCCCCTCTGCAGATCTTGGATATCTCTTCTGATCCTCCATGGGCTTTCATCACCCCGTTTCCTCTGATCCCCCCGTGTCCACTGATCCCCCTCCCCCTCATGTGCTTCAAGGGACATGTATATGTGCAGCTGCAGGGTGAGGAATGTCTCCTCAGCTTGTGATTGGCTGTCTGTGGTGCACCAACACACATGAGAATCGATCACACTAGCAGTTGGGGGGTGGTATAACCCCCTGGTTGAGCCCAAAACTTCTCCCCCTTTAGCTGCAGAGTCAGCAGTCAGGGGTGTACACATGTTGTGGCCACAAAGCAAAGCAGGTACCCCTTTATTGCATTCAGCAGCTACCACCACCCACCAAACATGACCCATTCATAGATTTCATAGGATCTGGTTTCCATCAAATGATTCTGATTGCAGCTTCCAGGAACCCTTCCCTCCGGACTCTACAGTAGATAGGGCCACTCTGCAACCACCCCATATCCATGTGTAATGCACACAGTTGCAGGGTGGTGGTGTTGCTTTAAGGGATTAAAATGGGTGGTGAGGATGTGAGATATTGTCAAACACCTCTGAAAAGTGACCTGAGTATGGACCACTTTTTGAAGGAGTGTCAGTCCCTGCCCCTAGTGTGAATGAGCCCTAAAGCTGGCCATACATGGATGGAAAAGCAGCCGGTTCAGCGGGGATCGGCTCAATGTCAATCAGTGTGCGGCTGTCCCTGCTCAGCAGAAGTCAATCGTTAGAACAAATTCTATAAAAGGGGCGTGTTGTAAAATTTTTCTCAATCCCAACTGGCTGCCGCCATTGGTCAGTGTAAGTCGCCTATTTGCAGTTCTGTGTTCCTTCAATTCTCACTGGTTTACAAAAAAAACCCCACAATTTAAAATTTACAAATATTTGTTATTTATTAGCCCAATACAGGTTCATGTTCTAGAATTAGAAGGAATTTTGTAAGTTATGTTGTATTTGTATCCGATAATAATGATTTTCCTGTATTTTCAGCAAAAATATTATTTTGAATATATTATTTTGATAAATATTTGCGCAATTATCATGTGACCTAAATCTAAAAATCGAATAAATCAAAAACCTAAAAATCAGTATAAGTGATACAATATTAAATCAGTAGTTATAAAAGTGATCCCATAGAATTCTATTGGTGATCTATTCTATGGGGATACATTATATTAGGATCCATTATAAAAGTGATATAATATATGATATAATAATGTAGATACACTTATCAATCATACATGATGACAGCGATATATGATGAAAAAGAATGACACAATATTCTTATTTCTACTACATATTGTAATGATAGATAGATAGATAGATAGATAGATAGATAGATAGATAGATAGATAGATAGATAGATAGATAGATAGATAGATAGATAGATAGATAGATAGATAGATCGATCTTGGGTCTTAAAAAAATAAATAAAGCCTCATATAGGATCCCTAGGTATTGAGACACACTTGGGGCCCCAGACAGACTCCTTTAGCACCCAAGGCAAAAAGTCAAAGTGCCCCCCATGAGCTGTGAACTATAGCAGTATAGGTTGCAGGTTCTGCCATTTTTGTGCCCCCATCTTGTTGAAGTACCCAAGTTCGCCGTCTCTTCTGTAACTCTTTGGCTCGGCCCTGCCACCAGACCCTTGGAAATGTTTGGGGCCCCCAGGCAATATTCAATTTTTTTAGGCAGAATTGGACATATTCGCGCCCCCAGGGACTGGGGCATATTTGGGGAACCCTAGAGCGTGGGACCCGGAGCAACCAATCAGATGGTGTGACTGTTAGCAGCACTGTGATGTATATTGCTGTTCAGCGTGTTCAGGGCCACAGAGGGGGTAGAACCGGCCCTCCTGTATGGGGTCTGGGCAGCTTTATGGTGCAGGCAGTTCAAAAAGCTGCTGATCACAGCTCAGAGCCCCACCATCTCCCCCACAGTACAGATGACTTCTCCTTCTCTCCTTCCCACCGGTTGCTACAGGGGGAGCCACAGGGGGATCGGTTTCAGAGACTGGTCCCCCCACTACTCTGATCACCCCTCTCCTGTCCACAATCCCCACAGCTCTGATCCACCTGTGTCCCCCCTCCCCCCACAGCTCTGCCAGCTTCTCTTCCTCTACCTGGCATTGACTGTCAGCTGCTGTGGGCACACAGGGGGACCAGTAATCATGTCATATTTATCAGCCCCTTCTTTTTCTCAGTGAACACAGTGAGTGATTGATAATGATCACTCCTGTGTTAATTCATAACTGAAGCATGATAAACTGTGCTTACTATGCTTCAGTTTGTGAATGAACAGTAAGCCTCTGTACAGAACACCTCCTGTTCATTCATTCCCTGCAGCTTCAGCTACAGAGAAAGAAGTGGGGATTTCTTTCCTCAATCTCTTCTTCTGTCTCAAGAGTGTATCATCAGGGGTCCGTATGGACCCCTGATATTTCACAAAAGCCCTCCACCCACAGGGCTGTTAAAAATGTAAACAATAAAACAAAAATAAATTGTAAAAAAAAAAAAAACAATTAAGGGTTCCTTCCCACAGGTACTCTGGCTGTATGAATTTGTTCCTGCAGCTGAAGCTGTGTTCAGGGCCATACACCTGACCCCACGCACCCATCCAGGTTGGGGGGTCCCTGTCAGGTAATGTACGGGGCCCCATGATTTCTAACAGCAGCCCTGATTGTGTTCTGCGGTCTCACCCTCTTTGGCTTCCCGTATATTCTACATATTACCAGCCTAATATATGCCGTGTCTCTGTAAGGTATTGTCCTCTCTGGTGGGGAAGATGAGGGTGAGACCGGAGAACATGCTGCACAGCAATATACATCTCAGTGCTGATAACAGTGACATGGCTGGACATACACTTTAATGATACATCACATTTTATTGTCTGAGCAGTAAATCTCTAGATCCCTTCTTCATATATTTCCTCTGAGATTGTTACATTTCTTTTCATCTCTATTTAGTATAGATTGTATGGAACAGGAGGAGGAAAGAGAGGAGAGGTGACCCCATCCTATCCAATCACAGCGACCGCACTGCACCCCGCACAGAGTGACTGCATGTGGGGGAGGGGCAGAGAGTAGGGGGAGGGGCTAGAGGAGGAGATTGGTGATGTCACGCACTGTGATAACTTTCTGTTTAATGATTACAATGAAAGTAATTGTCATAGATAGATAGATAGATAGATAGATAGATAGATAGATAGATAGATAGATAGATAGATAGATAGATAGATAGATAGATAGATAGATAGATAGATAGATAGATAGATAGATAGATAGACAGATAGATAGACAGATAGATAATTATATAGATAGGCCACACCCGTCTTTACTGACAAATAGGAACATGTCATTCACTGTTACTCCAGTAACTGGAGAGATCTCCTACCCAATCACAGGGAGTGACAGAGGGAGAAATCTCACATTTAAAAAAACCTGCAGGGCACTGACTGAAGTCCCTCCCACTGCTTCATCCTATTGGCTGAATATTCTACCAATCCTACCACCCATCCCTGTGACATCACCAGTCTCTGGGCGGAGTTCTCACTATTACTATTATTCCCGATTCCCCTCACAGATCTTTATACATCCTCTCCCTACATATATCCCAGCATGGAGGGGCTCAGTGAAGGTGGTGGTGAAGGTGTGGAGATGTCGGATCGGGTCACACAGATCATAAAAGGAGATCCGTCCGGCCTCATAATCCAGATATATCCTGATTCTGTTACTGCAGATTTTGGTGTGTAAGCGGATCCTTTTACTGTCATGTATCACCCCATACTTATAATCATTCCTTTTCAAACCCCAGGACTTCTTATTACATCCAATCCATGACTGCTCTCCTCTCCTGTCTATACTGGGGTAACACATCCCGACTATCCATCTATCTGATCCTCCGACATCCACTTCCCAGTAATGTCTCCCTGAGGAGAAACTCCGACTGCTCAACACCTGAGACCAATCCTGAAATCTCTCTGGTGTTTCTGGATGATTCTGGTTTCTATCTGGCAAGGACAGAGTTTTCCTGTCATCTGATATATGGAGAAGATTATGAGCTGTGTTTACATCCAGTAATATGTCTGCAGCTCTCTGTATATAGAAGTATACATTTACCTCTGTTATTATATCAGATAATGTGTGTAATGTGTGTGATATCCCATCCACATCCAGACCCCATCCATCATGGAGGAGTTCCTCATGTCTCCCTCTGTCCTCATTATCTCCATCCTCAGTATCACACAAGACACCTGTGTCTGATTCCTGTAAGACAGTCAGTGGATCCGTCATGTTACAGAGCTCCTCAATGTGACGCAACTTCCTGGACAGCTCCTCCTTCTTTATTTCCAGATCCCTGATGGAGATGGAGATCCATTCTGCCCGTCCAGAGATTTCCCTCAGGACTCTCTTCTCCAGGTCTTCCAGACATCTCCTGAGATCTCTAAACAGGACAGTGACTCTCTTGGTGTCACCAGCTGCTTCTTCTTCTACTTTCCTCCTGTGTTCCTGCAGACTCTGGACTCTTTCCTCCGTCTCCTCTCTCTTTGTCAGAAGGTTCTGCAGAACATTCCTCAGTGTCTCCTTCTTCTTCTCAGAAGCCTCATCCAGCATCTCCACCTGGTGTCCTCAATGTTCTCCAGCCAAACTGCAGGACACACAGATACAGGTATCATCCTCAGTGCAGTAATACTCCAGGATCTTCTTAGGGACAGAGAATTTCCTGCTCTCCATGGACAAGGTGGGGTCACATAAGACGTGTTCTGGTGACTTTTTGTGGACTCTCAGGTGTTTATCACAAAGAAAAACCTCACAGAGCAGACAGGATCTAACAGCAGGTACAGGAGAGTCCACACAGTAAGTACAGAAGACCCTGGACTCCTCTTGATCTGGCTGAGGAGACAGTAAATTTACCACTATGTTACGTAGTGTGATCCTGGAACATCTGTCTGCATTCAGGACAGGAACATCCTCCAGACCCCCATCTGTGTATCCAGCACATGATCAATACAGACCCGGCAGAAGTTGTGTCCACATCTAAGGTTTACAGGATCTGTATAAATGTTCAAACAGACGGAACATTCCAGCTCAGTTCTCAGGTTAGCAGACGCCATCGCTGACAGTAGAAGAGAGAAATGAAAGTCTCTGACACCAGGGAAGAATGAAGGCCTCTTGAGCCCCTTGGGAAAGAGAGCCCTGACTGATGGGGGCATGGCCAGGGAGGAGTTAAAGTGACTATTGTCTCACTTGGGATTGGTACAGGAAGGGACAGGGGCTGGGCCTGAGCTCAGGAGTTTGGCACCCCAGGGGATTATGGGCCTTTTCGAACGGAAGCATGGAAGAGCTTGGACCTGACCCTGCGGCTCCAGCCATGGACACGGATCGCCTCCTGGCTAAGGTCTGTGAGCTGGCTCTCAGGGGTCAGGCTGACTGGCTCTTTGCCCTCCTGTCCCCTGGGGTGCCTTCTCCTGCCCCTTCCACTGCCCCTTCCCCTGCTTCCCCTCCTGAGCTGGCTGGACGAAGGGCCCGCAGATGTGCCCGCCCGCCTTCCCGCCTCAGCTCCAGACCCTCTTCGGCCTCTTACTGCCCCCCTCCTCCTCTCCCCCTCCATTCATCCCCTGCTCGGGTGGTTCCCAGGGCTTCACCAGCGGGTAAGCGGGGGTCGGCCGCCCGCTCTCGGCGTGCCCCCCCGGCGATCCCCCTCTCCTGGCCTCCGGTCCACTGCACAGCCTCCCCCCCGGTGTCCGAGATCACGTAGCACCCGCTCTGCGGCCCCCCTCGACTCCCTCGCCTTTCCAGAGTCTGGCGCGAGGCCGGGCTGGAGCCGGAGCGCTCCATCGCCTGGCCTCGCGTGGTGCGGTACCTGCTTCTGCCCCCGCGGCCGGCTCCGTTCCTCTGCCCGGCTGTCTTCTCGCAGAACGGCAGGCAGGGGTCAGACCCGTTCGCCTGCACTGGCGGCTTCCGTTGCGGCGGATCCCTCGGATGGCGACATCGGCGGGGCTTCGTAGCGGGATCGGCTCCCCCTGGCAGCCAGTTCACTCCCTGCGCCTAGCCGGGCGGGAGTTTCAGAACTGGCCGTGAACCTGTCACAGTGTGACTGTGACCAGCACCCCTCTGCGCCCGGGTGGGTGGGGGGTGATTGTGCTACAGGCAACCCCATAAATGCATTTGGGCATGGGCTATATCCCCCTGTGCCCTCCTGGGCGGGGTCTCAGCCGGCCCCTGGGCTTTCCTGCCATGATGATTCTCAGAGTAGGACCCCCCCAGCACCTGGATGGGTAGGGGGTAATTCCTCACCAGGCATTTCCATCAATGCTTTTGGGCAAGGGCAGTATCCCCCTGCGCCCTCCTGGGCGGGGTCTCAACCGGCCCCTGGGCCATCCCGATCTGGCAACTAGCAGATTACGACCCCCTCTGCGCCCGGACGGGCGGGGGACAGGCTCTACTCCCTGGCTGGGCCATGCCACGTCACTTCCCGGGTAGGGTATGCCCCCCCTGCACCCAGCAGGGCGGGTGTGGGCTCTTCGGCTTTCATGGACGCCCTTCCTCCTCCACCCCGTGCCCACCGCCGCCCTCCCACACCCAGATGGGCGGAGGACGTTCGATTGACTCCCCTCACGACGCTGGGGCTTGCCCCCCCTATGCGCTTAACCAGGCTGGTCGTGCCAGTCTCCCTGCGCCCGGCAGGGCGGGAGACTCGGGCTCCGGATCCGGGCAGGCGGCAGCTCCCACCCAGGGTCAGCCGGCCGGAATCCATAGACGCTCCTGTACCTGCTCAGTCACTGCCCTTGGCCAGGGGGACACTTCCGAGTCGGTGGTGGGACCCCCGCCCTTGGATCTCTCCGTAGGCCGGGACGGTCCTAACGAACACGGCCCCGTTGATCCTTACGGTGCTGGCCGCATCAATCTTCAGCCTTCCAGAGTCGTGTCGGACACCGATTCCCCAGTTGATCGCCCGTCATCGGTGATGCCCCCAAGGATCAGTGAGTATGACTGTGAAATGATTTGGGGTAGGTCAGTTGATGATTCCGTATCGAGCCCTGAAGACCGCATAGCGTCGGTCGTCAAATCGGTTCTTTCAAGCATGGGTGTTTCGGGCGTGGCGCCAAATCCTACCCCCCTCCCGGAGGTGCCTTGTGGGCAGTAGCGCCCACTGGTACCCACATACCGGAGGAGACGAAGGAAAAGATTTGGCAACGCAAATTCGTTGATTTCCTTGCTCTAGTGCCGCCGGATAGGGAAACAGTAGACAAATCTCGTCGGGTAGACGTTGCGGCGCAGGGTGATATAGTCAAACAGCTTCCTAGGACTTTCGGGAACTGGCTGCAGGGGTTCTGTGCCTACGCGGTAGTGCTCTGCGAGCGTTTCCCAGAGTTGGCGACTTCATTGTTCTGCTATCTAGACCTAATTTGGGGGGCGTACAAAGTTTACGGGGGTCAGTGTTGGTTCCAGTATGACACCCAATTTCGGCAAAAGATGGCGGCGAGAAAAGAGCTTCGCTTTGACTGTCAGGATGGTAGCCTGTGGTTGCTGCTCATGTGCCCCCACAGGCCTTCGTCCTTTCAGTCCACGGTTGGCGCTCCTCAATCCGGAGCGTCGGCCGCTTCCAAAAAGGGTATCTGCTGGATTTTCAATGAAAGCCACTGTAAATGGCTTTCATTCAGGCACGAGTGCTCCAGCTGTGGGGTGCACACCCCGCCAGCCGGTGTTTTAGGAAGGGTAGACAGCCGCTTCCCAGAGCGGGAGCCAAGACTGACCTTCCTAAGCCGGAGGACGCCAGTGAACATCTTAGAGATGCTTCCCTGGCTAGACCGGTACCCCCTTCATAGGGAGGCCCTGATCCTGAAGGATGGCCTGGATAGAGGTTTCTGGATCCCCTTTTCCCCGTCGGACGCCCCTACTATGTCTTCAAATTTGAAATCGGCTGTGGAATTCGAGTCCGTCGTGGCCG